>NC_030678.2:179396213-180038114 GCF_000004195.4 Xenopus tropicalis | reverse complement strand
CCCCCCCCAGTGCCCCCAGCCTGTGCATCTGCCCCCCCCAGTGCCCCAGCCTGTCATCTGCCCCCCCATTGCCCCCAGCCTGTGCATCTGCCCCCCCCAGTGCCCCCAGCCTGTGCATCTGCCCCCCCCCCCAGTGCCCCCAGCCTGTCATCTGCCCCCCCCCAGTGCCCCAGCCTGTGCATCTGCCCCCCCAGTGCCCCCAGCCTGTCATCTGCCCCCCCCCCAGTGCCCCCAGCCTGTCATCTGCCCCCCCCAGTGCCCCCAGCCTGTGCATCTGCCCCCCCCAGTGCCCCCAGCCTGTGCATCTGCCCCCCCCCAGTGCCCCCAGCCTGTCATCTGCCCCCCCAGTGCCCCCAGCCTGTGCATCTGCCCCCCCCCAGTGCCCCCAGCCTGTCATCTGCCCCCCCAGTGCCCCCAGCCTGTGCATCTGCCCCCCCCCAGTGCCCCCAGCCTGTCATCTGCCCCCCCCCAGTGCCCCCAGCCTGTCATCTGCCCCCCCCAGTGCCCCCAGCCTGTCATCTGCCCCCCCCCCCCAGTGCCGCCCCAGCCTGTCATCTGCCCCCCCCCAGTGCCCCAGCCTGTGCATCTGCCCCCCCAGTGCCCCCAGCCTGTGCATCTGCCCCCCCTCCCAGTGCCCCCAGCCTGTCATCTGCCCCCCCCAGTGCCCCCAGCCTGTGCATCTGCCCCCCCCCAGTGCCCCCAGCCTGTCATCTGCCCCCCCCAGTGCCCCCAGCCTGTGCATCTGCCCCCCCCCCCAGTGCCCCCAGCCTGTCATCTGCCCCCCCAGTGCCCCCAGCCTGTGCATCTGCCCCCCCAGTGCCCCAGCCTGTGCATCTGCCCCCCCCCCAGTGCCCCAGCCTGTGCATCTGCCCCCCCAGTGCCCCCAGCCTGTGCATCTGCCCCCCCCAGTGCCCCCAGCCTGTGCCATCTGCCCCCCCCCAGTGCCCCCAGCCTGTGCATCTGCCCCCCCAGTGCCCCCCAGCCTGTGCATCTGCGCCCCCAGTGCCCCCCAGCCTGTCATCTGCCCCCCCCCAGTGCCCCCAGCCTGTCATCTGCCCCCCCCCAGTGCCCCCAGCCTGTGCATCTGCCCCCCCAGTGCCCCCAGCCTGTGCATCTGCCCCCCCCCCCTAGTGCCCCAGCCTGTGCATATGCCCCCCCCCAGTGCCCCCAGCCTGTGCATCTGCCCCCCCCAGTGCCCCCAGCCTGTGCATCTGCCCCCCCCCAGTGCCCCCAGCCTGTGCATCTGCCCCCCCCCCAGTGCCCCCAGCCTGTGCATCTGCCCCCCCCCAGTGCCCCCACCCTGTGCATCTGCCCCCCCCAGTGCCCCCAGCCTGTGCATCTGCCCCCCCCCAGTGCCCCCAGCCTGTCATCTGCCCCCCAGTGCCCCCAGCCTGTGCATCTGCCCCCCAGTGCCCCCAGCCTGTGCATCTGCCCCCCCCCCTAGTGCCCCCAGCCTGTGCATATGCCCCCCCCCAGTGCCCCCAGCCTGTGCATCTGCCCCCCCCAATGCCCCCAGCCTGTGCATCTGCCCCCCCCCAGTGCCCCCAGCCTGTGCATCTGCCCCCACCCTGTGCATCTGCCCCCCCCCAGTGCCCCCAGCCTGTGCATCTGCCCCCCCCCCCAGTGCCCCCAGCCTGTGCATCTGCCCCCCCCAGTGCCCCCAGCCTGTGCATCTGCCCCCCCCCCAGTGCCCCCAGCCTGTGCATCTGCCCCCCCCCAGTGCCCCCAGCCTGTGCATCTGCCCCCCCCCCAGTGCCCCCAGCCTGTCATCTGCCCCCCCAGTGCCCCCAGCCTGTGCATCTGCCCCCCCCCAGTGCCCCCAGCCTGTGCATCTGCCCCCCCCCCCAGTGCCCCCAGCCTGTGCATCTGCCCCCCCAGTGCCCCCAGCCTGTGCATCTGCCCCCCCCCCAGTGCCCCCAGCCTGTGCATCTGCCCCCCCCAGTGCCCCCAGCCTGTGCATCTGCCCCCCCAGTGGCCCCCAGCCTGTGCATCTGCCCCCCCCCCCCAGTGCCCCCAGCCTGTGCATCTGCCCCCCCGCCCAGTGCCCCCAGCCTGTCATCTGCCCCCCCCCCCAGTGCCCCCCAGCCTGTGCATCTTGCCCCCCCCAGTGCCCCCAGCCTGTCATCTGCCCCCCCCAGTGCCCCCAGCCTGTGCATCTGCCCCCCCCCCCAGTGCCCCCAGCCTGTGCATCTGCCCCCCCCCCCAGTGCCCCCAGCCTGTCATCTGCCCCCCCCCCCAGTGCCCCCAGCCTGTGCATCTGCCCCCCCAGTGCCCCCAGCCTGTGCATCTGCCCCCCCCCAGTGCCCCCAGCCTGTGCATCTGCCCCCCCAGTGCCCCCAGCCTGTGCATCTGCCCCCCCAGTGCCCCCAGCCTGTGCATCTGCCCCCCCCAGTGGCCCCCAGCCTGTGCATCTGCCCCCCCCAGTGCCCCCAGCCTGTGCATCTGCCCCCCCAATGCCCCCAGCCTGTGCATCTGCCCCCCCCCAGTGCCCCCAGCCTGTGCATCTGCCCCCCACCCCTGTGCATCTGCCCCCCCCAGTGCCCCCAGCCTGTGCATCTGCCCCCCCCAGTGCCCCCAGCCTGTGCATCTGCCCCCCCAGTGCCCCCAGCCTGTGCATCTGCCCCCCCCCCCCAGTGCCCCCAGCCTGTGCATCTGCCCCCCCCAGTGCCCCCAGCCTGTGCATCTGCCCCCCCCCCAGTGCCCCCAGCCTGTCATCTGCCCCCCCCAGTGCCCCCAGCCTGTGCATCTGCCCCCCCCCAGTGCCCCCAGCCTGTGCATCTGCCCCCCCCCCCCAGTGCCCCCAGCCTGTGCATCTGGCCCCCCCAGTGCCCCCAGCCTGTGCATCTGCCCCCCCCCCCAGTGCCCCAGCCTGTGCATCTGCCCCCCCCAGTGCCCCCAGCCTGTGCATCTGCCCCCCCCAGTGCCCCCAGCCTGTGCATCTGCCCCCCCCCCCCAGTGCCCCCAGCCTGTGCATCTGCCCCCCCCCCAGTGCCCCCAGCCTGTCATCTGCCCCCCCCCCCAGTGCCCCCAGCCTGTGCATCTGCCCCCCCCAGTGCCCCCAGCCTGTCATCTGCCCCCCCCAGTGCCCCCAGCCTGTGCATCTGCCCCCCCCCCAGTGCCCCCAGCCTGTGCATCTGCCCCCCCCCAGTGCCCCCAGCCTGTCATCTGCCCCCCCCCCCCAGTGCCCCCAGCCTGTGCATCTGCCCCCCCAGTGCCCCCAGCCTGTGCATCTGCCCCCCCCAGTGCCCCCAGCCTGTGCATCTGCCCCCCCCCCCAGTGCCCCCAGCCTGTGCATCTGCCCCCCCCAGTGCCCCCAGCCTGTGCATCTGCCCCCCCCCCAGTGCCCCCAGCCTGTGCATCTGCCCCCCCCCCCAGTGCCCCCAGCCTGTGCATCTGCCCCCCCCAGTGCCCCCAGCCTGTGCATCTGCCCCCCCCCAGTGCCCCCAGCCTGTCATCTGCCCCCCCCAGTGCCCCCAGCCTGTGCATCTGCCCCCCCCCAGTGCCCCCAGCCTGTGCATCTGCCCCCCCCCCCAGTGCCCCCAGCCTGTGCATCTGCCCCCCCCAGTGCCCCCAGCCTGTGCATCTGCCCCCCCCCCCAGTGCCCCCAGCCTGTGCATCTGCCCCCCCCAGTGCCCCCAGCCTGTGCATCTGCCCCCCCCAGTGCCCCCAGCCTGTGCATCTGCCCCCCCCCCCAGTGCCCCCAGCCTGTGGCATCTGCCCCCCCTCCCAGTGCCCCCAGCCTGTCATCTGCCCCCCCCCCAGTGCCCCCAGCCTGTGCATCTGCCCCCCCAGTGCCCCCAGCCTGTCATCTGCCCCCCCCCAGTGCCCCCAGCCTGTCATCTGCCCCCCCCAGTGCCCCCAGCCTGTCATCTGCCCCCCCCAGTGCCCCCAGCCTGTGCATCTGCCCCAAGTGTTTCTGTGGTTACAGATCATGGCGGAGAGACGCAGCACTCGCTCACTCATGAACGGCCTCTTACTGGATCAGTCCCGATTGGTGGATATTCCTTTCCAAGGTAACAACCCCTGTCTCTAACCCCGCCCCCTTTGTGTCTTATCTGCCCCTCCCCCAGTCTGACCGGTCACTGTATCACTGGTCTGTGTCTCAGTACAGCGCCCCCCCATCTCATTACATGGTACAGTCTGGCGCCCGGGGGGGGGGGTCTCCTCAGATTTTAGCCCAGTAATGACATCACATCGCATTATATGTTGCATGTCTGTTTCTGTGTGACTCCGCCCACACGCAGGGAATTGTGGGACACAATGACTCCTCAGAGCTCTTTCCCCTCTTCTCTCCGCAGTCGAGTTCCCGGCTCCAAAGAACGAATTGGTTCAGCGCTTCCAAGTCTTCTACCTTGGCAACGTGCCCGTCACTAAGCCCGCGGGTAAGTACCCGTCAGTAAGCCCGCTGGTAGGTACACCCGTCAGTAAGCCCGCGGGTAAGTACCCGTCAGTAAGCCCGCGGGTAAGTACCCGTCAGTAAGCCCGCGGGTAAGTACCCGTCAGTAAGCCCGCGGGTAGGTGCCAGTCAGTAAGCCCGCGGGTAAGTACCCGTCAGTAAGCCCGCTGGTAGGTACACCCGTCAGTAAGCCCGTGGGTAGGTGCCTGTCACTAAGCCCGCGGGTAAGTACCCGTCAGTAAGCCCGCGGGTAAGTACCCGTCAGTAAGCCCGCTGGTAGGTACACCCGTCAGTAAGCCCGCTGGTAGGTACACCAGTCAGTAAGCCCGTGGGTAGGTGCCTGTCACTAAGCCCGCGGGTAAGTACCCATCAGTAAGCCCGCTGGTAGGTACACCCGTCAGTAAGCCCGTGGGTAGGTACCTGTCACTAAGCCCGCGGGTAAGTACCCGTCAGTAAGCCCGTGGGTAGGTGCCTGTCACTAAGCCCGCGGGTAAGTACCCGTCAGTAAGCCCGCTGGTAGGTACACCCGTCAGTAAGCCCGTGGGTAGGTGCCTGTCACTAAGCCCGTGGGTAGGTGCCCGTCAGTAAGCCCGTGGGTAGGTACCCGTCAGTAAGCCCGTGGGTAGGTACACCCGTCAGTAAGCCCGTGGGTAGGTACCCGTCAGTAAGCCCGTGGGTAGGTACCCGTCAGTAAGCCCGTGGGTAGGTACACCCGTCAGTAAGCCCGTGGGTAGGTGCCTGTCACTAAGCCCGCGGGTAGGTGCCAGTCAGTAAGCCCGTGGGTAGGTACCCGTCAGTAAGCCCGTGGGTAGGTACACCCGTCAGTAAGCCCGCGGGTAGGTGCCAGTCACTAAGCCCGCGGGTAGGTGCCAGTCACTAAGCCCGCGGGTAGGTGCCAGTCACTAAGCCCGCGGGTAGGTGCCAGTCACTAAGCCCGCGGGTAGGTGCCAGTCAGTAAGCCCGCGGGTAAGTACCCGTCAGTAAGCCCGTGGGTAGGTACACCCGTCAGTAAGCCCGCGGGTAGGTGCCAGTCACTAAGCCCGCGGGTAGGTGCCAGTCACTAAGCCCGCAGTAGGTGCCCTTCAGTAAGCCCGCGGGTAAGTACCCGTCAGTAAGCCCGCGGGTAGGTACACCCGTCAGTAAGCCCGCGGGTAGGTACACCCGTCAGTAAGCCCGCGGGTAGGTACACCCGTCAGTAAGCCCGCGGGTAGGTACACCCGTCAGTAAGCCCGGGGGTAGGTGCCCGTCAGTAAGCCCGCGGGTAGGTGCCCGTCAGTAAGCCCGCGGGTAGGTGCCCGTCAGTAAGCCCGCGGGTAGGTGCCCGTCAGTAAGCCCGCGGGTAGGTGCCCGTCAGTAAGCCCGCGGGTAGGTTCCCGTTGGTGCCTCTGATCTCCCCTTCCTGCTTCCTATCAAACAAGGGAGCTGGGGGCCACACTACAGATACAACATTTCTCTCTACACATGAACTTTAACTTGGATGTTCCATCCGTGTTGCTAGGGAAGGGACAGGCAGTGTCGCTGTGTTGCTAGGGAAGGGTCAGGCAGTGTTGCTAGGGAAGGGACAGGCAGTGTCGCTGTGTTGCTAGGGAAGGGGCAGGCAGTGTTGCTAGGGAAGGAGCAGGCCGGGTTGCTAGGGAAGGGGCAGACAGTGTTGCTGTGTTGCTAGGGAAGGGGCAGGCAGTGTCGCTGTGTTGCTAGGGAAGGGGCAGACAGTGTCGCTGTGTTGCTAGAAAAGGGGCAGTCAGGGTTGCTAGGGAAGGGGCAGGCAGGGTTGCTAGGGAAGGGGCAGGTAGTGTTGCTAGGGAAGGGGGAGGCAGTGTTGCTAGGGAAGGGGCAGACAGTGTCGCTGTGTTGCTAGAGAAGGGGCAGTCAGTGTTGCTAGGGAAGGGGCAGGCTATGTTGCTAGGGAAGGGGCAGGCAGTGTTGCTAGGGAAGGGGCAGGCAGTGTTGCTAGGGAAGGGGCAGGCAGGGTTGCTAGGGAAGGGGCAGGCAGGGTTGCTAGGGAAGGGGCAGGCAGTGTTGCTAGGGAAGGGGCAGGCAGGGTTGCTAGGGAAGGGGCAGGCAGGGTTGCTAGGGAAGGGGCAGGCAGGGTTGCTAGGGAAGGGGGCAGGGGCTAGGGAAGGGCAGGCAGTGTTGCTAGGGAAGGGGCAGGCAGTGGTTGCTAGGGAAGGGGCAGGCGGTGTTGCTGTGTTGCTAGGGAAGGGGCAGGCAGCGTTGCTAGGGAAGGGGCAGGCGGCGTTGCTAGGGAAGGGGCAGGCGGCGTTGCTAGGGAAGGGGCAGGCGGTGTTGCTAGGGAAGGGGCAGGCGGTGTTGCTGTGTTGCTAGGGAAGGGGCAGGCGGCGTTGCTCGGGAAGGGGCAGGCGGCGTTGCTAGGGAAGGGGCAGACAGGGTTGCTAGGGAAGGGGCAGGCGGCGTTGCTCGGGAAGGGGCAGGCGGCGTTGCTAGGGAAGGGGCAGACAGGGTTGCTAGGGAAGGGGCAGGCGGTGTTGCTAGGGAAGGGGCAGGCGGTGTTGCTGTGTTGCTAGGGAAGGGGCAGGCGGGGTTGCTAGGGAAGGGGCAGGCGGGGTTGCTAGGGAAGGGGCAGGCGGTGTTACTATGGGCAGTGAGAGACTGGATGCTTTCTGTGCAGGGATGGAGGTGATTAACAAGATGCTGCAGACTGCACTGGCGAGGAGTAAAGCCGACTGGATTCCTGTCACCGTTAATGTGGCGGCTGCAACTGTCACCATCACCCGGCAACAGGTCTGTATGGGCCCCGGGGTGTCCCCTATTCTCCCCTTACTGCCCCCCCCACCTGTGGTTTTACCCCTCCTTCTACTTCGTTCCCTGTCTCCTTCAGCTCTATTGCCCCCTTACCCATCTCACTATTGCCCCCTTACCCGTCTCTCTATTGCCCCCTTACCCGTCTCTCTATTGCCCCCTTACCCATCTCTCTATTGCCCCCTTACCCATCTCTCTATTGCCCCCTTACCCGTCTCTCTATTGCCCCCTTACCCATCTCACTATTGCCCCCTTACTCGTCTCTCTATTGCCCCCTTACTCGTCTCTCTATTGCCCCCTTACTCGTCTCTCTATTGCCCCCTTACCCATCTCACTATTGCCCCCTTACCCATCTCACTATTGCCCCCTTACCCATCTCTCTATTGCCCCTTACCCATCTCACTATTGCCCCCTTACCCATCTCTCTATTGCCCCCTTACCCATCTCACTATTGCCCCCTTACCCATCTCACTATTGCCCCCTTACCCATCTCACTATTGCCCCCTTACCTGTCTCTTTATTGCCCCCTAACCCGTCTCTCTATTGCCCCCTTATCCATCTCTCTATTGCCCCCTTCCTGTCTCTGTATTGCCCCTGCCCACTCACTGGCCCCGTTTGTTTCTCTTTGTGGGACCCCTCCCTGCGCCCAATGTGTTGTGTTCCCCCCAGCCTGTCAGTATTGCCCCATGTGCTGCCAGAACCACCCCTTTATACCCCCCTGTGTCTCTGACAGACGGAGGAGCCGCTGAGTGAGTGTCGGGTCCGGTTCCTGTCGTTCATGGGGGTCGGGCAGGACGTTCGCACATTCGCTTTCATCATGGCCGACGCCCCGGGGCAATTTGTGTGTCACATGTTCTGGTGCGAACCCAACGCGGCCCATCTGTCCGAGGCTGTGCAAGCGGCCTGCATGGTGAGAATCTGCCCCATAGCTATTGCCCCTGCCCCCATCTGTCCGAGGCTGTGCAAGCGGCCTGCATGGTAAGAATCTGCCCCGTAGCTATTGCCCCTGCCCCCATCTGTCCGAGGCTGTGCAAGCGGCCTGCATGGTGAGAATCTGCCCCATAGCTATTGCCCCTGCCCCCATCTGTCTGAGGCTGTGCAAGCGGCCTGCATGGTGAGAATCTGCCCCATAGCTATTGCCCCTGCCCCCATCTGTCCGAGGCTGTGCAAGCGGCCTGCATGGTGAGAATCTGCCCCATAGCTATTGCCCCTGCCCCCATCTGTCCGAGGCTGTGCAAGCGGCCTGCATGGTAAGAATCTGCCCCGTAGCTATTGCCCCTGCCCCCATCTGTCCGAGGCTGTGCAAGCGGCCTGCATGGTGAGAATCTGCCCCATAGCTATTGCCCCTGCCCCTCAATTTTGACCCTCCCATTAGGTCTGCCCCTCCCACTGGGGCCTTAGGTTTGTCCCTCCCACTGGGGCCTTAGGTTTGTCCCTCCCACTGGGTGCTGAAGGTCTGCCCCTCCCACTGGGTGCTGAAGGTCTGCCCCTCCCACTGGGGGTTTAAGTCTGCCCCTCCCACTGGGGGTTTAAGTCTGCCCCTCCCACTGGGGGTTTAAGTCTGCCCCTCCCACTAAGGGCCTCAGGTCTGCCCCTCCCTCAGAAATTCCTCATCTAAGGACACTGCCAATGCCATTCTAGGATTAAAGCCAAACTATCCGATTAAGCCCCGCCCACCTGCTGCACATTTAGGACTATGGGGGGGGGGGGGCTGATTTGTACCAGGGGCCCCAGTGTAGCCCAGTGAATGCCCCCCCCCAATCTGTGTTTCTTCTGCTGCACATTTAGGACTATGGGGGGGGGGGGCTGATTTGTACCAGGGGCCCCAGTGTAGCCCAGTGAATGCCCCCCCCCCCCCCAATCTGTGTTTCTTCTGCTGCACATTTAGGACTATGGGGGGGGGGGGCTGATTTGTACCAGGGGCCCCAGTGTAGCCCAGTGAATGCCCCCCCCCCCCCCCCCCCCCCCCCAATCTGTGTTTCTTCTGCTGCACATTTAGGACTATGGGGGGGGGCTGATTTGTACCAGGGGCCCCAGTGTAGCCCAGTGAATGCCCCCCCCCAATCTGTGTTTCTTCTGCTGCACATTTAGGACTATGGGGGGGGGGGGCTGATTTGTACCAGGGCCCCAGTGTAGCCCAGTGAATGCCCCCCCCCCCCAATCTGTGTTTCTTCTGCTGCACATTTAGGACTATGGGGGGGGGGGGGGCTGATTTGTACCAGGGGCCCCAGTGTAGCCCAGTGAATGCCCCCCCCCAATCTGTGTTTCTTCTGCTGCACATTTAGGACTATGGGGGGGGGGGGCTGATTTGTACCAGGGGCCCCAGTGTAGCCCAGTGAATGCCCCCCCCCCCAATCTGTGTTTCTTCTGCTGCACATTTAGGACTATGGGGGGGGGGCTGATTTGTACCAGGGGCCCCAGTGTAGCCCAGTGAATGCCCCCCCCCAATCTGTGTTTCTTCTGCTGCACATTTAGGACTATGGGGGGGGGGGCTGATTTGTACCAGGGGCCCCAGTGTAGCCCAGTGAATGCCCCCCCCAATCTGTGTTTCTTCTGCTGCACATTTAGGACTATGGGGGGGGGGGCTGATTTGTACCAGGGGCCCCAGTGTAGCCCAGTGAATGCCCCCCCCAATCTGTGTTTCTTCTGCTGCACATTTAGGACTATGGGGGGGGGGGGGCTGATTTGTACCAGGGGCCCCAGTGTAGCCCAGTGAATGCCCCCCCCCAATCTGTGTTTCTTCTGCTGCACATTTAGGACTATGGGGGGGGGGCTGATTTGTACCAGGGGGCCCCAGTGTAGCCCAGTGAATGCCCCCCCCCCCCAATCTGTGTTTCTTCTGCTGCACATTTAGGACTATGGGGGGGGGGGGGCTGATTTGTACCAGGGGCCCCAGTGTAGCCCAGTGAATGCCCCCCCCCAATCTGTGTTTCTTCTGCTGCACATTTAGGACTATGGGGGGGGGGGCTGATTTGTACCAGGGGCCCCAGTGTAGCCCAGTGAATGCCCCCCCCCAATCTGTGTTTCTTCTGCTGCACATTTAGGACTATGGGGGGGGGGGGCTGATTTGTACCAGGGGCCCCAGTGTAGCCCAGTGAATGCACCATGAATAGTGGGGGGGGGGGGGGGGGGAGTTCTATCTGGTGAATGCTTAGCCCCTCCCACAAGCTGGCCCCTCCCACACCTCTCTCTTGTCTCTCCCCAGTTGCGGTACCAGAAGTGCCTGGATGCCCGCCCCCACGGCTCCTCGTGCCTCCCCACCCCCCCCGCAGACTCAGTGGCTCGCAGGGTGGGCTCCAGCGTACGCCGGGGGGTCCAGTCCCTAATCGGATCCTTCAGAACAAAGCGCCCCGGAGGGCAAACGCCGTGACTCCTCCCACCTGTGGCCCCTAACTGGCTCCTCCCACGCGGCGCTCCTCGTCTCTCTTCCTATTGGGGGCCCCCCCGCTATATAAGCTGTTTTGTTTCCCCCGGAGTTTGGGGCCCTTCCCGGCAGAGACACTAGCAATAAGGCACCGATTGGCTCTGATTGGCTGCCGGACTGACACTATTGGTTGGTTGTCTCCATGCAGTTGTTTGTGTTGTTGTTTGTGTAATTGTGACGTATACACGCCTTAGTAACACTACTAGTGAGTACTAGCGAATGCTGCTACCCCCCCGGCCCCCCAGCTGTAACTCTCTTATTTATAATCTACTCCTACCTGCGCCCCCTACAGGTGCCCCAGGAGCAGGACTTATTGCCCCTCAGGCCCCTCCCCTGCCCAGTTGGGCCCCTGTCTCCTCCCACCCACCCAGTTGGGCCCATGTCTCCTCCCCCCCAGTTGGGCCCCTGTCTCCTCCCACCCACCCAGTTGGGCCCATGTCTCCTCCCCCCCAGTTGGGCCCCTGTCTCCTCCCACCCAGTTGGGCCCATGTCTCCTCCCACCCAGTTGGGCCCCTGTCTCCTCCCACCCAGTTGGGCCCCTGTCTCCTCCCACCCAGTTGGGCCCCTGTCTCCTCCCACCCAGTTGGGCCCCTGTCTCCTCCCACCCAGTTGGGCCCCTGTCTCCTCCCACCCAGTTGGGCCCCTGTCTCCTCCCACCCAGTTGGGCCCCTGTCTCCTCCCACCCACCCAGTGGGGCCCCGTGTCTCCTCCCACCCAGTGGGGCCCCGTGTCTCCTCCCCCCCAGTTGGACCCCTGTCTCCTCCCACCCACCCAGTGGGGCCCCGTGTCTCCTCCCACCCACCCAGTGGGGCCCCGTGTCTCCTCCCACCCAGTGGGGCCCCGTGTCTCCTCCCACCCACCCAGTTGGGCCCCTGTCTCCTCCCACCCACCCAGTTGGGCCCCTGTCTCCTCCCACCCACCCAGTTGGGCCCCTGTCTCCACCCACCCAGTGGGGCCCCTGTCTCCACCCACCCAGTGGGGCCCCGTGTCTCCTCCCCCCCAGTGGGGCCCCGTGTCTCCACCCACCCACCCAGTTGGGCCCCTGTCTCCACCCACCCAGTTGGGCCCCTGTCTCCTCCCACCCAGTGGGGCCCCTGTCTCCACCCACCCAGTGGGGCCCCTGTCTCCACCCACCCAGTGGGGCCCCGTGTCTCCTCCCCCCCAGTGGGGCCCCGTGTCTCCACCCACCCAGTTGGGCCCCGTGTCTCCTCCCCCCCAGTGGGGCCCCGTGTCTCCACCCCACCCAGTTGGGCCCCGTGTCTCCTCCCACCCAGTTGGGCCCCGTGTCTCCTCCCCCCCACCCAGTTGGGCCCCGTGTCTCCTCCCCCCCAGTTGGGCCCCGTGTCTCCTCCCACCCAGTTGGGCCCCGTGTCTCCTCCCCCCACCCAGTTGGGCCCCGTGTCTCCTCCCCCCCAGTTGGGCCCCGTGTCTCCTCCCACCCACCCAGTTGGGCCCATGGCCTGTATGTGTGGGTGGGGCAGGGTGCCAGCTCCGCCCCCCCCAGTCACTGTCGGTAACAGACCAAGATTTGCCCCATGTCAGACTGGTGCTGCTTTTGAAGCCTATTGGAGGAGGCACATGGTCTGGGGGCGTGGCTATACTGTATGTGGGCGGGATATACAAACACTACATGTTCACATGAACTCCCAGCTCCTTGGTCCTGTAAGCTCCGCCCACCTTGTGTTTCATTCATCCAATCACAATAAAGGAATAACAAGAACCGTGAGTCGTTATCACTTTCTGCTCAGTCTCAGTGTTTGTTGCACGACACCCAGGGAACTCTGGGAAATCATACAAATCTGCCCCCTTGCAGCATAGGGATTCCCCTGTACTAAGCACAATTCAGCAGGAACAGCCCCCTAAGTTTGCCCATAGCCTGTACAGAGTTACCATAAAACTATGGCACATAGGGATTCCCCTGTACTAAGCACAATTCAGCAGGAACAGCCCCCTAAGTTTGCCCATAGCCTGTACAGAGAGATACCATAAAACTATGGCACATAGGGATTCCCCTGTACTAAGCACAATTCAGCAGGAACAGCCCCCTAAGCTTGCCCATAGCCTGTACAGAGAGATCCCATAATACTCAGGGCCGTTACTAAGGACAAAGCCAGGCGCTGAGGGTGGGATCTTGTTGCCCCTGATAAGAGCAGATTCAGTAAATATTTGCCTCATTGGGACAGTTAATCAGTCCCGCCCACTCTTATCTCGGCAAATAGCAACATGATAGCTTGGGTAAATGCCCCCGATACTGACCGTCTGTGGGGGTGGGGTGTGAGCAAATTACTATGGTGCTGCCAATTTAACTCATTCAGCTCCCTAATATTAACAGGGCACCTACCCCCCCCCCCCTACAGAGACCCAATGGGACTGGGCAGGGATCTCTTGGCACCTACCCCCCCCCTCCTACAGAGACCCAATGGGACTGGGCAGGGATCTCTTGGCACCTACCCCCCCCCCTACAGAGACCCAATGGGACTGGGCAGGGATCTCTTGGCACCTACCCCCCCCACAGAGACCCAATGGGACTGGGCAGGGATCTCTTGGCACCTACCCCCCCCCCCACAGAGACCCAATGGGACTGGGCAGGGATCTCTTGGCACCTACTCCCCCTACAGAGACCCAATGGGACTGGGCAGGGATCTCTTGGCACCTACCCCCCCCCCCCCCACAGAGACCCAATGGGACTGGGCAGGGATCTCTTGGCACCTACCCCCCCCACAGAGACCCAATGGGACTGGGCAGGGATCTCTTGGCACCTACCCCCCCCCCACAGAGACCCAATGGGACTGGGCAGGGATCTCTTGGCACCTACCCCCCCCCACAGAGACCCAATGGGACTGGGCAGGGATCTCTTGGCACCTACTCCCCCTACAGAGACCCAATGGGACTGGGCAGGGATCTCTTGGCACCTACCCCCCCCCACAGAGACCCAATGGGACTGGGCAGGGATCTCTTGGCACCTACCCCCCCCCTACAGAGACCCCAATGGGACTGGGCAGGGATCTCTTGGCACCTACCCCCCCCCCCCCACAGAGACCCAATGGGACTGGGCAGGTCTCCCTTGGCTCCTACCCCCCCCCACAGAGACCAATGGGACTGGGCAGGGATCTCTTGGCACCTACCCCCCCTACAGAGACCCAATGGGACTGGGCAGGGATCTCTTGGCACCTACCCCCCCCCCACAGAGACCCAATGGGACTGGGCAGGTCTCTCTTGGCTCCTACCCCCCCCCCACAGAGACCCAATGGGACTGGGCAGGGATCTCTTGGCACCTACTCCCCCTACAGAGACCCAATGGGACTGGGCAGGGATCTCTTGGCACCTACCCCCCCCTACAGAGACCCAATGGGACTGGGCAGGGATCTCTTGGCACCTACTCCCCCTACAGAGACCCAATGGGACTGGGCAGGGATCTCTTGGCACCTACCCCCCCCCCTACAGAGACCCAATGGGACTGGGCAGGGATCTCTTGGCACCTACTCCCCCTACAGAGACCCAATGGGACTGGGCAGGGATCTCTTGGCACCTACCCCCCCCTACAGAGACACAATGGGACTGGGCAGGGATCTCTTGGCACCTACTCCCCCTACAGAGACCCAATGGGACTGGGCAGGGATCTCTTGGCACCTACTCCCCCTACAGAGACCCAATGGGACTGGGCAGGGATCTCTTGGCACCTACCCCCCCCCTACAGAGACCCAATGGGACTGGGCAGGGATCTCTTGGCACCTACCCCCCCCTACAGAGACCCAATGGGACTGGGCAGGTCTCTCTTGGCTCCTACCCCCCCCCACAGAGACCCAATGGGACTGGGCAGGGATCTCTTGGCACCTACTCCCCCTACAGAGACCCAATGGGTCTGGGCAGGGATCTCTTGGCACCTACTCCCCCTACAGAGACCCAATGGGACTGGGCAGGGATCTCTTGGCACCTACCCCCCCCCTACAGAGACCCAATGGGACTGGGCAGGGATCTCTTGGCACCTACTCCCCCTACAGAGACCCAATGGGACTGGGCAGGGATCTCTTGGCACCTACTCCCCCTACAGAGACCCAATGGGACTGGGCAGGGATCTCTTGGCACCTACTCGCCCTACAGAGACCCAATGGGACTGGGCAGGGATCTCTTGGCACCTACTCCCCCTACAGAGACCCAATGGGTCTGGGCAGGGATCTCTTGGCACCTACTCCCCCTACAGAGACCCAATGGGACTGGGCAGGGATCTCTTGGCACCTACTCCCCCTACAGAGACCCAATGGGACTGGGCAGGGATCTCTTGGCACCTACTCCCCCTACAGAGATCCAATGGGACTGGGCAGGGATCTCTTGGCACCTACTCCCCCTACAGAGACCCAATGGGTCTGGGCAGGGATCTCTTGGCACCTACTCCCCCTACAGAGACCCAATGGGACTGGGCAGGGATCTCTTGGCACCTACTCCCCCTACAGAGACCCAATGGGACTGGGCAGGGATCTCTTGGCACCTACTCCCCCTACAGAGACCCAATGGACTGGGCAGGGATCTCTTGGCACCTACTCCCCTACAGAGACCCAATGGGACTGGGCAGGGATCTCTTGGCATCTACTCCCCCTACAGAGACACAATGGGACTGGGCAGGGATCTCTTGGCACCTACCCCCCCTACAGAGACCCAATGGGACTGGGCAGGGATCTCTTGGCACCTACCCCCCCCCCTACAGAGACCCAATGGGACTGGGCAGGGATCTCTTGGCACCTACCCCCCCCCCACAGAGACCCAATGGGACTGGGCAGGTCTCTCTTGGCTCCTACCCCCCCCCCCCACAGAGACCCAATGGGACTGGGCAGGGATCTCTTGGCACCTACCCCCCCCCCTACAGAGACCCAATGGGACTGGGCAGGGATCTCTTGGCACCTACCCCCCCCCCCTACAGAGACCCAATGGGACTGGGCTGGGATCTCTTGGCACCTACTCCCCCTACAGAGACCCAATGGGACTGGGCAGGGATCTCTTGGCACCTACCCCCCCCCTACAGAGACCCAATGGGACTGGGCAGGGATCTCTTGGCACCTACTCCCCCTACAGAGACCCAATGGGACTGGGCAGGGATCTCTTGGCACCTACTCCCCCTACAGAGACCCAATGGGACTGGGCAGGGATCTCTTAGCACCTACTCCCCCTACAGAGACACAATGGGACTGGGCAGGGATCTCTTGGCCCCTACTCCCCCCTACAGAGACCCAATGGGGACTGGGCAGGGATCTCTTGGCACCTACCCCCCCCTACAGAGACCCAATGGGACTGGGCAGGGATCTCTTGGCACCTACTCCCCCTACAGAGACACAATGGGACTGGGCAGGGATCTCTTCGCACCTACTCCCCCTACAGAGACACAATGGGACTGGGCAGGGATCTCTTGGCACCTACCCCCCCCCCTACAGAGACCCAATGGGACTAGGCAGGGATCTCTTGGCACCTACTCCCCCTACAGAGACCCAATGGGACTGGGCAGGGATCTCTTGGCACCTACTCCCCCTACAGAGACCCAATGGGACTGGGCAGGGATCTCTTGGCACCTACTCCCCCTACAGAGACCCAATGGGACTGGGCAGGGATCTCTTGGCACCTACTCCCCTACAGAGACCCAATGGGTCTGGGCAGGGATCTCTTGGCACCTACTCCCCCTACAGAGACCCAATGGGACTGGGCAGGGATCTCTTGGCACCTACTCCCCCTACAGAGACCCAATGGGACTGGGCAGGGATCTCTTGGCACCTACTCCCCCTACAGAGACCCAATGGGACTGGGCAGGGATCTCTTGGCATCTACTCCCCCTACAGAGACACAATGGGACTGGGCAGGGATCTCTTGGCACCTACTCCCCCTACTGAGACACAATGGGTCTGGGCAGGGATCTCTTGGCACCTACTCCCCTACAGAGACCCAATGGGACTGGGCAGGGATCTCTTGGCACCTACTCCCCCCTACAGAGACCCAATGGGACTGGGCAGGGATCTCTTGGCACCTACTCCCCCTACAGAGACACAATGGGACTGGGCAGGGATCTCTTGGCACCTACCCCCCCCCCCTACAGAGACCCAATGGGACTGGGCAGGGATCTCTTGGCACCCACTCCCCCTACAGAGACCCAATTGGACTGGGCAGGGATCTCTTGGCACCTACTCCCCCTACAGAGACCCAATGGGACTGGGCAAGGATCTCTTGGCACCTACTCCCCCTACAGAGACCCAATGGGACTGGGCAGGGATCTCTTGGCACCTACCCCCCCTACAGAGACCCAATGGGACTGGGCAGGGATCTCTTGGCACCTACTCCCCCTACAGAGACACAATGGGACTGGGCAGGGATCTCTTGGCACCTACTCCCCCCTACAGAGACCCAATGGGACTGGGCAGGGATCTCTTGGCACCTACCCCCCCTACAGAGACCCAATGGGACTGGGCAGGGATCTCTTGGCACCTACTCCCCCTACAGAGACACAATGGGACTGGGCAGGGATCTCTTGGCACCTACTCCCCCTACAGAGACCCAATGGGACTGGGCAGGGATCTCTTGGCACCTACTCCCCCTACAGAGACCCAATGGGACTGGGCAGGGATCTCTTGGCACCTACTCCCCCTACAGAGACCCAATGGGACTGGGCAGGGATCTCTTGGCACCTACTCCCCCTACAGAGACCCAATGGGTCTGGGCAGGGATCTCTTGGCACCTACTCCCCCTACAGAGACCCAATGGGACTGGGCAGGGATCTCTTGGCACCTACTCCCCCTACAGAGACCCAATGGGACTGGGCAGGGATCTCTTGGCACCTACTCCCCCTACAGAGACCCAATGGGACTGGGCAGGGATCTCTTGGCACCTACTCCCCCTACAGAGACCCAATGGGACTGGGCAGGGATCTCTTGGCACCTACTCCCCCTACAGAGACCCAATGGGTCTGGGCAGGGATCTCTTGGCACCTACTCCCCCTACAGAGACCCAATGGGACTGGGCAGGGATCTCTTGGCACCTACTCCCCCTACAGAGACCCAATGGGACTGGGCAGGGATCTCTTGGCACCTACTCCCCCTACAGAGACCCAATGGGACTGGGCAGGGATCTCTTGGCACCTACTCCCCCTACAGAGACCCAATGGGACTGGGCAGGGATCTCTTGGCACCTACTCCCCCTACAGAGACCCAATGGGACTGGGCAGGGATCTCTTGGCACCTACTCCCCCCTACAGAGACCCAATGGGACTGGGCAGGGATCTCTTGGCACCTACTCCCCCCTACAGAGACCCAATGGGACTGGGCAGGGATCTCTTGGCACCTACTCCCCCTACAGAGACCCAATGGGACTGGGCAGGGATCTCTTGGCACCTACCCCCCCCTACAGAGACCCAATGGGACTGGGCAGGGATCTCTTGGCACCTACTCCCCCTACAGAGACCCAATGGGACTGGGCTGGGATTTCTTGGCACCTACTCCCCCTACAGAGACCCAATGGGACTGGGCAGGGATCTCTTGGCACCTACCCCCCCCCCTACAGAGACCCAATGGGACTGGGCAGGGATCTCTTGGCACCTACTCCCCCTACAGAGACCCAATGGGACTGGGCAGGGATCTCTTGGCACCTACTCCCCCTACAGAGACCCAATGGGACTGGGCAGGGATCTCTTGGTACCTACCCCCCCCCCTACAGAGACCCAATGGGACTGGGCAGGGATCTCTTGGCACCTACTCCCCCTACAGAGACCCAATGGGACTGGGCAGGGACTCTTGGCACCTACTCCCCCTACAGAGACCCAATGGGACTGGGCAGGGATCTCTTGGCACCTACTCCCCCTACAGAGACCCAATGGGACTAGGCAGGGATCTCTTGGCACCTACTCCCCCTACAGAGACCCAATGGGACTGGGCAAGGATCTCTTGGCACCTACTCCCCCCTACAGAGACCCAATGGGACTGGGCAGGGATCTCTTGGCACCTACCCCCCCCCTACAGAGACCCAATGGGACTGGGCAGGGATCTCTTGGCACCTACTCCCCCTACAGAGACCCAATGGGACTGGGCAGGGATCTCTTGGCACCTACTCCCCTACAGAGACCCAATGGGACTGGGCAGGGATCTCTTGGCACCTACTCCCCCTACAGAGACCCAATGGGACTGGGCAGGATTCTCTTGGTACCTACCCCCCCCCTACAGAGACCCAATGGGACTGGGCAGGGATCTCTTGGCACCTACTCCCCCTACAGAGACCCAATGGGACTGGGCAGGGATCTCTTGGCACCTACTCCCCCTACAGAGACCCAATGGGACTGGGCAGGGATCTCTTGGCACCTACTCCCCCTACAGAGACCCAATGGGACTGGGCAGGGATCTCTTGGCACCTACTCCCCCTACAGAGACCCAATGGGACTGGGCAAGGATCTCTTGGCACCTACTCCCCCCTACAGAGACCCAATGGGACTGGGCAGGGATCTCTTGGCACCTACCCCCCCCTACAGAGACCCAATGGGACTGGGCAGGGATCTCTTGGCACCTACTCCCCCTACAGAGACACAATGGGACTGGGCAGGGATCTCTTGGCACCTACTCCCCCTACAGAGACCCAATGGACTGGGCAGGGATCTCTTGGCACCTACTCCCCCTACAGAGACCCAATGGGTCTGGGCAGGGATCTCTTGGCACCTACTCCCCCTACAGAGACCCAATGGGACTGGGCAGGGATCTCTTGGCACCTACTCCCCTACAGAGACCCAATGGGACTGGGCAGGGATCTCTTGGCACCTACTCCCCCTACAGAGACCCAATGGGACTGGGCAGGGATCTCTTGGCACCTACTCCCCCTACAGAGACCCAATGGGACTGGGCAGGGATCTCTTGGCACCTACTCCCCCCTACAGAGACCCAATGGGACTGGGCAGGGATCTCTTGGCACCTACTCCCCCCTACAGAGACCCAATGGGACTGGGCAGGGATCTCTTGGCACCTACTCCCCTACAGAGACCCAATGGGACTGGGCAGGGATCTCTTGGCACCTACTCCCCCTACAGAGACCCAATGGGACTGGGCAGGGATCTCTTGGCACCTACCCCCCCCTACAGAGACCCAATGGGACTGGGCAGGGATCTCTTGGCACCTACTCCCCCTACAGAGACCCAATGGGACTGGGCAGGGATCTCTTGGCACCTACTCCCCTACAGAGACCCAATGGGACTGGGCAGGGATCTCTTGGCACCTACTCCCCCTACAGAGACCCAATGGGACTGGGCAGGGATCTCTTGGCACCTACTCCCCCTACAGAGACCCAATGGGACTGGGCAGGGATCTCTTGGCACCTACTCCCCCCTACAGAGACCCAATGGGACTGGGCAGGGATCTCTTGGCACCTACTCCCCCCTACAGAGACCCAATGGGACTGGGCAGGGATCTCTTGGCACCTACTCCCCCTACAGAGACCCAATGGGACTGGGCAGGGATCTCTTGGGCACCTACCCCCCCCCCTACAGAGACCCAATGGGACTGGGCAGGGATCTCTTGGCACCTACTCCCCCTACAGAGACCCAATGGGACTGGGCAGGGATCTCTTGGCACCTACCCCCCCCCTACAGAGACCCAATGGGACTGGGCAGGGATCTCTTGGCACCTACTCCCCCTACAGAGACACAATGGGACTGGGCAGGGATCTCTTGGCACCTACTCCCCCTACAGAGACCCAATGGGACTGGGCTGGGATTTCTTGGCACCTACTCCCCCTACAGAGACACAATGGGACTGGGCAGGGATCTCTTGGCACCTACCCCCCCCCCTACAGAGACCCAATGGGACTGGGCAGGGATCTCTTGGCCACCTACTCCCCCTACAGAGAACCCAATGGGACTGGGCAGGGATCTCTTGGCACCTACTCCCCCTACAGAGACCCAATGGGACTGGGCAGGGATCTCTTGGTACCTACCCCCCCCCTACAGAGACCCAATGGGACTGGGCAGGGATCTCTTGGCACCTACTCCCCCTACAGAGACCCAATGGGACTGGGCAGGGATCTCTTGGCACCTACTCCCCCTACAGAGACCCAATGGGACTGGGCAAGGATCTCTTGGCACCTACTCCCCCTACAGAGACACAATGGGACTGGGCAGGGATCTCTTGGCACCTACCCCCCCCTACAGAGACCCAATGGGACTGGGCAGGGATCTCTTGGCACCTACCCCCCCTACAGAGACCCAATGGGACTGGGCAGGGATCTCTTGGCACCTACCCCCCCCTACAGAGACCCAATGGGACTGGGCAGGGATCTCTTGGCACCTACCCCCCCTACAGAGACCCAATGGGACTGGGCAGGGATCTCTTGGCACCTACTCCCCCTACTGAGACACAATGGGACTGGGCAGGGATCTCTTGGCAGCTACTCCCCCTACAGAGACCCAATGGGACTGGGCAGGGATCTCTTGGCACCTACTCCCCCCTACAGAGACCCAATGGGACTGGGCAGGGATCTCTTGGCACCTACTCCCCTACAGAGACCCAATGGGACTGGGCAGGGATCTCTTGGCACCTACCTCCCCCCTACAGAGACCCAATGGGACTGGGCAGGGATCTCTTGGCACCTACTCCCCCTACAGAGACCCAATGGGACTGGGCAGGGATCTCTTGGCACCTACTCCCTCTTCAGAGACCCAATGGGACTGGGCAGGGATCTCTTGGCACCTACTCCCCCTACAGAGACCCAATGGGACTGGGCAGGGATCTCTTGGCATCTACTCCCCCTACAGAGACACAATGGAACTGGGCAGGGATCTCTTGGCACCTACCCCCCTACAGAGACCCAATGGGACTGGGCAGGGATCTCTTGGCACCTACTCCCCTACAGAGACCTAATGGGACTGGGCAGGGATCTCTTGGCACCTACCCCCCCCTACAGAGACCCAATGGGACTGGGCAGGGATCTCTTGGCACCTACCCCCCCCTACAGAGACCCAATGGACTGGGCAGGGATTCTCTTGGCACCTACTCCCCCCTACAGAGACCCAATGGGACTGGGCAGGGATCTCTTGGCACCTACTCCCCCTACAGAGACCCAATGGGACTGGGCAGGGATCTCTTGGCACCTACTCCCCCTACAGAGACCCAATGGGACTGGGCAGGGATCTCTTGGCACCTACCCCCCCCCTACAGAGACCCAATGGGACTGGGCAGGGATCTCTTGGCACCTACCCCCCCTACAGAGACCCAATGGGACTGGGCAGGGATCTCTTGGCACCTACTCCCCCTACAGAGACCCAATGGGACTGGGCAGGGATCTCTTGGCACCTACCCCCCCCTACAGAGACCCAATGGGACTGGGCAGGGATCTCTTGGCACCTACTCCCCCTACAGAGACCCAATGGGACTGGGCAGGGATCTCTTGGCACCTACCCCCCCCTACAGAGACCCAATGGGACTGGGCAGGGATCTCTTGGCACCTACTCCCCCTACAGAGACCCAATGGGACTGGGCAGGGATCTCTTGGCACCTACTCCCCCTACAGAGACCCAATGGGACTGGGCAGGGATCTCTTGGCACCTACCCCCCCCCTACAGAGACCCAATGGGACTGGGCAGGGATCTCTTGGCACCTACCCCCCCCCTACAGAGACCCAATGGGACTGGGCAGGGATCTCTTGGCACCTACCCCCCCCCTACAGAGACCCAATGGGACTGGGCAGGGATCTCTTGGCACCTACCCCCCCCCTACAGAGACCCAATGGGACTGGGCAGGTGCTGGCACAAGGGGGTGCCCTGTCATATCTTGCCCTGTTAACCTTGGATACAAACATCACCAGGGATGTTGCCCATAGCAACCAATCAGCAATTATATTTTAATGGTCACCTATAAGTTAGAAAACAAAAGCAAAGATTGAATTGGTGCTATGGGCAACATCACTTGGTAAATACACCCCTAAATCTCCCCCACATGCCCATGTGACCCGCCCCCCCATGGTACAGCCAATAGAACGCTCACGGATTCATTTCATTTTCAGTTTTATTTTCCATCATCTCCAAAGACAAAATCACAGAGTTACACACGGGTCAGTTCATTTGCCCCTTGGGGTCACTTTAGCAGTCTTTTCTGTATGGGGGTGTCCCACTCTGTCTCCCAGGTAACAGCACAGGGGGAACCCCCCAGCAACACATTGCTATCCCCCCCCATGTAGCCCAGTTGCCCCCTGACTAAACATCTCCTATATGAATGCTCCGTCCCATGATGCCCTGGGGGGGGGCACTAAGCAATGACTCTCACCCAGGCATCGTCCCACCCTACCCAGAATGCAGCATGGAGGGGCTCGGTGAAGGAGGCGGAGAAGGTGTGTAAGTGCCTGATTGGCTCACTCAGCTCATAGAAGGACAGGCGTCCGGCCTCATAATCAAGAAGGACCCTGATTCTCCCCCTTAACGAGCTTTGGGTTAATGTGGTCCCTTTCCCATCATGCATCACTGCGTAGGTGTCGTAGCACCTGTATAGGCCCCAGGACTTGTCATTGTCCCCAATGCACGAGTGTTTCCCGCCCCTCTTGATATTGGGATAGGCCACGCCCACCATCCAAATCCCAAACTCACTACCCTCAACCTCCCAGTGGTGGCGCCCCGACGAGAAGGAACCGCGGCTCAAGGTTTGGGGGACCAGGAACCTCTCGGGGGATTGTGGGTGGCACTTTCCAGATAGCGAATAGGATGCGGCTTTCCCGTCACCTGACACAAATAAATAGTTCCCAGCGACACTCGTATCCAGGAACAGGTCTGTAGCCCCCTGCCCCAAGAGCCCCCTTCTTACCCCACTCACTATCCCAGCCAATCCTGTGAGTAATGTCTCCGAGATCCCACCCACATCCAGATCTGGCACAGCCGGGGCCTTTATACCCTCTCTGCCCCCATTATCTGCCCCCTTGGTACCCTCTCTCTCTCTGCCCCCATTATCTGCCCCCTTGGTACCATCTCTCTTTCTGCCCCCATTATCTGCCCCCTTGGTACCCTCTCTCTCTCTGCCCCCATTATCTGCCCCCTTGGTACCATCTCTCTTTCTGCCCCCATTATCTGCCCCCTTGGTACCCTCTCTCTCTCTGCCCCCATTATCTGCCCCCTTGGTACCCTCTCTCTTTCTGCCCCCATTATCTGCCCCCTTGGTACCCTCTCTCTCTCTGCCCCCATTATCTGCCCCCTTGGTACCCTCTCTCTTTCTGCCCCCATTATCTGCCCCCTTGGTACCCTCTCTCTCTCTGCCCCCATTATCTGCCCCCTTTGGTACCCTCTCTCTCTCTGCCCCCATTATCTGCCCCCTTGGTACCCTCTCTCTTTCTGCCCCCATTATCTGCCCCCTTGGTACCCTCTCTCTCTCTGCCCCCATTATCTGCCCCCTTGGTACCCTCTCTCTTTCTGCCCCCATTATCTGCCCCCTTGGTACCCTCTCTCTCTCTGCCCTCATTATCTGCCCCCTCAGTATCCTCTTTCTCTCTGCCCCCATTATCTGCCCCCTTGGTACCCTCTCTCTCTCTGCCCCCATTATCTGCCCCCTTGGTACCCTCTCTCTTTCTGCCCCCATTATCTGCCCCCTTGGTACCCTCTCTCTCTCTGCCCTCAGTACCTGCCCCCTCAGTACCCTCTCTCTCTCTGCCCCCATTATCTGCCCCCTTGGTACCCTCTCTCTCTCTGCCCCCAGTACCTGCCCCCTCAGTATCCTCTCTCTCTCTGCCCCCATTATCTGCCCCCTCAGTATCCTCTCTCTCTCTGCCCCCATTATCTGCCCCCTGAGTACCCTCTCTCTCTCTGCCCCCAGTACCTGCCCCCTCAGCCCCACAGAAGGCAAGGGATTCCCGTTCCTGTAGGACAGTGAGTGGAGCTGCCATGTTGCACAGCCCCTCAATGTGCCGGATCTTTCTGGACAGCTCGTCCCTCTTTATTTCCAGCTGTTGGATCAGCTCAGTGAGTGGGAGTGAGAGCTTCTCTTTCTGCCTGGAGATGTCACTCAGGAGTCGCTTCTCTAGGGCTTCCAGCTCTTCCCTGATGCCCCTAAACAGGGCAATGACTCTCTCTGTCTCACCGGCTGCCACTTCTGCCCCTTCCCTCCTGCGCTCCTGCAGCCTCTGGATTTGCCCCTCGGTCTCCTCTCTCTCTGGGCTCAGTTTCTCCAGAACTTTCCTCAGTGTCTCCTTCTTCTTCTCAGAGGCCTCACTCAGCAGCTCCACCCTGTGGCCCCGGTGCCCCCCAATCTGACAGCAGTGGGCACAGACACAGGCCGAGTCCTGGGGGCAGTAGTAAGTCAGGAGTTCATCATGTTGGGGGCATTTCCTCTCCCCAAAAGAGCGGGTGGGGGCAGTTAGGATGTGCTTCTCTGACTGGCTGTGCCCCAGCAGGTGGGTATCACACAGAGAGGCCTCACAGTGCAGACAGGATTTAGCGGCAGGTACAGGGGAATGGACACAGTAAGTGCAGAGGGTCCCGCTCTCCCCCGGCTCGGGGGCAATAGTGAGGAGTCGTGCTGCTATGTTACCCAGAGTTCTGTTCCTGGGCAGGGCGGGGCGCTCCGGATACTCAGCTCTGCATTCAGGGCAGGAATAAGCCCCAGAGCCCCCCTGGGAGTCCCATGCTGCCCCAATGCAGCCCTGGCAGAAGTTGTGCCCACAGGGCAGGGTTACTGGGTCGGCACATTTGCCCCGGCAGATGGAGCAGCTCAGCTCGTCCCTCGGTTCTGCAGTTGCCATCGCTGGAACTGGGGCAGGAGGGCAGAAACTGGGGCAGGAGGGCAGAAACAGGGGCAGGAGGGCAGAAATCGGGCGCAGGACTGGCAGAAACAGGGGCAGGACTGGCAGAAACAGGGGCAGGACTGGCAGAATTGCCCTCTCTCTCAGGACCCGGAGCGCCTGGTTCCACCGCCTCCCGAGCGCAGAATGTGCCGCGGGTTCCTTATCCCATATCTTCTCCCCACCTATTTACTTTATTCCAGTCACCCGGTGTGGCCCTTTATCTGCATTAACCCTTAGGTTCCTGGCTGCCAGCGTGTTGGTGCCAGTTCATTGCTGGGCTTGGGGCAACCTTTGCACACACTGACCCAATGGGCTGGGTTCTGTTAGAGGGGATAATGGGCCTGAGGAGCCAATGGAAACCAGTTTATCCAGCAACAAAGCAAACACCAGGTGCGGCCTTATTCATAGGGAGACAGGTAAATGGGGCGGAGTTTGGCTGCAGGTTGGGCTGCTACACACAGTCGTGTCGCACTAGTGCAAAGCAGCCCCCGAGCTTTCCTGCCTGAGCCTCTTAGGGTTTCACTTATGGTTACTGGGTTACCGGCGCCCCTCGCTGGTTAGGGTTTAGCTTGGGGTTACCGGCGCCCCTCGCTGGTTAGGGTTCGGCTTAGGGTTACCGGCGCCCCTCGCTGGTTAGGGTTTAGCTTAGGGTTACCGGCGCCCCTCGCTGGTTAGGGTTTAGCTTAGGGTTACCGGCGCCCCTCGCTGGTTAGGGTTCGGCTTAGGGTTACCGGCGCCCCTCGCTGGTTAGGGTTTAGCTTAGGGTTACCGGCGCCCCTCGCTGGTTAGGGTTCGGCTTAGGGTTACCGGCGCCCCTCGCTGGTTAGGGTTCGGCTTAGGGTTACCGGCGCCCCTCGCTGGTTAGGGTTCGGCTTAGGGTTACCGGCGCCCCTCGCTGGTTAGGGTTTTGCTTAGGGTTACCGGCGCCCCTCGCTGGTTAGGGTTCGGCTTAGGGTTACCGGCGCCCCTCGCTGGTTAGGGTTTAGCTTAGGGTTACCGGCGCCCCTCGCTGGTTAGGGTTACTGGGTTACCGGCGCCCCTCGCTGGTTAGGGTTCGGCTTAGGGTTACCGGCGCCCTCGCTGGTTAGGGTTACTGGGTTACCGGCGCCCCTCGCTGGTTAGGGTTCGGCTTAGGGTTACCGGCGCCCCTCGCTGGTTAGGGTTCGGCTTAGGGTTACCGGCGCCCCTCGCTGGTTAGGGTTTAGCTTAGGGTTACCGGCGCCCCTCGCTGGTTAGGGTTCGGCTTAGGGTTACCGGGCGCCCCTCGCTGGTTAAGGTTCGGCTTAGGGTTACCGGCGCCCCTCGCTGGTTAGGGTTACTGGGTTACCGGCGCCCCTCGCTGGTTAGGGTTCGGCTTAGGGTTACCGGCGCCCCTCGCTGGTTAAGGTTCGGCTTAGGGTTACCGGCGCCCCTCGCTGGTTAGGGTTTAGCTTAGGGTTACCGGCGCCCCTCGCTGGTTAGGGTTCGGCTTAGGGTTACCGGCGCCCCCTCGCTGGTTAGGGTTACTGGGTTACCGGCGCCCCTCGCTGGTTAAGGTTACTGGGTTACCGGCGCCCCTCGCTGGTTAAGGTTCGGCTTAGGGTTACCGGCGCCCCTCGCTGGTTAGGGTTCGGCTAGGGTTACCGGCGCCCTCGCTGGTTAGGGTTCGGCTTAGGTTACCGGCGCCCCTCGCTGGTTAGGGTTTAGCTTAGGGTTACCGGCGCCCCTCGCTGGTTAGGGTTTAGCTTAGGGTTACCGGCGCCCCTCGCTGGTTAGGGTTTGGCTTAGGGTTACCGGCGCCCCTCGCTGGTTAGGGTTCGGCTTAGGGTTACCGGCGCCCCTCGCTGGTTAGGGTTTAGCTTAGGGTTACCGGCGCCCCTCGCTGGTTAGGGTTCGGCTTAGGGTTACCGGCGCCCCTCGCTGGTTAGGGTTCGGCTTAGGGTTACCGGCGCCCCTCGCTGGTTAGGGTTCGGCTTAGGGTTACCGGCGCCCCTCGCTGGTTAGGGTTTAGCTTAGGGTTACCGGCGCCCCTCGCTGGTTAGGGTTCGGCTTAGGGTTACCGGCGCCCCTCGCTGGTTAGGGTTCGGCTTAGGGTTACCGGCGCCCCTCGCTGGTTAAGGTTCGGCTTAGGGTTACCGGCGCCCCTCGCTGGTTAGGGTTACTGGGTTACCGGCGCCCCTCGCTGGTTAGGGTTCGGCTTAGGGTTACCGGCGCCCCTCGCTGGTTAAGGTTCGGCTTAGGGTTACCGGCGCCCCTCGCTGGTTAGGGTTACTGGGTTACCGGCGCCCCTCGCTGGTTAGGGTTACTGGGTTACCGGCGCCCCTCGCTGGTTAAGGTTCGGCTTAGGGTTACCGGCGCCCCTCGCTGGTTAGGGTTCGGCTTAGGGTTACCGGCGCCCCTCGCTGGTTAGGGTTCGGCTTAGGGTTACCGGCGCCCCTCGCTGGTTAGGGTTTAGCTTAGGGTTACCGGCGCCCCTCGCTGGTTAGGGTTTAGCTTAGGGTTACCGGCGCCCCTCGCTGGTTAGGGTTTGGCTTAGGGTTACCGGCGCCCCTCGCTGGTTAGGGTTTAGCTTAGGGTTACCGGCGCCCCTCGCTGGTTAGGGTTCGGCTTAGGGTTACCGGCGCCCCTCGCTGGTTAGGGTTCGGCTTAGGGTTACCGGCGCCCCTCACTGGTTAGGGTTACTGGGTTACCGGCGCCCCTCGCTGGTTAGGGTTCGGCTTAGGGTTACCGGCGCCCCTCACTGGTTAGGGTTACTGGGTTACCGGCGCCCCTCGCTGGTTAGGGTTCGGCTTAGGGTTACCGGCGCCCCTCGCTGGTTAGGGTTCGGCTTAGGGTTACCGGCGCCCCTCGCTGGTTAGGGTTCGGCTTAGGGTTACCGGCGCCCCTCGCTGGTTAGGGTTTAGCTTAGGGTTACCGGCGCCCCTCGCTGGTTAGGGTTCGGCTTAGGGTTACCGGCGCCCCTCGCTGGTTAGGGTTTAGCTTAGGGTTACCGGCGCCCCTCGCTGGTTAGGGTTTAGCTTAGGGTTACCGGCGCCCCTCGTTGGTTAGGGTTCGGCTTAGGGTTACCGGCGCCCCTCGCTGGTTAGGGTTCGGCTTAGTGTTACCGGCGCCCCTCGCTGGTTAGGGTTTAGCTTAGGGTTACCGGCGCCCCTCGTTGGTTAGGGTTCGGCTTAGGGTTACCGGCGCCCCTCGCTGGTTAGGGTTCGACTTAGTGTTACCGGCGCCCCTCGCTGGTTAGGGTTTAGCTTAGGGTTACCGGCGCCCCTCGCTGGTTAGGGTTTAGCTTAGGGTTACCGGCGCCCCTCGCTGGTTAGGGTTCGGCTTAGGGTTACCGGCGCCCCTCGCTGGTTAGGGTTCGGCTTAGTGTTACCGGCGCCCCTCGCTGGTTAGGGTTCGGCTTAGGGTTACCGGCGCCCCTCGCTGGTTAGGGTTCGGCTTAGGGTTACCGGCGCCCCTCGCTGGTTAGGGTTCGGCTTAGGGTTACCGGCGCCCCTCGCTGGTTAGGGTTTGGCTTAGGGTTACCGGCGCCCCTCGCTGGTTAGGGTTCGGCTTAGGGTTACCGGCGCCCCTCGCTGGTTAGGGTTTAGCTTAGGGTTACCGGCGCCCCTCGCTGGTTAGGGTTCGGCTTAGGGTTACCGGCGCCCCTCGCTGGTTAGGGTTTAGCTTAGGGTTACCGGCGCCCCTCGCTGGTTAGGGTTCGGCTTAGGGTTACCGGCTCCCCTCGCTGGTTAGGGTTCGGCTTAGGGTTACCGGCGCCCCTCGCTGGTTAGGGTTCGGCTTAGGGTTACCGGCGCCCCTCGCTGGTTAGGGTTTAGCTTAGGGTTACCGGCGCCCCTCGCTGGTTAGGGTTTAGCTTAGGGTTACCGGCGCCCCTCGCTGGTTAGGGTTCGGCTTAGGGTTACCGGCGCCCCTCACTGGTTAGGGTTTAGCTTAGGGTTACCGGTGCCCCTCGCTGGTTAGGGTTTAGCTTAGGGTTACCGGCGCCCCTCGCTGGTTAGGGTTCGGCTTAGGGTTACCGGCGCCCCTCGCTGGTTAGGGTTCGGCTTAGTGTTACTGGCGCCCCTCGCTGGTTAGGGTTTAGCTTAGGGTTACCGGCGCCCCTCGCTGGTTAGGGTTCGGCTTAGGGTTACCGGCGCCCCTTGCTGGTTAGGGTTCGGCTTAGTGTTACCGGCGCCCCTCGCTGGTTAGGGTTCGACTTAGTGTTACCGGCGCCCCTCGCTGGTTAGGGTTCGGCTTAGGGTTACCGGCGCCCCTCGCTGGTTAGGGTTTAGCTTAGGGTTACCGGCGCCCTCGCTGGTTAGGGTTCGGCTTAGGGTTACCGGCTCCCCTCGCTGGTTAGGGTTCGGCTTAGGGTTACCGGCGCCCCTCGCTGGTTAGGGTTCGGCTTAGTGTTACCGGCGCCCCCTCGCTGGTTAGGGTTTAGCTTAGGGTTACCGGCGCCCCTCGCTGGTTAGGGTTCGGCTTAGGGTTACCGGCGCCCCTCGCTGGTTAGGGTATAGCTTAGGGTTACCGGCGCCCCTCGCTGGTTAGGGTTTAGCTTAGGGTTACCGGCGCCCCTCGCTGGTTAGGGTTTAGCTTAGGGTTACCGGCGCCCCTCGCTGGTTAGGGTATAGCATAGGGTTACCGGCGCCCCTCGCTGGTTAGGGTTTAGCTTAGGGTTACCGGCGCCCCTCGCTGGTTAGGGTTCGGCTTAGGGTTACCGGCGCCCCTCGCTGGTTAGGGTTTAGCTTAGTGTTACCCGGCGCCCCTCGCTGGTTAGGGTTCGGCTTAGGGTTACCGGCGCCCCTCGCTGGTTAGGGTTCGGCTTAGGGTTACCGGCGCCCCTCGCTGGTTAGGGTTTAGCTTAGGGTTACCGGCGCCCCTCGCTGGTTAGGGTTTAGCTTAGGGTTACCGGCGCCCCTCGCTGGTTAGGGTTTAGCTTAGGGTTACCGGCGCCCCTCGCTGGTTAGGGTTTAGCTTAGGGTTACCGGCGCCCCTCGCTGGTTAGGGTTCGGCTTAGGGTTACCGGCGCCCCTCGCTGGTTAGGGTTTAGCTTAGGGTTACCGGCGCCCCTCGCTGGTTAGAGTTCGGCTTAGGGTTACGGCGCCCCTCGCTGGTTAGGGTTTAGCTTAGGGTTACCGGCGCCCCTCGCTGGTTAGGGTTTAGCTTAGGGTTACCGGCGCCCCTCGCTGGTTAGGGTTTAGCTTAGGGTTACCGGCGCCCCTCGCTGGTTAGGGTTTGGCTTAGGGTTACCGGCGCCCCTCGCTGGTTAGGGTTTAGCTTAGGGTTACCGGCGCCCCTCGCTGGTTAGGGTTTAGCTTAGGGTTACCGGCGCCCCTCGCTGGTTAGGGTTTAGCTTAGGGTTACCGGCGCCCCTCGCTGGTTAGGGTTTAGCTTAGGGTTACCGGCGCCCCTCGCTGGTTAGGGTTTAGCTTAGGGTTACCGGCGCCCCTCGCTGGTTAGGGTTCGGCTTAGGGTTACCGGCGCCCCTCGCTGGTTAGGGTTCGGCTTAGTGTTACCGGCGCCCCTCGCTGGTTAGGGTTCTGCTTAGGGTTACCGGCGCCCCTCGCTGGTTAGGGTTCGGCTTAGGGTTACCGGCGCCCTCGCTGGTTAGGGTTCGGCTTAGGGTTACCGGCGCCCCTCGCTGGTTAGGGTTTGGCTTAGGGTTACCGGCGCCCCTCGCTGGTTAGGGTTCGGCTTAGGGTTACCGGCGCCCCTCGCTGGTTAGGGTTTAGCTTAGGGTTACCGGCGCCCCTCGCTGGTTAGGGTTCGGCTTAGGGTTACCGGCGCCCCTCGCTGGTTAGGGTTTAGCTTAGGGTTACCGGCGCCCCTCGCTGGTTAGGGTTCGGCTTAGGGTTACCGGCTCCCCTCGCTGGTTAGGGTTCGGCTTAGGGTTACCGGCGCCCCTCGCTGGTTAGGGTTCGGCTTAGGGTTACCGGCGCCCCTCGCTGGTTAGGGTTCGGCTTAGGGTTACCGGCGCCCCTCGCTGGTTAGGGTTCGCTTAGGGTTACCGGCGCCCCTCGCTGGTTAGGGTTCAGCTTAGGGTTACCGGCGCCCCTCGCTGGTTAGGGTTTAGCTTGAGGTTACCGGCGCCCTCGCTGGTTAGGGTTTAGCTTGAGGTTACCGGCGCCCCTCGCTGGTTAGGGTTTAGCTTGAGGTTACCGGCGCCCCTCGCTGGTTAGGGTTTAGCTTGAGGTTACCGGCGCCCCTCGCTGGTTAGGGTTTAGCTTGAGGTTACCGGCGCCCCTCGCTGGTTAGGGTTCGGCTTAGGGTTACCGGCGCCCCTCGCTGGTTAGGGTTCGGCTTAGGGTTACCGGCGCCCCTCGCTGGTTAGGGTTTAGCTTAGGGTTACCGGCGCCCCTCGCTGGTTAGGGTTTAGCTTAGGGTTACCGGCGCCCCTCGCTGGTTAGGGTTTAGCTTAGGGTTACCGGCGCCCCTCGCTGGTTAGGGTTTAGCTTAGGGTTACCGGCGCCCCTCGCTGGTTAGGGTTCGCTTTAGGGTTACCGGCGCCCCTCGCTGGTTAGGGTTTAGCTTAGGGTTACCGGCGCCCCTCGCTGGTTAGGGTTTAGCTTAGGGTTACCGGCGCCCCTCGCTGGTTAGGGTTCGGCTTAGGGTTACCGGTGCCCCTCGCTGGTTAGGGTTTAGCTTAGGGTTACCGGCGCCCCTCACTGGTTAGGGTTCGGTTTAGGGTTACCGGCGCCCCTCGCTGGTTAGGGTTCGACTTAGTGTTACCGGCGCCCCTCGCTGGTTAGGGTTCGACTTAGTGTTACCGGCGCCCCTCGCTGGTTAGGGTTTAGCTTGGGGTTACCGGCGCCCCTCGCTGGTTAGGGTTCGGCTTAGGGTTACCGGCGCCCCTCGCTGGTTAGGGTTTAGCTTAGGGTTACCGGCGCCCCTCGCTGGTTAGGGTTTAGCTTAGGGTTACCGGCGCCCCTCGCTGGTTAGGGTTCGGCTTAGGGTTACCGGCGCCCCTCGCTGGTTAGGGTTCGGCTTAGGGTTACTGGCGCCCCTCGCTGGTTAGGGTTTAGCTTAGGGTTACCGGCGCCCCTCGCTGGTTAGGGTTCGGCTTAGGGTTACCGGCGCCCCTCGCTGGTTAGGGTTCGGCTTAGGGTTACCGGCGCCCCTCGCTGGTTAGGGTTCGGCTTAGGGTTACCGGCGCCCCTCGCTGGTTAGGGTTTAGCTTAGGGTTACTGGCGCCCCTCGCTGGTTAGGGTTCGGCTTAGGGTTACCGGCGCCCCTCGCTGGTTAGGGTTCGGCTTAGGGTTACTGGCGCCCCTCGCTGGTTAGGGTTCGGCTTAGGGTTACCGGCGCCCCTCGCTGGTTAGGGTTTAGCTTAGGGTTACCGGCGCCCCTCGCTGGTTAGGGTTCGGCTTTAGGGTTACCGGCGCCCCTCGCTGGTTAGGGTTCGGCTTAGTGTTACTGGCGCCCCTCGCTGGTTAGGGTTTAGCTTAGGGTTACCGGCGCCCCTCGCTGGTTAGGGTTCGGCTTAGGGTTACCGGCGCCCCTTGCTGGTTAGGGTTCGGCTTAGTGTTACCGGCGCCCCTCGCTGGTTAGGGTTCGACTTAGTGTTACCGGCGCCCCTCGCTGGTTAGGGTTCGGCTTAGGGTTACCGGCGCCCCTCGCTGGTTAGGGTTTAGCTTAGGGTTACCGGCGCCCCTCGCTGGTTAGGGTTCGGCTTAGGGTTACCGGCGCCCCTCGCTGGTTAGGGTTCGGCTTAGGGTTACCGGCGCCCCTCGCTGGTTAGGGTTCGGCTTAGGGTTACCGGCGCCCCCGCTGGTTAGGGTTCGGCTTAGTGTTACCGGCGCCCCTCGCTGGTTAGGGTTTAGCTTAGGGTTACCGGCGCCCCTCGCTGGTTAGGGTTTAGCTTAGGGTTACCGGCGCCCCTCGCTGGTTAGGGTTCGGCTTAGGGTTACCGGCGCCCCTCGCTGGTTAGGGTTTAGCTTAGGGTTACCGGCGCCCTCGCTGGTTAGGGTTTAGCTTAGGGTTACCGGCGCCCCTCGCTGGTTAGGGTTCAGCTTGGGGTTACCGGCGCCCCTCGCTGGTTAGGGTTTAGCTTAGGGTTACCGGCGCCCCTCGCTGGTTAGGGTTTAGCTTAGGGTTACCGGCGCCCCTCGCTGGTTAGGGTTTAGCTTAGGGTTACCGGCGCCCCTCGCTGGTTAGGGTCGGCTTAGGGTTACCGGCGCCCCTCGCTGGTTAGGGTTTAGCTTAGGGTTACCGGCGCCCCTCGCTGGTTAGGGTTTAGCTTAGGGTTACCGGCGCCCCTCGCTGGTTAGGGTTCAGCTTGGGGTTACCGGCGCCCCTCGCTGGTTAGGGTTTAGCTTAGGGTTACCGGCGCCCCTCGCTGGTTAGGGTTTAGCTTAGGGTTACCGGCGCCCCTCGCTGGTTAGGGTTTAGCTTAGGGTTACCGGCGCCCCTCGCTGGTTAGGGTTTAGCTTAGGGTTACCGGCGCCCCTCGCTGGTTAGGGTTTAGCTTAGGGTTACCGGCGCCCCTCGCTGGTTAGAGTTCGGCTTAGGGTTACCGGCGCCCCTCGCTGGTTAGGGTTTAGCTTAGGGTTACCGGCGCCCCTCGCTGGTTAGGGTTTAGCTTAGGGTTACCGGCGCCCCTCGCTGGTTAGGGTTTAGCTTAGGGTTACCGGCGCCCCTCGCAGGTTAGGGTTTGGCTTAGGGTTACCGGCGCCCCTCGCTGGTTAGGGTTTAGCTTAGGGTTACCGGCGCCCCTCGCTGGTTAGGGTTTAGCTTAGGGTTACCGGCGCCCCTCGCTGGTTAGGGTTTAGCTTAGGGTTACCGGCCCCCCTCACTGGTTAGGGTTTAGGTTAGGGTTACCGGCGCCCCTCGCTGGTTAGGGTTTAGCTTAGGGTTACCGGCGCCCCTCGCTGGTTAGGGTTTAGCTTAGGGTTACCGGCGCCCCTCGCTGGTTAGGGTTTAGCTTAGGGTTACCGGCGCCCCTCGCTGGTTAGGGTTCGGCTTAGTGTTACCGGCGCCCCTCGCTGGTTAGGGTTCGGCTTAGTGTTACCGGCGCCCCTCGCTGGTTAGGGTTCGGCTTAGGGTTACCGGCGCCCCTCGCTGGTTAGGGTTTAGCTTAGGGTTACCGGCGCCCCTCGCTGGTTAGGGTTTAGGTTAGGGTTACCGGCGCCCCTCGCTGGTTAGGGTTTAGCTTAGGGTTACCGGCGCCCCTCGCTGGTTAGGGTTTAGCTTAGGGTTACCGGCGCCCCTCGCTGGTTAGGGTTTAGCTTAGGGTTACCGGCCCCCCTCACTGGTTAGGGTTTAGGTTAGGGTTACCGGCGCCCCTCGCTGGTTAGGGTTTAGCTTAGGGTTACCGGCGCCCCTCGCTGGTTAGGGTTTAGCTTAGGGTTACCGGCGCCCCTCGCTGGTTAGGGTTTAGCTTAGGGTTACCGGCGCCCCTCGCTGGTTAGGGTTCGGCTTAGTGTTACCGGCGCCCCTCGCTGGTTAGGGTTCGGCTTAGTGTTACCGGCGCCCCTCGCTGGTTAGGGTTCGGCTTAGGGTTACCGGCGCCCCTCGCTGGTTAGGGTTTAGCTTAGGGTTACCGGCGCCCCTCGCTGGTTAGGGTTTAGCTTAGGGTTACCGGCTCCCCTCGCTGGTTAGGGTTCGGCTTAGGGTTACCGGCGCCCCTCGCTGGTTAGGGTTCGGCTTAGGGTTACCGGCTCCCCTCGCTGGTTAGGGTTTAGCTTAGGGTTACCGGCTCCCCTCGCTGGTTAGGGTTCGGCTTAGGGTTACCGGCGCCCCTCGCTGGTTAGGGTTCGGCTTAGGGTTACCGGCTCCCCTCGCTGGTTAGGGTTCGGCTTAGGGTTACCGGCGCCCCTCGCTGGTTAGGGTTCGGCTTAGGGTTACCCGGCGCCCCTCGCTGGTTAGGGTTCGGCTTAGGGTTACCGGCGCCCCTCGCAGGTTAGGGTTTAGCTTAGGGTTACCGGCGCCCCTCGCTGGTTAGGGTTCGGCTTAGTGTTACCGGCGCCCCTCGCTGGTTAGGGTTTAGCTTAGGGTTACCGGCGCCCCTCGCTGGTTAGGGTTTAGCTTAGGGTTACCGGCGCCCCTCGCTGGTTAGGGTTTAGCTTAGGGTTACCGGCGCCCCTCGCTGGTTAGGGTTTAGCTTAGGGTTACCGGCGCCCCTCGCTGGTTAGGGTTTAGCTTAGGGTTACCGGCGCCCCTCGCTGGTTAGGGTTTAGCTTAGGGTTACCGGCGCCCTCGCTGGTTAGGGTTCGGTTTAGGGTTACCGGCGCCCCTCGCTGGTTAGGGTTCGACTTAGTGTTACCGGCGCCCCTCGCTGGTTAGGGTTCGACTTAGTGTTACCGGCGCCCCTCGCTGGTTAGGGTTTAGCTTGAGGTTACCGGCGCCCCTCGCTGGTTAGGGTTTAGCTTGAGGTTACCGGCGCCCCTCGCTGGTTAGGGTTTAGCTTGAGGTTACCGGCGCCCCTCGCTGGTTAGGGTTTAGCTTGAGGTTACCGGCGCCCCTCGCTGGTTAGGGTTCGGCTTAGGGTTACCGGCGCCCCTCGCTGGTTAGGGTTTAGCTTAGGGTTACCGGCGCCCCTCGCTGGTTAGGGTTTAGCTTAGGGTTACCGGCGCCCCTCGCTGGTTAGGGTTCGGCTTAGGGTTACCGGCGCCCCTCGCTGGTTAGGGTTTAGCTTAGGGTTACCGGCGCCCCTCGCTGGTTAGGGTTTAGCTTAGGGTTACCGGCGCCCCTCGCTGGTTAGGGTTTAGCTTAGGGTTACCGGCGCCCCTCGCTGGTTAGGGTTTAGCTTAGGGTTACCGGCGCCCCTCGCTGGTTAGGGTTTAGCTTAGGGTTACCGGCGCCCCTCGCTGGTTAGGGTTCGCTTTAGGGTTACCGGCGCCCCTCGCTGGTTAGGGTTTAGCTTAGGGTTACCGGCGCCCCTCGCTGGTTAGGGTTTAGCTTAGGGTTACCGGCGCCCCTCGCTGGTTAGGGTTCGGCTTAGGGTTACCGGTGCCCCTCGCTGGTTAGGGTTTAGCTTAGGGTTACCGGCGCCCCTCACTGGTTAGGGTTCGGTTTAGGGTTACCGGCGCCCCTCGCTGGTTAGGGTTCGACTTAGTGTTACCGGCGCCCCTCGCTGGTTAGGGTTCGACTTAGTGTTACCGGCGCCCCTCGCTGGTTAGGGTTTAGCTTGGGGTTACCGGCGCCCCTCGCTGGTTAGGGTTCGGCTTAGGGTTACCGGCGCCCCTCGCTGGTTAGGGTTTAGCTTAGGGTTACCGGCGCCCCTCGCTGGTTAGGGTTCGGCTTAGGGTTACCGGCGCCCCTCGCTGGTTAGGGTTTGGCTTAGGGTTACCGGCGCCCCTCGCTGGTTAGGGTTTGGCTTAGGGTTACCGGCGCCCCTCGCTGGTTAGGGTTTAGCTTGGGGTTACCGGCGCCCCTCGCTGGTTAGGGTTTGGCTTAGGGTTACCGGCGCCCCTCGCTGGTTAGGGTTCGGCTTAGGGTTACCGGCGCCCCTCGCTGGTTAGGGTTCGGCTTAGGGTTACCGGCGCCCCTCGCTGGTTAGGGTTCGGCTTAGGGTTACCGGCGCCCCTCGCTGGTTAGGGTTTAGCTTAGGGTTACCGGCGCCCCTCGCTGGTTAGGGTTCGGCTTAGGGTTACCGGTGCCCCTCGCTGGTTAGGGTTTAGCTTAGGGTTACCGGCGCCCCTCACTGGTTAGGGTTCGGTTTAGGGTTACCGGCGCCCCTCGCTGGTTAGGGTTCGACTTAGTGTTACCGGCGCCCCTCGCTGGTTAGGGTTCGACTTAGTGTTACCGGCGCCCCTCGCTGGTTAGGGTTTAGCTTGGGGTTACCGGCGCCCCTCGCTGGTTAGGGTTCGGCTTAGGGTTACCGGCGCCCCTCACTGGTTAGGGTTTGGCTTAGGGTTACCGGCGCCCCTCGCTGGTTAGGGTTTGGCTTAGGGTTACCGGCGCCCCTCGCTGGTTAGGGTTTAGCTTGGGGTTACCGGCGCCCCTCGCTGGTTAGGGTTTAGCTTAGGGTTACCGGCGCCCCTCACTGGTTAGGGTTTGGCTTAGGGTTACCGGCGCCCCTCGCTGGTTAGGGTTTAGCTTAGGGTTACCGGCGCCCCTCGCTGGTTAGGGTTTAGCTTAGGGTTACCGGCGCCCCTCGCTGGTTAGGGTTTGGCTTAGGGTTACCGGCGCCCCTCGCTGGTTAGGGTTCGGCTTAGGGTTACCGGCGCCCCTCGCTGGTTAGGGTTCGGCTTAGGGTTACCGGCGCCCCTCACTGGTTAGGGTTCGGCTTAGGGTTACCGGCGCCCCTATTAACTGCACTCATCCAAGTGCTAATCACAAAGTTGCCCCATGAATAAATAATCTTACACCAATCGGCTACATGGGTCACACTTACCTGCCCCCAGACTTAGCGTGTCGTGCCCACACCCCTCGGACACCAATCCCATTTATTGCACCGTGCATGCCACTGCACCAGATCAGGCAAATAAAATGCGCCAGTAACTTGCCCCTAACTAAAGCTGCCCATAAATTGCCCCTGTATGACCAGCTTTACCAACTGGGTGCCAATTGCACAGGAACTGGACCAGCGGATTGAAGGAAACACAGAGGCCTGAGAGGGTTATGGGATAAGATGGCGGCACTAATTCTCTGATATAAAACCTTCCCTCCTGCAGGTGGCGCTGTGTGGGGCTGAATCCAGGCTGTACATTTGCCCGGCTCTGTGCCAGTCAGTGAGCGGAGCCCATATTAGCGCCAAGGTAGAAGCGCATTTATCGACACGAACCTTCTACAATCCCATAGGGCGTTGCTAAACTATGGGATCTATGGGATCAGGCTAATGTGATCTTTTGCCCCTAGGGTTTCACCCCAGGAAAATTCCCCCACTTTCTGTCCATTTCTATGGGATCTGTGGGATCTATGGGATCTGTGGGATCTATGGGATCTGTGGGATCTATGGGATCAGGCTAATGTGATCTTTTGCCCCTAGGGTTTCACCCCAGTAAAATTCCCCCACTTTCTGTCCATTTCTATGGGATCTGTGGGATCTATAGGATCTGTGGGATCTATGGGATCAGGCTAATGTGATCTTTTGCCCCTAGGGTTTCACCCCAGTAAAATTCCCCCACTTTCTGTCCATTTCTATGGGATCTGTGGGATCTATGGGATCTGTGGGATCTATAGGATCTGTGGGATCTATGGGATCAGGCTAATGTGATCTTTTGCCCCTAGGGTTTCACCCCAGTAAAATTCCCCCACTTTCTGTCCATTTCTATGGGATCTATAGGATCTGTGGGGTCTATGGGATCAGGCTAATGTGATCTTTTGCCCCTAGGGTTTCACCCCAGGAAAATTCCCCCACTCTCTGTCCATTTCTATGGGATCTGTGGGATCTATGGGATCAGGCTAATGTGATCTTTTGCCCCTAGGGTTTCACCCCAGGAAAATTACCCCACTTTCTGTCCATTTCTATGGGATCTATAGGACCTGTGGGATCTATGGGATCAGGCTAATGTGATCTTTTGCCCCTAGGGTTTCACCCCAGGCAAATTCCCCCACTTTCTGTCCATTTCTATGGGATCTGTGGGATCTATGGGATCTATAGGATCTGTGGGATCTATGGGATCAGGCTAATGTGATCTTTTGCCCCTAGGGTTTCACCCCAGGAAAATTCCCCCACTTTCTGTCCATTTCTATGGGATCTATAGGATCTGTGGGATCTATGGGATCAGGCTAATGTGATCTTTTGACCCTAGGGTTTCACCCCAGGCAAATTCCCCCACTTTCTGTCCATTTCTATGGGATCTGTGGGATCTATAGGATCTGTGGGATCTATGGGATCAGGCTAATGTGATTTTTTGCCCCTAGGGTTTGACCCCAGGAAAATTCCCCCACTTTCTGTCCATTTCTATGGGATCTGTGGGATCTATGGGATCTATAGGATCTGTGGGATCTATGGGATCAGGCTAATGTGATCTTTTGCCCCTAGGGTTTCACCCCAGGAAAATTCCCCCACTTTCTGTCCATTTCTATGGGATCTATAGGATCTGTGGGATCTATGGGATCAGGCTAATGTGATCTTTTGACCCTAGGGTTTCACCCCAGTAAAATTCCTCCACTTTCTGTCCATTTCTATGGGATCTATGGGATCTGTGGGACTATGGGATCAGGCTAATGTGATCTTTTGCCCCTAGGGTTTCACCCCAGTAAAATTCCCCCACTTTCTGTCCATTTCTATGGGATCTGTGGGATCTATGGGATCAGGCTAATGTGATCTTTTGCCCCTAGGGTTTCACCCCAGTAAAATTCCCCCACTTTCTGTCCATTTCTATGGGATCTATAGGATCTGTGGGATCTATGGGATCAGGCTAATGTGATCTTTTGCCCCTAGGGTTTCACCCCAGTAAAATTCCCCCACTTTCTGTCCATTTCTATGTGATCTATGGGATCTATAGGATCTGTGGGATCTATGGGATCAGGCTAATGTGATCTTTTGTCCCTAGGGTTTCACCCCAGTAAAATTCCCCCACTTTCTGTCCATTCCTATGGGATCTATGGGATCTATAGGATCTGTGGGATCTATGGGATCAGGCTAATGTGATCTTTTGCCCCTAGGGTTTCACCCCAGGAAAACCCCCCCACTTTCTGTCCATTTCTATGGGATCTATGGGATCTGTGGGATCTATGGGATCAGGCTAATGTGATCTTTTGGCCCGAGGGCAAACGACTGAATGGAAACAATGGGCTGTCGGACTCATTAAGGAGCCAATGTGGCCCCCAATCCAACAGGAAAATCAAACCTTTCATCCAGATACTGATCGTTAGGACCCGTCAGGGGCCCCCACACGGGGGCAGATAGGCTGCCGAATTGCTCTAAGGATTCTGCACCATTGTGCCGGGGGGATACTGAGGCCTTCATGGGGGTAAGGGGGGGGTCCTGGGAGATTATTCCGACCACCTGGGTCTTTTCTATTTGGGGTTTTGCCCTGTCCCAGACAAACAGAGAGTTTAGTGGAGATTGTGGGCACATTCCCCGGAGGGAGGGGCAGCCGAGCGCCCCCTTGTGGCATCATCATCGTTAGCCAAGGACTCAGTCTGCCCCTTCTTTGGTAACTGTCAGTTTCTAGGGAGGAAAGTATAGTAAGTACCTAACCCCTTATAGAAAGTAGGGGTATCTAACCCCTTATAGAGAGTAGGGGTATCTAACCCCCTTATAGAAAGTAGGGGTATCTAACCCCTTATAGAAAATAGGGGTATCTAACCCCTTATAGAGAGTAGGGGTATCTACCCCCTTATAGAGAGTAGGGGTATCTACCCCCTTATAGAGAGTAGGGATATCTACCCCCTTATAGAGAGTAGGGATATCTACCCCCTTATAGAGAGTAAGGGTATCTAACCCCTTATAGAGAGTAGGGGTATCTAACCCCTTATAGAAAGTAGGGGTATCTAACCCCTTATAGAGAGTAGGGGTATCTACCCCCTTATAGAGAGTAGGGATATCTACCCCCTTATAGAGAGTAAGGGTATCTAACCCCTTATAGAGAGTAGGGGTATCTAACCCCTTATAGAAAGTAGGGGTATCTACCCCCTTATAGAAAGTAGGGGTATCTACCCCCTTATAGAGAGTAAGGGTATCTAACCCCTTATAGAAAGTAGGGGTATCTAACCCCTTATAGAAGTAGGGGTATCTACCCCCTTATAGAGAGTAGGGATATCTAACCCCTTATAGAAGTAGGGGTATCTACCCCCTTATAGAGAGTAGGGGTATCTAACCCCTTATAGAGAGTAGGGGTATCTACCCCCTTATAGAGAGTAAGGGTATCTAACCCCTTATAGAAAGTAGGGGTATCTAACCCCTTATAGAGAGTAGGGGTATCTACCCCCTTATAGAGAGTAGGGATATCTAACCCCTTATAGAAGTAGGGGTATCTACCCCCTTATAGAGAGTAGGGGTATCTACCCCCTTATAGAGAGTAAGGGTATCTAACCCCTTATAGAAAGTAGGGGTATCTAACCCCTTATAGAAGTAGGGGTATCTACCCCCTTATAGAGAGTAGGGATATCTAACCCCTTATAGAAGTAGGGGTATCTACCCCCTTATAGAGAGTAGGGGTATCTAACCCCTTATAGAGAGTAGGGGTATCTACCCCCTTATAGAGAGTAGGGATATCTACCCCCTTATAGAGAGTAAGGGTATCTAACCCCTTATAGAGAGTAGGGGTATCTAACCCCTTATAGAAAGTAGGGGTATCTACCCCCTTATAGAGAGTAGGGGTATCTAACCCCTTATAGAAAGTAGGGGTATCTAACCCCTTATAGAAAGTAGGGGTATCTAACCCCTTATAGAGAGTAAGGGTATCTAACCCCTTATAGAAAGTAGGGGTATCTAACCCCTTATAGAGAGTAAGGGTATCTAACCCCTTATAGAAAGTAGGGGTATCTAACCCCTTATAGAGAGTAAGGGTATCTAACCCCTTATAGAAAGTAGGGGTATCTAACCCCTTATAGAGAGTAGGGGTATCTAACCCCTTATAGAAAGTAGGGGTATCTAACCCCTTATAGAGAGTAAGGGTATCTAACCCCTTATAGAAAGTAGGGGTATCTAACCCCTTATAGAGAGTAGGGATATCTAACCCCTTATAGAGAGTAGGGGTATCTAACCCCTTATAGAGAGTAGGGGTATCTAACCCCTTATAGAGAGTAAGGGTATCTAACCCCTTATAGAGAGTAGGGGTATCTAACCCCTTATAGAGAGTAGGGGTATCTAACCCCCTTATAGAGAGTAGGGATATCTAACCCCCTTATAGAGAGTAGGGGTATCTAACCCCTTATAGAGAGTAGGGGTATCTAACCCCTTATAGAGAGTAGGGGTATCTAACCCCTTATAGAGAGTAGGGATATCTAACCCCTTATAGAAAGTAGGGGTATCTAACCCCTTATAGAGAGTAGGGGTATCTAACCCCTTATAGAAAGTAGGGGTATCTAACCCCTTATAGAGAGTAGGGGTATCTAACCCCTTATAGAAAGTAGGGGTATCTAACCCCTTATAGAGAGTAGGGGTATCTAACCCCTTATAGAAAGTAGGGGTATCTAACCCCTTATAGAGAGTAGGGGTATCTAACCCCTTATAGAAAGTAGGGGTATCTAACCCCTTATAGAGAGTAAGGGTATCTAACCCCCTTATAGAGAGTAAGGGTATCTAACCCCTTATAGAGAGTAGGGGTATCTAACCCCCTTATAGAAAGTAGGGGTATCTAACCCCTTATAGAGAGTAGGGGTATCTAACCCCCTTATAGAAAGTAGGGGTATCTAACCCCTTATAGAGAGTAGGGGTATCTAACCCCTTATAGAGAGTAGGGATATCTACCCCCTTATAGAGAGTAGGGGTATCTAACCCCTTATAGAAGTAGGGATATCTAACCCCTTATAGAGAGTAGGGATATCTACCCCCTTATAGAGAGTAGGGATATCTAACCCCTTATAGAGAGTAGGGGTATCTAACCCCCTTATAGAGAGTAGGGATATCTAACCCCTTATAGAGAGTAGGGGTATCTAACCCCCTTATAGAAAGTAGGGGTATCTAACCCCTTATAGAAGTAGGGGTATCTAACCCCCTTATAGAAAGTAGGGGTATCTAACCCCTTATAGAGAGTAGGGGTATCTAACCCCTTATAGAAAGTAGGGGTATCTAACCCCTTATAGAGAGTAGGGGTATCTAACCCCTTATAGAGAGTAGGGATATCTACCCCCTTATAGAGAGTAGGGGTATCTAATCCCTTATAGAAGTAGGGATATCTAACCCCTTATAGAGAGTAGGGGTATCTAACCCCCTTATAGAGAGTAGGGATATCTAACCCCCTTATAGAAAGTAGGGGTATCTAACCCCTTATAGAGAGTAGGGGTATCTAACCCCTTATAGAAGTAGGGGTATCTAACCCCTTATAGAGAGTAGGGATATCTAACCCCCTTATAGAAAGTAGGGGTATCTAACCCCTTATAGAGAGTAGGGGTATCTAACCCCTTATAGAAGTAGGGGTATCTAACCCCTTATAGAGAGTAGGGATATCTAACCCCTTATAGAGAGTAGGGGTATCTAACCCCTTATAGAAGTAGGGGTATCTAACCCCTTATAGAGAGTAGGGGTATCTAACCCCTTATAGAGAGTAAGGGTATCTAACCCCTTATAGAAAGTAGGGATATCTACCCCTTATAGAAAGTAGGGATATCTACCCCCTTATAGAGAGTAGGGGTATCTAACCCCTTATAGAAGTAGGGGTATCTAACCCCTTATAGAGAGTAGGGGTATCTAACCCCTTATAGAGAGTAAGGGTATCTAACCCCTTATAGAAAGTAGGGATATCTACCCCTTATAGAAAGTAGGGATATCTACCCCCTTATAGAGAGTAGGGGTATCTAACCCCTTATAGAAGTAGGGGTATCTAACCCCTTATAGAAGTAGGGGTATCTAACCCCTTATAGAGAGTAGGGATATCTAACCCCCTTATAGAGAGTAGGGGTATCTAACCCCTTATAGAAAGTAGGGGTATCTAACCCCTTATAGAGAGTAGGGGTATCTAACCCCTTATAGAGAGTAGGGGTATCTAACCCCTTATAGAGAGTAGGGGTATCTAACCCCTTATAGAGAGTAGGGATATCTAACCCCTTATAGAGAGTAGGGATATCTAACCCCCTTATAGAGAGTAGGGGTATCTAACCCCTTATAGAAGTAGGGGTATCTAACCCCTTATAGAGAGTAGGGATATCTAACCCCCTTATAGAGAGTAGGGGTATCTAACCCCTTATAGAGAGTAGGGGTATCTAACCCCTTATAGAAAGTAGGGGTATCTAACCCCTTATAGAGAGTAGGGGTATCTAACCCCTTATAGAGAGTAGGGGTATCTAACCCCCTTATAGAGAGTAAGGGTATCTAACCCCTTATAGAAAGTAGGGATATCTACCCCTTATAGAAAGTAGGGATATCTACCCCCTTATAGAGAGTAGGGGTATCTAACCCCTTATAGAGAGTAGGGATATCTAACCCCCTTATAGAGAGTAGGGGTATCTAACCCCTTATAGAGAGTAGGGATATCTAACCCCTTATAGAAAGTAGGGATATCTAACCCCTTATAGAAAGTAGGGATATCTAACCCCTTATAGAGAGTAAGGGTATCTAACCCCTTATAGAGAGTAGGGGTATCTAACCCCTTATAGAGAGTAGGGGTATCTAACCCCTTATAGAGAGTAAGGGTATCTAACCCCTTATAGAAAGTAGGGATATCTAACCCCTTATAGAAAGTAGGGATATCTAACCCCTTATAGAGAGTAGGGGTATCTAACCCCTTATAGAGAGTAAGGGTATCTAACCCCTTATAGAAAGTAGGGATATCTACCCCCTTATAGAGAGTAGGGGTATCTAACCCCTTATAGAGAGTAGGGGTATCTAACCCCTTATAGAGAGTAGGGGTATCTAACCCCTTATAGAGAGTAGGGGTATCTAACCCCTTATAGAGAGTAAGGGTATCTAACCCCTTATAGAAAGTAGGGATATCTACCCCCTTATAGAGAGTAGGGGTATCTAACCCCTTATAGAGAGTAGGGATATCTAACCCCCTTATAGAGAGTAGGGGTATCTAACCCCTTATAGAGAGTAGGGATATCTAACCCCTTATAGAAAGTAGGGATATCTAACCCCTTATAGAAAGTAGGGATATCTAACCCCTTATAGAGAGTAAGGGTATCTAACCCCTTATAGAGAGTAGGGGTATCTAACCCCTTATAGAGAGTAGGGGTATCTAACCCCTTATAGAGAGTAGGGGTATCTAACCCCTTATAGAAAGTAGGGATATATAACCCCTTATAGAAAGTAGGGATATCTAACCCCTTATAGAGAGTAAGGGTATCTACCCCTTATAGAGAGTAGGGATATCTAACCCCTTATAGAGAGTAGGGGTATCTAACCCCTTATAGAGAGTAGGGGTATCTAACCCCTTATAGAGAGTAAGGGTATCTAACCCCTTATAGAGAGTAGGGGTATCTAACCCCTTATAGAGAGTAGGGGTATCTAACCCCTTATAGAGAGTAAGGGTATCTAACCCCTTATAGAAAGTAGGGATATCTACCCCCTTATAGAGAGTAGGGGTATCTAACCCCTTATAGAGAGTAGGGATATCTAACCCCCTTATAGAGAGTAGGGGTATCTAACCCCTTATAGAGAGTAGGGATATCTAACCCCCTTATAGAGAGTAGGGATATCTAACCCCTTATAGAAAGTAGGGATATCTAACCCCTTATAGAAAGTAGGGGTATCTAACCCCTTATAGAGAGTAAGGGTATCTAACCCCTTATAGAGAGTAGGGGTATCTAACCCCTTATAGAGAGTAGGGGTATCTAACCCCTTATAGAGAGTAGGGGTATCTAACCCCTTATAGAAAGTAGGGATATATAACCCCTTATAGAAAGTAGGGATATCTAACCCCTTATAGAGAGTAAGGGTATCTACCCCTTATAGAGAGTAGGGATATCTAACCCCTTATAGAGAGTAGGGGTATCTAACCCCTTATAGAGAGTAGGGGTATCTAACCCCTTATAGAAAGTAGGGGTATCTAACCCCTTATAGAAAGTAGGGATATCTACCCCTTATAGAGAGTAGGGATATCTAACCCCTTATAGAGAGTAAGGGTATCTAACCCCTTATAGAAAGTAGGGATATCTACCCCTTATAGAGAGTAGGGGTATCTAACCCCTTATAGAGAGTAGGGGTATCTAACCCCTTATAGAAAGTAGGGATATCTACCCCTTATAGAGAGTAGGGATATCTAACCCCTTATAGAGAGTAGGGGTATCTAACCCCTTATAGAGAGTAGGGATATCTACCCCTTATAGAGAGTAGGGATATCTAACCCCTTATAGAGAGTAGGGGTATCTAACCCCTTATAGAGAGTAGGGATATCTAACCCCTTATAGAGAGTAGGGATATCTAACCCCTTATAGAGAGTAGGGATATCTAACCCCTTATAGAAAGTAGGGGTATCTAACCCCTTATAGAAAGTAGGGGTATCTAACCCCTTATAGAGAGTAAGGGTATCTAACCCCTTATAGAAAGTAGGGGTATCTAACCCCTTATAGAGAGTAGGGGTATCTAACCCCTTATAGAGAGTAAGGGTATCTACCCCCTTATAGACAGTCGGGATATCTACCCCCTTATAGAGAGTCGGGATATCTACCCCCTTATAGACAGTCGGGATATCTACCCCCTTATAGACAGTCGGGATATCTACCCCCTTATAGACAGTCGGGATATCTACCCCCTTATAGACAGTCGGGATATCTACCCCCTTATAGACAGTCGGGATATCTACCCCCTTATAGACAGTCGGGATATCTACCCCCTTATAGACAGTCGGGATATCTACCCCCTTATAGACAGTCGGCATATCTACCCCCTTATAGACAGTCGGGATATCTACCCCCTTATAGACAGTCGGGATATCTACCCCCTTATAGACAGTCGGGATATCTACCCCCTTATAGACAGTTGGGATATCTACCCCCTTATAGACAGTCGGGATATCTACCCCCTTATAGACAGTCGGGATATCTACCCCCTTATAGACAGTCGGGATATCTACCCCCTTATAGACAGTCGGGATATCTACCCCCTTATAGAGAGTAGGGATATCTACCCCCTTATAGACAGTCGGGATATCTACCCCCTTATAGACAGTCGGGATATCTACCCCCTTATAGAGAGTAGGGATATCTACCCCCTTATAGACAGTCGGGATATCTACCCCCTTATAGACAGTCGGGATATCTACCCCCTTATAGACAGTTGGGATATCTACCCCCTTATAGACAGTCGGGATATCTACCCCTTATAGACAGTCGGGATATCTACCCCCTTATAGACAGTCGGGATATCTACCCCTTATAGACAGTCGGGATATCTACCCCCTTATAGAGAGTAGGGATATCTACCCCCTTATAGACAGTCGGGATATCTACCCCCTTATAGACAGTCGGGATATCTACCCCTTATAGACAGTCGGGATATCTACCCCCTTATAGAGAGTAGGGATATCTACCCCCTTATAGACAGTCGGGATATCTACCCCCTTATAGACAGTCGGGATATCTACCCCCTTATAGAGAGTAGGGATATCTACCCCCTTATAGACAGTCGGGATATCTACCCCCTTATAGACAGTCGGGATATCTACCCCTTATAGACAGTCGGGATATCTACCCCCTTATAGAGAGTAGGGATATCTACCCCCTTATAGACAGTCGGGATATCTACCCCCTTATAGACAGTCGGGATATCTACCCCCTTATAGACAGTCGGGATATCTACCCCCTTATAGACAGTCGGGATATCTACCCCCTTATAGACAGTCGGGATATCTACCCCCTTATAGAGAGTAGGGATATCTACCCCCTTATAGACAGTCGGGATATCTACCCCTTATAGACAGTCGGGATATCTACCCCCTTATAGACAGTCGGGATATCTACCCCCTTATAGACAGTCGGGATATCTACCCCCTTATAGAGAGTAGGGATATCTACCCCCTTATAGACAGTCGGGATATCTACCCCCTTATAGACAGTCGGGATATCTACCCCCTTATAGACAGTCGGGATATCTACCCCCTTATAGAGAGTAGGGATATCTACCCCCTTATAGACAGTCGGGATATCTACCCCTTATAGACAGTCGGGATATCTACCCCCTTATAGAGAGTAGGGATATCTACCCCCTTATAGACAGTCGGGATATCTACCCCCTTATAGACAGTCGGGATATCTACCCCCTTATAGACAGTCGGGATATCTACCCCCTTATAGACAGTCGGGATATCCACCCCCTTATAGAGAGTAGGGATATCTACCCCCTTATAGACAGTCGGGATATCTACCCCCTTATAGACAGTCGGGATATCTACCCCCTTATAGACAGTCGGGATATCTACCCCCTTATAGACAGTCGGGATATCTACCCCCTTATAGAGAGTAGGGATATCTACCCCCTTATAGACAGTCGGGATATCTACCCCCTTATAGACAGTCGGGATATCTACCCCCTTATAGAGAGTAGGGATATCTACCCCCTTATAGACAGTCGGGATATCTACCCCCTTATAGACAGTCGGGATATCTACCCCCTTATAGACAGTCGGGATATCTACCCCCTTATAGACAGTCGGGATATCTACCCCCTTATAGACAGTCGGGATATCTACCCCCTTATAGACAGTCGGGATATCTACCCCTTATAGACATGGATATCTACCCCCTTATAGAGAGTAGGGATATCTACCCCCTTATAGAGAGTAGGGATATCTACCCCCTTATAGACAGTCGGGATATCTACCCCCTTATAGAACAGTCGGGATATCTACCCCCTTATAGACAGTCCGGGATATCTACCCCCTTATAGACAGTCGGGATATCTACCCCCTTATAGAGAGTAGGGATATCTACCCCCTTATAGACAGTCGGGATATCTACCCCCTTATAGACAGTCGGGATATCTACCCCCTTATAGAGAGTAGGGATATCTACCCCCTTATAGACAGTCGGGATATCTACCCCTTATAGACAGTCGGGATATCTACCCCTATAGACAGTCGGGATATCTACCCCCTTATAGACAGTCGGGATATCTACCCCCTTATAGACAGTCGGGATATCTACCCCCTTATAGAGAGTAGGGATATCTACCCCCTTATAGACAGTCGGGATATCTACCCCCTTATAGACAGTCGGGATATCTACCCCTTATAGACAGTCGGGATATCTACCCCTTATAGAGAGTAGGGATATCTACCCCCTTATAGACAGTCGGGATATCTACCCCCTTATAGACAGTCGGGATATCTACCCCCTTATAGACAGTCGGGATATCTACCCCCTTATAGACAGTCGGGATATCTACCCCCTTATAGACAGTCGGGATATCTACCCCCTTATAGACAGTCGGGATATCTACCCCCTTATAGAGAGTAGGGATATCTACCCCCTTATAGACAGTCGGGATATCTACCCCCTTATAGACAGTCGGGATATCTACCCCCTTATAGACAGTCGGGATATCTACCCCCTTATAGACAGTCGGGATATCTACCCCCTTATAGAGAGTAGGGATATCTACCCCCTTATAGAGAGTAGGGATATCTACCCCCTTATAGACAGTCGGGATATCTACCCCCTTATAGAGAGTAGGGATATCTACCCCCTTATAGACAGTCGGGATATCTACCCCCTTATAGACAGTCGGGATATCTACCCCCTTATAGACAGTCGGGATATCTACCCCCTTATAGACAGTCGGGATCCCGTATTTGGGGAGAAAATCCGCCGCTGAGACTGGAGATGCGGCAGCGCCAGTCACTACAGACCCCTCATTCTGGAAAGCGGTTTCGGGGGGTTTCCCTTCCCGACCTCCCCCAGATTTGTAGGGACTTTTATTTTGTGTCAAAACAGTTGATATGTGGCCTGAAGGATTCCCGGGGTGGGGGGCAGAAGCCTATGGGGGGAGTCACACAAGCGCTGATATTGGGACAAAATAAAAGGGGAGATTTGTCGGATTTTCCTCCGTATTCACCAACCTCTATTTCCACTTTTGTGAATTTGTCTTTTATATTATTATTTCTATAGTGCCATCAATTTACTCAGCGCTTTACAGAATAAACTGACAGTTTTCAGATTTTGTCATTTTCCCAGCGCCCCCCCCCAACATGCCCGGTGATAGGGGCCCAACAGCACTAGGGCCCCCCCCTGCACTAATCTGCCCCCCCGCACTACTTCTCTAGCCCCCACTCATTACTGGGCAGCAGCGCCCCCCCCAACATGCCCGGTGATAGGGGCCCAACAGCACTAGGGCCCCCCCCTGCACTAATCTGCCCCCCCGCACTACTTCTCTAGCCCCCACTCATTACTGGGCAGCAGCGCCCCCCCCCAACATGCCCGGTGATAGGGGCCCAACAGCACTAGGGCCCCCCCCTGCACTACTCTGCCCCCGCACTACTTCTCTAGCCCCCACTCATTACTGGGCAGCAGCGCCCCCCCACCAACATGCCCGGTGATAGGGGCCCAACAGCACTAGGGCCCCCCGGGTCTTTATCCAGCGCCCTGTGGGGCCAGTCCAACCCTGTACCCCAATATCCCAGTGTGGGTGCCAGTGTGTAGGTGCTGATCCCCAAGATGGCGGCTGGGAACAGAAGGGGCGCAGCTAAAGGTGGGGGGGGCAATGCTGTCAGGCAGCTCTGTAGTTCTGCCCCTGCTATGGGGGCACAGATGGGGCAAATGTCAGTGAAGGGATTAAAGAGGGGGCACTGCTGCTAAAACTAACCATTTGCCTGCGAGGCTTTACTTTTCCTTTAAATATAAATGTATCCAATATATTCACTCAGAATGTTATTATTGCCCCATTCATTCAGCTAAATCTCCCATAACAATGCAAATGTGAGGGGAAAAGGTTTTATATACAAGATATCAATTCAACTTTGTGTTTAATCAGTGATTTACTTGTTTATAAAATGAGGCTTTTTGCCCCTTTGGTTCTAGGGTGAGACAGAGACTTGCCCCCTAACAATGAGGCTGCTAATCCCCATTAACCTGTTACTGACCCCCCAATGGGGCCCCCCCCAGAGGTGGGAAATGGAGACTGGGTGAAACAAAACAGCAGAGCTTACAATTGATCTGACAGTTACACTGAGCTTCACTCCAGGTAAGTGCCCTTTCTTTACACTATTACACACACTTACATACAATTACACACATTTACACACACATATTAGAACAGGTTTTTTTTTAATTTGCACACTTTAGCACTTTTATACACTCATATGCACACACCCTGTCACACAACGTTTAGATGGGTACACACATATATACACAAACACACACACACACCCTGTCACACAACGTTTAGATGGGTACACACATATATACACAAACACACACTTTTTTTTTTAACTTATTTATTTTACCCCTTTGTCTTTGGTTTTCCCTATAAACTGTCTATTCTGACAGTCTGACTATTGGATCAGATATTCTGACCACTAATTACGCTGTTGTGTGACTTATTTTGCTGTTTCACTAATTTGCACATTTTTTGTGGTTTTATTGCAGTTTTATCCCTGTATTAGTGTTCCTGATCTGTTTTTAGCTTCGCTTTGCCATGTGGTACTTTGGTGTAGAAAAATAACTTTACCTATTTTAAATTCATCACAATGTGTATTTTCCAAAAATATATGGCTTTCTGGGGTGGGGGTACTTTCCCAAAATATATGGCTTTCTGGGGTGGGGGTACTTTCCCAAAATATATGGCTTTCTGGGGTGGGGGTACTTTCCCAAAATATATGGCTTTCTGGGGTGGGGGCACTTTCCCAAAATATATGGCTTTCTGGGGTGGGGGTACTTTCCCAAAATATATGGCTTTCTGGGGTGGGGTTACTTTCCCAAAATATATGGCTTTCTGGGGTGGGGGTACTTTCCCAAATATATGGCTTTCTGGGGTGGGGGCACTTTCCCAAAATATATGGCTTTCTGGGGTGGGGGTACTTTCCCAAAATATATGGCTTTCTGGGGTGGGGTTACTTTCCCAAAATATATGGCTTTCTGGGGTGGGGGTACTTTCCCAAAATATATGGCTTTCTGGGGTGGGGGCACTTTCCCAAAATATATGGCTTTCTGGGGTGGGGGTACTTTCCCAAAATATATGGCTTTCTGGGGTGGGGTTACTTTCCCAAAATATATGGCTTTCTGGGGTGGGGGTACTTTCCCAAAATATATGGCTTTCTGGGGTGGGGGTACTTTCCCAAAATATATGGCTTTCTGGGGTGGGGTTACTTTCCCAAAATATATGGCTTTCTGGGGTGGGGGTACTTTCCCAAAATATATGGCTTTCTGGGGTGGGGGTACTTTGCCAAAATATATGGCTTTCTGGGGTGGGGGTACTTGTTTGTAGCTTTATCCCACATATAATGATGTAAATGTGTTGATTTTGCAGGAGCTGAATTGACAGAAATGACAGTACATATGGGGGTTCCCATTGGGCCCCTACATGCCACATACTTAGCTAAACCTATACATATTGGGCATCAAACTGTTCAGGGGACCCCTGGGGTTCATATTTAGGGGGTGTATCTGGTTACTTTATGGCCTGTAGGAGATCAGATTCTATAGACTGGAAGCTTTGAAGCCATTTTTCAAAACATTTGATAAAACCCAATAAGTTTAGGAAAGCATTGCGACTTGGTAGTTTGGAGCAGACAAACCTATTCTGGATTCCCCAGTGAGAATTCTCCATAAAACTATATATATATTTGGTATTGGCACGATCAGGAGACATGGGACTTTCCCAATCAGTTGAATTTTTGGGATTTTTTTTCATTTTTAGACATTTAGAAGCCTATATCTTGTTACAGAATTGGAATTACACAAAAATTCTACCATATTTTGAAAGCTTAGTTTGTCCTGAAAAAAACGATATATTGTTTTCCTGGGTAAACTAAAAGTCCCCCCGAGGAAAAGCCCCTAAAGTGTTCAAAAACTGTCTGGCAATACACGTTCCGCTTTGACCAAAATGGCTGGCAGTAACAGGGTTAAACAGCCCCCCTAGTTATATAGGGCTTGGGGCAAGCAGCAGGCTGTACCCCTGAGTGTTTCAGTCAGTCGGTTAGGATACACCAACCGCCAATATGCAGCAGCCAAGAGAACGAAAAAACACCCTACAAGTGGGAGGAGTAAGGATAGCCTAGCGGTAGGGTGCCCAGCAAATTAACTGTAGGGGCAGCTATTGACCCCCTAATGTAAGGGAAGAGGCTCCTGTGAGTTTGGGGCAAGTAATAGGGGGTTAATTACCCACATACTGACTGGAGCAACAGCACTGCCGGGGCAGTTAATGGGAAGAAGTTTATTAACTGTTACAGGGCAATTATATGACACAGGGTGTTGGGGAGCCAATCAGAAACCCTGCTGTACTGGATCTAGTGATCTCTAATGGCCCAGAACCTATAGCAAATGTGCCGGTACCAGAACCCCTGGGTAATAGTGACCATAATGTTATCTCATTTAATGTTTGGGGCAAAAAGCAAATATACCCTGGGGCAACAAAGCCTCAGAAAAGCAAATGTTAGCTCCTTAAGGGCAGTGATTCAGGGCACCGATTGGGCAGTAGGGTTTCTGCCAAAACACAGAACCAAAATGAGTGTCATTTAAACTGATATTAAATTATTACTGTTCCCACTTTTTCCCCTTAAGAAGTAACTGTAGGGGCAATAAGGACCCCCCAAGTAAAGAAGTTAATAGAAGGCATGAGGGGGGCATTTAATAGCTACAGGGGGGTCAGAAGCCGCGCTCAATGAATACAAACACTATAACGAGTGTAAATCAGCAATCAAAGATTGAAAATGAGGAGCTGATTGCGGCACAGGCTTAGACTCCTCCCCCAAAAAGTATATTAATAGTAAAAAGATGTGGGTGGAGCTGAAACTAAAAGGGGTGTGGCCACAACGAGACCTTGGAGCATTCTGCCTCAGTAAGATCCACCCCTATTTCCCAGCAAATCATAAGCCATTGGGAATGGCAGACACGCCTCCATACAAGGAATACGCCTGATGTTCTGGTAAAAGAAGGAGGCGGAGACACAGGAAAACTCCATGTTTTATTGGGCCGAGGGAGGAAACCTCCCAACATAAAAACAACAGAAACGGCCAATAAAATGCTCTAAAATCTTCCAGTTTCATTTGTGCAAAAAAGCAAGAAATGTCTAAATTAATCTGTAATTCACTCTCTGTATATATATATATTATATTAACCCACGAGAGGCTCCTCCCCGTGAAGTAACGGGGCCATTAATACTGGGATTGGGCCAAGGCACCGCCTACAGCACGTAGGACTGTACAATGGGTGTGTAATTAGAGTGCAAGCTTTGAGGCCCAGAGCAGACAGGCATGTGGATGGGATCTTGAGCCCAGCCAATATTAGTAACATGGTGGGGTTGTTTGGCACTTTGCTTATGGGAAACAGATATTAGGCCCCCTCGGGGCAAATACGCTCCATCAGGAACCCCGAGAGATATTAGACTCCCTCAGGGCCAATGAGCTCCATTAGGGACAGGGAACCCCGAGAGATATTAGACTCCCTCAGGGCCAATGAGCTCCATCAGGAACCCCGAGAGATATTGGACTCCCTCAGGGCCAATGAGCTCCATCAGAAACAGGGAACCCCGAGAGATATTAGACTCCCTCAGGGCCAATGAGCTCCATTAGGGACAGGGAACCCCGAGAGATATTAGACTCCCTCAGGGCCAATGAGCTCCATCAGGAACCCCGAGAGATATTAGACTCCCTCAGGGCCAATGAGCTCCATTAGGGACAGGGAACCCCGAGAGATATTAGACTCCCTCAGGGCCAATGAGCTCCATCAGGAACCCCGAGAGATATTAGACTCCCTCAGGGCCAATGAGCTCCATTAGGGACAGGGAACCCCGAGAGATATTAGACTCCCTCAGGGCCAATGAGCTCCATTAGGGACAGGGAACCCCGAGAGATATTAGACTCCCTCAGGGCCAATGAGCTCCATCAGGAACCCCGAGAGATATTAGACTCCCTCAGGGCCAATGAGCTCCATCAGAAACAGGGAACCCCGAGAGATATTAGACTCCCTCAGGGCCAATGAGCTCCATTAGGGACAGGGAACCCCGAGAGATATTAGACTCCCTGAGGGCCAATGAGCTCCATTAGGGACAGGGAACCCCAAAGGGATTAGACCTTCTAAGGGCCAATGAGCTCCATTAGGGACAGGGAACCCCGAGAGATATTAGACTCCCTGAGGGCCAATGAGCTCCATTAGGGACAGGGAACCCCGAGAGATATTAGACCTTCTCGGGACCAATAAGCTCCATCAGAATCTGTTAGTGGTTAGAAGGTTAGCAAGCAAACTGATCCAAGGATGAAAGGTTCTGGGGGTGCCCACTGGTCCAGGACTGAGCTTGGGGCCCAAGTGTAAGGGCTGGGGGGCCCAAGTGTAAGGGCTGGGGGGCCCAAGTGTAAGGGCTGGGGGGCCCAGAGCAGTATGGCAAAACTCCTTCCTGTTCATTAGCAAAACTGTTTCCTTTCCCAGAGGGGCTTCCCAGGGAGGAGCAGGTCCTTACACAGCTCAGGGTCCGAGGACCTGCCGGAGCGGAGGGCGCACAGCAGCGTAGTCTTACAGTTCTCCTGGCACACCTCGTCCACGTGGCCCTTGTGGTGCAGGTACCAGAAGGTCTGAAACAACCTCTCATCCTGCAGGAACCGGCGAGTAAGCAGCTCCCAGTCGGCTGGAAATGCCGATTTCATTCCGTAGGTCTCGAGGGCGCGGTATAGTAGGGTCCAGCGGGGGTCCTGGCCCGGCCGGGCATTGGCCTCCGTCAGGTTCAGTATGTAGGTCTCGTGGTCCAACACCATGTGGGAGCTCTCTGGGTACTCGCCGTCTATCTGGTACACGCGGTAGCCTGGGCACAAGGGGGCGCAATACATAAGTGTCACTTACCCAGAACTCCCAGCTCACTGTCACCCACAGCACGGGGGGGGGGGGGGGAAGCAGGTTTGGGGGGTTGTACAGAGCAAGTGGGGGGCCCTGTACAAAAATACATACCCCTGAGTGTGCCCACCCCCCGGAACTGTCTGTAAGGGCCCACAATCCTTAGCGCACCGAGGCGGGGGCAAAGTGTCCCACAATGGTGGCAGCCAATGCCATATGCCCAGCACTACAGTCATATTGCACTCATTACCCATAATTCCCAGCACACAGCAGCACTGGGGGGCGTACACAATGGGTGCCCCTTATTGCTCTAGAACTTGCACCCTGGGGAAATGTTAATGACCCCTCCCATCCTATTGCCTGAAGGTATGACTCCTCCTTCCCTGCCTCACCCCGCCCCTAGGTATAACTCCTCCTACCCAGCTTCCCATACCCCAAGGTTTAACTCAATGTACGCCACCCAAATAGAAAAGCTCCACCTACCCAGCCACATACATACCCCCCGGTATACCTACCTACTCACCCTCATACTCACAGGTACCACTCCTCCTGCCCCACCCCTCAGGTATAACTACCTACTCACCCTCATACTCACAGGTATCACTCCTCCTGCCCCACCCCCTTGGTATAACTGCCCCTACTCACCCTCATACTCACAGGTATCACTCCTCCTGCCCCACACCCCTGGTATAACTGCCCCTACTCACCCTCATACTCACAGGTATCACTCCTCCTGCCCCACACCCCTGGTATAACTGCCGACTCACCCTCATCCTCACAGGTATCACTCCTCCTGCCCCACCCCCCTGGTATAACTGCCGACTCACCCTCATCCTCACAGGTATCACTCCTCCTGCCCCATGTAATACAGCCTGAGATTCAACCTACCCCGCCTAGTATAACCCTCTTACCCTGCCCCCTCCCCCCCAGGCATAGCTTCTCTTGCCCCACCCCCCAGGTATAACTACCTACTCACCCTCATACTCACAGGTACCACTGCTCCTGCCCCATGTAATACAGCCTGAGAGCCTGCCCCCTCCCCCCCAGGCATAGCTTCTCTTGCCCCAGGTATAACTCTTCCGACTCCACCTATAACTTTCACCCCCCCAATACCAAGTCCCTCCAAAACAAGCCGAGTTATAACTCCTCCAACTCCACCGTTCTAAGGGCCACTTACCTGGGTTCAGGTTTATGAAGGTAGTAACGCTGGGAGAAATGAACGCCACAGACACGGGGCGCGTCAGAGTCTCCTCATCATAAAACATCTCAAATTCATCCAAATGGGTGTGTCCGAAAAACTGTGCAGCAATGGTGCTCTCATACCTGATTGGCAGAGACATGATGGAAGAAGGGTAAGAGCAATGGGGGAGACAGCAGCCTATAATGAGAGAGCAGTGGGAGGGGCAGAGTAGAATAATAAGAGAGCAGTGGGAGGGGCAGAGCAGGATAATGAGAGAGCAGTGGGAGGGGCAGAGTAGAATAATAAGAGAGCAGTGGGAGGGGCAGAGCAGGATAATGAGAGAGCAGTGGGAGGGGCAGAGTAGAATAATAAGAGAGCAGTGGGAGGGGAAGAGCAGGATAATGAGAGAGTAGTGGGAGGGGCAGAGTAGAATAATAAGAGAGCAGTGGGAGGGGCAGAGCAGGATAATGAGAGAGCAGTGGGAGGGGCAGAGTAGAATAATAAGAGAGCAGTGGGAGGGGCAGAGCAGGATAATGAGAGAGCAGTGGGAGGGGCAGAGTAGAATAATAAGAGAGCAGTGGGAGGGGCAGAGCAGGATAATGAGAGAGCAGTGGGAGGGGCAGAGTAGAATAATAAGAGAGCAGTGGGAGGGGAAGAGCAGGATAATGAGAGAGTAGTGGGAGGGGCAGAGTAGAATAATAAGAGAGCAGTGGGAGGGGCAGAGCAGGATAATGAAAGAGCAGTGGGAGGGGCAGAGTAGAATAATAAGATAGCAGTGGGAGGGGCAGAGCAGGATAATGAGAGAGCAGTGGGAGGGGCAGAGTAGAATAATAAGAGAGCAGTGGGAGGGGCAGAGCAGGATAATGAGAGAGTAGTGGGAGGGGCAGAGTAGAATAATAAGAGAGCAGTGGGAGGGGCAGAGCAGGATAATGAGAGAGCAGTGGGAGGGGCAGAGTAGAATAATAAGAGAGCAGTGGGAGGGGAAGAGCAGGATAATGAGAGAGTAGTGGGAGGGGCAGAGTAGAATAATAAGAGAGCAGTGGGAGGGGCAGAGCAGGATAATGAAAGAGCAGTGGGAGGGGCAGAGTAGAATAATAAGATAGCAGTGGGAGGGGCAGAGCAGGATAATGAGAGAGCAGTGGGAGGGGCAGAGTAGAATAATAAGAGAGCAGTGGGAGGGGCAGAGCAGGATAATGAGAGAGCAGTGGGAGGGGCAGAGCAGGATAATGAGAGAGTAGTGGGAGGGGCAGAGCAGGATAATGAGAGAGCAGTGGGAGGGGCAGAGTAGAATAATAAGAGAGCAGTGGGAGGGGAAGAGCAGGATAATGAGAGAGTAGTGGGAGGGGCAGAGTAGAATAATAAGAGAGCAGTGGGAGGGGCAGAGCAGGATAATGAAAGAGCAGTGGGAGGGGCAGAGTAGAATAATAAGAGAGCAGTGGGAGGGGCAGAGCAGGATAATGAGAGAGCAGTGGGAGGGGCAGAGTAGAATAATAAGAGAGCAGTGGGAGGGGCAGAGCAGGATAATGAGAGAGCAGTGGGAGGGGCAGAGTAGAATAATAAGAGAGCAGTGGGAGGGGCAGAGCAGGATAATGAGAGAGCAGTGGGAGGGGCAGAGCAGGATAATGAGAGAGCAGTGGGAGGGGCAGAGCAGGATAATAAGAGAGCAGTGGGAGGGGCAGAGTAGGATAATAAGAGAGCAGTGGGAGGGGCAGAGCAGGATAATGAGAGAGCAGTGGGAGGGGCAGAGTAGAATAATAAGAGAGTAGTGGGAGGGGCAGAAAAGGATAATGAGAGAGCAGTGGGAGGGGCAGAGTAGAATAATAAGAGAGCAGTGGTAGGGGCAGAGCAGGATAATGAGAGAGCAGTGGGAGGGGCAGAGCAGGATAATGAGAGAGCAGTGGGAGGGGCAGAGTAGAATAATAAGAGAGCAGTGGGAGGGGCAGAGTAGAATAATAAGAGAGCAGTGGGAGGGGCAGAGTAGAATAATAAGAGAGTAGTGGGAGGGGCAGAGCAGGATAATGAGAGAGTAGTGGGAGGGGCAGAGTAGAATAATAGAGCAGTGGGAGGGGCAGAATAGAATAATAAGAGAGCAGTGGGAGGGGCAGAGTAGAATAATAAGAGAGCAGTGGGAGGGGCAGAGCAGGATAATGAGAGAGTAGTGGGAGGGGCAGAGTAGAATAATAGAGCGGTGGGAGGGGCAGAATAGAATAATAAGAGAGCAGTGGGAAGGGCAGAGCAGGATAATGAGAGAGCAGTGGGAGGGGCAGAGTAGAATAATAAGAGAGCAGTGGGAGGGGCAGAGTAGAATAATAAGAGAGCAGTGGGAGGGGCAGAATAGAATAATAAGAGAGCAGTGGGAGGGGCAGAATAGAATAATAAGAGAGCAGTGGGAGGGGCAGAATAGAATAATAAGAGAGCAGTGGGAGGGGCAGAGTAGAATAATAAGAGAGCAGTGGGAAGGGCAGAGCAGGATAATGAGAGAGCAGTGGGAGGGGCAGAGTAGAATAATAAGAGAGCAGTGGGAGGGGCAGAGCAGGATAATGAGAGCAGTGGGAGGGGCAGAGTAGAATAATAAGAGAGCAGTGGGAGGGGCAGAGTAGAATAATAAGAGAGCAGTGGGAGGGGCAGAGTAGAATAATAAGAGAGCAGTGGGAGGGGCAGAATAGAATAATGAGAGAGCAGTGGGAGGGGCAGAATAGAATAATAAGAGAGCAGTGGGAGGGGCAGAGCAGGATAATGAGAGCAGTGGGAGGGGCAGAGTAGAATAATAAGAGAGCAGTGGGAGGGGCAGAGCAGGATAATAAGAGAGCAGTGGGAGGGGCAGAGTAGAATAATAAGAGAGCAGTGGGAGGGGCAGAATAGAATAATGAGAGAGCAGTGGGAGGGGCAGAGCAGGATAATGAGAGCAGTGGGAGGGGCAGAGTAGAATAATAAGAGAGCAGTGGGAGGGGCAGAGTAGAATAATAAGAGAGCAGTGGGAGGGGCAGAATAGAATAATGAGAGAGCAGTGGGAGGGGCAGAATAGAATAATAAGAGAGCAGTGGGAGGGGCAGAATAGAATAATGAGAGAGCAGTGGGAGGGGCAGAATAGAATAATAAGAGAGCAGTGGGAGGGGCAGAATAGAATAATAAGAGAGCAGTGGGAGGGGCAGAATAGAATAATAAGAGAGCATTGGGAGGGGGAGAGAGAGCAGGATAACAAGAGAGCAAACGAGAGAAGAAGAAGATATAACTGAGAGTTTTTCTGACCTGTTCACAATCCGATAATAATTCCAGCTCCAGCTTTTGAGGCAGAGCCCGGGGGGGATGTGGCCAATGATATGGACCTGCAGGAGGGGCAGGAGAATGCACAAAGGGTTAACTGATGCCCCACATGCTGAGACACACAGAAATAGGTGAGAGAACGAGACAGACATGGGCTGCGGGGTATAGACAGACAGAGGCAATACAGGGGGCAGAGATGGGGTAATACAGAGGGTGAGGAGGCAGAGAGACATGATAGGCTGGGCACAGGGAAGAGAGTCAGCGACAGGGAGGCAGAGACAGACAGAGAGGACAGCAGAGACAGACAAGGAAGCCAGAGACAGACAGAGAGGACAGCAGAGACAGACAAGGAAGTAGCGGGTTTGATGCTAAGGCCTGACCTTCTCTCCCTTTTCTTCGGCCTCCTGTAACACCTCCACCAACCACTGTAACTGCCCCGCCGGGTCGGTGTAATTAATCAGCAGCCAGAAATTCCCCAAATCACAGAAATTCATGTTCAGAGACACCAGGCGCAACCGGGGGCCAATTGGCACAGTGTAGAACCCCGCAGTCCTGCCAAAGAGCAACAGTTAGACTGCAGGCTTCAGAGAGATCAAGGGTTAAACTGCAGGGTTCAGAGAGACCAAGGGTTAAACTGCAGGGTTCAGAGAGATCAAGGGTTAAACTGCAGGGTTCAGAGAGACCAAGGGTTAAACTGCAGGGTTCAGAGAGATCAAGGGTTAAACTGCAGGGTTCAGAGAGATCAAGGGTTAGACTGCAGGGTTCAGAGAGACCAAGGGTTAGACTGCAGGGTTCAGAGACCAAGGGTTAGACTGCAGGGTTCAGAGAGACCAAGGGTTAGACTGCAGGCTTCAGAGAGACCAAGGGTTAGACTGCAGGGTTCAGAAAGACCAAGGGTTAGACTGCAGGGTTCAGAGAGACCAAGGGTTAGACTGCAGGGTTCAGAGAGACCAAGGGTTAGACTGCAGGGTTCAGAGAGACCAAGGGTTAGACTGCAGGGTTCAGAGAGACCAAGGGTTAGGCTGCAGGGTTCAGAAAGATGAGGGATATACAATCACCCCAAATCTGTATATACACAGCACAATCACCCCCAATCTGTATATACACAGCACAATCACCCCCAATCTGTATATACACAGCACAATCACCCCCAATCTGTATATAGACAGCACAATCACCCCCAATCTGTATATAGACAGCACAATGACACCCAGTGCCAGGGTGGGTACTTACCTGAGAGTGCTGAGGGCAGACTGGGGCAGCCAGTGGTGCCACTCCTGTGCCATGCTGTGATACAGCCAATGGGAGGACAGGTTCCCTTGCACATAAGGAGGTGGGAAGCTGTTGACGGGGGTGCTCTCGTGGTTGCCCACAGCCGGGTACACGGGCACAGCGCCCAGGTACTTGCGGATGAGACCAGTGAGGGTCCTTAGAGCGTCCAGTTGGTCGGCGCGTGTTTGCTGCCACACGTTGTGGGCGGGGATGTCGCCAGTCCAATACACCGCCTGGTAGGGCCCCTGGGCAGAGACTTGGCGCAGCAGGGACTCAATGGTGTGTAGGGGTAAGTCACACTTACTGTAGGTGCCCCAGTACCCTGCCCCGCTCTGGTTATGAGCTGGGGGCATCCGGCAGCACAGAGGCTCCTGGCAGCTGGCAGAACTCCCGGGCAGGTACTGCCGGTCCCAGTGCAGATCCGTTAGGAAAAGGACTCTGGACACAGGAGAGCCAGGCGTGGGGGGCACGGGCGGAACCACTGGGGGTTTGGGCTTATTGGGCAAAGAAATGTTCCAGTTTGAGCCAATGTCCCACACCCCACAGTCAGCGCCAACCAATAAGCCGCAGATCTCCGACGGGCGCAGAACCGACAGGACCCACGCCGTGATGATATCCTTCTTAAAGAGCTGAATGGTCTGTTGGCACACACTGGGCTCTGCCAGCCGCAGCGCCATGCACACCCGCTCTGCCAGCGAGGCCACCATCTCCTTGTTACTGTCTACCTGGGGGCACAGGGGGCGGGGTTACACTCACAGCCGGGGGAGGGGGGGTAATAATGCTTGCACCCTCTATTTCTCATATACACCCTTATTAACCCTTTCCCGATACAGATCTGTACAGCAGATATTAACCCTTCCCCTTATCCAACCCCCTGGCACCGATTAACCCTTTCCCTGACACAGACCAGAACACGAGCCCTTCCCGGCAAACAACATACCCCTTGGACTTACCTCCAGGCTGATATCCAGGGCAGCGAACAACACTTTGCAGATGGGGCAGGTGAGATTGCGCCACCCATAGCCTGCCCCCAGCTGGTGCAAGTAGGAGTGCAGTGTGGGGGGGGCAAGTAACTTGTCTGGGACTGGCAAACCGGATGCCACTGAGGCAAAAATCATCACAGCGAGGAACCCCCTAACGGAATGCATTGTGCCCCAGCACCCCAAAGCTGCCCCTCTTCTATACTGTGCCCCCTAAACCTGCCCCTCTTCTCCACAGTGCCCCCTAAACCTGCCCCTCTTCTCCACAGTGCCCCCTAAACCTGCCCCTTCTCCACAGTGCCCCCTAAACCTGCCCCTCTTCTCCACAGTGCCCCCTAAACCTGCCCCTCTTCTCCACAGTGCCCCCTAAACCTGCCCCTCTTCTCCACAGTGCCCCCTAAACCTGCCCTTCTTCTCCACAGTGCCCCCTAAACCTGCCCCTCTTCTCCACAGTACCCCCTAAACCTGCCCCTCTTCTCCACAGTACCCCCTAAACCTGCCTCTCCTACAGTACCCCCTAAACCTGCCCCTCCTACACAGTACCCCCTAAACCTGCCTCTCCTACACAGTACCCCCTAAACCTGCCCCTCCTACACAGTACCCCCTAAACCTGCCTCTCCTACACAGTACCCCCTAAACCTGCCCCTCTTCTCCACAGTACCCCCTAAACCTGCCTCTCCTACACAGTACCCCCTAAACCTGCCCCTCTTCTACACTGTGCCCCCTAAACCTGCCTCTCCTACACAGTACCCCCTAAACCTGCCTCTCCTACACAGTACCCCTAAACCTGCCCCTCTTCTACACTGTGCCCCCTAAACCTGCCTCTCCTACACAGTACCCCCTAAACCTGCCCCTCTTCTCCACAGTACCCCCTAAACCTGCCCCTCTTCTCCACAGTACCCCCTAAACCTGCCTCTCCTACAGTACCCCCTAAACCTGCCCCTCCTACACAGTACCCCCTAAACCTGCCTCTCCTACACAGTACCCCCTAAACCTGCCTCTCCTACACAGTACCCCCTAAACCTGCCTCTCCTACACAGTACCCCTAAACCTGCCTCTCCTACACAGTACCCCCTAAACCTGCCTCTCCTACACAGTACCCCCTAAACCTGCCTCTCCTACACAGTACCCCTAAACCTGCCTCTCCTACACAGTACCCCCTAAACCTGCCTCTCCTACACAGTACCCCTAAACCTGCCTCTCCTACACAGTACCCCCTAAACCTGCCCCTCTCCTACACAGTACCCCCTAAACCTGCCCCTCTTCTACACTGTGCCCCCTAAACCTGCCCCTATTGAGTGCCCCCTTTTATATAGTGCCCCTAGACTTGTCCCCCTCCCCTACACCTTCTATACAGTGCCCCCTACACCTGCCCCTCTCCTATAAAAGTGCCCCCTACACCTGCCCCACCAATATAGTGCCCCCTACACCTGCCCCACCAATATAGTGCCCCCTACACCTGCCCCACCAATATAGTGCCCCTAGAGTTGCCCCCTACCCTACACCCACTCCTCCTATACAGTGCCCTCTAGACCTGCCCCTCTCCCATACAGTGCCCCACCTATATATTGCCCCTAGGCTTGTCCCCTCTTTCACTTTCCCTACACCCACCCCTGCTACACAGGGCTCCTTATTCCTCCCCCTATAACACTGAGCTCCCTATAACCGCCTCCATGTGCCCCAAGCCAATAAAGCACCCCAGTCCCCCTGCCTTGCGTCGCTCGGTCACTCTGACACTACCGGGTACAGGGCTGGGGGGGCGGAGCTACAGGGAGAGAAGGCGGGGAGCCCAGCAACCAGTCACACTGGCACTTCCGGGTGGTGGGCGGGGAAAGGGGCGGTGTCTCACTGTAGAACAACGATCTGTCACTCTGGCGCCTGCGGCTGTTGGGCTGGAGGGAGGGCGGGGCTGCGTGGGGGAGGAGTAGGGCTTTGCGGTGAAGAGGACGGATTGGTGGATAGAAAAGTGGGCGGGGTAGTTATTTCCGGCCCTGCCCAGTCATGGGACTCCCGGGTTGCGGAGCTGTAGGTGCGGTTGTGGGTCCCGGGGTGGGTGTATGAGGTGCCGGTAGGTGCGGGAGTTACACCCGGGGGCCCGGACTGAGCTTTTGCCGAACTTATTGTGCGAAATCATCACCTGCGGTTTGTGACCGGGGGGAGGCGGGCGCGTTGCATTCTGTGTGTGCCCCTCCCCCAGTCTGACCTGGCGTGACCTCTCACCCCTAAACCTCCGGGGGGGGGGCGGGATTGCCTCCGTCTCTTGCCTGACTGCCCCGGGGCACTTCGTCTCGTTTGTCTGGGTGGGGCCCATGCACTCACACCGGCCGGGCCCTTGTCATGTGATTGGGGCGGGGCTAATGATCCCTGCCCTCTGGCTCTGACTTGTGGCCCAAACCCTGCCCTCTGACTCTTACTTGTGGCCCAAACCCTGCCCTCTGACTTGTGGCCCAAACCCTGCCCTCTGGCTCTGACTTGTGGCCCAAACCCTGCCCTCTGACTTGTGGCCCAAACCCTGCCCTCTGACTTGTGGCCCAAACCCTGCCCTCTGGCTCTTACTTGTGGCCCAAACCCTGCCCTCTGACTTGTGGCCCAAACCCTGCCCTCTGGCTCTGACTTGTGGCCCAAACCCTGCCCTCTGACTTGTGGCCCAAACCCTGCCCTCTGACTTGTGGCCCAAACCCTGCCCTCTGGCTCTTACCTGTGGCCCAAACCCTGCCCTCTAGTTCTTACTTGTGGCCCAAACCCTGCCCTCTGGCTCTGACTTGTGGCCCAAACCCTGCCCTCTAGTTCTTACTTGTGGCCCAAACCCTGCCCTCTGACTTGTGGCCCAAACCCTGCCCTCTGGCTCTGACCTGTGGCCCAAACCCTGCCCTCTGGCTCTGACTTGTGGCCCAAACCCTGCCCTCTAGTTCTTACTTGTGGCCCAAACCCTGCCCTCTGGCTCTGACTTGTGGCCCAAACCCTGCCCTCTAGTTCTTACTTGTGGCCCAAACCCTGCCCTCTGACTTGTGGCCCAAACCCTGCCCTCTGGCTCTGACCTGTGGCCCAAACCCTGCCCTCTGGCTCTGACTTGTGGCCCAAACCCTGCCCTCTAGTTCTTACTTGTGGCCCAAACCCTGCCCTCTGACTTGTGGCCCAAACCCTGCCCTCTGGCTCTGACCTGTGGCCCAAACCCTGCCCTCTGGCTCTGACCTGTGGCCCAAACCCTGCCCTCTGGCTCTGACCTGTGGCCCAAACCCTGCCCTCTGGCTCTGACTTGTGGCCCAAACCCTGCCCTCTGGCTCTGACTTGTGGCCCAAACCCTGCCCTCTGGCTCTGACTTGTGGCCCAAACCCTGCCCTCTGGCTCTTACTTGTGGCCCAAACCCTGCCCTCTCGCTGTTGCCTTAGAGATGACTACATGTTGGTGTTGCCTCATATTTCCCTTAGTGACGCCATTTTGTTTTGAACCTCTCATGCTGCCAGTGTAGTGCCTTTCCTGTGGGGAACTGATGGAGGAGGCAGTGAGGGTTGGGGGGATCAGATTGGTGGATCAGATTGGTGGATGAGTGGTTGGACCTGAAGGATGAAGGGAGGGAACAGGAATGGTTCAGTGTAAAGATCAAACTGTGAAACACTGTTTTCACCCTATAAAGGCGGAAGTGTGGGGAGGAATAATGTCACAGAACCCGACTTCCTCCTTTGTGTCTCTCAAACCTGTTGGGACATAACTGTTCCTTTTGCGTTTCATCCCGAGACTCCATTTTGTTCTTTACCTCACAGCATTGCCTGACCGACTCCATTTTGTTCTTTACCTCACAGCATTGCCTGATAGACTCCATTTTGTTCTTTACCTCACAGCATTGCCTGATAGACTCCATTTTGTTCTTTACCTCACAGCATTGCCTGACAGACTCCATTTTGTTCTTTACCTCACAGCATTGCCTGATAGACTCCATTTTGTTCTTTACCTCACAGTATTGCCTGACAGACTCCATTTTGTTCTTTACCTCACATCATTGCCTGACAGACTCCATTTTGTTCTTTACCTCACAGCATTGCTTGTCAGACTCCATTTTGTTCTTTACCTCACATCATTGCCTGACAGACTCCATTTTGTTCTTTACTTCACAGCATTGCTTGTCAGACTCCACTTAGACTGTAAGCTCTATGGGGGAGGTACTTCCTGCTGTGTCATTCATCTGTGTGTGTTTATATTTATTATACTTCTCTGTACAGTACAGTGCTGTGGGCCCTGGGCACAAACCTGGCACATATGGCTAAATGCCTGGCAGGGCAGCACCAGGGTACCAAACCTACTGAGACTGTAGCGGATACCCCCCCCGCCCGCCATAGGGCACGTTATTCCAGGGCTGTAATGTCCCCCTGAGCCTGTGAGTGATACAGAAACAGGAACCGGTGGCACCAAAGGGATCTGAGAAGGAACATGTGGTTCTACTGGGTCCCTATTCAGCACCATCTCTCCTATACAGGCATGGGGGGGAAGTGTTAGCGCCCGGGGGGGGGTTAGTGCCCAGGGCACAGTCTGCTGGAACGTAATGTTCTGGGCTGAAGAATCAACATTTGGGAGGGGATGTTTAGTAATGAGCGGCATGTGATTGGCTGCATCCAGGTACCATGTGATTCTGTAATTAGATCTGTAGCGTCATGGGATCCTGCTCTGTGCCAACTGGATCATTTACTGCTTCTTCCAAACTATATGTATAGGGGGGTGACTGTTACCCCAATGTTTCTATATATCTGTAACCATGTTATGGGCTAAGGGGGCCCAGCCTGAAGGCCAGTTAGGGGGGGATTTGGGGTGAGTGTTTATTTGTGCCCTGGGTACCCCTGGAACTATAGCGGGGTGACTGTTACCCCAATGTTTCTATATATCTGTAACCTTGTTATGGGCTAAGGGGGCCCAGCCTGAAGGCCAGTTAGGGGGGGATTTGGGGTGAGTGCTTATTTGTGCCCTGGGTACCCCTGGAACTATAGTGGGGTGACTGTTACCCCAATGTTTCTATATATCTGTAACCTTGTTATGGGCTAAGGGGGCCCAGCCTGAAGGCCAGTTAGGGGGGGATTTGGGGTGAGTGCTTATTTGTGCCCTGGGTACCCCTGGAACTATAGCGGGGTGACTGTTACCCCAATGTTTCTATATATCTGTAACCTTGTTATGGGCTAAGGGGGCCCAGCCTGAAGGCCAGTTAGGGGGGATTTGGGGTGAGTGCTTATTTGTGCCCTGGGTACCCCTGGAACTATAGCGGGGTGATTGTTACCCCAATGTTTCTATATATCTGTAACCTTATTATGGGCTAAGGGGGCCCAGCCTGAAGGCCAGTTAGGGGGGATTTGGGGTGAGTGCTTATTTGTGCCCTGGGTACCCCTGGAACTATAGCGGGGTGACTGTTACCCCGATGTTTCTATATATCTGTAACCTTGTTATGGGCTAAGGGGGCCCAGCCTGAAGGCCAGTTAGGGGGGGATTTGGGGTGAGTGCTTATTTGTGCCCTGGGTACCCCTGGAACTATAGCGGGGTGACTGTTACCCCAATGTTTCTATATATCTGTAACCTTGTTATGGGCTAAGGGGGCCCAGCCTGAAGGCCAGTTAGGGGGGGGATTTGGGGTGCTTATTTGTGCCCTGGGTACCCCTGGAACTATAGCGGGGTGACTGTTACCCCAATGTTTCTATATATCTGTAACCTTGTTATGGGCTAAGGGGGCCCAGCCTGAAGGCCAGTTAGGGGGGATTTGGGGTGAGTGTTTATTTGTGCCCCGGGTACCCCTGGAACTATAGCGGGGTGATTGTTACCCCAATGTTTCTATATATCTGTAACCTTATTATGGGCTAAGGGGGCCCAGCCTGAAGGCCAGTTAGGGGGGATTTGGGGTGAGTGCTTATTTGTGCCCTGGGTACCCCTGGAACTATAGCGGGGTGACTGTTACCCCAATGTTTCTATATATCTGTAACCTTGTTATGGGCTAAGGGGGCCCAGCCTGAAGGCCAGTTAGGGGGGGGGATTTGGGGTGCTTATTTGTGCCCTGGGTACCCCTGGAACTATAGCGGGGTGACTGTTACCCCAATGTTTCTATATATCTGTAACCTTATTATGGGCTAAGGGGGCCCAGCCTGAAGGCCAGTTAGGGGGGATTTGGGGTGAGTGCTTATTTGTGCCCTGGGTACCCCTGGAACTATAGCGGGGTGACTGTTACCCCAATGTTTCTATATATCTGTAACCTTGTTATGGGCTAAGGGGGCCCAGCCTGAAGGCCAGTTAGGGGGGGATTTGGGGTGAGTGCTTATTTGTGCCCTGGGTACCCCTGGAACTATAGTGGGGTGACTGTTACCCCAATGTCTCTATAAATCTGTAACCTTGTTATGGGCTAAGGGGGCCCAGCCTGGAGGCCAGTTAGGGGGGGATTTGGGGTGAGTGCTTATTTGTGCCCTGGGTACCCCTGGAACTATAGCGGGGTGACTGTTACCCCAATGTTTCTATATATCTGTAACCTTGTTATGGGCTAAGGGGGCCCAGCCTGAAGGCCAGTTAGGGGGGATTTGGGGTGAGTGCTTATTTGTGCCCTGGGTACCCCTGGAACTATAGCGGGGTGACTGTTACCCCAATGTTTCTATATATCTGTAACCTTGTTATGGGCTAAGGGGGCCCAGCCTGAAGGCCAGTTAGGGGGGGATTTGGGGTGAGTGCTTATTTGTGCCCTGGGTACCCCTGGAACTATAGCAGGGTGACTGTTACCCCAATGTTTCTATATATCTGTAACCTTGTTATGGGCTAAGGGGGCCCAGCCTGAAGGCCAGTTAGGGGGGGATTTGGGGTGAGTGCTTATTTGTGCCCTGGGTACCCCTGGAACTATAGCGGGGTGACTGTTACCCCAATGTTTCTATATATCTGTAACCTTGTTATGGGCTAAGGGGGCCCAGCCTGAAGGCCAGTTAGGGGGGGATTTGGGGTGAGTGCTTATTTGTGCCCTGGGTACCCCTGGAACTATAGCGGGGTGACTGTTACCCCAATGTTTCTATATATCTGTAACCTTGTTATGGGCTAAGGGGGCCCAGCCTGAAGGCCAGTTAGGGGGGGATTTGGGGTGAGTGCTTATTTGTGCCCTGGGTACCCCTGGAACTATAGCAGGGTGACTGTTACCCCAATGTTTCTATATATCTGTAACCTTGTTATGGGCTAAGGGGGCCCAGCCTGAAGGCCAGTTAGGGGGGGATTTGGGGTGAGTGCTTATTTGTGCCCTGGGTACCCCTGGAACTATAGCAGGGTGACTGTTACCCCAATGTTTCTATATATCTGTAACCTTGTTATGGGCTAAGGGGGCCCAGCCTGAAGGCCAGTTAGGGGGGGATTTGGGGTGAGTGCTTATTTGTGCCCTGGGTACCCCTGGAACTATAGCGGGGTGACTGTTACCCCAATGTTTCTATATATCTGTAACCTTGTTATGGGCTAAGGGGGCCCAGCCTGAAGGCCAGTTAGGGGGGGATTTGGGGTGAGTGCTTATTTGTGCCCTGGGTACCCCTGGAACTATAGCGGGGTGACTGTTACCCCAATGTTTCTATATATCTGTAACCTTGTTATGGGCTAAGGGGGCCCAGCCTGAAGGCCAGTTAGGGGGGGATTTGGGGTGAGTGCTTATTTGTGCCCTGGGTACCCTGGAACTATAGCGGGGTGACTGTTACCCCAATGTTTCTATATATCTGTAACCTTGTTATGGGCTAAGGGGGCCCAGCCTGAAGGCCAGTTAGGGGGGGATTTGGGGTGAGTGCTTATTTGTGCCCTGGGTACCCCTGAAGGCCGATCAGGCCTTTTTGGTTGGGGATAATGGCAGAGTAGGGACTGGAGGGCTCTAGGAATCATTTCTGGGTGCTACGGGTGCAGAGGCAGTAAGGGGCACCTACACCCTGAGATCCAGTGTAACCAGTAGTGGTGCATTCAAGCCGCGGGGTGATATTTCCTCGCACCCCCCCCTCAGAGACTGGACAAACAAGTCATGTGACTGCTGACACAGGGGTTAGGGTGCAAGGAGGGCAGATTCGCACAATGATAGGAAATCTCATTCTCAGCAAGTTTCAGTGTTTGTTGCTTATTAGTAAATTGCAGCTGAGAGCAGATCCGATTGGTCCGTCTGTTCCGACTCGGAGTGTCTGTAAAGGTGGGGGTCACAGTGCAGGTTGCAAACCCCCAAACCTTCTCTCAACTCACAAAATTGCCCCCTTTTCCTTTGTGACTGGGGGGGTCATTGCATTACAGTCCTGCCGTGGGTGGGGGGCACCTCGTACAGTAAACTGCTTTGGGCGACATTTCATTTCCCGCACCCCCCGGGAGTTGTTCATGGGATTAGCCAATCAGAGTGCTCGTGCCATGCTGGTTACTGACATTGGCGCAGGGGGCATTTCTTTTGCTATAAATGGGTGTTGGCACTGACTCCCTAAGGTGTGTCCCTTAGCACCCATTGGCTTAGCCCCGCCCCCTTATGTGCCAGGCTTCCCAGCAATAACACAGAGGGGGTACTGAGAGTGACCCAGTTGTACAGGAGGGGCCAGGGATGGGGTAACCTGTGTCCTGATTCCTCCAAAAAGGGGTTAAACTCATCTAAATTCTGATCAACTTGTGTTTATTATCTGGGTCCCTGGTTCTGCTCGTGTTCTGGTACCTTAGCCTGCACCTTGGGTTTCAGCAGCGAGTTCTGCTCCCTGGTCCGTCCCGCTGGGCTCTGCGCCCCCAGTCTGTATTTGTATCATTGTTACAGTTCTGCTCCCTGGTCCGTCCCGCTGGGCTCTGCACCCCCAGTCTGTATTTGTATCATTGTTACAGTTCTGCTCCCTGGTCCGTCCCGCTGGGCTCTGCACCCCCAGTCTGTATTTGTATCATTGTTACAGTTCTGCTCCCTGGTCCGTCCCGCTGGGCTCTGCACCCCCAGTCTGTATTTGTATCATTGTTACAGTTCTGCTCCCTGGTCCGTCCCGCTGGGCTCTGCACCCCCAGTCTGTATTTGTATCATTGTTACAGTTCTGCTCCCTGGTCCGTCCCGCTGGGCTCTGCACCCCCAGTCTGTATTTGTATCATTGTTACAGTTCTGCTCCCTGGTCCGTCCCGCTGGGCTCTGCACCCCTAGTCTGTATTTGTATCATTGTTACAGTTCTGCTCCCTGGTCCGTCCCACTGGGCTCTGCACCCCCAGTCTGTATTTGTATCATTGTTACAGTTTTGCTCCCTGGTCCGTCCCGCTGGGCTCTGCACCCCCAGTCTGTATTTGTATCATTGTTACAGTTCTGCTCCCTGGTCCGTCCCGCTGGGCTCTGCACCCCCAGTCTGTATTTGTATCATTGTTACAGTTCTGCTGCCTGGTCCGTCCCGCTGGGCTCTGCACCCCCAGTCTGTATTTGTATCATTGTTACAGTTCTGCTCCCTGGTCCGTCCCGCTGGGCTCTGCACCCCCAGTCTGTATTTGTATCATTGTTACAGTTCTGCTCCCTGGTCCGTCCCGCTGGGCTCTGCGCCCCCAGTCTGTATTTGTATCATTGTTACAGTTCTGCTCCCTGGTCCGTCCCGCTGGGCTCTGCGCCCCCAGTCTGTATTTGTATCATTGTTACAGTTCTGCTCCCTGGTCCGTCCCGCTGGGCTCTGCGCCCCCAGTCTGTATTTGTATCATTGTTACAGTTCTGCTCCCTGGTCCGTCCCGCTGGGCTCTGCACCCCCAGTCTGTATTTGTATCATTGTTACAGTTCTGCTCCCTGGTCCGTCCCGCTGGGCTCTGCACCCCCAGTCTGTATTTGTATCATTGTTACAGTTCTGCTGCCTGGTCCGTCCCGCTGGGCTCTGCACCCCCAGTCTGTATTTGTATCATTGTTACAGTTCTGCTCCCTGGTCCGTCCCGCTGGGCTCTGCACCCCCAGTCTGTATTTGTATCATTGTTACAGTTCTGCTCCCTGGTCCGTCCCGCTGGGCTCTGCACCCCCAGTCTGTATTTGTATCATTGTTACAGTTCTGCTGCCTGGTCCGTCCCGCTGGGCTCTGCACCCCCAGTCTGTATTTGTATCATTGTTACAGTTCTGCTGCCTGGTCCGTCCCGCTGGGCTCTGCACCCCCAGTCTGTATTTGTATCATTGTTACAGTTCTGCTCCCTGGTCCGTCCCGCTGGGCTCTGCACCCCCAGTCTGTATTTGTATCATTGTTACAGTTCTGCTCCCTGGTCCGTCCCGCTGGGCTCTGCACCCCCAGTCTGTATTTGTATCATTGTTACAGTTCTGCTGCCTGGTCCGTCCCGCTGGGCTCTGCACCCCCAGTCTGTATTTGTATCATTGTTACAGTTCTGCTCCCTGGTCCGTCCCGCTGGGCTCTGCACCCCCAGTCTGTATTTGTATCATTGTTACAGTTCTGCTCCCTGGTCCGTCCCGCTGGTATAGGACTGGGCGCAGCAAAATCTGATGAATTATGTCTTTTTTTATCTCCTTATTATGATGATGGATCCCTTGCTGCTCAGTAGGTACCAGGGCACCGGCTACAGAACTCTATTCTCCTTACAGCGAGTATAGGACCAGCACTAAATAGTCATTGGATTTGGACTGTACTGATGGTACCGCCTCCCTGCAGGTACTGAATTCTGCCCTGTTTGCCCCATGTGATACTGCAGGTACATGGGGAGCATTACTACCCCAGGGCTAATTCTACTAGTCCTCTGCCTCAGGTTAGGCTTTAACCCCTTGGTGCCACTAGGGTGGCATAGTATTTAACCCTTTAGTTTAAATCCCAGGGCCACAGGGATGGGCTCAGCCGGGCACTAGTTGCACACAGGCTCTTTATGGGCTTTGTGATCTGTCACTCAAACACTGACTTGGTTCTGTATCTGCCAGAGATTGGCTGAATGATAGGCACCCAGCCTTATTTTGATTGGCCGCACGGTGGGGTGGGTTGGACTGTTGGTTTAAATGTTCGCTAGGGGCATGTGAGGGGCCTCATTGGGGATCAGGCTGCACCCGGGGTCTCCCCATCTCTCTATCCACTCCTTCTCTGTTGCTCTTGCTGCCCAAATCCCCTGCCCCGGTTCCGCTCAGTGTTGGGGGTACCTCAGGGGTCTGTACCTGCCCCCCTGTTCCCTCTCTCTTTAGGAGACTTTATATCTTCTTTTGGTCTTAAATATCACTTATATGCAGATGCACCCAGATATATTTAGGCACCCCTCACTAACCACTGATGTTCAACCCTAGATTGCTAACTGCCCCCCTGGGTATCTCCCCCTGAATGAACCAACCCCACCTCAAACTCAGCCAAACCTGCCCTTCTCCTCTCACTATTACTAGTGATGGCATGGCCATTAACCCTGTTAATTCAGCACACTGCCTGGGGGGGGGGGGTATTTCTGCCCAGTCCCTCTCCTTCTCTATCCATATTAATAACCAAAACCTGCCTGTCCCCCCCCCCCCCGATATTGCTATGATTTGCCCCTTTATTTTCCAAGTAACAACTAATCCTTGCCCTTATCCTTTCCCGCTTAGATTACTGCAATCTTCTATTAACCGCCCTCCCAGACTCCCACCTCTCTCCCCTGCTGCTAGGATCCCCCCCTTGGGAACCTGTTCTGCCCCAGTAATACCCCTAGCATGGCTGCCAGTTAAACAAAGGGTAGGTACAGAATCGTTCTGCCAGCGTTCCTATCCCCTCACCCCCTGCCCCCCACTACATCCCCTCACTGATCTCCCCATATGTTTCTGGGTGTTTCCTCCCCCCCTTCCCCCAGAGCCTCCATCTTTTTACCCCCTCCGCACCCCCTGCTCTCTCTCGTCTTAACCCTTTCTGCCTCACTGCTTCTTCCTTCTGAAATCCTATTCCCGGAATTCCTCCGTAGGGAACAATCTCTCACTAAAAAATAAAAGGATTTCAATTTATAGTAATTAGTGAGAGTAGTATTTGTGTAATTAGCAGGTTCTATTATGTCCTTCTTTGACCTAAAATCTTCTGTCTGGCGCCCAATTCATTCTCTTTATTTGTCTGATTCCTCTCTGTGTATCTGCCCCCCCCCAGAAATAACTGCCCGTCTGTCCTGTAAGGGGGCCTATTGTGTCTGTCTGTGCAGCTCATTGCTTTATAGAACCCCTTCATTTCTATAGGGGAGGGGTTGGTTAGGGCAGAACTAACAGAATACATAGAGACTAGATAGACAGACAGATAACTGACAGGTAGATAGATATATATATGGACCGATGCCCCCAGCCTGTTCAGACCTTCTTCCTGACCCAAACACTTGGCTGAAACTTATTGCCCCCAGTAAAACTACCCCTCGCCCCAGCTGATGCCGTTGGGAGTTTTACCCCAGGTACCAAGCATTTAGTCCCGCCCACATTGGCTGCATTTCAGGTTGTAGAGGATCCACAGTACAATACATTTATTCTTAGTCAATAGGTTGTGATCCAAACACAAATACAAGGGGAAGAGAAGCCATGTAACAAGATCTTGGGGAAGGGATTTGGGTCAGTACCTCACAGTTATGCAGCTTTGTCCCACACAAACCATTAAATAAAAATCAAAACCCAACAGCACTTTCTGGCCCTTCTGATAAATCCCCCATGAGGAGATGGAGGTTCAGGACTTGGGAATGTTCTGCTCTTACTCCCTCTATCGGCCCCTGTCTATAATAAGCAATTGTTTTGCTGATGCCCCTCGCCCTTACCCCATTGCCCTATTTGGTGCCCGTCTGCCCATAGAATGATAGCAGGATGCCCAGTTCCACCGTGCAACATTCATAATGATCTCAATCTTCCCATTGGGTGTGGAGGCCATGATAAAGTGCCACACTGGGTCACAAACACACTGTAGTGCCCCTACAACCCACTGCAGCACATTCCATGCCTGTTACTACCCAGTAACTGGTACAGCTGGCATGGCACAGTGCGAAGCTGCCACCACCTACACAAGCTTCATTGTGGCACAGCACTGGCACCACACAGTACCAGCCAGCCCCAAACGGCTCAAGGGTTTCCCTGTAGAAGGCATTTATGACAAACATAACAAATACTGGAATATTTATGAGCAAATGGTGGAAACAAAATACTGGGCAAATGAAAGTCTATAGCACAAGGCACAATGGGACAATTAGAAACAATAAGGGGGTCACAACACATTATGGGTTTGTTTCACCAACATGTGTCAGAGCTCTGTTACCCTCGGTAACTTCCCTTGTCCCTTCATAGGAGGAGATGGACTTGGTCAGTAATATCTTTAACTCCATGGCCTTTGAGTTCCATGGCCTTTGAGTTCCATGGCCTTTGAGTTCCATGGCCTTTCAACCTCAAGATTTGAGGTAAAATATTTTAACCTCCAGACCATGGTCAGGCAACAAGAAGTATTTCATTGACCTCATCCCAAGCACCAAGATAAGGATGGACTTTAATCCTCTCTAGTAGTCTCCCTAGTGCTTGCCTGATTTCCTCTGTCATAGCTCCATATACAAGAGGGTTCAAAGCTTGGGGTAGAAGGTGGTGCAAGAGGCAGCAAGAAGTCTTTCATTGACCTCCATTCTAAGCACCAAGATAAGGATGGACTTTGATCCTCTCTAGAAGTCTCCTGATTGCGTGCCTGATTTCCTCTGTCATTGCTCCATATACAAGAGGGTTCAAAGCTGGGGGCAGAAGGTGGTGCAAGAGGGCGAGCAATACGTGGACATGGCGGGGGATCTGTTTGTCGGCTCGGTTGGAAACCATTGTGATGCCAATAGTGATATAAAAAAAGCAGATGAGTATAAGGTGGGAGCTGCAAGTTCTAAATGCTTTGAAGGCAGCGGAGAAGGAACGAGAAGCCACCACAACCCTAAGGACTACTAAGTATGAGAAAATGATGAAGAGGAGGTCTGCACCTCCCACTACGAAGAAGACCACTAAACCGTAGATACTACTGGCAGAATAATTGCTGCAGGACAACTTTTCCACCGACATATTTTCACAGAAGCAGTGAGGGATCTCTCTCAGGGAGCAGTAATCAAGGCGAGCTGCTAGTAGGGGAAGAGGCAAGGACAAGACAAGGTTCCTGATGAGGATGAATGCACTCGCTTTGGCTACAAGTTTGTTGGTAATGATAGTGGGGTAATGTAGAGGGTGGCAGATAGCAACATATCGATCATACGCCATCACCAGGAATATAGATGACTCCATAGCCGACCATACGTTTATGAAGAACATCTGGGTGAAACAAGCTGCTGAGCTTATAGTCTTGTCTTCATTCCAAAGGTTGGCCAGGACTTTAGGAGTAGCCACTGTGCAAAGGAGGACATCTACGAATGATAACATTGCCAGAAAGTAATACATTGGGTGGTGGAGTCTTGGTTCCGTGCCAATCACAAGCAGCAGCGTCAGGTTGGAGACAAGAGCAACCGAGAGGAAGAACATGAGAAGACCTGAGATGTGCCAGCTGTGGATCTCTGGGAAGCAGATCAGTACAAATTCCAGCGATGAGTTAATTCCAGTGCTGTAGTCCAACAAATACTCTTCCAGGTCCAATGAACTGTCTACATGAAAGAGAAAAGGTTAATCAGACCGAGGCAATGCTGTCACTGTAAGTTTGGAGAGTCATTAAAATGAGAGACTGAGGCTGCAAAGCAGGAGATAAACACGGAGACACCTACAGTCATCGGAGTAATGTGACCCGGCCAATCACTCTAACCATAATAATAACAATGTGGAACCAATAGTGGGTCCCTCCACTCTCAGGGTATTGGCTCAGGCCACTGTCAGGTTCTTATAGAAGGAGTAGTTCATGGAGTAAGGGTGTTATGGGTGGGGAGTAGCTTCTGGCTATTGCCTGCTAACTTAGTGCTATGATATTACTGATTATGTTTTTATCAGCCGTGTAGCCTCCTTCTGTCCTTCTACTCCTGTAATTAATTTATAGCAACATTTCCATATCACATTTATTTCTAATTGTCAAAAAAGGCACACACTTGTTCTACACATACCCCTACGAGGAGGGTCAGTAGGGTTCGACAGAGGAAAAGAATAGAGTGGGAAAGAGAATGGTTCCACACAGTGGGGAAGGGTATGGTTGCACTGAGTGGGGAAGAGAATGGTTCCACACAGTGGGGAAGGGTATGGTTGCACTGAGTGGGGAAGGGTATGGTTGCACTGAGTGGGGAAGGGTATGGTTGCACTGAGTGGGGAAGGGTATGGTTGCACACAGTGGGAAAGAGAATGGTTCCACACAGTGGGGAAGGGTATGGTTGCACTGAGTGGGGAAGAGAATGGTTGCACTGAGTGGGAAAGAGAATGGTTCCACACAGTGGGGAAGCGTATGGTTGCACTGAGTGGGGAAGCGTATGGTTGCACTGAGTGGGGAAGCGTATGGTTGCACTGAGTGGGGAAGGGTATGGTTGCACTGAGTGGGGAAGGGTATGGTTGCACTGAGTGGGGAAGGGTATGGTTGCACTGTGTGGGGAAGAGAATGGTTGCACTGAGTGGGGAAGAGAATGGTTGCACTGAGTGGGAAAGAGAATGGTTCCACACAGTGGGGAAGAGAATGGTTGCACTGAGTGGGAAAGAGAATGGTTCCACACAGTGGGGAAGGGTATGGTTGCACTGAGTGGGGAAGAGAATGGTTGCACTGAGTGGGGAAGAGAACGGTTGCACTGAGTGGGGAAGAGAATGGTTCCACACAGTGGGGAAGGGTATGGTTGCACTGAGTGGGGAAGAGAATGGTTCCACACAGTGGGGAAGGGTATGGTTGCACTGAGTGGGGAAGAGAATGGTTGCATTAAGTGGGAAAGAGAATGGTTCCACACAGTGGGGAAGGGTATGGTTGCACTGAGTGGGGAAGAGAATGGTTGCATTAAGTGGGAAAGAGAATGGTTCCACACAGTGGGGAAGGGTATGGTTGCACTGAGTGGGGAAGGGTATGGTTGCACTGAGTGGGGAAGGGTATGGTTGCACTGTGTGGGGAAGAGAATGGTTGCACTGAGTGGGGAAGAGAATGGTTGCACTGAGTGGGAAAGAGAATGGTTCCACACAGTGGGGAAGAGAATGGTTGCACTGAGTGGGAAAGAGAATGGTTCCACACAGTGGGGAAGGGTATGGTTGCACTGAGTGGGGAAGAGAATGGTTGCACTGAGTGGGGAAGAGAACGGTTGCACTGAGTGGGGAAGAGAATGGTTCCACACAGTGGGGAAGGGTATGGTTGCACTGAGTGGGGAAGAGAATGGTTCCACACAGTGGGGAAGGGTATGGTTGCACTGAGTGGGGAAGAGAATGGTTGCATTAAGTGGGAAAGAGAATGGTTCCACACAGTGGGGAAGGGTATGGTTGCACTGAGTGGGGAAGAGAATGGTTGCATTAAGTGGGAAAGAGAATGGTTCCACACAGTGGGGAAGGGTATGGTTGCACTGAGTGGGGAAGAGAATGGTTGCACTGAGTGGGGAAGAGAATGGTTCCACACAGTGGGGAAGGGTATGGTTGCACTGAGTGGGGAAGAGAATGGTTCCACACAGTGGGGAAGGGTATGGTTGCACTGAGTGGGGAAGAGAATGGTTGCATTAAGTGGGAAAGAGAATGGTTCCACACAGTGGGGAAGGGTATGGTTGCACTGAGTGGGGAAGTGTATGGTTGCACTGAGTGAGGAAGAGAATGGTTGCACACAGTGGGGAAGAGAATGGTTGCACACAGTGGGGAAGGGTATGGTTGCACACAGTGGGGAAGGGTATGGTTGCACACAGTGGGGAAGGGTATGGTTGCACTGAGTGGGGAAGAGAATGATTGCACACAGTGAGGAAGGGTATGGTTGTACTGAGTGAGGATGGGTACGGCGGAGCAGACAGGGGAAGGGCACGGCGGGGCAGGCAGGGGAAGGGCACGGCGGGGCAGGCAGGGGAAGGGCACGGCCGGGCAGACGGGAAGGGCACGGCCGGGCAGACAGAGGAAGAGTATGGCTGGACAGAGCAAGGAAGGACAGAAGGTGATACTGACTCATTGCTGCTCGGGGTCTCTCAGATCAGTGTCACTCTCGGCTGAGCTCCTCTCAGGGAATGGGATTGTCTCTCACTGTTAGAGGTTTAGAGTCATTAGGAGCCGAGGGGAGTGAGCTGAGATGGAGAATCTTCCTAATTATAATCCGTCCGTTCATTTCCTGGAGATCAGGAGTCAGACAATGTCCTCTCCCAACTGCCTGTGAGACACTCATTAACCCATCGTTATACGCACGGCGCTAATGGAGATGTATCGTACTGCGCTATGTAGCACTCAGTCTAACTCACTGATAAATGCGCTGCAGCACTCCGACTCAGTGGGAAAGTGATCATTGTGCCACGAAAACAACGTTTCGGCCACCAGTCCTTTCTCAGGCCAATCTAAATACACTGAAATGGGTTTATTGTGGACTTAATTTTATTTTCACTGGCCCTTATGATCACTGAAAGCTGGATGGGACTAAGAAACGGAGAGTGTTATGAATGGACCTGAATCACATTTACACGGGATTGTATTGGACATTGTATGGTGTGGGCGGGGCTTTACCCAGCGCTCCCTCTGAACACGTGTATTACAGATGTTTTATTACACAGTGTGTAGGCCTGAGAAAGGACTGGTGCCCGAAACGTTAGCTGGGGACTGATTATTTATTTATTTAGTTCTAATTTGGTTGCAGTCGGCTCAAGGTTATTATAAATAGATCCGGCATTGTATCTGGGCGCCTGTTCCCCACAGTAAAGGGGTCTGTGAATTCCAACAGCCAAGAGAAAGCTAACCCCTTAACAATAGCTCCCCGCTGTTTCATTCAGCTCCAAATACCAATCAGGAGTTCATTGGTTGATTTAATAAAGGGATTTGGGCTAAATAAATAAGAAAAGTGCAACAATTTATTTATTGAAAAAGCTAGTACCTTTAAATAATTGCACTTTTCTTATTTATTTAGCACAAATCCCTTTATTAAATCAACCAATTAACTCCTGATTGGTATTTGGAGCTGAATCAAACAGCGGGGAGCTATTGTCAAAAGTGTTTTCTAATTAAGGGGTTAACTGAATGAAATTCGTCACAATCTCGGAATTGTTACAAAGCTGAGAAAAAGCTTGAAATTCCTCTTTACCAATTGTATTGGTAAAGGTCCCCATACACGGTCCAATTCCAGCTGCCGATATCAGTCCCTTAGACAGATTCAACAGATAATTGGCCTGTGTATGGGCACTACCGACGGGCCTGCCCGACTGATATCTGGCCTGAAATCGGGCAGGTTAGAAAATCTAGTCAGATCGGTGTTGGCTCATTGATGTGATCCCCCGACCGACTTTGCCTATACCCGTCGTTATAATTCGATCGTTTGGCCCCAGGGCCTTAAGATCTTACATCGAATCTTGTTCAACCAATTCCTGAGCTCTGCCCATTGAGAGACGCCATAAATAAACTGTATAATAATCTGAGGGAAGTTTACACCCCAAAGATATCCCATTAACGACTCCAGGCGCTGGGGAACTGTTCTCTTTCTAAAGGGCTTTCTAGGTCTGTCACAGTGAGTTGTGTATATCGGGCTCAAACCCTAAAGTATCGACACTTTGCTGATCAACTTTCTATAATCATTCCGACCTAGAGACGTCTGTCCCAAAACCTCAGGTTTAATGAAATGCCTGCGTATGGTTAACTCTCTAATCTATTCATGTACCACATTGTATTGTATATACGGGAATGGTGTGTAGGGGAGAGGGGCAGAACTCTATTCTAAGCCCCTCATTGGGCAGAACTCTATTCTAAGCCCCTCATTGGGCAGAACTCTATTCTAAGCCCCTCATTGGGCAGAACATTCAGCTCGGAACCGTTGTCTCTTTCCCCCCCATCACGTTCCCTCCGCTCCCGTCTCTTTCCATTCTTTCCCTGTTCCTTTCCCTTTTTGCCTCTGATAAAATCATGTTTGATTCCCGGGAGTCCGACTCGTTAGAGTCCAACGCCTGATCCGTGTCCGAGCTTCTCCTCTTGTCTTTGTCTCTCAGAAACGATCGCCGATGTTACTTCTAAAACCTTCAGATCTGCATCTCGTCTCATGAAAGTCGATGTTTTATCTGTCACAGATACGGATAATTCTGTTTGGTTTTGATTTGTTTTTTTAAATTAACAATTAGCGACATTAATTCCAATCAACACCTTGATAATATGTCCAACCCGCGGGGACTCTCTACTATTATAATATCACCTTGATGCCCAACCCGCAGGGAGTCTCTACTATTATAATATCACCTTGATGCCCAACCCGCGGGGAGTCTCTACTATTATAATATCACCTTGATGCCCAACCCGCGGGGACTCTCTACTATTATAATATCACCTTGATGCCCAACCCGCGGGGACTCTCTACTATTATAATATCACCTTGATAATATGCCCAACCCGCGGGGAGTCTCTACTATTATAATATCAACTTGATGCCCAACCCGCGGGGAGTCTCTACTATTATAATATCACCTTGATGCCCAACCCGCGGGGAGTCTCTACTATTATAATATCACCTTGATGCCCAACCCGCGGGGAGTCTCTACTATTATAATATCACCTTGATGCCCAACCCGCGGGGACTCTCTACTATTATAATATCACCTTGATGCCCAACCCGCGGGGACTCTCTACTATTATAATATCACCTTGATGCCCAACCCGCGGGGAGTCTCTACTATTATAATATCACCTTGATGCCCAACCCGCGGGGAGTCTCTACTATTATAATATCACCTTGATGCCCAACCCGCGGGGAGTCTCTACTATTATAATATCACCTTGATGCCCAACCCGCGGGGAGTCTCTACTATTATAATATCACCTTGATGCCCAACCCGCGGGGAGTCGCTACTATTATAATATCACCTTGATGCCCAACCCACGGGGACTCTCTACTATTATAATATCACCTTGATGCCCAACCCGCGGGGAGTCTCTACTATTATAATATCACCTTGATAATATGCCCAACCCGCGGGGAGTCTCTACTATTATAATATCAACTTGATGCCCAACCTGCGGGGAGTCTGTACTATTATAATATCACCTTGATGCCCAACCCGCGGGGAGTCTCTACTATTATAATATCACCTTGATAATATGCCCAACCCGCGGGGAGTCTCTACTATTATAATATCACCTTGATGCCCAACCCGCGGGGAGTCTCTACTATTATAATATGAACTTGATGCCCAACCTGCGGGGAGTCTGTACTATTATAATATCACCTTGATGCCCAACCCGCGGGGAGTCTCTACTATTATAATATCACCTTGATGCCCAACCCGCGGGGAGTCTCTACTATTATAATATCACCTTGATAATATGCCCAACCCGCGGGGAGTCTCTACTATTATAATATCACCTTGATGCCCAACCCGCGGGGAGTCTCTACTATTATAATATCACCTTGATGCCCAACCCGCGGGGAGTCGCTACTATTATAATATCACCTTGATGCCCAACCCGCGGGGAGTCTCTACTATTATAATATCACCTTGATGCCCAACCCGCGGGGAGTCTCTACTATTATAATATCACCTTGATGCCCAACCCGCGGGGAGTCTCTACTATTATAATATCACCTTGATGCCCAACCCGCGGGGAGTCTCTACTATTATAATATCACCTTGATGCCCAACCCGCGGGGAGTCTCTACTATTATAATATCACCTTGATGCCCAACCCGCGGGGAGTCGCTACTATTATAATATCACCTTGATGCCCAACCCGCGGGGAGTCTCTACTATTATAATATCACCTTGATGCCCAACCCGCGGGGAGTCGCTACTATTATAATATCACCTTGATGCCCAACCCGCGGGGAGTCTCTACTATTATAATATCACCTTGGTGAGTGATGTTTGTTGACCATGGAACTTACACAAATAGATTAGTAACACAGCAGACACTACATTATGGGGAGCCCACCCAGCTTATAGACCCGGACACTACACGTTTACACACTCAGCTTCAAAGGGGAACAAGAGGGTGTAGTTGGACTGAAGCTTCCAGATCTCTATATATGTCAAAGAACCTAGAAGTGATTGTTTTATCTAGTGTAACCTCTATTCCAGCTCAATTGCTGCTTTCCTGGACTGGTACCAGTAGAACATGGGTCACACCGGACTCTCTCACCCAGAATGGGCCTTCGCTAAGTGGCAGAGGAGGGTGAGGGGGTTGTGCAACTACACCTCTTGCTGCTATACAGTAAAATAAAAACAGAGGGCGCCAGGTTCCTGCAAACAACAAAATAACAAGTGTTTATTGAACAACCACAGGGTTACTCACAATACAAAGTCCAGTGGTACAGGCAACACCACATGTAGGGGGCAATACAGGCTGATACCCCCCTGAGGGCAGATTTGCCAGGAATCTCATCTCTGTGACACCCCCTAGTGGCCTGGAGTCCCCTCAGAGAATTCTCTATGCTGATTCCCTACCCACTGGGATCCCTACACTACAGGCAATATGGCCTGGGGGAGATACCCCCAATCTGCCCCTACTACTTCAGAACTGCTCTAAAAATCTACCCACCCCCATCCCAGGATATTGTGTTATTTTACTAGAAACAATACAATGTTTTGCTTCCACCGACACACAATGAGCACAGAGACAAACGAGTAAATACATTTTGATATATACTGGAATGAGTAGAAACAAATGGGATCTTACCCCAGTGAAGAGGCCAAGGGTAATACAGAGACTATGTGGGGGTATATATCCTTGCAGGGTGTGAGTAGGGGGTCCATGCTGTGTCGGTGGATAATGGCTCAGAGGGTTTATAAGGACTGACCCATAATATGTTTGTTCCTAGTGACTAACAGGGGCATCATCGCATGGTTCCATGGTAGAAAAATGCCAATTAACATTAATCCACTCGCTGTTAATTACAATGTACTCAATCTATGCCATTATTATATCATTAAAGCGCAAAGTCTGCCCATATTGGAATCCGGTGCAGGTAAGTGAATTGGCATTCGTTAATAGGAAATATACGGGATAATGAATGTTTTGACCCATTCAGATTATCATTTGTATTATCCTGTGACCCGGCCAGTTATATGATACAGCGATACAGAGTGGGGTTATAGCAGCGTTGCAGTAAAGCACAAACCATCGCCTGTTATTAATGCGGGGTGTTTCCCTATTAACGCTCGTTAGCTGTGCCAGCCTGTAATTATATAGGAATTATACCTACACCCATACAGATATTTACTGCTCTGATGTCACTCGGTGAGCTCAGCGCTCTCCCAGGAACTGGAGCCGACGGGGCAGAACCTATGGATAATGGGGACCCACCCCAGTCGCCCCAGTGGCCCCAGTCGCCCCACGCCCTCAGCATGGGATAGGGACAAGCCAGTCGCTCCGGGACACTTCCAGGCAGCTTCACTTATGGATGTGGGGATATTTATACAAAGCTTCTCCCATTGGATATTGAGGAGAACATTCCCCCATGAACTTTATGCTCCGAATAGAGAAAGAGATTAAACGGAAGGATTGGAATGACTGGAAGCCGAGCAGCCGATGGGAGATATTTCTACTGACCCAGAACTGGGCGAGACTGCGACGCTCTACACTCACTGTATCTCTAGAGAAGTGACCCCCAACCAGCGGCTCCGGGGCAACATGCTGCTCCCCAACCCCTTGGATGTTGCTCCCAGTGGTCTCAAAGCCGGTGGTTGTTTTTGAATTCCTGAATTGAAGGCAAGTTATGGCTGCCCAACAGAGCCTCTTGTAGGCTACCTGTCCCACATAAGAGCTACCAAATAGCCAATCACAGCCCTTATTTGGCTCCTCCATGAACTTTTATGGTGCTTGTATTGCTCCCCAAATATTTTTACATTTGACTTTGGCTTATGGGTAAAAAAGGTTGGGGACCCTGCTCTAGAGGTTCCACTGCATCATCATCATCACCTGGGGGTAACAAGAGAAGTCCAGGGGCCACTTAATGAGGTCTCTAAGCAGAAGAAAGAGGCACTGAGAGATGTTCTACAAACGTCCCAAGAGAGAGGGAGAGACAGTGAGTGACATCTCCGGATAGCAAGTGAAGCTCTCACTCACACTCACTGAGCTGATCTGGGAGCTGGAGAACCAGGAGCTGTCCCGGCACATTGAGGGGCTGTGCAACATGGCAGCTCCGCTCACTGTCCTACAGGAACGGGAACCAGTAGGAGCTGCCTTTTGTGCTGTGGAGGAAGGAAAGAATGGGACCAATAAGAGGGGCAATATAAGGATCCCAGAGACATTACGGACACGTTCGCCAGGGATTAGGACTGGGCTCCAGGATGGGGTTCCGGAGGCTACAGGGCTGGTACTGGATATAAACACGGCCGGGACTCAGGTATCGGTATCGGAGGACAGAAGATCCGCTTCCTACTCACTAAAGAGACAGCGTCGCCCCCAAACCCCCGAGAGATTCCAGCTCTTCCCTCAGGCTCTGAGCGCCAGGACTTTCCCCTCGGGGCGACATTACTGGGAAGTGGAGGGCAGCGAGTCAGGGCTATGGTTGGTCGGGGCGGCCTATCCCAGTATAGAGAGGGGAGGGGAGCATTCCTGCCTCGGGTATAATGCCAGGTCCTGGGGTTTGTGTCGATGGGACAATAACACCTACACGGTCAGACACGGCAGCAAAATAACCGATTTGATTGACGTCCCTAATTGCCCAAGAATCAGGATCTGGTTGGACTACGAGGCCGGACACCTGTCCTTCTATGAGCTGAGTGAGCCAATCAGGCACTTACACACCTTCTCCGCCTCCTTCACCGAGCCCCTCCATGCTGCATTTGGGGTATGGAGGGAAAACTCCTGGGTGAGAATCATAAGTTAGGGCAGTGCCCTTGCCCAGCAGGGGGGGCATTACCAGGTCTGCCCTGAGTCATTCAGGGAAGGAAGAGTTAATACCATATCTACAGATGGAGCTTTGTGTATTGGGAACCTAATGCACCAATCATTTGAACCAATGACAAGAGAGAGACCTGAGAGGCAATTTCCCCTTTCCTTACAGTTCACGCCTTGTCCATTAGATGGCGCTGTTAATCTTACATAGAAGTTAAATGGGTTTGTGATGAGCTCTGTTCCCTTGTGTTTCCAAAAATGTACATTAAATAGAGTTTATTTGCCTGTCAGTGTAAAATAATAATTCAATGAAAAGGAAACAGGGACTTATGGGAGTATTACTTACCCTTTTCTACATGGAAATGATGTGATGGGAAGAATAAGCCGTTATACAGGCAGGGCAGGCAGTAAGCCCCCCACACACGGTCACAGTGACAGATCTGCCCAATATTCCCCACACTGAGAGACTCGGGGGGCCCTTGTCCTGTGCCCAATCTGATGGGGAGAAATTGTGGGGATCCCATATAAACTAAACCCTGATTGTATGACTGTAACCCCCCCAATCATACAGAACAGGATAAATCTGATGCCAACCATCCCCTCGGGCTCCTTCAGCTTTGGCAGAAAAAAGCCTTGGATGTGGGGTCATTACAACAATAGAGCATGTGTGTGTACATGCGGGGTTAATGCAGGGGTTAAGTCTGAATTTAAGTTGGGCTTATTGCAGGGGATACTGCTGAGGGTAACAATGCGGTTATGGCAGGGTTTGGGTAGGGTGAGGTTAATGCTGGGTATAAGGCGAGGTTAAGTTAGGGGTTAATGCTGGGTATAAGGTGAGGTTAATGCTGGGTATAAGGCAAGGTTAATGCTGGGTATAAGGCGGGGTTAAGGCAGGGGTTGATGCTGGGTATAAGGGGGTTAAGGCAGGGGTTAATGCTGGGTATAAGGGGGGTTAAAGCGGGGGGTTAATGCTGGGTATAAGGGGGGGTTAATGCTGGGTATAAGGGGGGTTAAGGCATGGGTTAATGCTGGGTATAAGGGGGGTTAATGCTGGGTATAAGGGGGGGGTTAATGCTGGGTATAAGGGGGTTAAGGCAGGAGTTAATGCTGGGTATAAGGGGGGTTAAGGCAGGGGTTAATGCTGGGTATAAGGGGGGTTAATGCTGGGTATAAGGGGGGTTAAAGCGGGGGTTAATGCTGGGTATAAGGGGGGGTTAATGCTGGGTATAAGGGGGGGTTAATGCTGGGTATTAGGGGGGTTAATGCTGGGTATAAGGGGGGTTAATGCTGGGTATTATGGGGGTTAATGCAGGGGTTAATGTGGGTATAAGGGGGTTAATGCAAGGGTTAATGCTGGGTATTAGGGGGGTTATTGCAGGGGTTAATGCTGGGTATAAGGGGGGTTAATGCAGGGGTTAATACTGGGTATAAGGGGGGTTAATGCTGGGTATTAGGGGGGTTAATGCAGGGGTTAATGCTGGGTATAGGGGGGACTAATACTGGGTATTAGGGGGGGTTAATACTGGGTATAAGGGGGGTTAATGCTGGGTATAGGGGGGATTAATACTGGGTATTAGGGGGGTTAATACTGGGTATAAGGGGGGTTAATGCTGGGTATAAGGGGGATTAATACTGGGTATAAGGGGGGTTAATGCTGGGTATAAGGCGGGTTAATGCAGGGGTTAATGCTGGGCATTAGTGGGGTTAATGCTGGGTATTAGGGGGGGTTAATGCAGGGGTTAATGCTGGGTGTAAGGGGGGGGTTAATGGTGATTCCCATTGATGCCCTCCTGGTGCCAACGTGCCCTCTTGTGCCCCTGATTCCTCTCTGTAACACAAGTCCATTTGTTTTGTACCAGAGGCTCATGGGAAAGTGGCCTTTGGGCCCCCAGCCCCCTCCCTGCCCGGGGGCTTGTACATAGCTGGATAGTAAATAAACCTTATATTCAAGGGGTTAAAGGGGTGGGGTGTAATTACCTGTGTCAGCCCCTAGATGGCAGTGTGGGGCAGGGAATCCTCATACAGAAGGAGGGGCTCCTCAGTCAGTCACATGGAGGGGGTTGCTGGGTAATGTGGCCCCTGGCCCCTATGGCTAATGTTGGGCCAAGGTTACTGCCATTCTATTGGTTAAGCCAGCTGGTACCGGGGTCAGTTCCAGGTTTGTTCCATTATGGAAAATAATTGCCCCAACCTTCCCCCCCCAAGTGCAATTTTCATGTAGGAATAAGGATGTGCCTGGGTGTTAGTGCCCAGCTGCACCGCACTCTAACGCCTCTATTCCCTCCCCCTTGTGCCCAACTGTCACTTTTATTCACTTTGTTTTGTTATAAGGCCCTGACACTGCCGGGAACCTACCGACACATCATGTGACCAGTAACCCCACCCCAGCGGTTCTGCAGGTCCAGTTGGGTGCTGTGCAGGCTGCGGCACATTAATCAGCCTGAGAGCAAAGCAAGGGGAGCCTGTGGCGCTGACCCAACACTTCCATGTTGAGTTTGGGCCAGAGGGAGGCGCTGGTTCCTAAGGGGAACATTGCCCGGGTTCTGGGTCGGTACCAAGGTACCAGCTGTGTGTAACCTGCATGGGTACGGAATTCCCATCTTTCCTGTTTGTGAAATTGTGATATGAATTGCCCCTACCTGGCACTTCGGGGGCATCAGGAACCTCACGCAGACAGGACCTGCCCCTGAAGGGGGTAATGGGGTAAAAAGCAACCAGATCCTACAAATGTCATTCCTGTGCAATGAGAGGGGCAGATTGGCCGACTGTATGCACCTACCTACCCATAGGGCCACTCCTGCTGTTACTGGGGGCATTCAGGGTATCACTCGGGTGGGGGTTCATGCCAAGGGGAAGAGACAAGCAGGGGCAATCACTGGGTCTGGCACTGCCCTCACCCACCCACATACCTACCTACCTAAACCTACCTACCCACCCTTGCACCTACCTACCCACTCACCCACACTCCTACCTACCTTCCTACCCACCTACCTACCTAACCACCCACCTACCTTCCCACCCTCGCACCTACCTACCCACTCACCCACCCTCCCACCTACCTACCCACTCTCCCACCTACCTACCCACTCACCCACACTCCTACCTACCTTCCTACCCACCTACCTAACCACCCACCTACCTACCCACCCTCGCACCTACCTACCCACTCACCCACCCTCCCACCTACCTACCCACTCACCCACCCACCTACCTACCTAACCACCCACCTACCCAGCTGAGATGGTGGTGCCCCTTCCTGCCCCCCCTTCCCCAGTTCTGCCAGACCCACATGTCTCGGGCGCTGGACACTGACTGTTCCGACTGCCAAATCTTTTCTGTTCCAATGAGAAAGTGACATGTTCTCCCCGCTGAGCTCATAAGCAAAATCTTTTATTCAGGAGAAGCAGCCAATGTTCTGTCATTTCCCCCCGGTGCCCCCCCAGTGCCCCCCCGGTGCCGCACACAATGGGGCGAGCGCTGCCGTCTCAGTTTGTAACAATAGGAATGAGATTTAATATAATAATAAACATCTCTTTGTGCCTTTATTTCGCCCCCCCAGGACATGTTCTTTGGGGGCGGATCCTCGGCTGTAAATTGCTCATTGGGGGACAGACTCACACCCCATGGTTGCTGGGGGGGCTGCTGCAAATAAAAGTTCCTTGTCTTTGCCCCTCTCTGTCAGTCTCGCCCCCCGGAGGAAGGGGATAATGGAACCCTTTGGCAGTACCCAGTGTTTGGGGGTATCTGTGTTGGGGGTATCTGTGTTAGGGGTATCTGTGTTGGGGGTATCTGTGCAGGGGGGTATCTGTGCGGGGGGTATCTGTGCTGGGGGTATCTGTGCGGGGGGTATCTGTGCGGGGGGTATCTGTGCTGGGGGTATCTAGACGGGTGCACGGGCGGGGTGCAATGGCAATTTCATGGGACTCTCATACTAAAAGGCTCACAATCTGTTGGGGTTTCATACGATTCACACAGACTACATGGGGGGCAACTCCAGCCGCTCTGTTTATAGGGAGAGGGCAGGTGCCCCTGGTGCCCGGTTCCTTATTGTCATGCATTGCCATAGAAACATTGGGCCTGATTCACTAAAGGGCGATAAAACGTGTGCTATTTTTATTGTGCGCTAAAAAATTTTACCGCGCTTTTTTACGCGCGATATTGCATGCGTTATTTAACTCGCGAAGACTATTTCAATGCGGTATTTGCTGGTACATGTGCTAAATTACGCACGCGAATAGTCGCCGCATATGAATGGTAGCTTAGAAATAGTGTATAAAAATTGTCGCCGCATATAAATGGTGTATATAAATAGTAGCATATAAATGGTAGCATATAAATAGTAGCATATAAATAGTAGCATATAAATGGTAGCATATAAATAGTAGCATATAAATAGTAGCCACATATAAATGGTAGCATATAAATGGTGTATATAAATAGTAGCATATAAATAGTAGCATATAAATAGTAGCATATAAATAGTAGCATATAAATGGTAGCATATAAATAGTAGCATATAAATAGTAGCCACATATAAATGGTAGCATATAAATAGTAGCATATAAATGGTAGCATATAAATAGTAGCATATAAATAGTAGCCACATATAAATGGTAGCATATAAATAGTAGCATATAAATAGTAGCCACATATAAATGGTAGCATATAAATAGTAGCATATAAATAGTAGCCACATATAAATGGTAGCATATAAATAGTAGCATATAAATAGTAGCCACATATAAATGGTAGCATATAAATGGTAGCATATAAATAGTAGCCACATATAAATGGTAGCATATAAATAGTAGCATATAAATAGTGCATATAAATGGTAGCATATAAATGGTAGCATATAAATAGTAGTAGTATTTTTTGACGCTTGTATAAATTTTTGGATGTGCGGTGAATTTTTGCGTGGCAAATTTTTTCAGGCGTTTTGCCATTGGCAGATTGTTTTGAGAAACGCATGAAAAAATCCGCCGCGAAAAAATTCAACGCACGTCCAAAAATTCGCTGCGAATCCATGCCTGGCGAAACATTTCATCACTTGTAGCCAAATATAAATAGTTGCGCAAATGAACGCACGCCATGTTAGCCATACACGCCAATACTTGCAGAAAATGCCCATTTCGCTGCAAACTGGCGACTGCGTCACTCTGGGGGAAACACAGACTGAATAAATAACACTGTAAGTCCATATTTTATTGCAAAAAACTCATTTACTGTACTTTTCTATAATTTTTCGCCTGCCTGTAGTAGGGGTTAATTTTCGCATAGCCGAATGCGATATTTAGCGCGCCTAAGTTATAGTGAATCATGCGATCGTATTCTTTTCAGCGCAGAAATTAACACATGCGGTAAAACTAGCGCGAGAAATAACCCATGCGAAAATGGCGACTTATCGCACGCGATAATACTATGGTGAATCACGCGCAAATTATTTTGAGTTTTTTAACGCGAAAAATCGTGCGATAATTTTTATCGCTCTTTAGTGAATCAGGCCCATTGTCTATTAAGAACCTCCAGCTCCAAGTGCCCCAACAGCAGAAATGCCCATATATGGCTCCCGGGGGTGCCCCAGGGCAGAGCTGCCCGGCATTGTGCCACAGGCCCAGGATCCAGCGAGTCCGATCTGTTCCTCTGAGACAAATGGAATCATCACTCCCTGATCAGATTAGATCCAGCGGCAAACAGCTCCACTCACAACTCCCCTCGCCAAGCCTGTCTAAGTGCGCCAAGCCCGTGCCGAGCCCGTGTAAGGGTGCCAAGCCCGTGTAAGTGCGCCAAGCCCGTGTAAGGGTGCCAAGCTCGTGTAAGGGTGCCAAGCCCGTGTAAGGATGCCAAGCTCGTGTAAGGGTGCCAAGCCCGTGTAAGGATGCCAAGCGTGTGCCGAGCCCGTGTAAGGGTGCCAAGCCCGTGTAAGGGTGCCAAGCCCGTGTAAGTGCGTCGAGCCCGTGTAAGTGCGCCGAGCCTGTGTAAGTGCGTCGAGCCCGTGTAAGTGCGCCGAGCCCGTGTAAGTGCGTCGAGCCCGTGTAAGTGCGCCGAGCCCGTGTAAGTGCGTCGAGCCCGTGTAAGTGCGCCGAGCCCGTGTAAGTGCGTCGAGCCCGTGTAGGTGCGTCGAGCCCGTGTAAGTGCGCCGAGCCCGTGTAAGTGCACCGAGCCCGTGTAAGTGCGCCGAGCCCGTGTAACTGCACCAAGCCCGTGTAAGGGTGCCAAGCCCATGTAACTGCACCAAGCCCGTGTAAGGGTGCCAAGCCCGTGTAAGTGCACCAAGCCCGTGTAAGGGTGCCAAGCCCGTGTAACTGCACCAAGCCTGTGTAAGTGCACCAAGCCCGTGTAAGGGTGCCAAGCCTGTGTAAGTGCACCAAGCCCGTGTAAGGGTGCCAAGCCCGTGTAAGGGTGCCAAGCCCGTGTAAGGGTGCCAAGCCCGTGTAAGTGCACCAAGCCCGTGTAAGGGTGCCAAGCCTGTGTAAGTGCACCGAGCCCATGTAGGTTGCAAGGAGGGGGGAGCGGGTCAGACGGGCACTGCTGTGCCCAACATAAAGCAACGCCACTTACTCTTTAGGGGGCACTAACACATGGGGATATGATCCCTCCCCCTCTATCCTTACCCCAGGCAGGTAGGTGCCTTCCTCCCTTTACTCTCTAGGGGGCACAGTAACACATGTGGTTACCCCAAGGTACAGGATCACATGATTACTGGGGTTCCCCAAATCTCCCTTACTGTCTATGTCAGGGACCAGTAATCTCCTCTCCCATCATGTGATGCAGATAATCCCCCACATCTGTGTGGGTATGGGGGGGCATTAGTGCCAATGGCATGGGGAGCTGGCACATCTGTGTGGGTATGGGGGGGCATTAGTGCCAATGGCATGGGGAGCTGGCACATCTGTGTGGGTATGGGGGGGCATTAGTGCCAATGGCATGGGGAGCTGGCACATCTGTGTGGGTATGGGGGGGCATTAGTGCCAATGGCATGGGGAGCTGGCACATCTGTGTGGGTATGGGGGGGCATTAGTGCCAATGGCATGGGGAGCTGGCACATCTGTGTGGGTATGGGGGGGCATTAGTGCCCATGGCATGGGGAGCTGGCACATCTGTGTGGGTATGGGGGGGGCATTAGTGCCCATGGCATGGGGAGCTGGCACATCTGTGTGGGTATGGGTGGGCATTAGTGCCCATGGCATGGGGAGCTGGCACATCTGTGTGGGTATGGGTGGGCATTAGTGCCCATGGCATGGGGAGCTGGCACATCTGTGTGGGTATGGGTGGGCATTAGTGCCCATGGCATGGGGAGCTGGCACATCTGTGTGGGTATGGGGGGCATTAGTGCCCATGGCATGGGAGCTGGCACATTTGTGTGGGTATGGGGGGGCATTAGTGCCCATGGCATGGGAAGCTGGCACATCTGTGTGGGTATGGGGGGGCATTAGTGCCCATGGCATGGGGAGCTGGCACATCTGGGAGGGCACCATTAATACCACACCATATATATGGGGTTTGGAGCAACAAAGGGTGCCACTGGGAGGGCCCAGTCGGTTTCAGGGGATCCTGTGCTTATTGTGCTATTGGCCCCTTTCTCACCCCGCAACGTTCCCAATATGGCCGCTGAAATAGCAGTGTTGTTCAGTAATAAGCCCCGCCCCCAGGGAGCCGGTCTGGCCTCTGTCCGTGGTGCTGAACACTCGGGAAATGATAAACTTTACTAATAACGTCGGTCCCTCGAGCTCCAGCAGAACTGGATTAACTGCCCCGTGTGTTGGGCCAGAGCAGCGAGTAGAACTGGAGCAGCGCCGCAGAGGCACAATTACAGCAGCGGCTTTGGCACCGGTACCAGGCGGATTATTGGCATCTTGGGAAGTGGCAGCATCTGCCGGGCGTAAAAATAAAATCGCTCTGCGGAATTTCTCATAAACACTTTTGTGCCGAGACTTTAATGAAGAATTAACTGGTTCATTGCCAGGGGTTCCTCTGCCCTAGATATTATGTGTGGGGCAATCAGAGAGAGACCGGGGCAACATACCCACATCAAGGTTACCCCACATGGTGGCCCTAACTATTTACCCCTGGGCATGATTTGCAAAGATATTAATTACTAATTAAATGGGGGGCAGGGATGTAGGTGCATTGGTTAATACCCTGTCCTGCCTGACTGTAACTCAGGAGCTGATTGGCCCTCACTTTCCCTTGTTTTATTATTGTAAAAAGTTACAAAGAACATTGTAGCCACAGGGTGAGAATAATTCCTATTCCGACTGTCAGAAACCGCATTGACATTCCGCATCTTTCCCATCCCGGGGGGGGGGGGGCCCAAGTGGGCTTATTGATTAAAGAGAGGCCGGAAAAATTAATTTACTCCATTTATATATTTATAACCCATAATTATTACCCATATGTTCAAAAAACCCCCCTCAACATTTCCCTATTCAACACCCGACGCAAGTTTCTCTCTGTTTGGCAGATGAAATGATCATAAATGAAATGTTTTTATTAAACCGATCCCTTATATGCGTCATGTTGTGCATTTATCTGCAGCCCTTGCAATTCCCACTCAGTAATGGCTGCCAACATGGAGAATTGAATTACTGACAGTGATTATGAGAAGAGTCAGAGATGAGAACAAACGGGAAAAGCCAAAGAAAGGGAAGGGAAGAGGCAGAGATGAGAAGGAAAGAGAAGAACCAGAGATGAGAATGAAAGAGAAGAGTCAGAGATGAGAAGGAAAGGAGAGAACCAGAAATGAAAAGGGAAGAGAAGAGCCAGAGATGAGAAGGAAAGAGAAAAACCAGAGATGAGAAGGAAAGAGAAGAGTCAGAGATGAGAAGGAAAGGAGAGAACCAGAAATGAAAAGGGAAGAGAAGAGCCAGAGATGAGAAGGAAAGAGAAAAACCAGAGATGAGAAGGAAAGAGAAGAGTCAGAGATGAGAAGGAAAGGAGAGAACCAGAAATGAAAAGGGAAGAGAAGAGCCAGAGATGAGAAGGAAAGAGAAAAACCAGAGATGAGAAGGAAAGAGAAGAGTCAGAGATGAGAAGGAAAGGAGAGAACCAGAAATGAAAAGGGAAGAGAAGAGCCAGAGATGAGAAGGAAAGAGAAAAACCAGAGATGAGAAGGAAAGAGAAGAGTCAGAGATGAGACGGAAAGGAGAGAACCAGAAATGAAAAGGGAAGAGAAGAGCCAGAGATGAGAAGGAAAGAGAAAAACCAGAGATGAGAAGGAAAGAGAAGAGTCAGAGATGAGAAGGAAAGGAGAGAACCAGAAATGAAAAGGGAAGAGAAGAGCCAGAGATGAGAAGGAAAGAGAAAAACCAGAGATGAGAAGGAAAGAGAAGAGTCAGAGATGAGAAGGAAAGGAGAGAACCAGAAATGAAAAGGGAAGAGAAGAGCCAGAGATGAGAAGGAAAGAGAAAAACCAGAGATGAGAATGAAAGAGAAGAGTCAGAGATGAGAAGGAAAGGAGAGAACCAGAAATGAAAGGGAAGAGAAGAGCCAGAGATGAGAAGGAAAGAGAAAAACCAGAGATGAGAAGGAAAGAGAAGAGTCAGAGATGAGAAGGAAAGGAGAGAACCAGAAATGAAAAGGGAAGAGAAGAGCCAGAGATGGGAAGGAAAGAGAAGAACCAGAGATGAGAAGGAAAGAGAAGAGCCAGAGATGAGAAGGAAAGAGAAGAGCCAGAGATGAGAAGGAAAGAGAAGAGCCAGAGATGAGAAGGAAAGAGAAGAGCCAGAGATGAGAAGGAAAGAGAAAAACCAGAGATGAGAAGGAAAGAGAAGAACCAGAGATGAGAAGGAAAGGAGAGAACCAGAAATGAAAAGGGAAGAGAAGAGTCAGAGATGAGAATGAAAGAGAAGAGTCAGAGATGAGAAGGAAAGGAAAGAACCAGAAATGAAAAGGGAAGAGAAGAGCCAGAGATGAGAAGGAAAGAGAAAAACCAGAGATGAGAAGGAAAGAGAAGAGTCAGATATGAGAAGGAAAGAGAAGAGTCAGATATGAGAAGGAAAGGAGAGAACCAGAAATGAAAAGGGAAGAGAAGAGCCAGAGATGAGAAGGAAAGAGAAAAACCAGAGATGAGAAGGAAAGAGAAGAGTCAGAGATGAGAAGGAAAGGAGAGAACCAGAAATGAAAAGGGAAGAGAAGAGCCAGAGATGGGAAGGAAAGAGAAGAACCAGAGATGAGAAGGAAAGAGAAGAACCAGAGATGAGAAGGAAAGAGAAGAGCCAGAGATGAGAAGGAAAGAGAAGAGCCAGAGATGAGAAGGAAAGAGAAGAGCCAGAGATGAGAAGGAAAGGGAAGAACCAGAGATGAGAAGGAAAGAGAAGAACCAGAGATGAGAAAGAAAGGAGAGAACCAGAAATGAAAAGGGAAGAGAAGAGCCAGAGATGAGAAGGAAAGAGAAAAACCAGAGATGAGAAGGAAAGAGAAGAGCCAAAAATGAAAAGGGAAGAGAAGAGCCAGAGATGAGAAGGAAAGAGAAGAGTCATGGATGAGAATGAAAAAGAAGAGTCAGAGATGAGAAGGAAAGAGAAGAGCCAGAGATGAGAAGGTTTGATAATTGGGGCCCCAGCAGTAGGGCAAGATGGAGACAGTTGGCCAAGTTGGGCACAGGGGACCAGAGGTTTGATAATTGAGGCCCCAGCAGTAGGGCAAGATGGAGACAGTTGGCCAAGTTGGGCACAGGGGACCAGAGGTTTGATAATTGAGGCCCCAGCAGTAGGGCAAGATGGAGACAGTTGGCCAAGTTGGGCACAGGGGACCAGAGGTTTGATAATTGGGGCCCCAGCAGTAGGGCAAGATGGAGATAGTTGGGCAAGATGGAGACAGTTGGCCAAGTTGGGCACAGGGGACCAAGAGGGCTGATAATTGAGGCCCCCTTGGGAGAGAGACCTGCTAGCTTACTGGTATGGGGCCCATAATTACTGTAATTACTGATGGTGGCCCTTACAGTACATGTAAAAATATTTTCTTTTTTATTGGGGTGGATTTTCTAGCAGCTGCTGATAAGACTCCCACTCATTCGGGGGGGGGGACACGGAGCAGAATTATTGCTGCTTTACATGGAGCTCAGACTGTTCCCCCCAGGCAGGAGCGGAAAGTTATTGCTTTGACAGGTTAATACATTTCCATTTATTGTTTCCTCACTGTATCTTTGCAGACAGCAGATCCATCGTATGTGGGAAACTTCTGCTCTCTCTTCCCTTTTATTATCCATCATATAACAGATCACAGCCCCTAATTAGCCCGATTAAGCTCGTTAGAAGGCATCGCCACGCACTCAAACCCAGCTGCTTCAATCATTGATGAGTCGGGATTCCCTTGATGTCCTTTAGTCGGGGAACGTAAGACAAACACAAAAGGAAATCATTTCCAATTGAGAAGCTGCTGATCCGGGTTCAGCCCTCGCGATGCCCCCATGTTGGCAGCAAATGTGCATTAAAGATTAAAGCGCCAGAGCCGCTCATCCACCTCCCTCTCCCACAATGAAACCCCATACAGACCTTTCCCTTCACTCATTATCCCCCCGCTGCCTACAGATACTCACACATACCAGCTCTATGGGCTCATACAGTAGCTCCGGGCCAATCATCACTCTCCTCCTGTTACAGCTCTGTAGGTACCGATATTATCCCTGTTCATCTGCCCCAAACCAGCGTCTGCAACTAGTAGGGACAGTGCTTCAGGTAAGATGGAGACAGTAGGGCAAGATGGGGACAGTAGGGAAAGATGGAGACAGTAGGGCAAGATGGAGACAGTAGGGCAAGATGGAGACAGTAGGAGAACATGGAGGCAGTAGGGGAAGATGGAGACAGTAGGGCAAGATGGAGACAGTAGGACAAGATGGGGACAGTAGGGCAAGATGGAGACAGTAGGGCAAGATGGAGACAGTAGGGCAAGATGGAGACAGTAGGACAAGATGGGGACAGTAGGGCAAGATGGAGACAGTAGGGCAAGATGGAGACAGTAGGACAAGATGAAGACAGTAGGGAAAGATGGAGACAGTAGGGCAAGATGGAGACAGTAGGGCAAGATGGAGACAGTAGGAGAACATGGAGGCAGTAGGGGAAGATGGAGACAGTAGGGCAAGATGGAGACAGTAGGGCAAGATGGAGACAGTAGGACAAGATGGGGACAGTAGGGCAAGATGGAGACAGTAGGGCAAGATGGAGACAGTAGGACAAGATGAAGACAGTAGGGAAAGATGGAGACAGTAGGGCAAGATGGAGACAGTAGGGCAAGATGGAGACAGTAGGAGAACATGGAGGCAGTAGGGGAAGATGGAGACAGTAGGGCAAGATGGAGACAGTAGGGTAAGATGGAGACAGTAGGGTAAGATGGAGACAGTAGGAGAACATGGAGGCAGTAGGGGAAGATGGAGACAGTAGGGCAAGATGGAGACAGTAGGGTAAGATGGAGACAGTAGGACAAGATGGAGACAGAAGGACAAGATGGAGACAGTAGGGCAAGATGGGGACAGTAGGGCAAGATGGAGACAGTAGGACAAGATGGAGACAGTAGGACAAGATGGGGACAGTAGGAGAACATGGAGGCAGTAGGACAAGATGGAGACAGTAGGACGGGATGGAGAAAGTAGGACAAGATGGAGACAGTAGGGCAAGATGGGGACAGTAGGGGAAGATGGAGACAGTAGAGCAAGATGGAGACAGTAGGGTAAAATGGAGACAGTAGGGCAAGATGGAGACAGTAGGGCAAGATGGAGACAGTAGGGCAAGATGGAGACAGTAGGGCAAGACGGAGACAGTAGGACGGGATGGAGAAAGTAGGACAAGATGGAGACAGTAGGGCAAGATGGGGACAGTAGGGCAAGATGGAGACAGTAGGACAAGATGGAGACAGTAGGGCAAGATGGAGACAGTAGGACAAGAAGGAGACAGTAGGACGGGATGGAGAAAGTAGGACAAGATGGAGACAGTAGGGCAAGATGGGGACAGTAGGGCAAGATGGAGACAGTAGGACAAGATGGAGACAGTAGGACGGGATGGAGAAAGTAGGACAAGATGGAGACAGTAGGGCAAGATGGGGACAGTAGGGCAAGATGGAGACAGTAGGGTAAAATGGAGACAGTAGGGCAAGATGGAGACAGTAGGGCAAGATGGAGACAGTAGGGCAAGATGGAGACAGTAGGGCAGGATGGAGACAGTAGGACAGGATGGAGAAAGTAGGACAAGATGGAGACAGTAGGGCAAGATGGGGACAGTAGGACAAGATGGAGACAGTAGGGCAAGATGGGGACAGTAGGGCAAGATGGAGACAGCAGGGCAAGATGGAGACAGTAGGACAAGATGGAGACAGTAGGGCAAGATGGAGACAGTAGGGCAAGATGGAGACAGTAGGGCAAGATGGAGACAGTAGGGCAAGATGGAGACAGCCTCCATTTCAGCCTCCATCTTGGTCTCTATTGTGGCCTACCTCTCTGCTTCCATCCTGGCCTCTTACATGGCCTCAATCTCAGCCTCTATTGTTGCCTTCATCTTGGCCTCTTATGTTACCTCCCTCTCAGCCTCCATCTTGGCCTCCATCTTGGAATGCTGCTGAGCTTCTGGTTTTATATGACAAGAAGGGGAAACCTGCAGTCGTCGCTCTGTAGCTTTGGGGGAGTCTGATTTCTATGTCTGTGTTTAATCAGCTAATCAGGCAACACTTGGGGTAATGTACCCCCTACTTTCAATGATAAGGATATTAGCAGTCACTGAGGATTCTCCTTGTTCTATTTCAGAGAGACAAGCTTTCAGCCATGTTTGGGGGCCCCCTGGGACCCCCCCAGTCGTAGGAAGATAAAACATGTTGGACTCGGAGAGAAGGGAAAAGAAATCACATTCTATTTAGAGTCTCTCAAATCGCTTTGCCCCCAAGAGGCTTCTAATCTAGTGTAATTAGCCCCTCCCGGGGGCCAACTGATCCCTCCCTGGATTCTCTTCCCTCCAATCAGATCCCCAGAATTATTCCGCCTATAAAGTCCCAGTGATCCTGCGGAGCTGAACGTGGGCACCGGGGGCTCCTATAGGGGCTCATTTGGGGCCAATGTGGGTTCCGTTGGGCTGGGGGGGTAGAACCTGATGGACTTTGGTCTTTGCACCCCCTACCCATATGTATAAATACAAATATACAGAGAAGGAATGTTCTGGGCACACAATAAGCTGTACCCCCATACTGTACTGTCTAAGGGAAACACTATGGCACCCCCTACCCATATGTATAAATACAAATATACAGAGAGGGAATGTTCTGGGCACACAATAAGCTGTACCCCATACTGTACTGTCTAAGGGAAACACTATGGCACCCCCTACCCATATGTATAAATACAAATATACAGAGAAGGAATGTTCTGGGCACACAATAAGCTGTACCCCCATACTGTACTGTCTAAGGGAAACACTATGGCACCCCCTACCCATATGTATAAATACAAATATACAGAGAGGGAATGTTCTGGGCACACAATAAGCTGTACCCCCATACTGTACTGTCTAAGGGAAACACTATGGCACCCCCTACCCATATGTATAAATACAAATATACAGAGAGGGAATGTTCTGGGCACACAATAAGCTGTACCCCCATACTGTACTGTCTAAGGGAAACACTATGGCACCTCCTACCCATATGTATAAATACAAATATACAGAGAGGGAATGTTCTGGGCACACAATAAAGCTGTACCCCCCATACTGTACTGTCTAAGGGAAACACTATGGCACCTCCTACCCATATGTATAAATACAAATATACAGAGAGGGAATGTTCTGGGCACACAATAAGCTGTACCCCCATACTGTACTATCTAAGGGAAACACTATGGCACCCCCTACCCATATGTATAAATACAAATATACAGAGAAGGAATGTTCTGGGCACACAATAAGCTGTACCCCCATACTGTACTGTCTAAGGGAAACACTATGGCACCCCCTACCCATATGTATAAATACAAATATACAGAGAAGGAATGTTCTGGGCACACAATAAGCTGTACCCCCCATACTGTACTGTCTAAGGGAAACACTATGGCACCTCCTACCCATATGTATAAATACAAATATACAGAGAGGGAATGTTCTGGGCACACAATAAGCTGTACCCCCCATACTGTACTGTCTAAGGGAAACACTATGGCACCTCCTACCCATATGTATAAATACAAATATACAGAGAGGGAATGTTCTGGGCACACAATAAGCTGTACCCCCCATACTGTACTGTCTAAGGGAAACACTATGGCACCTCCTACCCATATGTATAAATACAAATATACAGAGAGGGAATGTTCTGGGCACACAATAAGCTGTACCCCCCATACTGTACTGTCTAAGGGAAACACTATGGCACCTCCTACCCATATGTATAAATACAAATATACAGAGAGGGAATGTTCTGGGCACACAATAAGCTGTACCCCCATACTGTACTGTCTAAGGGAAACATTATGGCACCCCCTACCCATATGTATAAATACAAATATACAGAGAGGGAATGTTCTGGGCACACAATAAGCTGTACCCCCATACTGTACTGTCTAAGGGAAACACTATGGCACCCCCTACCCATATGTATAAATACAAATATACAGAGAAGGAATGTTCTGGGCACACAATAAGCTGTACCCCCATACTGTACTGTCTAAGGGAAACACTATGGCACCCCCTACCCATATGTATAAATACAAATATACAGAGAAGGAATGCTCTGGGCACACAATAAGCTGTACCCCCATACTGTACTGTCTAAGGGAAACACTATGGCACCCCCTACCCATATGTATAAATACAAATATACAGAGAAGGAATGCTCTGGGCACACAATAAGCTGTACCCCCATACTGTACTGTCTAAGGGAAACACTATGGCACCCCCTACCCATATGTATAAATACAAATATACAGAGAAGGAATGCTCTGGGCACACAATAAGCTGTACCCCCATACTGTACTGTCTAAGGGAAACACTATGGCACCCCCTACCCATATGTATAAATACAAATATACAGAGAAGGAATGCTCTGGGCACACAATAAGCTCCACCCCCATACTGAGAGCAAGCAGGTGGTGTGTGCTGCTGCAACTCCCAGGCCCTTTTTTGGGTCTGGGGGGGTATTTGGGAAAGGTTTTTGCTCAGTACTTTTCCCTTTCCCTGGAATTTAATAATGAGGGGAAAGATGAGTGACCCATCGGGTAGGAGAGTGGAGACCCGCTTGGGTTCTAGCAGGAGGGCTGCAGGAGCGGCGGCCATAACAGACAGCGCTGCTGCACAGAAAGCTATTCTGATTGGAAGAAAGAAGCGACCGGCACGTAAGGCCTCACCTAGGAAAGTTCAAACTAGCTCACCTGGCTGTGTGGGGGAGTCTGCCCGGGGAATCCAGGCCGGCGTGCCTGCGGGAAGCTGCGGGACGGAGGCCTGGGAGGAACAGGAAGCAGGCGCCATGACCTCTGGGACCGGTGAGCAGGAGAGAGGCAGCATGGAGGTGCCGGGAGCAGCGGGGGAGAGCCCTGTCGCTATGGAAGTTGCTGAAAGTGCACTGAGTGAGGAGCCCAACATGGCCGCCGGCCCACAGGTACCTGCCACTAACTCACTGGGCTGTCAGGGCCGAGCATTGCAGCCGGGACTGTGTGCGGCTCAGCCTGAGGGGGAAGGGGGAGAGAGGCCGCAGCCTGAGGGAATCACTGACTTTATGCACAAAATGTCTGTGTTGGAGAGAAAGGAGGGAGATTTAAAGCTACGGATTGAGCTTTTGGCTGCTGATCTGCGACTGTGTAACGGGGGAAGGAGATCTGAGATAATAAGGGAATTGGCTTTTATTAATAAAGAACTAGAGGAGACCGAGCAGGAGATGGGCAGCACCATGGGGGCAATCGGGCCCGGGCAAGAACTGTGTGGGAATAGAGAGAGCTTCCAGCAAATGGAGCAGCCACATAAGCCCAAACCAGCAATGACTTTTCCTTTTTCCCAGGATGCTCAGCAGGCTGTAGTTTCACAGACTGTAACAGAGACTGCCCCATGTGACCTGCACCAACATACAGAGACTCTCTCTCTGAGTGGGAATGGGGTGAATGGCAGTGAGTTTGGGGTGAGTGGCAGTGGGAATGGGGTGAATGGCAGTGGGTTTGGGGAGAATGGTAGTGAGTTTGGGGTGAATGGCAGTGGGAATGGGGTGAATGGTAGTGGGAATGGGGTGAATGGCAGTGAGTTTGGGGTGAATGGCAGTGGGAATGGGGTGAGTGGCAGTGGGAATGGGGTAAATGGCAGTGGGAATGGGGTGAGTGGCAGTGGGAATGGGGTGAATGGCAGTGGGTTTGGGGAGAATGGCAGTGGGAATGGGGTGAGTGGCAGTGGGAATGGGGTGAGTGGCAGTGGGAATGGGGTGAGTGGCAGTGAGTTTGGGGTGAGTGGCAGTGGGAATGGGGTGAATGGCAGTGGGTTTGGGGAGAATGGCAGTGGGAATGGGGTGAGTGGCAGTGGGAATGGGGTGAGTGGCAGTGGGAATGGGGTGAGTGGCAGTGGGTTTGGGGTGAATGGCAGTGGGTTTGGGGAGAATGGCAGTGAGTTTGGGGTGAATGGCAGTGGGAATGGGGTGAGTGGCAGTGGGAATGGGGTGAGTGGCAGTGGGAATGGGGTAAATGAGACTGTTGGTTCAAGAGGGGGAAGTAAAGGAGATGGATTTCCCGGGAGGGGGGAGAGGGGGGTACATGGGGGGGCTGGTGGAACAGGGGGCAATGTATCTTACAGTGATGCTGTTACTAATAGTGATACCAGGGGGGCAGAGAGGGCTTTGTTGCCCCAGACTGAGGTGGCAGAGCCGGGCAAGAGGAGGAACGTAGTGAAGATTAAGTGGGTGCAGGGGAGAGAGGGGTTCCCGGGCAGGAGATACGTAGCCAGGAGGCTGATCAAGGAGACCCTGGGTTTCACCCCAGATGATGTTTATGCCCTAGTCACTGTCACTCATACGGAGTTTGACTTGAGCTTTAAGTTGCCCCAGGGGCTGGATGAATTTTGGAAGGGGTATGAGAGAGAGAGGGGCTCGGACGTGTGGAACGGATTTGAGGTTATTCCGGTTTCAAAGCCGGAGGTTAAAAATGTGACAATTATTTTTAAAAGCGAGTCCATAAATGAGGAGGATGTGATGTTTTGGCTAAAGCGGCAGTGCCAGGTACTCTCCCCTTTAAAGAGAATCTATGATGAAGAGGGTTTTTGGATAGGGGGGTGGAAGGTCCAGGTGAGACTGCACTCTCATCTCCATGTGCAGAAACATCTCCCCAACTCTCTGTTTCTAGGGAAGGACAGGGGGGTGTGTTTCTATGTGGGCCAGCCCCGGGTCTGCTTTAAATGCGGCTCCAATAGGCATCTGGCCGGCAAATGTACCGTACAGAAATGTGCCTTTTGTGGGGAGGTGGGACACCCAAGCAAGGACTGTGTCACCATTAGGTGCAATCTCTGCCTGAAACTGGGCCACGCACACCGGGATTGCCCCGACGCCTGGCATAACGTCCAGAAACAGTGCCCAAACCTGCTAGCGGAACTGAGGGAGGGTATGGGGGGCGAGGAGGGACCGGAGACTCAGGGAGTAGCACAAAGGGGGACTGAGGGAGGAACGGATTTGGGGAACGAAGGAAGTATTTCTGGGAAAGGGGTGGAGCTCACTGAGAGGGAGGAGCAAGGGGCGGAGAAACAGGATTGGCGGGTGGTTGGTGGAAACTCACAGAAAGTAAATAAGAGAAAGGCTGTGCCCAAAGAGATGGCGGTAGAAACAGAAAACAGATTTGATTTGTTAGGGAAATCCTGGGCTGCAGTTATGGAGGAGGAAGAGGAGGTTTCGGTGAGACTGGGAAAGGAAAGGGAGGAGGAAGAGGTTTCGGTGAGACTGGGAAAGGAAAGGGAGGAGGAGGAAGAGGTTTCGGTGAGACTGGGAAAGGAAAGGGAGGAGGAAGAGGAGGTTTCGGTGAGACTGGGAAAGGAAAGGGAGGAGGAAGAGGAGGTTTCGGTGAGACTGGGAAAGGAAAGGGAGGAGGAAGAGGAGGTTTCGGTGAGACTGGAAAAGGAAGGGAGGAGGAGGAAGAGGTTTCGGTGAGACTGGGAAAGGAAAGGGAGGAGGAAGAGGAGGTTTCGGTGAGACTGGGAAAGGAAAGGGAGGAGGAAGAGGAGGTTTCGGTGAGACTGGGAAAGGAAAGGGAGGAGGAAGAGGAGGTTTCGGTGAGACTGGGAAAGGAAAGGGAGGAGGAAGAGGAGGTTTCGGTGAGACTGGGAAAGGAAAGGGAGGAGGAAGAGGAGGTTTCGGTGAGACTGGGAAAGGAAAGGGAGGAGGAAGAGGAGGTTTCGGTGAGACTGGAAAGGAAAGGGAGGAGGAAGAGGAGGTTTCGGTGAGACTGGGAAAGGAAAGGGAGGAGGAAGAGGAGGTTTCGGTGAGACTGGGAAAGGAAAGGGAGGAGGAAGAGGAGGTTTCGGTGAGACTGGGAAAGGAAAGGGAGGAGGAAGAGGAGGTTTCGGTGAGACTGGGAAAGGAAAGGGAGGAGGAAGAGGAGGTTTCGGTGAGACTGGGAAAGGAAAGGGAGGAGGAAGAGGAGGTTTCGGTGAGACTGGGAAAGGAAAGGGAGGAGGAAGAGGAGGTTTCGGTGAGACTGGAAAGGAAAGGGAGGAGGAAGAGGAGGTTTCGGTGAGACTGGGAAAGGAAAGGGAGGAGGAAGAGGAGGTTTCGGTGAGACTGGGAAAGGAAAGGGAGGAGGAAGAGGAGGTTTCGGTGAGACTGGGAAAGGAAAGGGAGGAGGAAGAGGAGGTTTCGGTGAGACTGGGAAAGGAAAGGGAGGAGGAAGAGGAGGTTTCGGTGAGACTGGGAAAGGAAAGGGAGGAGGAAGAGGAGGTTTCGGTGAGACTGGGAAAGGAAAGGGAGGAGGAAGAGGAGGTTTCGGTGAGACTGGGAAAGGAAAGGAAGGAAAAAAGGAAAAGTGTTTTCAGTGAAGAGGTTTCAAGAGGGAGGAAAAATAAAAAGAAAGGCCAAAACCAAGAGGATGAGTGGGGGTCTCTGGGGGAGGATGGAATTGTGGAGGGACCAGAGGAAGTAGCAGGAGCCCCAAGTTTCCAGGTCAAAAGAACCGGTGAGGAGCAAGTAAATGGCAAATGTAAAAATCAAAAGACTTGAGATGGATTTTAAGAGAACAAGTGAAATGAGTAACTAAATGTAAATGGAACTCTGTGCTAAATGTAACCGTTTCTTTCTGATTTTAAAGCTTTTGTGTTTGTTTAATGTTATTGTAATGTGAAGTTATTTTGCCTTTTGTAATGTTTTTATTCAATAAAATCCCTACCCATATGTATAAATACAAATATACAGAGAAGGAATGTTCTGGGCACACAATAAGCCCCACCCCCATACTGTACTGTCTAAGGGAAACACTATGGCACCTCCTACCCATATGTATAAATACAAATATACAGAGAGGGAATGTTCTGGGCACACAATAAGCTGTACCCCCATACTGTACTGTCTAAGGGACACACTATGGCACCCCCTACCCATATGTATAAATACAAATATACAGAGAGGGAATGTTCTGGGCACACAATAAGCTGTACCCCCATACTGTACTGACTAAGGGAAACACTATGGCACCCCCTACCCATATGTATAAATACAAATATACAGAGAAGGAATGTTCTGGGCACACAATAAGCTGTACCCCCATACTGTACTGTCTAAGGGAAACACTATGGCACCTCCTACCCATATGTATAAATACAAATATACAGAGAAGGAATGTTCTGGGCACACAATAAGCTGTACCCCCATACTGTACTGTCTAAGGGAAACACTATGGCACCCCCTACCCATATGTATAAATACAAATATACAGAGAAGGAATGTTCTGGGCACACAATAAGCCCCACCCCCATACTGTACTGTCTAAGGGAAACACTATGGCACCCCCTACCCATATGTATAAATACAAATATACAGAGAAGGAATGTTCTGGGCACACAATAAGCTGTACCCCCATACTGTACTGTCTAAGGGAAACACTATGGCACCCCCTACCCATATGTATAAATACAAATATACAGAGAAGGAATGTTCTGGGCACACAATAAGCTGTACCCCCATACTGTACTGTCTAAGGGAAACACTATGGCACCCCCTACCCATATGTATAAATACAAATATACAGAGAGGGAATGCTCTGGGCACACAATAAGCTGTACCCCCATACTGTACTGTCTAAGGGAAACACTATGGCACCCCCTACCCATATGTATAAATACAAATATACAGAGAAGGAATGTTCTGGGCACACAATAAGCTGTACCCCCATACTGTACTGTCTAAGGGAAACACTATGGCACCCCCTACCCATATGTATAAATACAAATATACAGAGAGGGAATGCTCTGGGCACACAATAAGCTGTACCCCCATACTGTACTGTCTAAGGGAAACACTATGGCACCCCCTACCCATATGTATAAATACAAATATACAGAGAGGGAATGTTCTGGGCACACAATAAGCTGTACCCCCATACTGTACTGTCTAAGGGAAACACTATGGCAGCTCCCCATGTTGCCCATTTGCGCTCATTACGGTGTATAACGGGGGGCTGTTCCCGATTACACTGAGCGCACAGGGTGGGAATTGGGGAATATGAAGCAGAAAAGATCTTTTCTTTTTAACTATCTTTAAAGAATCATGAGCGTAACCCCCCCGAGATGCTGCCTATATGTAGATGTATAAATGGTATCCAATCAGTTCAGTCGGTTTGTAGAGTTGAATGAAGCCCCCCCCCGCTCCGAGACTCCGAGGGGGGAGAGTGAGAGACGAGGGGCCGGCGGAATTAGCGGCACAGAGAGGCTTCAGAAGAAGAAACACTCAATTGTACTGAAAGGGAATTTTCCTTTTGATTTCAAAGCCCCCGGCACGTTCTGACAGCAGCACTCACTCTCCTGTCTCTGTCTGTCTCTGCCTCTCTCTGCCTGTCTCTGTATGTCTCTGCCTCTCTCTGCCTGTCTCTCCCTGTCCCTGCCTGTCTCCCCCTGTCTCTGCATGTCTCTGCCTGTCTCTGCATGTCTCTGCCTGTCTCTGCCTGTCTCTGCCTGTCTCTCCCTGTCTCTGCCTGTCTCTCCCTGTCCCTGCCTGTCTCCCCCTGTCTCTGCATGTCTCTGCCTGTCTCTGCATGTCTCTGCCTGTCTCTGCCTGTCTCTCCCTGTCCCTGCCTGTCTCCCCCTGTCTCTGCATGTCTCTGCCTGTCTCTGCATGTCTCTGCCTGTCTCTGCCTGTCTCTCCCTGTCTCTGCATGTCTCTGCCTGTCTCTCCCTGTCCCTGCCTGTCTCTGCCTGTCTCTCCCTGTCTCTGCATGTCTCTGCCTGTCTCTCCCTGTCCCTGCCTGTCTCTGCCTGTCTCTCCCTGTCCCTGCCTGTCTCCCCCTGTCTCTGCATGTCTCTGCCTGTCTCTGCATGTCCCTGCCTGTCTCTGCCTGTCTCCTCCTGTCTCTGCATGTCTCTGCCTGTCTCTCCCTGTCCCTGCCTGTCCCTGCCTGTCTCTGCCTGTCTCTGCCTGTCTCTCCCTGTCTCTGCATGTCTCTGCCTGTCTCTCCCTGTCCCTGCCTGTCTCTGCCTGTCTCCTCCTGTCTCTGCCTGTCTCTGCCTGTCTCTCCCTGTCCCTGCCTGTCCCTGCCTGTCTCTCCCTGTCCCTGCCTGTCTCTGCCTGTCTCCTCCTGTCTCTGCATGTCTCTGCCTGTCTCTCCCTGTCCCTGCCTGTCTCTGCCTGTCTCTGCCTGTCTCTCCCTGTCTCTGCATGTCTCTGCCTGTCTCTCCCTGTCCCTGCCTGTCTCTGCCTGTCTCCTCCTGTCTCTGCATGTCTCTGCCTGTCTCTCCCTGTCCCTGCCTGTCCCTGCCTGTCTCTCCCTGTCCCTGCCTGTCTTTGCCTGTCTCTGCATGTCCCTGCCTGTCTCTGCATGTCTCTGCCTCTCTCTACATGTCTCTGCCTGTCTCTGCCTGTCTCTGCATGTCTCTGCCTGTCTCTGCATGTCTCTGCCAGTCTCTGCATGTCTCTGCCTGTCTCTGCATGTCTCTGCTTGTCTCTGCATGTCTCTGCCTCTCTCTACATGTCTCTGCCTGTCTCTGCATGTCTCTGCCAGTCTCTGCCTGTCTCTGCATGTCTCTCCCTGTCTCTGCATGTCTCTGCCTCTCTCTACATGTCTCTGCCTGTCTCTGTATGTCTCTGCCTGTCTCTGCCTGTCTCTGCATGTCTCTGCCTGTCTCTGCATGTCTCTGCCTGTCTCTGCATGTCTCTTCTTGTCTCTGCATGTCTCTGCCTCTCTCTACATGTCTCTGCCTGTCTCTGTATGTCTCTGCATGTCTCTGCATGTCTCTGCCTGTCTCTGCATGTCTCTGCCTGTCTCTGCATGTCTCTGCCTGTCTCTGCATGTCTCTTCTTGTCTCTGCATGTCTCTGCCTCTCTCTACATGTCTCTGCCTGTCTCTGCATGTCTCTGCCTGTCTCTGCCTGTCTCTGCATGTCTCTGCCTCTCTCTACATGTCTCTGCCTGTCTCTGTATGTCTCTGCCTGTCTCTGCATGTCCCTGCCTGTCTCTGTATGTCTCTGCCTGTCTCTGCATGTCTCTGCATGTCTCTGCCTCTCTCTACATGTCTCTGCCTGTCTCTGTATGTCTCTGCCTGTCTCTGCATGTCCCTGCCTGTCTCTGTATGTCTCTGCCTGTCTCTGCATGTCTCTTCTTGTCTCTGCATGTCTCTGCCTCTCTCTACATGTCTCTGCCTGTCTCTGCATGTCTCTGCCAGTCTCTGCCTGTCTCTGCATGTCTCTGCCTCTCTCTACATGTCTCTTCCTGTCTCTGTATGTCTCTGCCTGTCTCTGTATGTCTCTGCCTGTCTCTGTATGTCTCTTCCTGTCTCTGTATGTCTCTGCCTGTCTCTGTATGTCCCTGCCTCTCTCTACATGTCTCTTCCTGTCTCTGTATGTCTCTGCCTCTCTCTACATGTCTCTTCCTGTCTCTGTATGTCCCTTCCTGTCTCTACATGTCTCTGCCTGTCTCTGTATGTCCCTGCCTGTCTCTGTATGTCTCTGCCTGTCTCTGCATGTCTCTGCCTCTCTCTACATGTCTCTGCCTGTCTCTGCATGTCTCTGCCTCTCTCTACATGTCTCTTCCTGTCTCTGTATGTCTCTGCCTGTCTCTGCATGTCCCTGCCTGTCTCTGCATGTCCCTGCCTGTCTCTGTATGTCTCTGCCTGTCTCTGCATGTCCCTGCCTGTCTCTGCATGTCCCTGCCTGTCTCTGTATGTCTCGTGCCGGAGAAAATTGAAAACAACTCAACCCCCCCCTCCCATTGCGCGTAAAGAGCCGCTGATCAATGGATCCAAGGCCGGCCCCTGGGAATGGCACAGTTAGGGCCAATGTGGGATCAAGTAGCTAAAGGGTAAGTGTAGGTGAGCGCCCCCCTCTGCTCATTCCTCTGGGGACTGTTCCTTTGTGCGACTGAGCTGCTACGTTCCCCTCGGGGTAAGAACAAGTGGCTTCAGTCAGTTCCGTCCTCTTCATTATACATCCCAGTCATAAATAGCCGAGAATTAGTAATTGGCTATAGGGACCCCCAAGTCTCTGACCCCCAAGTCTCTGACCCCCGGGCCCCCAGTCAAGTTGGTGCCTAAACTGACCCGATCATTTAATCCCCAAGTGCCGGATATTTGCCCCCAAGTAAAGCTCCTTGATGCCCCGATTTGTTAGATTAGTGGAGACCAACCCAGGGGCCTCCAATGTTCTCGGAGGTTACAAAGGTCCCCGCTTGGACATCTCTGATTAGTTCATTTTCTGCACGTGGAACCCCCAAATCCTTTGATTATTATTAATAGAACCCCCCCTCTGAGTCTAGACCTGCAGCCTATTAAGATTCCTCCTGTCAACAGATAGAAAGTGGCACCTTCATGTATATTGGTTCCTGCTACTGATATGGGATTACGCCGGGGATTTATTCCGGGGACTTGTTCCAGGGACTTACTCTGGGGATTTATTCCGGGGACATATTCTGGGGATTTATTCCAGGGATTTATTCTGGGGATTTATTCTGGGGATTTATTCCAGGGATTTATTCCGGGGATTTATTCTGGGGATTTATTCCAGGGATTTATTCCGGGGATTTATTCCAGGGATTTATTCCAGGGATTTATTCCGGGGATTTATTCCAGGGATTTATTCTGGGGATTTATTCCAGGGATTTATTCTGGGGATTTATTCTGGGGATTTATTCCAGGGATTTATTCTGGGGATTTATTCCAGGGATTTATTCCAGGGATTTATTCCGGGGACTTATTCTGGGGACTTATTCTGGGGATTTATTCCGGGGACTTGTTCCAGGGACTTACTCTGGGGATTTATTCCGGGGACATATTCTGGGGATTTATTCCGGGGATTTATTCCAGGGATTTATTCCAGGGATTTATTCTGGGGATTTATTCCAGGGATTTATTCTAGGGATTTATTCCAGGGATTTATTCTGGGGATTTATTCCAGGGATTTATTCCGGGGATTTATTCCAGGGATTTATTCCAGGGATTTATTCCAGGGATTTATTCTGGGGATTTATTCCGGGGACTTATTCTGGGGATTTATTCCGGGGACTTATTCCGGGGACTTATTCGGGGGATTTATTCCGGGGACTTATTCCAGGGATTTATTCCAGGGATTTATTTCGGGGACTTTTTTCGGGGACTTATTCCAGGGACTTATTCTAGGGACTTGTTCCGGGGACTTATTCTGGGGATTTATTCCGGGGACTTATTCCAGGGATTTATTCCAGGGATTTATTTCGGGGACTTTTTTCGGGGACTTATTCCAGGGACTTATTCTAGGGACTTGTTCCGGGGACTTATTCTGGGGATTTATTCCGGGGACTTATTCCAGGGACTTATTCTAGGGACTTGTTCCGGGGATTTATTCCGGGGACTTGTTCCGGGGACTTATTCCGGGGACTTATTTCAGGGACTTATTCCGGGGACTTATTCCGGGGACTTATTTCAGGGATTTATTCCGGAGATTTATTCCGGGGATTTATTTCAGGGATTTATTCCGGGGATTTATTCCGGAGACTTGTTCCGGGGACTTATTTCAGGGATTTATTCCGGGGATTTATTCCGGAGATTTATTCCGGGGACTTATTTCAGGGATTTATTCCGGGGATTTATTCCGGAGACTTGTTCCGGGGATTTATTTCAGGGATTTATTCCGGGGATTTATTCCGGAGACTTGTTCCGGGGACTTATTTCAGGGATTTATTCCGGGGATTTATTCCGGAGACTTATTCCGGGGATTTATTTCAGGGATTTAATCCCGGGGATTTATTCCGGAGACTTGTTCCGGGGACTTATTTCAGGGATTTATTCCGGGGATTTATTCCGGAGACTTGTTCCGGGGACTTATTTCAGGGATTTATTCCGGGGATTTATTCCGGGGATTTATTCCGGAGACTTGTTCCGGGGACTTATTCCGGGGATTTATTCCGGGGATTTATTCCGGAGACTTGTTCCGGGGACTTATTTCAGGGATTTATTCCGGGGATTTATTCCGGAGACTTGTTCCGGGGACTTATTTCAGGGATTTATTCCGGGGATTTATTCCGGAGACTTGTTCCGGGGACTTATTTCAGGGATTTATTCCGGGGATTTATTCCGGAGACTTGTTCCGGGGATTTATTTCGGGGATTTATTCCGGGGATTTATTCCGGGGATTTATTCCGGAGACTTGTTCCGGGGACTTATTTCAGGGACTGAGAAGAGCAGGAAAGTTCACAGGTTCCCAAGTGCCGTTACGGTCCCCACCCTTTCCCTGCACCAGTCGTGCATTAAACCCCTTGCATTCAATTGCCTCAAGAGAATTGCCCCTTTGTGACCACAATGATGCTGGAATTCTGGGAGAAACTGGTACAAACCATGGCAGTTGTGTCCGAAATTGCCCCCTCGTTTGTCACCAACACGGGGAATGATCTACAAATGTCACTGATGGTTAAGGCCAAAGTTTTTAGGGCTCGAACAATCCAAAAACAGCTAAAATAGGAAAAGGAGTCGTTGGGCAGAAGGGGATGTTGCAGCCGACAGGTGAGTTTGAGCCAAACCCCCGGGGGGAACAGTTCAGCTCCTGTTGTAGTTACAACTAAATGAATAAGGGAAAGGGACCAATTTTGTCAGAATTCTCCCAACACACACGGAAGCCTCATCGTTCCCTTTACTGCCCCCGGGGTTGGTCCTACAGTTATAGGTCTGACTCCTTGCGCCTGAGACCAAGTGAGAGAAAGGGCCACTGGGTTTGTAGCCTCGGCCACTAATGAATGTTCCTTCTGTCGGCCATGAGCAAGATTTGCCCCTACACCTACAGACTGTGCCCTTACACCTACAGACTGTGCCCTTACCCCTACAGACTCTGCCCTTACACCTACAGACTGTGCCCTTACACCTACAGACTGTGCCCTTACACCTACACACTGTGCCCTTACACCTACAGACTGTGCCCTTACCCCTACAGACTGTGCCCTTACACCTACAGACTGTGCCCTTACACCTACAGACTGTGCCCTTACACCTACAGACTGTGCCCTTACCCCTACAGACTCTGCCCTTACACCTACAGACTGTGCCCTTACCCCTACAGACTGTGCCCTTACACCTACAGACTGTGCCCTTACACCTACAGACTGTGCCCTTACACCTACAGACTGTGCCCTTACCCCTACAGACTGTGCCCTTACACCTACAGACTGTGCCCTTACACCTACAGACTGTGCCCTTACACCTACAGACTGTGCCCTTACCCCTACAGACTGTGCCCTTACACCTACAGACTGTGCCCTTACACCTACAGACTGTGCCCTTACACCTACACACTGTGCCCTTACCCCTACAGACTGTGCCCTTACACCTACAGACTGTGCCCTTACACCTACAGACTGTGCCCTTACCCCTACAGACTGTGCCCTTACACCTACAGACTGTGCCCTTACACCTACAGACTGTGTCCTTACCCCTACAGACTGTGCCCTTACCCCTACAGACTGTGCCCTTACCCCTACACACTGTGCCCTTATCCCTACAGACTTGTGCCCTTACACCTACAGACTGTGCCCTTACCCCTACAGACTTGTGCCCTTGCCCCTCAGATGCAGTAGGAGAAGCCCCGTCACTCTGACCCCCCCGACCCATCACTTTCCCTACAGAAATGAAAGCTGATGGTTCCCAGGGTGGGGGGCTCGGGGGGCTGGGGGGCTCGGCTGGAGATTTATGGAATGATTCCCTCTATTTACTCAGCAAGCCGCTGCCTTTTGTTGCCTCTCGCACCGTTTGCTTCCCTGACGCTCGGCAGTGGGAATGAGACAAAAATAAGACTTTAATGGTTTTCTAATCCTCTCTATTCAGCGCTCTCACCTGGAGGAACACTCTCCCGGCGCCCCCGGCCGAGACCTCGGCACAAACAAACAATGGAGCCGACGTGCCCGGCGTTTCAATGGCCCCAACGATATAAATAAGGGTTTTGTGCTCCATTAATCAGCTGGAGACCTGATATTGCACTTTCCTGCCATTTCCTACAGACTCCAAGGGGCAAACACAGTGATTCAACTCAATATTCTCTAATACCCTCTGCCCAAGGGGCTTCTGGGAACCCCAAACTCTCAATAAAACCCCAAACTAACAGCAACCCCTACAGAACCCTGAGGGGAGACACACGAGTATTTTCCAACCAGAACATCTGCCCTGGAACCCACTCTGAGTGTATCCGACTCACTGAGCAGAACTGTAACTCCCACACCCTGCCCAACCCGGGGCCGTGTATCAGAAGCCACAATACCAAACAAATCACTTCACCATTGGACATTAAGTGTTGCCATCAGTTCCCACATAGTTGCCCACATTCTGCCCTAAGAGGTCCCACGTTGGTAAGTTGGCATTGCTGATTGGCACCACCATTAAATAGAGTAATTTGCACCATTCTGAGTCTGTATTGGTCTACAAACTGCCCTTAAAATATAGACTGTCCATTGGGAGCTGCCCAACCTCCCGGTTAGGAACCAGTTTGATTGGCTAAGGCTTGGGGATTGGCTTGTGAGCCTAAAACATAGTGACCATAGAGATGCCCAGAAACAGACCTAGAAGATTGCACCCAAGATATCTGCTTGACTATTGGAGAGGAGCTAAACCATGTGCCAGATAGGGGAACAGGCAGGGGAACAGGCAGGGAACAGACAGGGGAACAGGCAGGGAACAGACAGGGAACAGACAGGGGAACAGGCAGGGGAATAGGCAGGGGAACAGGCAGGGAACAGACAGGGAACAGGCAGGGAACAGGCATGGAACAGGCAGGGAACAGGCAGGGGAACAGGCAGGGAACAGGCAGGGAACAGGCAGGGAACAAGCAGGGGAACAGGAAGGGAACAGACAGGGGAACAGGCAGGGAACAGGCAGGGAACAGGCAGGGAAACAGGCAGGGAACAGACAGGGAACAGGCAGGGAACAGGCAGGGAACAGACAGGGGAACAAACAGGGGAACAAACAGGGGAACAGGCAGGGAACAGGCAGGGAACAGACAGGGGAACAGGCAGGGGAACAAACAGGGGAATAGGCAGGGAACAGGCAGGGGAACAGGCAGGGAACAGACAGGGAACAGGCAGGGAACAGGCAGGGAACAGACAGGGGAACAAACAGGGGAACAAACAGGGGAACAGGCAGGGAACAGGCAGGGAACAGACAGGGGAACAGGCAGGGGAACAAACAGGGGAATAGGCAGGGAACAGGCAGGGAACAGGCAGGGGAACAGGCAGGGAACAGACAGGGAACAGGCAGGGAACAGGCAGGGAACAGACAGGGGAACAAACAGGGGAACAAACAGGGGAACAGGCAGGGGGAACAGGCAGGGGAACAGGCAGGGAACAGACAGGGAACAGGCAGGGAACAGGCAGGGAACAGGCAGGGGAACAGGCAGGGGAACAGGCAGGGAACAGACAGGGAACAGACAGGGAACAGGCAGGGAACAGGCATGGAACAGGCAGGGAACAGGCAGGGGAACAGGAAGGGAACAGGCAGGGAACAGGTAGGGAACAGACAGGGGAACAGGCAGGGGAACAGGCAGGGGAACAGGCAGGGGAACAGGCAGGGAACAGACAGGGGAACAGGCAGGGGAACAGGAAGGGAACAGGCAGGGAACAGGTAGGGAACAGGCAGGGGAACAGGCAGGGGAACAGGCAGGGGAACAGGCAGGGAACAGACAGGGGAACAGGCAGGGAACAGGCAGGGAACAGGCAGGGAACAAGCAGGGGAACAGGCAGGGGAACAGGCAGGGGAACAGGCAGGGAACAGACAGGGGAACAGGCAGGGAACAGGCAGGGAACAGGCAGGGAACAGGCAGGGGAACAGGCAGGGAACAGACAGGGAACAGGCAGGGAACAGGCAGGGAACAGACAGGGGAACAAACAGGGGAACAAACAGGGGAACAGGCAGGGAACAGGCAGGGAACAGGCAGGGAACAGACAGGGGAACAGGCAGGGGAACAAACAGGGGAATAGGCAGGGGAACAGACAGGGAACAGGCAGGGAACAGGCAGGGAACAGACAGGGGAACAAACAGGGGAACAAACAGGGGAACAGGCAGGGAACAGGCAGGGAACAGACAGGGGAACAGGCAGGGGAACAAACAGGGGAATAGGCAGGGAACAGGCAGGGGAACAGGCAGGGAACAGACAGGGAACAGGCAGGGAACAGGCAGGGAACAGACAGGGGAACAAACAGGGGAACAAACAGGGGAACAGGCAGGGGAACAGGCAGGGAACAGACAGGGAACAGGCAGGGAACAGGCAGGGAACAGGCAGGGAACAGGCAGGGGAACATGCAGGGAACAGACAGGGAACAGGCAGGGAACAGGCAGGGAACAGACAGGGGAACAAACAGGGGAACAAACAGGGGAACAGGCAGGGGAACAGGCAGGCGAACAGGCAGGGGAACAGACAGGGAACAGGCAGGGAACATGCAGGGAGGTTCCGCTTGTGCATTTTTGGAATTTTATTAAACTGATAAAGGCTTTGCCTCAACACTTCCACACCCAAGCGCGTCTCTGCGGAACCATCACCCTGAGAGCCCCTCTCCCCTCACATGTTCCGTTGCCAGATGCCTTTCATTAAGGGAAGATGCAGCCGGAGGGGACACACAATGTTCTGCAGCCTCCATGGCCGGGGGGGGGGGGGGGCAGTCGTTTTATAAGTGATTATTTATTCAGTCCCCGCTCACAATTAAGAACCAGTTCCACAAGGTGAGACCTTTCCATTGAGCGGTTCCACTGGGACATTAGGCCTCTGATACACGGAACAAACTCACCGGTCCTCTGATTCCCATTGGTTCCCAAGGAACGTTAGAACTCTCTGTGCTATAGAATCCAACGGGCAGTAGAACATTTACTTACGTAACAGGAACCCACCAGTTTGGAAGGTCCAAGGCAGAGGGAGGGTAGGGCATGATCTGCTCAATGTGCCCCCAAATGTCCTCCAATATAAGAACATGGGGTACGGGGCAATGGTAGGGTGGGGCATAATCTGCTCAATGTGCCCCCAAATGTCCTCCAATATAAGAACATGGGGTACGGGGCAATGGTTGGGTGGGGCATGATCTGCTCAATGTGCCCCCAAATGTCCTCCAATATAAGAACATGGGGTATGGGGAAATGGTAGGGTGGGGCATAATCTGCTCAATGTGCCCCCAAATGTCCCCCAAGATAAGAACATGGGGTATGGGGAAATGGTAGGGTGGGGCATGATCTGCTCAATGTGCCCCCAAATGTCCTCCAATATAAGAACATGGGGTACGGGGCAATGGTAGGGTGGGGCATGATCTGCTCAATGTGCCCCCAAATGTCCTCCAATATAAGAACATGGGGTACGGGGCAATGGTTGGGTGGGGCATGATCTGCTCAATGTGCCCCCAAATGTCCTCCAATATAAGAACATGGGGTATGGGGAAATGGTAGGGTGGGGCATAATCTGCTCAATGTGCCCCCAAATGTCCCCCAAGATAAGAACATGGGGTACGGGGCAATGGTTGGGTGGGGCATGATCTGCTCAATGTGCCCCCAAATGTCCTCCAATATAAGAACATGGGGTATGGGGAAATGGTAGGGTGGGGCATAATCTGCTCAATGTGCCCCCAAATGTCCCCCAAGATAAGAACATGGGGTACGGGGCAATGGTAGGGTGGGGCATGATCTGCTCAATGTGCCCCCAAATGTCCTCCAATATAAGAACATGGGGTACGGGGCAATGGTAGGGTGGGGCATGATCTGCTCAATGTGCCCCCAAATGTCCCCCAAGATAAGAACATGGGGTATGGGGCAATGGTTGGGTGGGGCATGATCTGCTCAATGTGCCCCCAAATGTCCCCCAAGATAAGAACATGGGGTATGGAGAAATGGTAGGGTGGGGCATGATCTGCTCAATGTGCCCCCAAATGTCCCCCAATATAAGAACATGGGGTATGGGGCAATAGTAGGGTGGGGCACGATCTGCTCAATGTGCTCCCAAATGTCCCCCAATATAAGAACATGGGGTATGGGGCAATAGTAGGGTGGGGCATGATCTGCTCAATGTGCCCCCAAATGTCCCGCAATATAAGAACATGGGGTACGGGGCAATGGTAGGGTGGGGCATGATCTGCTCAATGTGCCCCAGTTTTGAATGACCCCCAAGCATTCCCCAATAGAAGAACATGGGGTACGGGGCAATGGTTGGGTGGGGCATGGTCTGCTCAATGTGCCCCCAAATGTCCCCCAATATAAGAACATGGGGTATGGGGCAATGGTTGGGTGGGGCATGATCTGCTCAATGTGCCCCCAAATGTCCCCCAATATAAGAACATGGGGTACGGGGCAATGGTTGGGTGGGGCATGATCTGCTCAATGTGCCCCCAAATGTCCCCCAATATAAGAACATGGGGTACGGGGCAATGGTTGGGTGGGGCATGATCTGCTCAATGTGCCCCCAAATGTCCCCCAATATAAGAACATGGGGTACGGGGCAATGGTAGGGTGGGGCATGATCTGCTCAATGTGCCCCCAAATGTCCCCCAATATAAGAACATGGGGTACGGGGCAATGGTAGGGTGGGGCCATGGAGGGGTGCACATTGCCACCCTTGCCCACACTCCATATATAGGATGAGGCCCATGTTGTGCCTATAGAGGGATCAGGAACTTGAGGGCAGAAAGCGGCCAATGAGAGTTGCCCCGTGCCCTCCCTGTGCTCCGGTGGGTGATGCGCTGGCGCTGGGGGTTCTGTTGGATCAGACTGGAACATTGCGGTTACTTTCTGCTTCTGGCGCATTCAATGTGATTATGTTTATGGGCCGGCGCCTCCCCCTACAGAACCTTCTGCTGTAGCCCAGACGCTGCCAATGTGGGAGGAGCAACAGGGAATGTGGGAGGAGCAACAGGGAGGTGCCGGGAGTTGCTCAATTCATGGCTGTTCCAACTCCCCGCGCTGAAGGTCACTCTGTCCCTCTGTACTTCACGCCCCTACGGGGGTATCACCCTCTCACATGCCCCCCCTATCCATAGGGCACCCCATATGTGTGTCCCAGACTTCTATTGGTTCTGAGCATATATACTCCCCCAGTGGGATACACTGTGCCCCCCTTATCCATAGGGCACCCCATATGTGTGTCCCAGACTCCCATTGGTTCTGGGTATTTCACTCTAGTAATACCCCAGTAACACCCCAGTAATACCCCAGTAACACTCTAGTAACACCCCAGTAACACCCCAGTAACACTCTAGTAACACCCCAGTTACACTCTAGTAATACCCCAGTAACACTCTAGTAACATCCCAGTAACACTCTAGTAATACCCCAGTAACACTCTAGTAACACCCCAGTAACACCCCAGTAAAACTCTAGTAAACCCCCTGTAACACCCCAGTAACACTCTAGTAACACCCCAGTAACACCCCAGTAACACTCTAGTAACACCCCAGTTACACTCTAGTAACACCCCAGTAACACCCCAGTAACACTCTAGTAACACCCCAGTTACACTCTAGTAACACCCCAGTAACACCCCAGTAACACCCCAGTAACACTATAGTAACACCCCAGTAACACTATAGTAACACCCCAGTAACACTCTAGTAACACCCCAGTAACACTATAGTAACACCCCAGTAACACTATAGTAACACCCCAGTAACACTCTAGTAACACCCCAGTAACACTATAGTAACACCCCAGTAACACTCTAGTAACACCCCAGTAACACTATAGTAACACCCCAGTAACACTATAGTAACACCCCAGTAACACTCTAGTAACACCCCAGTAACACTATAGTAACACCCCAGTTACACTCTAGTAACACCCCAGTAACACCCCAGTAACACTCTAGTAACACCCCAGTAACACTCTAGTAACACCCCAGTAACACCCCAGTAACACTATAGTAACACCCCAGTAACACTATAGTAACACCCCAGTAACACTCTAGTAACACCCCAGTAACACTATAGTAACACCCCAGTAACACTATAGTAACACCCCAGTAACACTCTAGTAACACCCCAGTAACACTATAGTAACACCCCAGTAACACTCTAGTAACACCCCAGTAACACTATAGTAACACCCCAGTAACACTCTAGTAACACCCCAGTAACACTCTAGTAACACCCCAGTAACACTATAGTAACACCCCAGTAACACTATAGTAACACCCCAGTAAACCAACTCTAGTAACACCCCAGTAACACTATAGTAACACCCCAGTAACACTCTAGTAACACCCCAGTAACACTATAGTAACACCCCAGTAACACTCTAGTGACACCCCAGTAACACCCCAGTAACACTCTAGTAACACCCCAGTAACACTATAGTAACACCCCAGTAACACTCTAGTAATACCCCAGTAACACTCTAGTAATACCCCAGTAACAATCTAGTAACACCCCGTAACACCCCAGTAACACTCAAGTAACACCCCAGTAACACTCTAGTAATACCCCAGTAACACTCTAGCAATACCCCAGTAACACTCTAGTATTACCCCAGTAACACTATAATAACAAATCCCCCAGTAACAGTATTCTGCACTGATCTTACTGGCATGTCTGGGGTTAATGGAGTTCTTATTGGCCATTTCTGCAGGGATCTTACTGGCATGTCTGGGGTTAATGGAGTTCTTATTGGCCATTTCTGCAGGGATCTGACTGGCATGTCTGGGGTTAATGGAGTTCTTATTGGCCATTTCTGCAGGGATCTTACTGGTGGGGAAAGTGGGGGAAGTTGTGACTTTGTGGCTCTGGTACCAGAAACGCTCGGCCCGACCCCCCCCCCCCCAGTCACAGCCATTCCTGCAGCTTTATATGATCAGATAATAAACTGAGATTTCTCCCAATTTGCCGTTTGGCCAAAGAATAGAAGTGAAATGGCGCAATCACTCCCCTAACTGTCTGTTTCTCATGCAAATCATTTCTCCTTGGATGCAACTGCCGACTCCAGCTGCCGCCCCTCAGGGTTCTGCTCGGGGGGAATAAACCTGTAATTGAGCTCAGCGGCACCGACAGCAGCAGCACAGCCCCCCCCCCTTATTCTCTCTTTCCCTCTCTCTCTCATTCCCTCCCTATTACTCTCTCTCATTCCCTCCCTATTACTCTCTCATTCCCTCGCTATTACTCTCTCATTCCCTCCCTATTACTCTCTCTCATTCCCTCCCTATTACTCTCTCTCATTCCCTCCCTATTACTCTCTCATTCCCTCCCTATTACTCTCTCTCATTCCCTCCCTATTACTCTCTCTCATTCCCTCCCTATTACTCTCTCATTCCCTCCCTATTACTCTCTCTCATTCCCTCCCTATTACTCTCTCATTCCCTCGCTATTACTCTCTCTCATTCCCTCCCTATTACTCTCTCTCATTCCCTCCCTATTACTCTCTCATTCCCTCCCTATTACTCTCTCATTCCCTCCCTATTACTCTCTCATTCCCTCCCTATTACTCTCTCTCATTCCCTCCCTATTACTCTCTCTCATTCCCTCCCTATTACTCTCTCATTCTCTCCCTATTACTCTCTCTCATTCCCTCCCTATTACTCTCTCTCATTCCCTCCCTATTACTCTCTCATTCCCTCCCTATTACTCACTCATTCCCTCCCTATTACTCTCTCTCATTCCCTCCCTACTACTCTCTCATTCCCTCCCTATTACTCGCTCTCATTCTCTCTCTCTCTTTCCCTCTCTCTCTCATTCCCTCCCTATTACTCTCTCTCATTCCCTCCCTATTACTCTCTCTCATCCCCTCCCTATTACTCTCTCTCATTCTCTCTCTCTCTCATTCCCTCCCTATTACTCGCTCTCATTCTCTCTCTCTCTTTCCCTCTCTCTCTCATTCCCTCCCTATTACTCTCTCTCATTCCCTCCCTATTACTCTCTCTCATTCCCTCCCAATTACTCTCTCTCATTCCCTCCCTATTACTCTCTCTCATTCTCTCTCTCTCTCATTCCCTCCCTATTACCCTCTCTCATTCCCTCCCTATTACTCTCTCTCATTCCCTCCCTATTACTCTCTCTCATTCTCTCTCTCTCTCATTCCCTCCCTATTACCCTCTCTCATTCCCTCCCTATTACTCTCTCTCATTCTCTCTCTCTCTCATTCCCTCCCTATTACTCTCTCTCATTCCCTCCCTATTACTCTCTCTCATTCCCTCCCAATTACTCTCTCTCATTCTCTCTTTCTCTCATTCCCTCCCTATTACTCTCTCTCATTCCCTCCCTATTACTCTCTCTCATTCTCTCTCTCTCTCATTCCCTCCCTATTACTCTCTCTCATTCCCTCCCTATTACTCTCTCTCATTCTCTCTCTCTCATTCCCTCCCTATTACTCTCTCTCATTCCCTCCCTATTACTCTCTCTCATTCCCTCCCTATTACTCTCTCTTATTCCCTCCCTATTACTCTCTCTCATTCTCTCTCTCTCATTCCCTCTCTCTCATTCCCTCTCTCTCTCATTCCCTCCCTATTACTCTCTCTCATTCTCTCTCTCTCTCATTCCCTCCCTATTACTCTCTCTCATTCCCTCCCAATTACTCTCTCTCATTCCCTCTCTCTCTCATTCCCTCCCTATTACTCTCTCTCATTCTCTCTCTCTCTCATTCCCTCCCTATTACTCTCTCTCATTCTCTCTCTCTCTCATTCCCTCCCTATTACTCTCTCTCATTCCCTCCCTAATACTCTCTCTCATTCCCTCCCAATTACTCTCTCTCATTCCCTCCCTATTACTCTCTCTCTCATTCTCTCTCTCTCATTCCCTCCCTATTACCCCTCTCTCATTCCCTCCCTATTACTCTCTCTCATTCCCTCCCTATTACTCTCTCTTATTCTCTCTCTCTCTCATTCCCTCCCTATTACTCTCTCTCATTCCCTCCCTATTACTCTCTCTCATTCCCTCCCAATTACTCTTTCTCATTCTCTCTTTCTCTCATTCCCTCCCTATTACTCTCTCTCATTCCCTCCCTATTATTCTCTCTCATTCCCTCCCTATTACTCTCTCTCATTCCCTCCCTATTACTCTCTCCCATTCTCTCTCTCTCTCTCTCATTCCCTCCCTATTACTCTCTCTCATTCCCTCCCTATTACTCTCTCTCATTCCCTCCCTATTACTCTCTCTCATTCCCTCCCTATTACTCTCTCTTATTCCCTCCCTATTACTCTCTCTCATTCTCTCTCTCTCATTCCCTCTCTCTCTAATTCCCTCCCTATTACTCTCTCTCATTCTCTCTCTCTCTCATTCCCTCCCTATTACTCTCTCTCATTCCCTCCCAATTACTCTCTCTCATTCCCTCTCTCTCTCATTCCCTCCCTATTACTCTCTCTCATTCTCTCTCTCTCATTCTCTCTCTCTCTCATTCCCTCCCTATTACTCTCTCTCATTCTCTCTCTCTCATTCCCTCTCTCTCTCATTTCCTCCCTATTACTCTCTCTCATTCTCTCTCTCTCATTCCCTCTCTCTCTCATTCCCTCCCTATTACTCTCTCTCATTCTCTCTTTCTCTCATTCCCTCCCTATTACTCTCTCTCATTCTCTCTCTCTCATTCCCTCCCTATTACTCTCTCTCATTCTCTCTCTCTCATTCCCTCTCTCTCTCTCTCTCTCTCTCTCTCTCATTCTCTCCCTATTACTCTCTCATTCCCTCCCTATTACTCTCTCTCATTCTCTCTCTCTCATTCCCTCTCTCTCTCATTTCCTCCCTATTACTCTCTCTCTCTCTCTCTCTCTCTCTCTCTCTCTCTCATTCCCTCTCTCTCTCTCATTCCCTCTCTCATTCTCTCCCTATTACTCTCTCATTCCCTCCCTATTACTCTCTCTCATTCACTCTCTCTCTCATTCCCTCCCTATTACTCTCTCTAATTCACTCTCCCTCATTCACTCTCTGTCATTCACTCTCTCTCTCTCTCATTCCCTCCCTATTACTCTCTCTCATTCTCTCTCTCTCTCTCTCATTCCCTCCCTATTACTCTCTCTCATTCTCTCTCTCTCATTCCCTCTCTCTCATTCTCTCCCTATTACTCTCTCATTCCCTCCCTATTACTCTCTCTCATTCTTTCTCTCTCATTCCCTCTCTCTCTCATTCCCTCCCTATTATTCTCTCTCATTCTCTCTCTCTCATTCCCTCTCTCTCTCATTCCCTCCCTATTACTCTCTCTCATTCCCTCCCTATTACTCTCTTTCATTCCCTCCCTATTACTCTCTCTCATTCTCTCTCTCTCTCATTCCCTCCCTATTACTCTCTCTCATTCTCTCTCTCTCATCCCCTCTCTCTCTCATTCCCTCCCTATTACTCTCTCTCATTCTTTCTCTCTCATTCCCTCTCTCTATCATTCCCTCCCTATTATTCTCTCTCATTCTCTCTCTCTCATTCCCTCTCTCTCTCATTCCCTCCCTATTACTCTCTCTCATTCTTTCTCTCTCATTCCCTCTCTCTCTCATTCCCTCCCTATTATTCTCTCTCATTCCCCCTCTCTCTCATTCCCTCTCTCTCTCATTCCCTCCCTATTACTCTCTCTCATTCTCTCTCTCTCTCATTCCCTCTCTCTCTCATTCCCTCCCTATTACTCTCTCTCATTCACTCTCTCTCATTCACTCTCTCTCTCTCTCATTCCCTCCCTATTACTCTCTCTCATTCCATCCCTATTACTCTCTCTCATTCCCTCCCTATTACTCTCTCTCATTCCCTCCCTATTACTCTCTCTCATTCACTCTCTCTCTCATTCCCTCCCTATTACTCTCTCTAATTCACTCTCCCTCATTCACTCTCTGTCATTCACTCTCTCTCTCTCTCATTCCCTCCCTATTACTCTCTCTCATTCACTCTCTCTCTCATTCCCTCCCTATTACTCTCTCTAATTCACTCTCCCTCATTCACTCTCTGTCATTCACTCTCTCTCTCTCTCATTCCCTCCCTATTACTCTCTCTCATTCACTCTCTCTCATTCCCTCCCTATTACTCTCTCTCTCTCTTAGGGGGTCAGTATATGGGAATAGGGGTGGTTTAAGGGGGTGGGGTTAGGGGGTCAGGATATGGGAATAGGGGTGGTTTAAGGGGGTGGGGTTAGGGGGTCAGTATATGGGAATAGGGGGGTTTAAGGGGGTGGGGTTAGGGGGTCAGTATATGGGAATAGGGGGGGTTTTAAGGGGGTGGGGTTAGGGGGGGTCAGTATATGGGAATAGGGGGGGTTTAAGGGGTGGGGTTAGGGGGTCAGTATATGGGAAAAGGGGGGGTTTAAGGGGGTGGGGTTAGGGGGTCAGTATATGGGAAAAGGGGGGGTTTAAGGGGGTGGGGTTAGGGGGTCAGTATATGGGAAAAGGGGGGGTTTAAGGGGGTGGGGTTAGGGGGTCAGTATATGGGAATAGGGGGGGTTTAAGGGGTGGGGTTAGGGGGTCAGTATATGGGAATAGGGGGGGTTTAAGGGGGTGGGGTTAGTGGGTCAGTATATGGGCACAGGGGAAAGTCCTGTCTCTCTCTGTCTATGACAGTCAGTTATGTATTGTGCTCTCTCTATCTCTCTCTTTTACCCTCTCTCCCCTATCTCTCTCACATTCCCTCTCTCTCTATTACTCTCTCCTATCTCTCTCTCTCTCTGGGGGGGGCAGTTATTACCAGAATACACAGTTACCCATATTAATACTCACAGTACATTTCATTATCCCCCAATGACACCGGGTGAGCGGGTAAGTCTGTGCCGGGGGGGTAATTAACCCTTAATGGCATCTCTGGGTTACGGCTGGTATTGGATGTACTGACTGATTGATCTGCCGGAGTTTTACCCCAATACCCATGGTGCCGGCAGGGGCAGTAAGTTGAGTTGATAACAGTGGGGCTCAGAGGGCTGATAATAAAGCTGTGGGAGACTCTGCTTATATAATGGGAGGAAGGGGCATTTATGGAAAGGGGCATTTATGGGAAGGGGCATTTATGGGAAGGGGCATTTATGGGAAGGGGCATTTTAATAGAGTTGTATGGACTGGCCCAGGATTGGATGGGTTTGGCAGGTGCAACTCTCCCATTGGTGGGTCACAGGCAGAAGGTGGGGCAAATTCTTATTTATATACCCTACCCGGCCTCTTCAGTGGCACCAGCAGGGCCGGGGGTATTTATACCTACTGACATTATGGGGGGGTTAGGGTTCCAGGCAAATGGGGTGCAGGGCCAGATCAATAGCAAAACCTCCATTACATTCTCCAGAAATTGTTGGACCCAGAACAAATTATATGGAAAAAGTCTTCAAAGTTCCACGTTGGGTACAGGATGTATCTGCCCCCCTACTGCCCCCCCATACTGTGCGGTCTCATTAGAGTGTTACAGAGCTGCACTTGTACTGAGCTGTCTCTAACTGGCCCAGGGACTACTTGGCTTTGCGCTGGCCCAGGAACTACTTGGCTTTGTGCTGGCCCAGAACCACTTGGCTTTGCGCTGGCCCAGGAACTACTTGGCTTTGCACTGGCCCAGGAACTACTTGGCTTTGCCCTGGCCCAGGAACTACTTGGCTTTGCACTGGCCCAGGAACTACTTGGCTTTGCACTGGCCCAGGAACTACTTGGCTTTGCACTGGCCCAGGAACCACTTGGCTTTGCGCTGGCCCAGGAACTACTTGGCTTTGTGCTGGCCCAGGAACTACTTGGCTTTGCCCTGGCCCAGGAACTACTTGGCTTTGCGCTGGCCCAGGAACCACTTGGCTTTGCGCTGGCCCAGGAACTACTTGGCTTTGCACTGGCCCAGGAACCACTTGGCTTTGCACTGGCCCAGGAACTACTTGGCTTTGCCCTGGCCCAGGAACTACTTGGCTTTGCGCTGGCCCAGGAACCACTTGGCTTTGCGCTGGCCCAGGAACCACTTGGCTTTGCGCTGGCCCAGGAACTACTTGGCTTTGCACTGGCCCAGGAACCACTTGGCTTTGCACTGGCCCAGGAACCACTTGGCTTTGCGCTGGCCCAGGAACTACTTGGCTTTGCCCTGGCCCAGGAACCACTTGGCTTTGCGCTGGCCCAGGAACTACTTGGCTTTGTGCTGGCCCAGGAACTACTTGGCTTTGCCCTGGCCCAGGAACTACTTGGCTTTGTGCTGGCCCAGGAACTACTTGGCTTTGCCCCTGGCCCAGGAACTACTTGGCTTTGCGGCTGGGCCCAGGAACTACTTGGCTTTGCGCTGGCCCAGGAACCACTTGGCTTTGCGCTGGCCCAGAAACCACTTGGCTTTGTGCGCTGGCCCAGGAACTACTTGGCTTTGCGCTGGCCCAGGAACCACTTGGCTTTGCACTGGCCCAGGAACTACTTGGCTTTGCGCTGGCCCAGGAACTACTTGGCTTTGCGCTGGCCCAGGAACTACTTGGCTTTGCCCTGGCCCAGGAACTACTTGGCTTTGCCCTGGCCCAGGAACTACTTGGCTTTGCGCTGGCCCAGGAACTACTTGGCTTTGCGCTGGCCCAGGAACCACTTGGCTTTGCGCTGGCCCAGGAACCACTTGGCTTTGCACTGGCCCAGGAACCACTTGGCTTTGCGCTGGCCCAGGAACCACTTGGCTTTGCGCTGGCCCAGGAACTACTTGGCTTTGCGCTGGCCCAGGAACCACTTGGCTTTGCGCTGGCCCAGGAACTACTTGGCTTTGCGCTGGCCCAGGAACTACTTGGCTTTGCGCTGGCCCAGGAACCACTTGGCTTTGCCCTGGCCCAGGAACTACTTGGCTTTGCACTGGCCCAGGAACTACTTGGCTTTGCACTGGCCCAGGAACCACTTGGCTTTGCGCTGGCCCAGGAACTACTTGGCTTTGCGCTGGCCCAGGAACCAGGTGGCCGGTAGAAGAGACCCAGACTGTTTGCCCCTCCCTGGCAGAAGAGGGTGGCATGAGGGTGGCATTAGGGTGGGTTTGGGGGGGGAGTAGACGGTTCTCGGGTATTTGCATTTGGAGTAATTAGGACATGACAGCTACCGAGGATCAACACATTATAGACAAACTAATTGCTGTTATTAATTAGTCAGTCAAACAGCTTCTCTGCAATTAAGGCCAATCACTGACTGTAACCGGAGCCTAATTACCTCCTCGCTGAGAACTTTGTGCTTAATGAGAAGCAGAACCTTCCGCCGACTCCGAGTGGCTTTTCCATCTCCTTAGTCCCTACTCTCCGGGGTCTCCATAGTCCCTATTCCCCGGGGTCTCCATAGTCCCTATTCCCCGGGGTCTCCATAGTCCCTATTCCCCGGGGTCTCCATAGTCCCTATTCCCCGGTGTCTCCATAGTCCCTATTCCCCGGGGTCTCCATAGACCCTATTCCCCGGGGTCTCCATAGTCCCTATTCCCCGGGGTCTCCATAGTCCCTACTCCCCGGGGTCTCCATAGGCCCTACTCCCCGGGGTCTCCATAGTCCCTATTCCCCGGGGTCTCCATAGTCCCTATTCCCCGGGGTCTCCATAGTCCCTATTCCCCGGGGTCTCCATAGTCCCTACTCCCCGGGGTCTCCATAGGCCCTACTCCCCGGGGTCTCCATAGTCCCTATTCCCCGGGGTCTCCATAGTCCTATTCCCCGGGGGTCTCCATAGTCCCTATTCCCCGGGGTCTCCATAGTCCCTATTCCCCGGGTCTCCATAGTGCCTACTCCCCGGGGTCTCCATAGGCCCTACTCCCGGGGTCTCCATAGTCCCTATTCCCCGGGTCTCCATAGTCCCTATTCCCCGGGGGCCTCCATATTCCCTATTACCCGGGGTCTCCATAGTCCCTATTCCCCGGGGTCTCCATAGTCCCGTATTCCCCGGGGTCTTCCATAGTCCCTATCCCCGGGGTCTCCATAGTCCCTTACTCCCCGGGGTCTCCATAGTCCCTATTCCCCGGGGTCTCCATAGTCCCTATCCCCGGGTCTCCATAGTCCCTACTCCCCGGGGGTCTCCATAGTTCCTTTCCCGCGGGGTCTCCATAGTCCCTATTTCCCCGGGGTCTCCATAGTCCCTACTCCCCGGGGTCTCCATAGTCCCTATTCCCCGGGCGTCTCCATAGTCCCTATTCCCCGGCATCTCCATAGTCCCTATTCCCGGCATCTCCATAGTCCCCTACTCCCCGGGGTTCTCCATAGTCCCTACTCCACGGGGTCTCCATAGTCCCTATTCCCCGGGGTCTCCATAGTCCCTATTCCCCGGGGTCTCCATAGTCCCTATTCCCCGGGGTCTCCATAGTCCCTACTCCCCGGGGTCTCCATAGTCCCTACTCCCCGGGGTCTCCATAGTCCCTACTCCCCGGGGTCTCCATAGTCCCTACTCCCCGGGGTCTCCATAGTCCCTACTCCCCGGGGTCTCCATAGTCCCTACTCCCCGGGGTCTCCATAGTCCCTATTCCCCGGGGTCTCCATAGTCCCTACTCCCCGGGGTCTCCATTGTCCCTATTCCCCGGGGTCTCCATTGTCCCTATTCCCCGGGGCCTCCATAGTCCCTATTCCCCGGGGTCTCCATAGTCCCTACTCCCCGGGGTCTCCATTGTCCCCTATTCCGGGGTCTCCATTGTCCCTATTCCCCGGGGCCTCCATAGTCCCTATTCCCCGGGGTCTCCATAGTCCCTATTCCCCGGGGTCTCCATAGTCCCTACTCCCCGGGGTCTCCATAGTCCCTACTCCCCGGGGTCTCCATTGTCCCTATTCCCCGGGGTCTCCATTGTCCCTATTCCCCGGGGCCTCCATAGTCCCTATTCCCCGGGGTCTCCATAGTCCCTATTCCCCGGGGTCTCCATAGTCCCTACTCCCCGGGGTCTCCATAGTCCCTACTCCCCACTCCCTGAGGTCTCCATAGTCCCTACTCCCTGGGGTCTTCATAGTCCCTACTCCCCACTCCCTGAGGTCTCCATAGTCCCTACTCCCCGGGGTCTCCATAGTCCCTACTCCCCGGGGTCTCCATAGTCCCTACTCCCCGGGGCCTCCATAGTCCCTACTCCCCACTCCCTGGGGCCTCCATAGTCCCATAGTAGTGGAGGCGCTTCCTTAAATCCCAGAAGGGGCATCACATATACTCAATATTTTACTGAACAAGATACAACATATAAACTGAGTGTATTTTTCCCTTATTATCAGGAAACGCCGCAGCCTGTGCCGGAGCGCTGAATGCCCCCAGACCCCCCGGGCCCTTTCACCAGATGGGATCCCTGCACCGGCCGCACCTGTCGGGTTCCATTAGTGCATTTAGCGACTCAAGTACCTTCCCGGCTGCTCTCGGCGCATTGGCTGAATAAAAGGTGACATTATTATCTCATCCCATAGTGATAAGTAAGTGCAATTCCCTCACCCTCATTGTGTGTCCTCTGCATAACCAACCCCCCCCCGTTACCCATTAGCCTTTTGTTAATTTGCCCCCCCAAGGCACCTGGAGAAGACACTGACCTGGGCTACCAGCCTCAATAATAACTGGCATTTGATTGGATGCAGTCAATAAAAGTCTCCTTTAAGGTTGGGCTCATTGCTGTTTCCCATTCTGCACAGAACATGAATATTCAGCGCTAGGCGGGATTATAGGGGGGGGGGCTGGATGCGGAAACGTGGGGGCCCCCGGGGAGCGGCTGCAATAATTGGGTATTTGTTTGTACAAACAGACACAAACAGGTTGATAATGAGATCAAATGGAGTTACTGAATATTTAGCCAATCAGCAGAGAGAATCTCCAGCCACATTGATATTCATTAGTCGGGCACCGATAGTGATCCCTATATTCATTAGTAAGGCACCGATAGTGATCCCTATATTCATTAGTCAGACACTGATAGTGATCCCTATATTCATTAGTCGGGCACCGATAGTGATCCCTATATTCATTAGTCAGACACTGATAGTGATCCCTATATTCATTAGTCAGGCACCGATAGTGATCCTATATTTCATTAGTCAGACACCGATAGTGATCCCTATATTCATTAGTCGGGCACCGATAGTGATCCCTATATTCATTAGTCAGACACCGATAGTGATCCCTATATTCATTAGTCAGGCACCGATAGTGATCCCTATATTCATTAGTCAGACACTGATAGTGATCCCTATATTCATTAGTCAGGCACCGATAGTGATCCCTATATTCATTAGTCAGGCACCGATAGTGATCCCTATATTCATTAGTCAGTCACTGATAGTGATCCCTATATTCATTAGTCGGGCACCGATAGTGATCCCTATATTCATTAGTCAGACACTGATAGTGATCCCTATATTCATTAGTCAGGCACCGATAGTGATCCCTATATTCATTAGTCAGGCACCGATAGTGATCCCTATATTCATTAGTCAGGCACCGATAGTGATCCCTATATTCATTAGTCAGGCACCGATAGTGATCCCTATATTCATTAGTCAGACACCGATAGTGATCCCTATATTCATTAGTCAGGCACCGATAGTGATCCCTATATTCATTAGTCAGACACCGATAGTGATCCCTATATTCATTAGTCAGGCACCGATAGTGATCCCTATATTCATTAGTCAGACACCGATAGTGATCCCTATATTCATTAGTCAGGCACCGATAGTGATCCCTATATTCATTAGTCAGACACTGATAGTGATCCCTATATTCATTAGTCGGGCACCGATAGTGATCCCTATATTCATTAGTCGGGCACCGATAGTGATCCCTATATTCATTAGTCGGGCACCGATAGTGATCCCTATATTCATTAGTCGGGCACCGATAGTGATCCCTATATTCATTAGTCAGACACCGATAGTGATCCCTATATTCATTAGTCAGACACCGATAGTGATCCCTATATTCATTAGTCAGACACTGATAGTGATCCCTATATTCATTAGTCGGGCACCGATAGTGATCCCTATATTCATTAGTCAGACACCGATAGTGATCCATATATTCATTAGTCAGGCACCGATAGTGATCCCTATATTCATTAGTCAGACACTGATAGTGATCCCTATATTCATTAGTCAGACACCGATAGTGATCCCTATATTCATTAGTCAGGCACCGATAGTGATCCCTATATTCATTAGTCAGACACTGATAGTGATCCCTATATTCATTAGTCAGGCACCGATATTGATCCCTATATTCATTAGTCAGACACTGATAGTGATCCCTATATTCATTAGTCAGGCACCGATAGTGATCCCTATATTCATTAGTCGGGCACCGATAGTGATCCCTATATTCATTAGTCAGGCACCGATAGTGATCCCTATATTCATTAGTCAGACACTGATAGTGATCCCTATATTCATTAGTCAGGCACCGATAGTGATCCCTATATTCATTAGTCAGGCACCGATAGTGATCCCTATATTCATTAGTCAGTCACTGATAGTGATCCCTATATTCATTAGTCGGGCACCGATAGTGATCCCTATATTCATTAGTCAGACACCGATAGTGATCCCTATATTCATTAGTCAGGCACCGATAGTGATCCCTATATTCATTAGTCAGGCACCGATAGTGATCCCTATATTCATTAGTCAGGCACCGATAGTGATCCCTATAGTTCATTAGTCAGGGCACCGATAGTGATCCCCTATATTCATTAGTCAGACACCGATAGTGATCCCTATATTCATTAGTCAGCACCGATAGTGATCCCTATATTCATTAGTCAGACACCGATAGTGATCCCTATATTCATTAGTCAGGCACCGATAGTGATCCCTATATTCATTAGTCGGGCACCGATAGTGATCCCTATATTCATTAGTCAGGCACCGATAGTGATCCCTATATTCATTAGTCAGGCACCGATAGTGATCCCTATATTCATTAGTCGGGCACCGATAGTGATCCCAATATTCATTAGTCGGGCACCGATAGTGATCCCTATATTCATTAGTCAGACACCGATAGTGATCCCTATATTCATTAGTCAGGCACCGATAGTGATCCCTATATTCATTAGTCAGGCACCGATAGTGATCCCTATATTCATTAGTCAGGCACCGATAGTGATCCCTATATTCATTAGTCAGGCACCGATAGTGATCCCTATATTCATTAGTCAGGCACCGATAGTGATCCCTATATTCATTAGTCAGGCACCGATAGTGATCCCTATATTCATTAGTCAGGCACGATAGTGATCCCTATATTCATTAGTCAGGCACCGATAGTGATCCCTATATTCATTAGTCGGGCACCGATAGTGATCCCTATATTCATTAGTCGGGCACCGATAGTGATCCCTATATTCATTAGTCGGACACCGATAGTGATCCCTATATTCATTAGTCAGGCACTGATAGTGATCCCTATATTCATTAGTCAGACACCGATAGTGATCCCTATATTCATTAGTCAGCACTGATAGTGATCCCTATATCATTAGTCAGACACCGATAGTGATCCCTATATTCATTAGTCAGGCACCGATAGTGATCCCTATATTCATTAGTCAGACACCGATAGTGATCCCTATATTCATTTGTCAGACACCGATAGTGATCCCTATATTCATTAGTCGGCACCGATAGTGATCCCTATATTCATTAGTCAGGCACCGATAGTGATCCCTATATTCATTAGTCAGGCACCGATAGTGATCCCTATATTTCATTAGTCAGGCACCGATAGTGATCCCTATATTCATTAGTCAGGCACCGATAGTGATCCCTATATTCATTAGTCAGACACTGATAGTGATCCCTATATTCATTAGTCAGGCACCGATAGTGATCCTATATTCATTAGTCGGGCACCGATAGTGATCCCTATATTCATTAGTCGGGCACCGATAGTGATCCCTATATTCATTAGTCAGGCACCGATAGTGATCCTATATTCATTAGTCAGACACCGATAGTGATCCCTATATTCATTAGTCAGGCACCGATAGTGATCCCTATATTCATTAGTCAGGCACCGATAGTGATCCCTATATTCATTAGTCGGGCACCGATAGTGATCCTATATTCATTAGTCAGACACCGATAGTGATCCCTATATTCATTAGTCAGGCACCGATAGTGATCCCTATATTCATTAGTCAGACACCGATAGTGATCCCTATATTCATTAGTCAGGCACCGATAGTGATCCCTATATTCATTAGTCAGGCACCGATAGTGATCCCTATATTCATTAGTCAGACACTGATAGTGATCCCTATATTCATTAGTCGGGCACCGATAGTGATCCCTATATTCATTAGTCGGGCACCGATAGTGATCCCTATATTCATTAGTCAGGCACGATAGTGATCCCCTATATTCATTAGTCGGGCACCGATAGTGATCCCTATATTCATTAGTCAGGCACCGATAGTGATCCCTATATTCATTAGTCAGACACTGATAGTGATCCCTATATTTCATTAGTCGGGCACCGATAGTGATCCTATATTCATTAGTCAGGCACCGATAGTGATCCCTATATTCATTAGTCAGACACCGATAGTGATCCCTATATTCATTAGTCGGGCACCGATAGTGATCCCTATATTCATTAGTCAGGCACCGATAGTGATCCCTATATTCATTAGTCAGACACACCGATAAGTGATCCCTATATTCATTAGTCAGACCACGATAGTGATCCCTATATTCATTAGTCGGGCACCGATAGTGATCCCTATATTCATTAGTCAGGGCACCGATAGTGATCCCTATATTCATTAGTCAGACACCGATTAGTGATCCCTATATTCATTAGTCAGGCACCGATAGTGATCCCTATATTCATTAGTCAGACACCGATAGTGATCCCTATATTCATTAGTCGGGCACCGATAGTGATCCCTATATTCATTAGTCAGGCACCGATAGTGATCCCTATATTCATTAGTCAGGCACCGATAGTGATCCTATATTCATTAGTCAGGCACCGATAGTGATCCCTATATTCATTAGTCGGGCACCGATAGTGATCCCTATATTCATTAGTCAGGCACCGATAGTGATCCCTATATTCATTAGTCAGACACCGATAGTGATCCCTATATTCATTAGTCAGGCACCCGATAGTGATCCCTATATTCATTAGTCAGGCCACCGATAGTGATCCCTATATTCATTAGTCAGTCACTGATAGTGACCTATATTCATTAGTCGGCACCGATAGTGATCCCTATATTCATTAGTCAGACACTGATAGTGATCCCTATATTCATTAGTCAGGCACCGATAGTGATCCCTATATTCATTAGTCGGGCACCGATAGTGATCCCTATATTCATTAGTCAGACACTGATAGTGATCCCTATATTCATTAGTCAGGCACCGATAGTGATCCCTATATTCATTAGTCAGACACCGATAGTGATCCCTATATTCATTAGTCAGGCACCGATAGTGATCCCTATATTCATTAGTCAGACACCGATAGTGATCCCTATATTCATTAGTCAGGCCACCGATAGTGATCCCTAATTCATTAGTCAGGCACCGATAGTGATCCCTATATTCATAAGTCAGGCACCGATAGTGATCCCTATATTCATTAGTCGGGCACCGATAGTGATCCCTATATTCATTAGTCAGGCACCGATAGTGATCCCTGTATTCATTAGTCAGGCACCGATAGTGATCCTATATTCATTAGTCGGGCACCGATAGTGATCCCTATATTCATTAGTCGGGCACCGATATGATCCTATATTCATTAGTCGGGCACCGATAGTGATCCCTATATTCATTAGTCAGGCACCGATAGTGATCCCTATATTCATTAGTCGGGCACCGATAGTGATCCCTATATTCATTAGTCGGGCACCGATAGTGATCCCTATATTCATTAGTCAGGCACCGATAGTGATCCCTATATTCATTAGTCAGGCACCGATAGTGATCCCTATATTCATTAGTCGGGCACCGATAGTGATCCCTATATTCATTAGTCGGGCACCGATAGTGATCCCTATATTCATTAGTCGGGCACCGATAGTGATCCTATATCATTAGTCAGACCCGATAGTGATCCCTATATTCATTAGTCAGGCACCGATAGTGATCCCTATATTCATTAGTCAGGCACCGATAGTGATCCCTATATTCATTAGTCAGGCACCGATAGTGATCCCTATATTCATTAGTCAGGCACCGATAGTGATCCCTATATTCATTAGTCAGGCACCGATAGTGATCCCTATATTCATTAGTCAGGCACCGATAGTGATCCCTATATTCATTAGTCAGGCACCGATAGTGATCCCTATATTCATTAGTCGGGCACCGATAGTGATCCCTATATTCATTAGTCGGGCACCGATAGTGATCCCTATATTCATTAGTCGGACACCGATAGTGATCCCTATATTCATTAGTCAGGCACCGATAGTGATCCCTATATTCATTAGTCAGACACCGATAGTGATCCCTATATTCATTAGTCAGGCACTGATAGTGATCCCTATATTCATTAGTCAGACACCGATAGTGATCCCTATATTCATTAGTCAGGCACCGATAGTGATCCCTATATTCATTAGTCAGACACCGATAGTGATCCCTATATTCATTTGTCAGACACCGATAGTGATCCCTATATTCATTAGTCGGGCACCGATAGTGATCCCTATATTCATTAGTCAGGCACCGATAGTGATCCCTATATTCATTAGTCAGGCACCGATAGTGATCCCTATATTCATTAGTCAGGCACCGATAGTGATCCCTATATTCATTAGTCAGGCACCGATAGTGATCCCTATATTCATTAGTCAGGCACCGATAGTGATCCCTATATTCATTAGTCAGGCACCGATAGTGATCCCTATATTCATTTGTCAGACACCGATAGTGATCCCTATATTCATTAGTCGGGCACCGATAGTGATCCCTATATTCATTAGTCAGTCACCGATAGTGATCCCTATATTCATTAGTCAGGCACCGATAGTGATCTCTATATTCATTAGTCAGGCACCGATAGTGATCCCTATATTCATTAGTCAGGCACCGATAGTGATCCCTATATTCATTAGTCAGACACCGATAGTGATCCCTATATTCATTAGTTAGGCACCGATAGTGATCCTATATTCATTAGTCAGACACCGATAGTGATCCCTATATTCATTAGTCAGGCACCGATAGTGATCCCTATATTCATTAGTCAGACACTGATAGTGATCCTATATTCATTAGTCGGGCCACCGATAGTGATCCCTATATTCATTAGTCGGGGCAACCGATAGTGATCCCTATATTCATTAGTCAGACACCGATAGTGATCCCTATATTCATTAGTCGGGCACCGATAGTGATCCCTATATTCATTAGTCGGGCACCGATAGTGATCCCTATATTCATTAGTCAGGCACCGATAGTGATCCCTATATTCATTAGTCAGGCACCGATAGTGATCCCTATATTCATTAGTCAGGCACCGATAGTGATCCCTATATTCATTAGTCAGACACCGATAGTGATCCCTATATTCATTAGTCAGGCACCGATAGTGATCCCTATATTCATTAGTCAGGCACCGATAGTGATCCTATATTCATTAGTCAGGCACCGATAGTGATCCCTATATTCATTAGTCAGGCACCGATAGTGATCCCTATATTCATTAGTAAGGCACCGATAGTGATCCCTATATTCATTAGTCAGGCACCGATAGTGATCCCTATATTCATTAGTCAGGCACCGATAGTGATCCCTATATTCATTAGTCAGGCACCGATAGTGATCCCTATATTCATTAGTCAGGCACCGATAGTGATCCCTATATTCATTAGTCGGGCACCGATAGTGATCCCTATATTCATTTGTCAGACACCGATAGTGATCCCTATATTCATTAGTCGGGCACCGATAGTGATCCCTATATTCATTAGTCGGGCACCGATAGTGATCCCTATATTCATTAGTCAGGCACCGATAGTGATCCCTATATTCATTTGTCAGACACCGATAGTGATCCCTATATTCATTAGTCGGGCACCGATAGTGATCCCTATATTCATTAGTCGGGCACCGATAATGATCCCTATATTCATTAGTCGGGCACCGATAGTGATCCCTATATTCATTAGTCAGGCACCGATAGTGATCCCTATATTCATTAGTCAGGCACCGATAGTGATCCCTATATTCATTAGTCGGGCACCGATAGTGATCCCTATATTCATTAGTCGGGCACCGATAGTGATCCCTATATTCATTAGTCAGACACCGATAGTGATCCCTATATTCATTAGTCGGGCACCGATAGTGATCCCTATATTCATTAGTCGGGCACCGATAATGATCCCTATATTCATTAGTCGGGCACCGATAATGATCCCTATATTCATTAGTCGGGCACCGATGGTGATCCCTATATTCATTAGTCAGGCACCGATAGTGATCCCTATATTCATTAGTCAGGCACCGATAGTGATCCCTATATTCATTAGTCGGGCACCGATAGTGATCCCTATATTCATTAGTCAGACACCGATAGTGATCCCTATATTCATTAGTCAGGCACTGATAGTGATCCCTATATTCATTAGTCAGACACCGATAGTGATCCCTATATTCATTAGTCGGGCACCGATAGTGATCCCTATATTCATTAGTCAGACACCGATAGTGATCCCTATATTCATTAGTCAGGCACCGATAGTGATCCCTATATTCATTAGTCAGGCACCGATAGTGATCCCTATATTCATTAGTCGGGCACCGATAGTGATCCCTATATTCATTTGTCAGACACCGATAGTGATCCCTATATTCATTAGTCAGGCACCGATAGTGATCCCTATATTCATTAGTCAGGCACCGATAGTGATCCCTATATTCATTAGTCAGGCACCGATAGTGATCCCTATATTCATTAGTCAGGCACCGATAGTGATCCCTATATTCATTAGTCAGGCACCGATAGTGATCCCTATATTCATTAGTCAGGCACCGATAGTGATCCCTATATTCATTAGTCAGACACCGATAGTGATCCCTATATTCATTAGTCGGGCACTGATAGTGATCCCTATATTCATTAGTCAGGCACCGATAGTGATCCCTATATTCATTAGTCAGGCACCGATAGTGATCCCTATATTCATTAGTCAGGCACCGATAGTGATCCCTATATTCATTAGTCAGACACCGATAGTGATCCCTATATTCATTAGTCGGGCACCGATAGTGATCCCTATATTCATTAGTCGGGCACCGATAGTGATCCCTATATTCATTAGTCGGGCACTGATAGTGATCCCTATATTCATTAGTCAGGCACCGATAGTGATCCCTATATTCATTAGTCGGGCACTGATAGTGATCCCTATATTCATTAGTCAGGCACCGATAGTGATCCCTATATTCATTAGTCAGGCACCGATAGTGATCCCTATATTCATTAGTCAGACACCGATAGTGATCCCTATATTCATTAGTCAGGCACTGATAGTGATCCCTATATTCATTAGTCAGACACCGATAGTGATCCCTATATTCATTAGTAAGGCACCGATAGTGATCCCTATATTCATTAGTCAGACACCGATAGTGATCCCTATATTCATTAGTCAGGCACCGATAGTGATCCCTATATTCATTAGTCAGGCACCGATAGTGATCCCTATATTCATTAGTCGGGCACTGATAGTGATCCCTATATTCATTAGTCGGGCACCGATAGTGATCCCTATATTCATTAGTCGGGCACCGATAGTGATCCCTATATTCATTAGTCGGGCACCGATAGTGATCCCTATATTCATTAGTCAGGCACCGATAGTGATCCCTATATTCATTAGTCGGGCACCGATAGTGATCCCTATATTCATTAGTCGGGCACCGATAGTGATCCCTATATTCATTAGTCAGACACCGATAGTGATCCCTATATTCATTAGTCGGGCACCGATAGTGATCCCTATATTCATTAGTCAGGCACCGATAGTGATCCCTATATTCATTAGTCAGGCACCGATAGTGATCCCTATATTCATTAGTCGGGCACCGATAGTGATCCCTATATTCATTAGTCGGGCACCGATAGTGATCCCTATATTCATTAGTCAGACACCGATAGTGATCCCTATATTCATTAGTCGGGCACCGATAGTGATCCCTATATTCATTAGTCGGGCACTGATAGTGAATGACCCGGTGATGCCGATGGGTGTGGGCAGAGCCGGGCACCTTGGCACAGGGAGGGACCCAAGGGAGACAGTTATATAATAAGGATAATGATACGTGTGGGTGAGTAAAGCTGCTCGGTACTGATGTGCGGAACAACTGTCTCCCTGAGGCGCTAATGGCTCCTAATCAGAAAGCTGCAGTGAGGGGCCCCGGGGGGGGGGGACATGTTATTGCTGCACCGGGGCCCCAAGGGGGGGGTACATTTGGGTCCCTCTGGGGGGGCCCCTCTATAGAACATTAATGTGGGTTACAAAGAGCAAATCACTTTGTTGCAGAAGGTTCAGGACCCGGAATAAATCATGTGACCCCTGCGCCTCCCAACATGGGGGGGCCACAAACAGACCAGCTGAGACCCCACAGGCCGTGCATAAATGAATAATATCAGCCCCGGGGGGGGCAGTTAGATACAGGGGGGCTGCTGGGATTGGCACACACAGAGGGGAACGTAACAGGGTGGCTAAAGGGTTAATCGGATCAGAACAAGCAGCTGTGACTTTATATAGAATGGGCAGGAATATGTTACCCCCCCCCATACAGGGGCACAGAGCGGGGGGTTTAACAACAACAGCCCAGTGTTGCTTTCTGGCCGGGGGTTCTAGAGGTGCTGCCGGAACCAGAACCAGCGGGGCCCATTTACTAACATTTCCCCCAGTTCTTATTCCGCAGACAATAAGGAGAGATTGACTGTCATGGCTACAATGGGTTAATGAGGCTTATTGCCCCCCAGTACAAAGCAGGAGGAGGAGGTATTATTTACCCTTTATCTGTCTCATTTCCTGCACTGCTGCCTGGAGAAGCCTCTGATTGATTTATTGGTGAGAATAAGGGAAGGGAAGGGTTAATGGAGGCGCAGACACATCCAACTCTCTCTCCCCGAGTGTCTCTCTGTGTCCCATTCTGTCCCTCTTCCCCAGTAGTCTGTCTCTTTCTCTGTCTGTCTCTTTCTCTGTCTGTCTCTTTCTCTGTCTGTCTCTTTCTCTGTCTGTCTCTTTGTCTGTCTGTCTCTTTGTCTGTCTGTCTCTTTGTCTTTCTGACTCTTTGTCTGTCTGTCTCTTTGCCTGTCTGTCTCTTTGCCTGTCTGTCTCTTTGTCTGTCTGACTCTTTGTCTGTCTGTCTCTTTGTCTGTCTGTCTCTTTGTCTGTCTGTCTCTTTCTCTGTCTGTCTCTTTGTCTGTCTGACTCTTTCTCTGTCTGTCTCTTTCTCTGTCTGTCTCTTTCTCTGTCTGTCTCTTTGTCTGTCTGACTCTTTGTCTGTCTGTCTCTTTGTCTGTCTGTCTCTTTGTCTGTCTAACTCTTTGTCTGTCTGTCTCTTTGTCTGTCTGTCTCTTTGTCTGTCTGACTCTTTGTCTGTCTGTCTCTTTGTCTGTCTGTCTCTTTGTCTGTCTGTCTCTTTGTCTGTCTAACTCTTTGTCTGTCTGTCTCTTTGTCTTTCTGACTCTTTGTCTGTCTGTCTCTTTGTCTGTCTGTCTGACTCTTTGTCTGTCTGTCTCTTTGTCTGTCTGTCTCTTTGTCTGTCTGTCTCTTTGTCTTTCTGACTCTTTGTCTGTCTGTCTCTTTGTCTGTATGTCTGACTCTTTGTCTGTCTGTCTCTTTGTCTGTCTGTCTCTTTGTCTGTCTGTCTGACTCTTTGTCTGTCTGTCTCTTTGTCTATCTGTCTCTTTCTCTGTCTGTCTGTCTCTTTGTCTATCTGTCTCTTTCTCTATCTGTCTCTTTCTCTGTCTGTCTGTCTCTTTGTCTATCTGTCTCTTTCTCTGTCTGTCTCTTTGTCTGTCTGTCTCTTTGTCTGTCTGTCTCTTTGTCTGTCTAACTCTTTGTCTGTCTGTCTCTTTGTCTATCTGTCTCTTTCTCTGTCTGTCTCTTTGTCTGTCTGTCTCTTTGTCTGTCTGTCTCTTTGTCTGTCTAACTCTTTGTCTGTCTGTCTCTTTGTCTTTCTGACTCTTTGTCTGTCTGTCTCTTTGTCTGTATGTCTGACTCTTTGTCTGTCTGTCTCTTTGTCTGTCTGTCTGACTCTTTGTCTGTCTGTCTCTTTGTCTATCTGTCTCTTTCTCTGTCTGTCTGTCTCTTTGTCTATCTGTCTCTTTCTCTGTCTGTCTCTTTGTCTGTCTGTCTCTTTGTCTGTCTGTCTCTTTGTTTGTCTAACTCTTTGTCTGTCTGTCTCTTTGTCTTTCTGACTCTTTGTCTGTCTGTCTCTTTGTCTGTATGTCTGACTCTTTGTCTGTCTGTCTCTTTGTCTGTCTGTCTGACTCTTTGTCTATCTGTCTCTTTCTCTGTCTGACTCACGGTGTGGTTTGCTTTTCCCTCCCTCCATCTGTCTGTCTGTCTGTCCATCCATCTTATTCTTTCCCATCAGTCTGTCTCTCCCTGCATCTGTCTCTCTCTGAATCACTGTCTGTCTCTCTTGTGTCTGACTGTCTTTTCTGGAGTCAGATTTATTGAGATCATGTCGGATTCCCATTGGAGGATTATTTTGCATGTTAATAAGGACACGCCCCGAGGAACTGGAGTAAATATTCCTTTAAGGAAACGTCTGATGTTGATGAACTGTCACTCCCGGCATTAACCCTTCATAATCAGTGACAGGATTCTGGGAGTTGTAGTTCAGTGTTAGTTCCAGTGTGAGAGAGGGGGGGCAGCGGCACCGGCAGTACCAGTGGGAAATGAAGGGGGCGCCGGGTATAGGGACAGGTTTGTGGGTCCCCCCCCCCCCCCAGGCACTTAATAAATAGGGAGGAACTGACAGGGGCATTAATCACAGAGGGAGGGTCGATATGTACAGGCACCATTAATTACCCACAATCTGTCATCCGCACTCAGCTAAACCTACAGGTGTCACTGTAACCCCTCGGGCTCCATTTACCCCCACTTACCCCCCCCCCCTTATCTGCCCCCCCCCCCAGTGTAACCAATCCCAACTGGGCCAGCCTTTCCCCATAACTGAGCCCATTCCCTTTATCAGCTTAGTCGCTCTTCCCTGTACTTTCTCTATTTCATTACTGCCCCCCCTTATATATTTATATATAGTGACCCCCCCTTAACTGCCCCCCCCCCCCCCCCCAGTGTAACCAATCCCAACTGGGCCAGCCTTTCCCCATAACTGAGCCCATTCCCTTTATCAGCTTAGTCGCTCTTCCCTGTACTTTCTCTATTTCATTACTGCCCCCCCCCTTATATATTTATATATAGTGACCCCCCCCCTTAACTGCCCCCCCCCCCAGTGTAACCAATCCCAACTGGGCCAGCCTTTCCCCATAACTGAGCCCATTCCCTTTATCAGCTTAGTCGCTCTTCCCTGTACTTTCTCTATTTCATTACTGCCCCCCCCTTATATATTTATATATAGTGACCCCCCCCCTTAACTGCCCCCCCCCCCAGTGTAACCAATCCCAACTGGGCCAGCCTTTCCCCATAACTGAGCCCATTCCCTTTATCAGCTTAGTCGCTCTTCCCTGTACTTTCTCTATTTCATTACTGCCCCCCCTTATATATTTATATATAGTGACCCCCCCTTAACTGCCCCCCCCCCCCCAGTGTAACCAATCCCAACTGGGCCAGCCTTTCCCCATAACTGAGCCCATTCCCTTTATCAGCTTAGTCGCTCTTCCCTGTACTTTCTCTATTTCATTACTGCCCCCCCTTATATATTTATATATAGTGACCCCCCCTTAACTGCCCCTTCCCCAGTGTAACCAATCCCAACTGGGCCAGCCTTTCCCCATAACTGAGCCCATTCCCTTTATCAGCTTAGTCGCTCTTCCCTGTACTTTCTCTATTTCATTACTGCCCCCCCCTTATATATTTATATATAGTGACCCCCCCTTAACTGCCCCCTTCCCCAGTGTAACCAATCCCAACTGGGCCAGCCTTTCCCATAACTGAGCCCATTCCCTTTATCAGCTTAGTCGCTCTTCCCTGTACTTTCTCTATTTCATTACTGCCCCCCTTATATATTTATATATAGTGACCCCCCCTTAACTGCCCCTTCCCCAGTGTAACCAATCCCAACTGGGCCAGCCTTTCCCCATAACTGAGCCCATTCCCTTTATCAGCTTAGTCGCTCTTCCCTGTACTTTCTCTATTTCATTACTGCCCCCCCTTATATATTTATATATAGTGACCCCCCCTTAACTGCCCCCCCCCCAGTGTAACCAATCCCAACTGGGCCAGCCTTTCCCCATAACTGAGCCCATTCCCTTTATCAGCTTAGTCGCTCTTCCCTGTACTTTCTCTATTTCATTACTGCCCCCCCCTTATATATTTATATATAGTGACCCCCCCCCTTAACTGCCCCCCCCCCAGTGTAACCAATCCCAACTGGGCCAGCCTTTCCCCATAACTGAGCCCATTCCCTTTATCAGCTTAGTCGCTCTTCCCTGTACTTTCTGGTTATTATGAGGTTAATGGGACAGACCTGTATGTCGATGAAGGGACGAGGGGCGGAGTCAGTGGGCGGGGCCAGCAGATGTGCTACAGGTACAGAAGGTACCAGCCCAGTAGAAGTGAATAAGGAGGTAGTTACTGAGATAGAAGATACGGGTCAGGAAGGTCCTGGAGCTTCGGTTCTTTGCTGAGAAAATGTGGGAAATGTGTCAGTTGGAATAAAATCACATTTAGGGCAATAAAACAAGCGGAAAGGGCAAATTCTTTGATTTTGAATGTGGGCGGCAGAAGGCAGATGTGGCATCATATCAATACCCGGCAGCTCCAAACTGACCCTGATGGGCTTAGGGACTTATAGGGTTAATGATCCCAACACAATAACACTAATAAGGGGTTACATAGGATTATATGGGGAATAAGGGGTTACATAGGATTATATGGGGAATAAGGGGTTACATAGGATTATATGGGGAATAAGGGGTTACATAGGATTATATGGGGAATAAGGGGTTACATAGGATTATATGGGGAATAAGGGGTTACACAGGATTATATGGGGAATAAGGGGTTACACAGGATTATATGGGGAATAAGGGGTTACATAGGATTATATGAGGAATAAGGGGTTACATAGGATTATATGGGGAATAAGGGGTTACATAGGATTATATGGGGAATAAGGGGTTACATAGGATTATATGGGGAATAAGGGGTTACATAGGATTATATGGGGAATAAGGGATTACATAGGATTATATGGGGAATAAGGGGTTACATAGGATTATATGGGGAATAAGGGGTTACATAGGATTACGCAGCCTGGGGACTTTCTGTATGGGGAATAAGGGGTTACACAGGATTATATGAGGAATAAGGGGTTACATAGGATTATATGGGGAATAAGGGGTTACACAGGATTATATGGGGAATAAGGGATTACATAGGATTATATGGGGAATAAGGGATTACATAGGATTATATGGGGAATAAGGGGTTACATAGGATTATATGGGGAATAAGGGGTTACACAGGATTATATGGGGAATAAGGGGTTACACAGGATTATATGGGGAATAAGGGGTTCATAGGATTTATGAGCGAATAAGGGTTACATAGGATTATATGGGGAATAAGGGGTTACATAGGATTATATGGGGAAATAAGGGGTTACATAGGATTATATGGGGAGGTAGATAAGGGATTACATAGGATTATATGGGGAATAAGGGGTTACATAGGATATATGGGGAATAAGGGGTTACATAGGATTACGCAGCCTGGGGACTTTCTGTATGGGGAATAAGGGGTTACACAGGATTATATGAGGAATAAGGGGTTACATAGGATTATATGGGGAATAAGGGGTTACACAGGATTATATGGGGAATAAGGGATTACATAGGATTATATGAGGAATAAGGGATTACATAGGATTACATGGGGAATAAGGGGTTAAATAGGATTATATGGGGAATAAGGGGTTACATAGGATTATATGGGGAATAAGGGGTTACATAGGATTATATGGGGAATAAGGGGTTACATAGGATTATATGGGGAATAAGGGATTACATAGGATTATATGGGGAATAAGGGGTTACATAGGATTATATGGGGAATAAGGGGTTACATAGGATTAATATGGGGAATAAGGGGTTACATAGGATTATATGGGGAAATAAGGGGTTACATAGGATTATATGGGGAATAAGGGATTACATAGATTATATGGGGAAATAAGGGGTTACACAGGATTATATGGGGAATAAGGGGTTACATAGGATTATATGGGGAATAAGGGGTTACATAGGATTATATGGGGAATAAGGGGTTACATAGGATTATATGGGGAATAAGGGGTTACATAGGATTATATGGGGAATAAGGGATTACATAGGATTATATGGGGAATAAGGGGTTACATAGGATTATATGGGGAATAAGGGGTTACACAGGATTATATGGGGAATAAGGGGTTACATAGGATTATATGGGGAATAAGGGGTTACATAGGATTACGCAGCCTGGGGACTTTCTGTATGGGGAATAAGGGGTTACACAGGATTATATGGGGAATAAGGGGTTACATAGGATTATATGGGGAATAAGGGGTTACATAGGATTATATGGGGAATAAGGGGTTACACAGGATTATATGGGGAATAAGGGGTTACATAGGATTATATGGGGAATAAGGGGTTACACAGGATTATATGGGGAATAAGGGGTTACATAGGATTATATGGGGAATAAGGGGTTACATAGGATTATATGGGGAATAAAGGGTTACACAGGATTATATGGGGAATAAGGGGTTACATAGGATTATATGGGGAATAAGGGGTTACATAAGGATATATGGGGAATAAGGGGTTACATAGGATTATATGGGGAATAAGGGGTTACACAGGATTATATGGGGATAAGGGGTTACATAGGATTATATGGGGAATAAGGGGTTACATAGGATTATATGGGGGAATAAGGGGTTACACAGGATTATATGGGGAATAAGGGTTACACAGGATTATATGGGGAATAAGGGGTTACACAGGATTATATGGGGAATAAGGGGTTACACAGGATTATATGGGGAATAAGGGGTTACATAGGATTATATGGGGAATAAGGGGTTACATAGGATTATATGGGGAATAAGGGGTTACATAGGATTATATGGGGAATAAGGGGTTACATAGGATTATATGGGGAATAAGGGGTTACATAGGATTATATGGGGAATAAGGGGTTACATAGGATTACGAAGCCTGGGACTTTCTGTATGGGGAATAAGGGGTTACATAGGATTATATGGGGAATAAGGGGTTACATAGGATTATATGGGAATAAGGGGTTACATAGGATTATATGGGGAATAAGGGGTTACATAGGATTATATGGGGAATAAGGGGTTACACAGGATTATATGGGGAATAAGGGGTTACATAGGATTATATGGGGAATAAGGGGTTACATAGGATTATATGGGGAATAAGGGGTTACACAGGATTATATGGGGAATAAGGGGTTACATAGGATTATATGGGGAATAAGGGGTTACATAGGATTATATGGGGAATAAGGGGTTACATAGGATTATATGGGGAATAAGGGGTTACACAGGATTATATGGGGAATAAGGGGTTACACAGGATTATATGGGGAATAAGGGGTTAATGTGAGATTCTGTGGGCGGAGCCTGGCAGTCAGGGAGTTAAAGGCAATATTATTACACAAATCAGAGTGTTTGCAGCTCATTTCCAGCCGCGTTTAATAGAAAGTTCCGCTATAACGAGGGAAACGCGCGGCGGCGCCGGGATTTAGCGGATTTAGCGGATTTAGCGCTCCGGGAAATTCCCAGTTTTATTTAATAGGATTTCTGGCAGGTGCGGGGGGCTGATCTCCTGACGGAATAACATTGGGGGTGAAGTGTATAATAAGGCAAAAATCCTCATTATTTCCTCTATGTTTGTGGCAAGTGAAGCCATTACTTTCCCTGCCCGTGCCCCCCCAGATTGGCTGCTGTACCCCTGTACCCCCACTCCAGGGCCCCCACACTTTTATCCACTGTGGGGCCCCATTATGTGCCGAGGTTGGTACCAGCCCAGACCCAATGTGCCGCACCTTCCTGGGGACTTTGGTTTCCATGGAAACAGGCTGAGATTCATCGTATTCAGCGGAACATTCGCCCTTTTTGCGCTGAAGCTTTTTGTAACCAAATTGGCTCTGATTGGCTGTGAGAGCCGGCGGGTCATTTACTCACAAAGTCACAGAGATTGGAGGAAATTGTGGCAAGAAAATGCTATTTTATTTCAAAGTCAATTCTTTAAGATTATCAATCAAATAAACCTGAAATGTAAATAAAAGAATTTGGCAGCTGCTTCTATAGAAACCAATGGGGGGGGGGGGGATATATTGTATTCAAAATGTGTTTATTAACTCCAACTTGCAGCGCAGCAGTAAAGTGTGCCTGAGTCTGAGCTTTCAGCCGGCGCTACACATTAGAACTGCTTTCAGCTAACCTATTGTTTCTCCTACTCCCATGTAACTGGAGGAGTCCCAAGCCGGACTTGGATTTCTTACTATTGAGTGCTATTCTGATACCTACTGGGAGCTGCTATCTTGCTCCCTTCCCATTGTTCTGCTGATCGGCTGCTGGGGGGGAGGGGGGGGGATATCACTCCAACTTGCAGCGCAGCAGTAAAGTGAGACTGAGTCTGAGCTTTCAGCCAGCGCTACACATTAGGACTATGGGGATATTTATGGAACAAATTATAACAGTTTTACAAGTAAAATCAAGGTCCATAAAGGACAAGTCCTGATTGGCTGCTGGGGGGGGGGCACATTTCCACGCTGCAGTCTCTGCGCTCGGATTCCGTATGGGTCGTTTGTCGTTTCCCAAATACCCAGCGCTGATGTTCTGTTGGGCTCAGTTCTGGATTCATGGAAATGGCAGAACGGCACAAACAAACTGAGTGACCTCGGCCTGTCGGCCTCCGACATAATTACTCGCGAGGAACACGGGAAATTGCCTCTTATTGGAGCGAACGAGCTGCAGTAGGAAACAGTCTCCCCGTTAGGGAAGGAATCGCCCTTACACACAGTCTCCCCGTTAGGGAAGGAGTCGCCCTTACACACGGTCTCCCCGTTAGGGAAGGAGTCGCCCTCACACGCGGTCTCCCCGTTAGGGATGGAGTCGCCCTCACACGCGGTCTCCCCGTTAGGGATGGAGTCGCCCTCACACGCGGTCTCCCCGTTAGGGATGGAGTCGCCCTCACACGCGGTCTCCCTGTTAGGGAAGGAGTCGCCCTCACACGCGGTCTCCCCGTTAGGGATGGAGTCGCCCTCACACGCGGTCTCCCCGTTAGGGAAGGAGTCGCCCTCACACGCGGTCTCCCCGTTAGGGAAGGAGTCGCCCTCACACGCGGTCTCCCCGTTAGGGAAGGAGTCGCCCTCACACGCGGTCTCCCCGTTAGGGAAGGAGTCGCCCTCACACGCGGTCTCCCCGTTAGGGAAGGAGTCGCCCTCACACGCGGTCTCCCCGTTGGGGAATGCGTCGCCCTCACACGCGGTCTCCCCGTTGGGGAAGGCGTCGCCCTCACACGCGGTCTCCCCGTTGGGGAAGGCGTCGCCCTCACACGCGGCCTCCCCGTTGGGGAAGGCGTCGCCCTCACACGCGGTCTCCCCGTTGGGGAAGGAGTCGCCCTCACACGTGGTCTCCCCGTTGGGGAATGTGTCGCCCTCACACGCGGTCTCCCCGTTAGGGAAGGAGTCGCCCTCACACGCGGTCTCCCCGTTAGGGAAGGCGTCGCCCTCACACGCGGTCTCCCCGTTAGGGAAGGCGTCGCCCTCACACGCGGTCTCCCCGTTAGGGAAGGCGTCGCTCTCACACGCGGTCTCCCCGTTAGGGAAGGAGTCGCCCTCACACGCGGTCTCCCCGTTAGGGAAGGCGTCGCCCTCACACGCGGTCTCCCCGTTAGGGAAGGAGTCGCCCTCACACGCGGTCTCCCCGTTAGGGAAGGAGTCGCCCTCACACGCGGTCTCCCCGTTAGGGAAGGCGTCGCTCTCACACGCGGTCTCCCCGTTAGGGAAGGAGTCGCCCTTACTCGCGGTCTCCCCGTTGGGGAAGGCGTCGCCCTTACACGCGGTCTCCCCGTTAGGGAAGGAGTCGCCCTCACACGCGTTCTCCCCGTTAGGGAAGGAGTCGCCCTTACACGCGGTCTCCCCGTTAGGGAAGGAGTCGCCCTTACACGCGGTCTCCCCGTTAGGGAAGGAGTCGCCCTCACACGCGGTCTCCCCGTTAGGGAAGGAGTCGCCCTCACACGCGTTCTCCCCGTTAGGGAAGGAGTCGCCCTTACACGCGGTCTCCCCGTTAGGGAAGGAGTCGCCCTTACACGCGGTCTCCCCGTTAGGGAAGGAGTCGCCCTCACACGCGGTCTCCCCCCGTTAGGGAAGGCGTCGCCCTCACACGCGGTCTCCCCGTTAGGGAAGGAGTCGCCCTCACACGCGGTCTCCCGTTAGGGAAGGAGTCGCCCTCACACGCGGTCTCCCCGTTAGGGAAGGAGTCGCCCTTACACACGCGGTCTCCCCGTTAGGGAAGGAGTCGCCCTCACACGCGGTCTCCCCCGTTAGGGAAGGCGTCGCCCTCACACGCGGTCTCCCCGTTAGGGAAGGAGTCGCCCTCACACGCGGTCTCCCCGTTAGGGAAGGAGTCGCCCTTACACGCGGTCTCCCCGTTAGGGAAGGAGTCGCCCTAACACGCGGTCTCCCCGTTGGGGAAGGCGTCGCCCTCACACGCGGCCTCCCCGTTGGGGAAGGCGTCGCCCTCACACGCGGTCTCCCCGTTGGGGAAGGCGTCGCCCTCACACGCGGTCTCCCCGTTAGGGAAGGAGTCGCCCTCACACGCGGTCTCCCCGTTAGGGAAGGAGTCGCCCTCACACGCGGTCTCCCCGTTAGGGAAGGCGTCGCTCTCACACGCGTTCTCCCCGTTAGGGAAGGAGTCGCCCTTACACGCGGTCTCCCCGTTAGGGAAGGAGTCGCCCTCACACGCGGTCTCCCCGTTAGGGAAGGCGTCGCTCTCACACGCGTTCTCCCCGTTAGGGAAGGAGTCGCCCTTACACACGGTCTCCCCGTTAGGGAAGGAGTCGCCCTTACACACGGTCTCCCCGTTAGGGAAGGAGTCGCCCTTACACGCGGTCTCCCCGTTAGGGAAGGGGTCGCCCTTACACGCGGTCTCCCCGTTAGGGAAGGAGTCGCCCTCACACGCGGTCTCCCCGTTAGGGAAGGAGTCGCCCTTACACACGGTCTCCCCGTTAGGGAAGGAGTCGCCCTTACACGCGGTCTCCCCGTTAGGGAAGGAGTCGCCCTTACACGCGGTCTCCCCGTTAGGGAAGGAGTCGCCCTTACACGCGGTCTCCCCGTTAGGGAAGGAGTCGCCCTTACACGCGGTCTCCCCGTTGGGGAAGGCGTCGCCCTTACACGCGGTCTCCCCGTTAGGGAAGGAGTCGCCCTTACACGCGGTCTCCCCGTTAGGGAAGGCGTCGCCCTTACACGCGGTCTCCCCGTTTGGGAAGGCGTCGCCCTCACACGCGGTCTCCCCGTTAGGGAAGGAGTCGCCCTCACACGCGGTCTCCCCGTTAGGGAAGGAGTCGCCCTTACACGCGGTCTCCCCGTCAGGGAAGGAGTCGCCCTCACACGCGTTCTCCCCGTCGGGGAAGGCGTCGCCCTCACACGCGGTCTCCCCGTTAGGGAAGGAGTCACCCTTACACGCGGTCTCCCCGTTAGGGAAGGAGTCGCCCTTACACACGGTCTCCCCGTTGGGGAAGGCGTCGCTCTCACACGCGGTCTCCCCGTTGGGGAAGGAGTCGCCCTTACACGCGGTCTCCCCGTTGGGGAAGGCGTCGCCCTTACACGCGGTCTCCCCGTTGGGGAAGGCGTCGCCCTCACACGCGGTCTCCCCGTTGGGGAAGGAATTGTTTGGGCTTCCGAGGAGGAGTTAATATTGGTAATGGGGGGATTCAGGCAAATGCTATTGGCCGGTTATTGGGCTGCTGGGGGGGCATTTGTACTCGAAACACCGGGGCCCATTGTGGATCCCAGTCCAGACCTGCCCTTTCCGTCCCACAAGGTCCCGTCTCAGGCCCCCCTGCAGTTCCCCCCATCACAGTGGGGTCCAAAGACAAAGAACATGGCCGCCCCTTCCCTTTTTATACCCAGGATTACCCATAACACCCCTGGTACAACCCACACAGCCATCACACAGTCGGGGGAATTAACTTGCCCTTAGTATCTAATACCCGGTGAAACCACATCTCCCAGCATCCTCGGCTGGTTGAGCTGAACGGTGAGAGTTGTAGTTCAGCCACAGGTTATGGAGACCCAGTGTAACTCCCTACAGAAGCTCCTATGTCTCCTTAATGCCCCACATTCTCTGTATCTGGCCGGGGCCACAAGAGAACAAACAAGATGCCCCCCCCCGGTTCTGTTTATTGCCCAGAGAGCACTCGCTGTCAGTCTGACTCCCCCCGCGCTGCACGGATCACTGGTGCAAGAGACAGACTGACACTCTCGCAGCTGCCGGTAGGGCCCAAACCCATCTGAATGGGGGGGTATAATGTAACACAGAGACACCCCCACTACAATAATCCCCTTTATTCTGATAATATTCCATGCATTGGTTTCTTTCCCTTATCCTTAGTCTCACAGGCTTCTCCAGGCAGCAGTGCAGCTAAATGACAGTTGACGCTGCTTTGTTTTATGGGCGCTGGTTCTGATACCAAGAGCATCTCTAGAATCACTGCCATCAGTGGCGTAAATAAGGCCCCCACAGACCCGCAATGTGGGGGGGCCCCGAGTCCCTAAGAGGAGCCCTGTCAGTGAAGGGCCACTCACAGCCCAGGAGTCTTATCAGTGTTGCTCTTAGGAGCAGTTGTGGCACCAGAGAGATCAATATGGCGCCTGTAGGGGCTCTAGGGGTAAGTGCCCTAGGGTAGTCAATGTGGTGCCAATGGGGGTTCCACTGTGGGTGCCAATGGGGGTGCCACTGGGGGTGACAATGGGGGTGCCACTGGGGGTTCCACTGGGGGTGCCAATGGGGGTGCCAATGGGGGTAGCCAATGGGGGTGCCACTGGGGGTGCCAATGGGGTGCCACTGGGGTGCAATGGGGGTGCCACTGGGGGTGCCAATGGGGGTGCCCAATGGGGGGTAGGCCAATGGGGTGCACTGGGGGTGCCAATGGGGGTGCCACTGGGGGTGACAATGGGGTGCCAATGGGGTAGCCAATGGGGGGTGCCACTGGGGTGACAATGGGGGTGCCACTGGGGGTGCCAATGGGGGTGCCAATGGGGGTAGCCAATGGGGGTGCCACTGGGGGTGCCAATGGGGTGCCACTGGGGGTGACAATGGGGGGTAGCCACTGGGGGTGCCAATGGGGGTAGCCCAATGGGGGTGCCAATGGGGGTAGCCAATGGGGGTGCCACTGGGGGTTCCACTGGGGGTTACACTGGGGGTGACAATGGGGGTGACAATGGGGGTGCCAATGGGGGTTACACTGGGGGTGACAATGGGGGGTGCCACTGGGGGTGCCAATGGGGGTGCCAATGGGGGTAGCCAATGGGGGTTACACTGGGTGTGACAATGGGGGTGCCACTGGGGGGTGCCAATGGGGGTGCCAATGGGGGTAGCCAATGGGGGTGCCACTGGGGGTGCCAATGGGGGTGCCAATGGGGGAGCCAATGGGGTGCCAATGGGGGTAGCCAATGGGGTGCCAATGGGGGTAGCCAATGGGGTGCCAATGGGGTAGCCAATGGGGAGCCAATGGGGTGCCAATGGGGGTAGCCAATGGGGGTGCCAATGGGGGTGCCACTGGGGGTGCCAATGGGGGTAGCCAATGGGGGAGCCAATGGGGGAGCCAATGGTGGTACCAATGGGGGTGCCAATGGGGGAGCCAATGGGGGTGCCAATGGGGGTGCCAATGGGGGAGCCAATGGGGGTGCCACTGTGAGGGCTGGGGCTTTGGGGCAGCACATGTGAGGGGGAAAGAGTCGTCTCTGAGGGTTCTGATGGGCTTTGTGAGGAACCAATGGCACCTTGTGCAGGGCCCCCCCCCCTCATGAATAATAAAGTTCTGTTGCTAAGAACCCACTGGGCCCAAATGATTGTGGGGAAGTGTAAATTGGTGCAGTACGGCCCGGGCCCAGGGGCTTGTGGGTAACAGCCCAATACAGAGGCAGAGAGAGTGTCAGGGGTGACTGTCCCTCCCCGTGGGAATATTCTGCGCCTCAACCGGTCCTGGAGCAAAGAGAGACCGCTGTGTCCCCGAGACCCCCAGGGAACCGCTGATGGGAATGAGACGCGTGCGACATGGATACAAGCCCCCCCCAAACAAAACTGTCATATAAAGCCTTACTGGGGCGCCCTACCCCCACACTCACCGGTCACACCGGCTCCGTCCCTACCCCCACACTCACCGGTCACACCGGCTCCGTCCCTACCCCCATACTCACCGGTCACACCGGCTCCGTCCCTACCCCCATACTCACCGGTCACACCGGCTCCGTCCCTACCCCCATACTCACCGGTCACACCGGCTCCGTCCCTGCCCCCATACTCACCGGTCACACCGGCTCCGTCCCTACCCCCATACTCACCGGTCACACCGGCTCCGTCCCTACCCCCATACTCACCGGTCACACCGGCTCCGTCCCTGCCCCCATACTCACCGGTCACACCGGCTCCGTCCCTGCCCCCATACTCACCGGTCACACCGGCTCCGTCCCTGCCCCCATACCCCCCGGTTACCAGGGCAGATAAATGTGAGAGGAGCCAATTTTCTGGTAATGTCAGATATAAATAACCGGCGCCCGGGGACTCGCTGACCTTTACTGTGTTTATTGGGCTCGGGAGAACTTTCTGCTGTTTTTTTAGTCATTAAACAACAACCCCCCCCGGGCACCCACCTCCCCCCCAGGCCACCCACCTCCCCCCCGGGCACCTACCTCCCCCTCGGGCACCCACCTCCCCCCCGGGCACCCACCTCCCCCCGGGCACCCACCTCCCCCCCGGGCACCCACCCCTCCCCCCGGGCACCCACCTCCCCCCCGGGCACCCACCTCCCCCCCAGGCACCCACCTCCCCCCCGGGCACCCACCTCCCCCTCGGGCACTCATCTCCCCCCCGGGCACCCACCTCCCCCCCGGGCACCACCTCCCCCCCAGGCACCCACCTCCCCCCGGGCACCCACCTCCCCCCCGGGCACCACCTCCCCCCGGGCACCCACCTCCCCCCGGGCACCTACCTCCCCCTCGGGCACCCATCTCCCCCCCTGGGACCCACCTCCCCCCCGGGCACCCACCTCCCCCCCGGTCACCCACCTCCCCCCCGGTCACCCACCTCTCCCCGGGCACCCACCTCCCCCCCGGGCACCCACCTCCCCCCCGGGCACCCACCTCCCCCGAGGCACCTACCTCCCCCCCAGGCACCTACCTCCCCCCCAAGCACCCACCTTCCCCCCCGGACACCCACCTCCCCCCCGGGCACCTACCTCCCCCGGGCACCTACCTCACCCCGGGCACCTACCTTCCCCCTAGGCACCCACCTCCCCCCAAGGCACCTACCTCCCCCGGGCACCTACCTCACCCCGGGCACCTACCTTCCCCCTAGGCACCCACCTCCCCCCCAGGCACCTACCTCACCCCGGGCACCCACCTCCCCCCTGGGCTCCTGCCCCCTCTACTGCTAAGACACTCACACATAAACCACTTGCCCACAGCTGGGGCAGAACAAAGTAAGTGGCATTTATGCAAGGGGCTGTCCCCGTCCCCCCCCCAGCCGAGCCCAGGGGCATTAAATGCCAATCTGATGGTACCATGGGCATAGGTGGGCAGAACCCCAGGGCATTTATTCCGCAGGATCCAGAGGGGGCAGATTGCCTGTGGCTATAGGTCCAAGTGCTCCTCCTCTTTATCTGGTTCTGAGGTTTTGCTCACTTGGGCCAGGAATTCTAAGCAGGGGTAGGTCCCGCCCCCGACCCAACACCCCCCAACAACCCCCTGTGAATCTGCCCCTCAGCTCGTTACCCTTCCTTCTTCTATACCCCATTAACCATAGGGAGCGAGGGCCACTTACCCCCCAACTCTTCCCCCTATAATCTCGCCGACGCCAAACTGAGGAAAGTGATTGGTGGCTGAACTGAAAGTGCTGTACCGGTACCAGCCTATAGAGGGCAGTCACTGAGCTCATTATGCTCCTCGGGGGAGGGACAGTGTGAGGTCAGCTCCCAGGCAACACCCCCAAGTAGGGACTCCAGTGATGGGATTTCACATGACTCCGCCCCCTTTTCATGGGGTTTCCTTTATGGCAGTGGGGGGGGGGGCCAAGAGAGAATTCTGGGGGATGAGTTTCTGTATTACTGGGGAAAAACATGGCAAATAGTGCCCCTGTTAGTTAGTCAATAGGGGGTGATTGTGAGCAATATTTTGGGGCAAATATCCTGTAACAGAACCGGGTGCAGCCCTGCAAGTGTAACTACAACTCCCAGAATGCCCTGAGAGCCTGAGCTGGTTGGGGTATTGGGGGGGGGGCAGATACTCAGTACTTGTTATTACTACAGAGGGGGGAATTCTGTGGCCGTTGCGACTCCTGAATCCATTACTATAATCCCCGTTGGCCCCGAGTGGGTCTCACAGCACCGAGGGAATTTCACCTCATTCTGCCTCCGGCCCAGGTGCAGATTAATTGCCCCCAGTGCTGCCTGTGCATCAGGGCAATTGCCCCTCTTATTCTGACAAGGGGCTTATTTACTAAGTGCAGTTCCGGGAGCAACAGATTCCCCACACTTAGTACCCCCTCTATGATACAGGGGTGGGGGGCTGCACGTATGAACCCCCTTTTCCTTTCCCCAGATGAGCGCTAAGGGGCAAGACTGGGCCTATTAGGTTTCATTTGCCCCTAAATACTGAGATTTTCCCTTCGCTGCTGTTTCTCACTCAGCAGACAAATCCCAGACTGGGGGTCAGTGCTCCCCACTACTGAGTGACTCCCCGGGGTGGGGGGCAGACTGGGGGTCAGTGCTCCCCACTACTGAGTGACTCCCCGGGGTGGGGGGCAGACTGGGGGGGGGTCAGTGCTTGTTGCTACTGAGTGACTCCCCCGGGGGTGGGGGGCAGACTGGGGGTCAGTGCTTGTTGCTACTGAGTGACTCCCCGGGGTGGGGGGCAGACTGGGGGTCAGTGCTCCCCACTACTGAGTGACTCCCCCGGGGTGGGGGGCAGACTGGGGGGGGGTGTCAGTGCTTGTTGCTACTGAGTGACTCCCCGGGGTGGGGGGCAGACTGGGGGTCAGTGCTTGTTGCTACTGAGTGACTCCCCCGGGGTGGGGGCAGACTGGGGGTCAGTGCTCGTTGCTACTGAGTGACTCCCCGGGGTGGGGGGGCAGACTGGGGGTCAGTGCTTGTTGCTACTGAGTGACTCCCCGGGGTGGGGGCAGACTGGGGGTCAGTGCTCGTTGCTACTGAGTGACTCCCCGGGGTGGGGGGCAGACTGGGGGTCAGTGCTCGTTGCTACTGAGTAACTCCCGGGGTGGGGGCAGACTGGGGGTCAGTGCTTGTTGCTACTTGAGTGACTCCCCGGGGTGGGGGGCAGACTGGGGGTCAGTGCTTGTTGCTACTGAGTGACTCCCCGGGGTGGGGGGCAGACTGGGGGGGGGTCAGTGCTTGTTGCTACTGAGTGACTCCCGCGGGGTGGGGGCAGACTGGGGGTCAGTGCTTGTTGCTACTGAGTGACTCCCCGGGGTGGGGGGCAGACCTGGGGGTCAGTGCTTGTTGCTACTGAGTGACTCCCCGGGGTGGGGGGCAGACTGGGGGTCAGTGCTCATTGCTACTGAGTGACTCCCCGGGGTGGGGGCAGAACTGGGGGTCAGTGCTCATTGCTACTGAGTGACTCCCGGGGTGGGGGGCAGACTGGGGGTCAGTGCTTGTTGCTACTGAGTGACTCCCCGGGGTGGGGGGCAGACTGGGGGTCAGTGCTTGTTGCTACTGAGTGACTCCCCGGGGTGGGGGGCAGACTGGGGGTCAGTGCTCATTGCTACTGAGTCCACTCCCCGGGGTGGGGGCAGACTGGGGGTCAGTGCTTGTTTGCTACTGAGTGACTCCCCGGGGTGGGGGCAGACTGGGGGGTCAGTGCTTGTTGCTACTGAGTGACTCCCCGGGGTGGGGGGCAGACTGGGGGTCAGTGCTCATTGCTACTGAGTGACTCCCCGGGGTGGGGGGCAGACTGGGGTCAGTGCTTGTTGCTACTGAGTGACTCCCCGGGGTGGGGGCAGACTGGGGGTCAGTGCTTGTTGCTACTGAGTGACTCCCCGGGGTGGGGGGCAGACTGGGGGTCAGTGCTTGTTGCTACTGAGTGACTCCCCGGGGTGGGGGGCAGACTGGGGGTCAGTGCTCATTGCTACTGAAGTGACTCCCCGGGGTGGGGGGCAGACTGGGGGTCAGTGCTTGTTGCTACTGAGTGACTCCCCGGGGTGGGGGCAGACTGAGGGTCAGTGCTCATTGCTACTGAGTGACTCCCCGGGGTGGGGGGCAGACTGGGGGTCAGTGCTTGTTGCTACTGAGTGACTCTCCGGGGTGGGGGGCAGACTGGGGGGGTCAGTGCTCATTTGCTACTGAGTGACTGCCCGGGGTGGGGGGCAGACTGGGGGTCAGTGCTTGTTGCTACTGAGTGACTCCCCGGGGTGGGGGGGCAGACTGGGGGTCAGTGCTCCCCGCTACTGAGTGACTCCCCGGGGTGGGGGGCAGACTGGGGGGGGTCAGTGCTTGTTGCTACTGAGTGACTCCCCGGGGTGGGGGGCAGACTGGGGGTCAGTGCTTGTTGCTACTGAGTGACTCCCCGGGGTGGGGGGGCAGACTGGGGGTCAGTGCTCGTTGCTACTGAGTGACTCCCCGGGTGGGGGGCCAGACTGGGGGGTCAGTGCTTGTTGCTACTGGAGTGACTGCCCGGGGTGGGGGGCAGACTGGGGGTCAGTGCTTGTTGCTACTGAGTGACTCCCCGGGGTTGGGGGGGCAGACTGGGGGTCAGTGCTCCCCGCTACTGAGTGACTCCCCGGGGTGGGGGGCAGACTGGGGGGTCAGTGCTTGTTGCTACTGAGTGACTCCCGGGGTGGGGGGCAGACTGGGGGTCAGTGCTTGTTGCTACTGAGTGACTCCCCGGGGTGGGGGGCAGACTGGGGGTCAGTGCTTGTTGCTACTGAGTGACTCCCCGGGGTGGGGGGGCAGACTGGGGGTCAGTGCTCCCCACTACTGAGTGACTCCCCGGGGTGGGGGGCAGACTGGGGGGGGTCAGTGCTCAATGCTACTGAGTGACTCCCCGGGGTGGGGGGCAGACTGGGGGTCAGTGCTTGTTGCTACTGAGTGACTCCCCGGGGTGGGGGGCAGACTGGGGGGGGTCAGTGCTCATTGCTACTGAGTGACTGCCCGGGGTGGGGGGCAGACTGGGGGTCAGTGCTTGTTGCTACTGAGTGACTCCCCGGGGTGGGGGGCAGACTGGGGGTCAGTGCTTGTTGCTACTGAGTGACTCCCCGGGGTGGGGGGCAGACTGGGGGGGGTCAGTGCTCCCCGCTACTGAGTGACTCCCCGGGGTGGGGGCAGACTGGGGGGTCAGTGCTTGTGCTACTGAGTGACTCCCCGGGGTGGGGGGCAGACTGGGGGTCAGTGCTCATTGCTACTGAGTGACTCCCCGGGGTGGGGGGCAGACTGGGGGTCAGTGCTTGTTGCTACTGAGTGACTCCCCGGGGTGGGGGCAGACTGGGGGTCAGTGCTTGTTGCTACTGAGTGACTCCCCGGGGTGGGGGCAGACTGGGGGTCAGTGCTCAATGCTACTGAGTGACTCCCCGGGGTGGGGGGCAGACTGGGGGTCAGTGCTTGTTGCTACTGAGTGACTCCCCGGGGTGGGGGGCAGACTGGGGGGGGTCAGTGCTCAATGCTACTGAGTGACTCCCCGGGGTGGGGGGCAGACTGGGGGTCAGTGCTTGTTGCTACTGAGTGACTCCCCGGGGTGGGGGGCAGACTGGGGGTCAGTGCTTGTTGCTACTGAGTCACTCCCCGGGGTGGGGGGCAGACTGGGGGTCAGTGCTTGTTGCTACTGAGTCACTCCCCGGGGTGGGGGGCAGACTGGGGGGGGGTCAGTGCTTGTTGCTACTGAGTGACTCCCCGGGGTGGGGGGCAGACTGGGGGTCAGTGCTTGTTGCTACTGAGTCACTCCCCGGGGTGGGGGGCAGACTGGGGGTCAGTGCTTGTTGCTACTGAGTCACTCCCCGGGGTGGGGGGCAGACTGGGGGGGGGTCAGTGCTTGTTGCTACTGAGTGACTCCCCGGGGTGGGGGGCAGAACTGGGGGGTCAGTGCTCATTGCTACTGAGTGACTCCCCGGGGTGGGGGGCAGACTGGGGGTCAGTGCTTGTTGCTACTGAGTGACTCCCCGGGGTGGGGGCAGACTGGGGGTCAGTGCTCCCCGCTACTGAGTGACTCCCCGGGGTGGGGGGCAGACTGGGGGTCAGTGCTTGTTGCTACTGAGTGACTCCCCGGGGTGGGGGGCAGACTGGGGGTCAGTGCTTGTTGCTACTGAGTGACTCCCCGGGGTGGGGGGCAGACTGGGGGTCAGTGCTTGTTGCTACTGAGTGACTCCCCGGGGTGGGGGGCAGACTGGGGGTCAGTGCTCGTTGCTACTGAGTGACTCCCCGGGGTGGGGGGCAGACTGGGGGTCAGTGCTTGTTGCTACTGAGTGACTCCCGGGGTGGGGGGCAGACTGGGGGTCAGTGCTTGTTGCTACTGAGTCACTCCCGGGGTGGGGGGCAGACTGGGGGTCAGTGCTTGTTGCTACGGAGTGACTCCCCCGGGGTGGGGGGGCAGACTGGGGGTCAGTGCTTGTTGCTACTGAGTCACTCCCGGGGTGGGGGGCAGACTGGGGGGGGTCAGTGCTTGTTGCTACTGAGTGACTCCCCGGGGTGGGGGCAGACTGGGGGTCAGTGCTTGTTGCTACTGAGTGACTCCCCGGGGTGGGGGGCAGAGTGGGGGTCAGTGCTTGTTGCTACTGAGTGACTCCCCGGGGTGGGGGGGCAGACTGGGGGGTCAGTGCTTGTTGCTACTGAGTGACTCCCGGGGTGGGGGGCAGACTGGGGGTCAGTGCTTGTTGCTACTGAGTGACTCCCGGGGTGGGGGGCAGACTGGGGGTCAGTGCTTGTTGCTACTGAGTGACTCCCCGGGGTGGGGGGCAGACTGGGGGTCAGTGCTTGTTGCTACTGAGTGACTCCCCGGGGTTGGGGGGGCAGACTGGGGGTCAGTGCTTGTTGCTACTGAGTGACTCCCCGGGGTGGGGGGCAGACTGGGGGTCAGTGCTCATTGCTACTGAGTGACTCCCCGGGGTGGGGGGCAGACTGGGGGGGGTCAGTGCTCATTGCTACTGAGTGTCTCCCCCGGGGTGGGGGACAGACTGGGGGTCAGTGCTTGTTGCTACTGAGTGACTCCCCGGGGTGGGGGGCAGACTGGGGGGGGTCAGTGCTTATTGCTACTGAGTGACTCCCCGGGGTGGGGGGCAGACTGGGGGGGGTCAGTGCTCATTGCTACTGAGTGACTCCCCGGGGTGGGGGACAGACTGGGGGGGGGTCAGTGCTCATTGCTACTGAGTGACTCCCCGGGGTGGGGGGCAGACTGGGGGGGGTCAGTGCTTGTTGCTACTGAGTGACTCCCCGGGGTGGGGGCAGACTGGGGGTCAGTGCTTGTTGCTACTGAGTGACTCCCCGGGGTGGGGGACAGACTGGGGGGGGTCAGTGCTCATTGCTACTGAGTGACTCCCCGGGGTGGGGGGCAGACTGGGGGGGGTCAGTGCTCATTGCTACTGAGTGACTCCCCGGGGTGGGGGGCAGACTGGGGGGGGGTCAGTGCTCATTGCTACTGAGTGACTGCCCGGGGTGGGGGGCAGACTGGGGGTCAGTGCTTGTTGCTACTGAGTGACTCCCCGGGGTGGGGGGCAGACTGGGGGGGGGTCAGTGCTCATTGCTACTGAGTGACTGCCCGGGGTGGGGGCAGACTGGGGGTCAGTGCTTGTTGCTACTGAGTGACTCCCCGGGGTGGGGGGCAGACTGGGGGTCAGTGCTTGTTTGCTACTGAGTGACTCCCGGGGTGGGGGACAGACTGGGGGGGGGGTCAGTGCTCATTGCTACTGAGCGACTCCCCGGTGTGGGGGGCAGACTGGGGGTCAGTGCTTGTTGCTACTGAGTGACTCCCGAGGTGGGGGGCAGACTGGGGGGGGTCAGTGCTCATTGCTACTGAGTGACTCCCCGGGGTGGGGGGCAGACTGGGGGTCAGTGCTTGTTGCTACTGAGTGACTCCCGAGGTGGGGGGCAGACTGGGGGGGGGTCAGTGCTCAATGCTACTGAGTGACTCCCCGGGGTGGGGGGCAGACTGGGGGTCAGTGCTCATTGCTACTGAGTGACTCCCCGGGGTGGGGGGCAGACTGGGGGGGGTCAGTGCTCATTGCTACTGAGTGACTCCCCGGGGTGGGGGGCAGACTGGGGGGGGGTCACTGCTCATTGCTACTGAGTGACTCCCCGGGGTGGGGGGCAGACTGGGGGGGGGTCAGTGCTCATTGCTACTGAGTGACTCCCCGGGGTGGGGGGCAGACTGGGGGTCAGTGCTCATTGCTACTGAGTGACTCCCCGGGGTGGGGGGCAGACTGGGGGTCAGTGCTCATTGCTACTGAGTGACTCCCGGGGTGGGGGGCAGACTGGGGGTCACTGCTCATTGCTACTGAGTGACTCCCGGGGTGGGGGGGCAGACTGGGGGGGGTCAGTGCTCATTGCTACTGAGTGACTCCCCGGGGTGGGGGACAGACTGGGGGGGGTCAGTGCTCATTGCTACTGAGTGACTCCCCGGGGTGGGGGGCAGATTGGGGGGGGTCAGTGCTCATTGCTACTGAGTGACTCCCCGGGGTGGGGGGCAGACTGGGGGGGGGTCAGTGCTCATTGCTACTGAGTGACTCCCCGGGGTGGGGGGCAGACTGGGGGGGGTCAGTGCTCATTGCTACTGAGTGACTCCCCGGGGTGGGGGGCAGACTGGGGGGGGTCAGTGCTCATTGCTACTGAGTGACTCCCGGGGTGGGGGGCAGACTGGGGGGGGTCAGTGCTCATTGCTACTGAGTGACTCCCGGGGTGGGGGACAGACTGGGGGGGGGTCAGTGCTCATTGCTACTGAGTGACTCCCCGGGGTGGGGGGCTGCCTGGGGGGGGTCACTGCTCATTGCTACTGAGTGACTCCCCGGGGTGGGGGGCAGACTGGTGGGGGGTCAGTGTTCATTGCTACTGAGTGACTCCCCGGGGTGGGGGGCAGACTGGGGGGGGTCAGTGCTCCCCGCTACTGAGTGACTCTCCGGGGTGGGGGGCAGCCTGGGGGGGTGGCATTGTGCCAGTGCCGTCAGCCAAACTCCCATTAACCATTCAACTCCCTGAGTCCCTTCTCCGGCCCCGCTGGATCCGCACACACATATTTCTGGCCAATCGTCACGGAGCATTCGGGGCCGAGAGTCACTTCCCAGATTTGTTTTTTTGGGTCAGAGCGTCGCTGAGTTATTTCTTCTGTGGCAACGATTCAATTTCCACATTAGCGACTGTCTCCCCCCCCGGGGGCCTCCCCCCCCTATATATGGGCAGGGGGGCCTCCCCTCCACTCACATACGAGCAGGGGGGTCTCCCCTTCACTAACATTCAGGATGGGGGGCCTCCCCTTTACTGATATTTTGGCAGGGGGGGTCTCCCATAAGAGCTGACACTTTAGGGACCCCTTGCCCATAAGAGCTGACACTCTAGGGACCCCACATCACCCTATGTCAGTTCAATGAATCCAGTTATATTTCCATTAGAACCAGAGCCTTGTGGGCAAAATGTCCCAGCCGGGGGCCCAGCACCTCAGGGCCACAAAGGATTCAGCCTTTCCCATTGGAGGGTTAAGAAATCCGAAAAACACCAGGGGCCAATCGGCTAGGACACCCAGGAGGGGGTTAAGGGGCATGGCTGGCACTAACAGTCTGTGTAAATATTAAGGGGTATCTGTCTGTGGGGGGGTAATAGGGGCAAAGTTTGCCCATTGGTCCCTAGTTACCCCTATGGCCTTAGTGCCCCATTAGTAGTGAGTGAGGGGCACCCTGCAGTGTGAATAAGCCCCTGTATGTGGGCAGTTTGTGAGTGGGTGAGTTTCCCTGTTACTCTCGTTACTCTCATTATTCTCGTTACTCTCATTACTCTCGTTACTCTCATTACTCTCATTACTCTCGTTACTCTCATTACTCTCATTGCTCTAGTTACCCTCGTTACCCTCGTTACTCTCATTACTCCTATTACTCTCATTACTCTTGTTACTCTCATTACTCCTATTACTCTCGTTACTCTCATTACTCTCGTTACTCTCATTACTCCTATTACTCTCATTGCTCTCGTTACCCTCGTTACTCTCATTACTCCTATTACCCTCATTACTCTCATTACCCTCGTTACTCTCATTACTCTCGTTACTCTCATTACTCTCGTTACTCTCGTTACTCCTATTACTCTTGTTACTCTCATTACTCTCGTTACTCTCATTACCCTCTTTACTCTCATTACTCCTATTACTCTCGTTACTCTCATTACTCTCGTTACTCTCATTACTCTCGTTACTCTCGTTACTCCTATTACTCTTGTTACTCTCATTACTCTCGTTACTCTCATTACTCTCGTTACTCTCATTACTCTCATTGCTCTCGTTACCCTCGTTACTCTCATTCCTCTCATTACTCTCATTACTCTCGTTACTCTCATTACTCTCATTGCTCTCGTTACTCTCGTTACTCTCATTACCCTCATTACCCTCGTTACTCTCATTACTCTCGTTACTCTCATTACTCTCATTGCTCTCGTTACCCTCGTTACTCTCATTACTCCTATTACCCTCGTTACTCTCATTACCCTCGTTACTCTCATTACTCTCGTTACTCTCATTACCCTCGTTACTCTCATTACTCTCGTTACTCTCATTACCCTCATTACCCTCGTTACTCTCATTACTCTCGTTACTCTCATTACTCTCGTTACTCTCATTACTCTCATTGCTCTCGTTACTCTCGTTACTCTCATTACCCTCATTACCCTCGTTACTTTCATTACTCTCGTTACTCTCATTACTCTCATTGCTCTCGTTACCCTCGTTACTCTCATTACTCCTATTACCCTCGTTACTCTCATTACTCTCGTTATTCTCTTACTCTCATTGCTCTCATTACCCTCGTTACTCTCATTACTCTCGTTACTCTCATTACTCCTATTACTCTCGTTACTCTCATTACTCTCGTTACTCTCGTTACTCTCGTTACTCCTATTTCTCTTGTTACTCTCATTACTCTCGTTACTCTCATTACTCCTATTACCCTCGTTACTCTCATTACTCTCGTTACTCTTATTACTCCTATTACTCTCGTTACTCTCATTACTCTCGTTACTCTCATTACTCCTATTACCCTCGTTACTCTCATTACTCCTATTACTCTCATTACTCTCATTACTCTCGTTACTCTCATTACTCCTATTACCCTCGTTACTCTCATTACTCTCGTTATTCTCTTACTCTCATTGCTCTCATTACCCTCGTTACTCTCATTACTCTCGTTACTCTCATTACTCCTATTACTCTCGTTACTCTCATTACTCTCGTTACTCTCGTTACTCTCGTTACTCCTATTACTCTTGTTACTCTCATTACTCTCGTTACTCTCATTACTCCTATTACCCTCGTTACTCTCATTACCCTCGTTACTCTCATTACTCTCGTTACTCTTATTACTCCTATTACCCTCGTTACTCTCATTACTCCTATTACCCTCGTTACTCTCATTACTCCTATTACCCTCGTTACTCTCATTACTCCTATTACTCTCTTTGCTCTCGTTACCCTCGTTACTCTCATTACTCCTATTACCCTCATTACTCTCATTACCCTTGTTACTCTCATTACTCTCATTACTCCTATTACCCTCGTTACTCTCATTACCCTCGTTACTCTCATTACTCCTATTACTCTCATTGCTCTCGTTACCCTCGTTACTCTCATTACTCCTATTACCCTCGTTACTCTCATTACCCTCGTTACTCTCATTACTCTCGTTACTCTCATTACTCCTATTACTCTCGTTACTCTCATTACTCTCGTTACTCTCATTACTCCTATTACCCTCGTTACTCTCATTACTCCTATTACCCTCGTTACTCTCATTACTCCTATTACCCTCGTTACTCTCATTACTCCTATTACTCTCGTTTCTCTCATTACTCTCGTTACTCTCATTACTCCTATTACCCTCGTTACTCTCATTACTCTCGTTATTCTCTTACTCTCATTGCTCTCGTTACCCTCGTTACTCTCATTACTCCTATTACCCTCGTTACTCTCATTACCCTCGTTACTCTCATTACTCCTATTACCTTCGTTACTCTCATTACTCTCGTTACTCTCGTTACTCTCATTACTCCTATTACCCTCGTTACTCTCATTACCCTCGTTACTCTCATTACTCCTATTACCTTCGTTACTCTCATTACTCTCGTTACTCTCATTACTCTCATTACTCCTATTACCCTCGTTACTCTCATTACCCTCGTTACTCTCATTACTCCTATTACCTTCGTTACTCTCATTACTCTCGTTACTCTCATTACTCCTATTACCCTCGTTACTCTCATTACCCTCGTTACTCTCATTACTCCTATTACCTTCATTACTCTCATTACTCTCGTTACTCTCATTACTCCTATTACCCTCGTTACTCTCATTACCCTCGTTACTCTCATTACTCCTATTACCTTCGTTACTCTCATTACTCTCGTTACTCTCATTACTCTCATTACTCCTATTACCCTCGTTACTCTCATTACCCTCGTTACTCTCATTACTCTCATTACTCTCGTTACTCTCATTACTCCTATTACCCTCGTTACTCTCATTACCCTCGTTACTCTCATTACTCTCATTACTCCTATTACCTTCGTTACTCTCATTACTCTCGTTACTCTCATTACTCCTATTACCCTCGTTACTCCTATTACCCTCGTTACTCTCATTACCCTCGTTACTCTCATTACTCTCGTTACTCTCATTACTCCTATTACTCTCGTTACTCTCATTACTCCTATTACTCTCGTTACTCTCATTACTCTCGTTACTCTCATTACTCCTATTACCCTCGTTACTCTCATTACCCTCGTTACTCTCATTACTCTCGTTACTCTCATTACTCCTATTACCCTTGTTACTCTCATTACCCTCGTTACTCTCATTACTCTCGTTTCTCTCATTACTCCTATTACCCTCGTTACTCTCATTACTCTTGTTACTCTCATTACTCTCATTGCTCTCGTTACCCTCTTTACTCTCATTACTCTCGTTACCCTCTTTACTCTCATTACTCCTATTACCCTCGTTACTCTCATTACTCTCATTGCTCTCGTTACCCTCGTTACTCTCATTACTCTCATTGCTCTCGTTACCCTCTTTACTCTCATTACTCCTATTACCCTCGTTACTCTCATTACCCTCGTTACTCTCGTTATCCTCGTTACTCTCGTTATTGCTCATGAGTCACATTGAGCTGTCAGAGCGTTTGTTCAGTTGCGGATAAGTCCTCATTAGGGGCGACAGCGCTAATTAGGGTGAGTGGGTACAGAGAATGGAAACGAGGTGGGAGGGATGGGGAGTTAAATAATGTGGCGATGGGGGGGGGGGAATGTGGCAGATTATTACTGCGGAGAATAAGCCTCACTGGGTAATTATATTATTAACCCTTATATAGCGCCAACATATTCCCCAGCGCTGCACAGAGTCTCCAGCACTCACTGGGGTCAGTTATCCTGCGTGTATGTTTTAGGGGGTGAGAGGAAACAGGGAGAACATCCCCCCCCTCGGCTGGAATTGAACTCCAGACCCCAAGCACCAATGGTCACCAGTACTGGGGGGGGGGGGCAATAGTGAATCACCTGCAAATGGCCCCAGATTGTGCTTGGGATGGAAGGGGGGCACTTGGGCAACACATGGGGGTACTCAGTTGTACTGGGCCCCAGGCAGCACCTACACATCAGGGTAGGTACAGGGCTCCCTTGGCCACTCCCCCTTGCCTCCCATCAGCCACTAAGCACAACCGGCCAATCAGCACACAGCCCATTTTATAGCCTGGTGATTGTAACTAAGCCCATTATATAGCGACATAAATACATTGGGGCCCCCCGTGGGATAGGGCCCTGGGGTGTTGCCCGTATCTGGGTGCCCAGGGGGCATAATGTCGCCCCATGTCGTGTTGGCCAAGTGACACCGAACAGAATTAACGAGCGCAGAAATCAGTGCAAATAGAATCCCATTATAATTACCCCCCAGTCACCAATCCATCTGGCGTCTAATTAGCGTCAGCTAACGAGATCAGCCCTTTGCCATAAGCCGTTTGTGTGAGCCAATCCCATTCTGCCATTTTATACTAACTGGATTCAAGGGGAACTCTGCCCAAAACATGAAATATAAGCAAATTTCCCTACTCCCTGCACTGCTGGGCCCGCCCCTTCCTCCTCCCTGCACTGCTGGGCCCGCCCCTCCCTCCTCCCTGCACTGCTGGGCCCGCCCCTCCCTCCTCCCTGCACTGCTGGGCCCGCCCCTCCCTCCTCCATGCACTGCTGGGCCCGCCCTCCCTCCTCCCTGCACTGCTGGGCCCGCCCCTCCCTCCTCCCTGCACTGCTGGGCCCGCCCCTCCCTCATCCCTGTACTGCTGGGCCCGCCCCTCCCTCCTCCCTGCACTGCTGGGCCCGCCCCTCCCTCCTCCCTGCACTGCTGGGCCCGCCCCTCCCTCCTCCCTGTACTGCTGGGCCCGCCCCTCCCTCCTCCCTGCACTGCTGGGCCCGCCCCTCCCTCCTCCCTGCACTGCTGGGCCCGCCCCTCCCTCCTCCCTGCAATGTTCCTACTCTTCTTCAGCCAAGTCTCTCATTCCCATGATGCTTTGCAGGGGACTGAAGGTTAAGTTGCCCTTTATTCAGGCAGCCCCCTCAGTTTTAGGCTGATAAGTGTGACCCTAATTTACGTTTGGGGGGTGGGATTCTATATTGTGGGTTACTGTATTGCCCTGGGAATTGGGCCTTTACTGGCAAATGATGTAGAAGGTCGGTCCATGGGTTCGTGATGTTGAGGGTGCAGTGTCGTGATGTCACGGGGCAGAGTTGTGACATCATGGGGGTAGGGATTGACAAGGACAGGCACTCAGGGTTTGGGTTTATAGGCAGGCCGGGGGGTATAGAGCCGGGTGGGGGGGGAATAGAGCCAGGTGGGGGGGGGGGGAATAGAGCCAGGTGGGGGGGAATAGAGCCAGATGGGGGGGGGGGAATACAGCCAGGTGGGGGGGGGGGAATAAAGCCAGGTGGGGGGGAATAGAGCCAGATGGGGGGGGGGAATAGAGCCAGGTGGGGGGGGAATAGAGCCAGGTGGGGGGGGGGGGAATAGAGCCAGGTGGGGGGGGGGAATAGAGCCAGGTGGGGGGGAGGAATAGAGCCAGGTGGGGGGGAATAGAGCCAGGTGGGTGGGAATAGAGCCAGGTGGGGGGGAATAGAGCCAGGTGTGGGGGGGGGAATAGAGCCAGATGGGGGGGGGGGAATAGAGCCAGGTGGGGGGGGAATAGAGCCAGGTGGGGGGGAGGAATAGAGCCAGGTGGGGGGGAATAGAGCCAGGTGGGGGGGGGGAATAGAGCCAGGTGGGGGGGGGAATAGAGCCAGGTGGGGGGGAGGAATAGAGCCAGGTGGGGGGGAATAGAGCCAGGTGGGGGGGGGAATAGAGCCAGGTGTGGGGGGGGGGGAATAGAGCCAGATGGGGGGGGGGGGGAATAGAGCCAGGTGGGGGGGGGAATAGAGCCAGGTGGGGGGGAGGAATAGAGCCAGGTGGGGGGGAATAGAGCCAGGTGGGGGGGGGGGAATAGAGCCAGGTGGGGGGGAATAGAGCCAGGTGTGGGGGGGGGGGGAATAGAGCCAGGTGGGGGGGAATAGAGGCAGGTGGGTGGGGGGAATAGAGCCAGGTGGGGGGGGGAATAGAGCCAGGTGGGGGGGAATAGAGCCGGTTGGGGGGGGAATAGAGCCAGGTGGGGGGGAATAGAGCCAGATGGGGGGGGGGGAATACAGCCAGGTGGGGGGGGGGGAATAAAGCCAGGTGGGGGGGAATAGAGCCAGATGGGGGGGGGGAATAGAGCCAGGTGGGGGGGGAATAGAGCCAGGTGGGGGGGGGGGGAATAGAGCCAGGTGGGGGGGGGGAATAGAGCCAGGTGGGGGGGAATAGAGCCGGTTGGGGGGGGGAATAGAGCCAGGTGGGGGGAATAGAGCCGGTTGGGGGGGGAATAGAGCCAGGTGGGGGGGGGAATAGAGCCAGGTGGGGGGGAATAGAGCCAGGTGGGGGGGAATAGAGCCGGTTGGGGGGGGGGAATAGAGCCAGGTGGGGGGGAATAGAGCCGGTTGGGGGGGAATAGAGCCAGGTGGGGGGGGGAATAGAGCCAGGTGGGGGGGAATAGAGCCAGGTGGGGGGGGGGGAATAGAGCCGGTTGGGGGGGGGAATAGAGCCGGTTGGGGGGGGAATAGAGCCAGGTGGGGGGGAGGAATAGAGCCAGGTGGGTGGGGGGGGGGGGGAATAGAGCCAGGTGGGTGGGGGGGGGGGGAATAGAGCCAGGTGGGGGGGGAATAGAGCCAGGTGGGGGGGAATAGAGCCGGTTGGGGGGGGGAATAGAGCCAGGTGGGGGGGAATAGAGCCAGGTGGGGGGGGAATAGAGCCGGTTGGGGGGGGAATAGAGCCGGTTGGGGGGGGGAATAGAGCCAGGTGGGGGGGAGGAATAGAGCCAGGTGGGTGGGGGGGGGGAAATAGAGCCAGGTGGGGGGGGAATAGAGCCAGGTGGGGGGCAATAGAGCCAGGTGGGGGGGGGAATAGAGCCGGTTGGGGGGGGAATAGAGCCAGGTGGGGGGAATAGAGCCAGGTGGGGGGGAATAGAGCCGGTTGGGGGGGGAATAGAGCCAGGTGGGGGGGGAATAGAGCCAGGTGGGGGGCAATAGAGCCAGGTGGGGGGGGGAATAGAGCCGGTTGGGGGGGGAATAGAGCCAGGTGGGGGGGGAATAGAGCCAGGTGGGGGGGAATAGAGCCGGTTGGGGGGGGAATAGAGCCAGGTGGGGGGGGAATAGAGCCGGTTGGGGGGGGGAATAGAGCCAGGTGGGGGGGGGGAATAGAGCCGGTTGGGGGGGGAATAGAGCCAGGTGGGGGGGGGCAATAGAGCTGGGTCAGAGGTTCCCGGGAATAAAGAGTCCTTTGTTTTAAGAGCCACTGGCACCCAATTGATTTAATCAAACCTGAGAGTTACGGTTTAACAACACCCTTCCTCCACTATTCTATTCCCAGAGATCCAGAGCTTGTGGGATGGATAGGGGAATAGACAATAGGGTATCCCAGAGGTTCCAGTCTGTGCCTCCATAGAAACAATAGGCAGAGCCAGCAGGGGCAGATAATAGGGTTACCCCAGCACCTATACATCTCCCCACCCCTGCATAATAACAATAGGGGCTTGCTGGGAGGCGGGGCCTGATTAGGAACCTCCCCACCCCTGCATAATAACAATAGGGGCTTGCTGGGAGGCGTGGCCTGATTAGAAACCTCCCCCCACCCCTGCATAATAACAATAGGGGCTTGCTGGGAGGCGGGGCCTGATTAGAAACCTCCCCACCCCTGCATAATAACAATAGGGGCTTGCTGGGAGGCGGGGCCTGATTAGGAACCTCCCCACCCCTGCATAATAACAATAGGGGCTTGCTGGGAGGCGGGGCCTGATTTGAAACCTCCCCCCACCCCTGCATAATAACAATAGGGGCTTGCTGGAAGGCGGGGCCTGATTAGAAACCTCCCCACCCCTGCATAATAACAATAGGGGCTTGCTGGGAGGCGGGGCCTGATTAGGAACCTCCCCACCCCTGCATAATAACAATAGGGGCTTGCTGGGAGGCGGGGCCTGATTAGGAACCTCCCCACCCCTGCATAATAACAATAGGGGCTTGCTGGGAGGCGGGGCCTGATTAGAAACCTCCCCACCCCTGCATAATAACAATAGGGGCTTGCTGGAAGGCGGGACCTGATTAGAAACCTCCCCACCCCTGCATAATAACAATAGGGGCTTGCTGGAAGGCGGGGCCTGATTAGAAACCTCCCCACCCCTGCATTATAACAATAGGGGCTTGCTGGGAGGCGGGGCCTGATTAGGAACCTCCCCACCCCTGCATAATAACAATAGGGGCTTGCTGGGAGGCGGGGCCTGATTAGGAACCTCCCCACCCCTGCATAATAACAATAGGGGCTTGCTGGGAGGCGGGGCCTGATTAGAAACCTCCCCACCCCTGCATAATAACAATAGGGGCTTGCTGGGAGGCGGGGCCTGATTAGGAACCTCCCCACCCCTGCATAATAACAATAGGGGCTTGCTGGGAGGCGGGGCCTGATTAGGAACCTACCCACCCCTGCATAATAACAATAGGGGCTTGCTGGGAGGCGGGGCCTGATTAGGAACCTCCCCACCCCTGCATAATAACAATAGGGGCTTGCTGGGAGGCGGGGCCTGATTAGAAACCTCCCCACCCCTGCATAATAACAATAGGGGCTTGCTGGGAGGCGGGGCCTGATTAGGAACCTCCCCACCCCTGCATAATAACAATAGGGGCTTGCTGGGAGGCGGGGCCTGATTAGGAACCTACCCACCCCTGCATAATAACAATAGGGGCTTGCTGGGAGGCGGGGCCTGATTAGGAACCTCCCCACCCCTGCATAATAACAATAGGGGCTTGCTGGGAGGCGGGGCCTGATTTGGAACCTCCCCACCCCTGCATAATAACAATAGGGGCTTGTTGGGAGGCGGGGCCTGATTATAAACCTCCCCACCCCTGCATAATAACAATAGGGGCTTGCTGGGAGGCGGGGCCTGATTAGAAACCTCCCCACCCCTGCATAATAACAATAGGGGCTTGGTGGGAGGCGGGGCCTGATTAGGAACCTCCCCACCCCTGCATAATAACAATAGGGGCTTGCTGGGAGGTGGGGCCTGATTAGGAACCTCCCCACCCCTGCATAATAACAATAGGAGCTTGCTGGGAGGTGGGGCCTGATTAGGAACCTCCCCACCCCTGCATAATAACAATAGGGACTTGCTGGGAGGCGGGGCCTGATTAGGAACCTACCCACCCCTGCATAATAACAATAGGGACTTGCTGGGAGGCGGGGCCTGATTAGGAACCTCCCCACCCCTGCATAATAACAATAGGGACTGTTCATCTCGGGGTTAATGGCCGCCACCCTGCGCCAATCATTCTATTCTGAGGGAACCCAAGGGAGAGCTGTGGGGGGGAGCAATTTCCTTGATATAAAGTCTATTTCCCGTTGCTAAGGTGCCCCCGTAGCAGTAACAGAGAGAAGAGCCCCCAGTGGATAAAAGCGTTGGTGCATAATGAGAGAGAGATGAAAGGAGCGGAAGAAAGTAATTGCACCGCGGCACAAAGCAGCCGAGCAACTCTGTCATCTCATTGGCCGTGATGGAACGACTGCGCTAATTGGCTGACCCTCTCCAGCCGCAGATTAAAGGCTCCATCAGCCCCACGAATGGGATCTTATTGCACTGATTGGAGTCAGTGATTCCCATGGGGGGGGCACAGGGCAGCCATGTTGGCATTGAGATGCCCCCCGGCCCAGAGGTTCTGTATCATTGGGCCATAGAGGTTCTGTATCATTGGGCCATAGAGGTTCTGTATCATTGGGCCATAGAGGTTCTGCTCATTCCCATCTTTGGCTTCAATCCTGTAACTCAAAGCCCCCTGTCAGGAGAACTGGGGGCACCAAGAACGTGTTGCAGTACCCGGAACCCCAATGGGGATCTGGTAGAGAGGGCATCGGGTGGCCAGCCTGCTGATTGGTTATCCATTTTCTGTAGTAATTATACTGGCACAGCTGGGGTTATTATGCCGGTTAGCCATTTTCTGTAGTAATTATACAGGCACAGCTGGGGTTAGTATGCCGGTTAGCCATTTTCTGTAGTAATTATACAGGCACAGCTGGGGTTAGTATGCCGGTTAGCCATTTTCTGTGGTAATTATACAGGCACAGCTGGGGTTATTATGCCGGTTAGCCATTTTCTGTAGTAATTATACAGGCACAGCTGGGGTTAGTATGCTGGTTAGCCATTTTCTGTAGTAATTATACAGGCACAGCTGGGGTTAGTATGCCGGTTAGCCATTTTCTGTAGTAATTATACAGGCACAGCTGGGGTTATTATGCTGGTTAGCCATTTTCTGTAGTAATTATACAGGCACAGCTGGGGTTATTATGCCGGTTAGCCATTTTCTGTAGTAATTATACTGGCACAGCTGGGGTTAGTATGCCGGTTAGCCATTTTCTGTAGTAATTATACAGGCACAGCTGGGGTTATTATGCCGGTTAGCCATTTTCTGTAGTAATTATACAGGCACAGCTGGGGTTAGTATGCCGGTTAGCCATTTTCTGTAGTAATTATACAGGCACAGCTGGGGTTAGTATGCCGGTTAGCCATTTTCTGTAGTAATTATACAGGCACAGCTGGGGTTAGTATGCCGGTTAGCCATTTTCTGTAGTAATTATACAGGCACAGCTGGGGTTAGTATGCCGGTTAGCCATTTTCTGTAGTAATTATACAGGCACAGCTGGGGTTATTATGCCGGTTAGCCATTTTCTGTAGTAATTATACAGGCACAGCTGGGGTTATTATGCCGGTTAGCCATTTTCTGTGGTAATTATACTGGCACAGCTGGGGTTAGTATGCTGGTTAGCCATTTTCTGTAGTAATTATACAGGCACAGCTGGGGTTAGTATGCTGGTTAGCCATTTTCTATAGTAATTATACAGGCACAGCTGGGGTTAGTATGCCGGTTAGCCATTTTCTGTAGTAATTATACTGGCACAGCTGGGGTTAGTATGCCGGTTAGCCATTTTCTGTAGTAATTATACTGGCACAGCTGGGGTTAGTATGCCGGTTAGCCATTTTCTGTGGTAATTATACAGGCACAGCTGGGGTTAGTATGCCGGTTAGCCATTTTCTGTGGTAATTATACAGGCACAGCTGGGGTTAGTATGCCGGTTAGCCATTTTCTGTGGTAATTATACAGGCACAGCTGGGGTTAGTATGCCGGTTAGCCGTTTTCTGTGGTAATTATACTGGCACAGCTGGGGTTAGTATGCCGGTTAGCCATTTTCTGTAGTAATTATACTGGCACAGCTGGGGTTAGTATGCCGGTTAGCCATTTTCTGTAGTAATTATACTGGCACAGCTGGGGTTAGTATGCCGGTTAGCCATTTTCTGTGGTAATTATACCGGCACAGCTGGGGTTAGTATGCCGGTTAGCCATTTTCTGTGGTAATTATACCGGCACAGCTGGGGTTAGTATGCCGGTTAGCCATTTTCTGTAGTAATTATACAGGCACAGCTGGGGTTAGTATGCTGGTTAGCCATTTTCTGTGGTAATTATACTGGCACAGCTGGGGTTAGTATGCCGGTTAGCCATTTTCTGTGGTAATTATACAGGCACAGCTGGGGTTAGTATGCCGGTTAGCCGTTTTCTGTGGTAATTATACTGGCACAGCTGGGGTTAGTATGCCGGTTAGCCATTTTCTGTAGTAATTATACAGGCACAGCTGGGGTTAGTATGCCGGTTAGCCATTTTCTGTAGTAATTATACAGGCACAGCTGGGGTTAGTATGCCGGTTAGCCGTTTTCTGTGGTAATTATACTGGCACAGCTGGGGTTAGTATGCCGGTTAGCCATTTTCTGTAGTAATTATACTGGCACAGCTGGGGTTAGTATGCCGGTTAGCCATTTTCTGTAGTAATTATACTGGCACAGCTGGGGTTAGTATGCTGGTTAGCCATTTTCTGTGGTAATTATACAGGCACAGCTGGGGTTAGTATGCCGGTTAGCCATTTTCTGTGGTAATTATACCGGCACAGCTGGGGTTAGTATGCCGGTTAGCCATTTTCTGTGGTAATTATACCGGCACAGCTGGGGTTAGTATGCCGGTTAGCCATTTTCTGTGGTAATTATACAGGCACAGCTGGGGTTAGTATGCCGGTTAGCCATTTTCTGTGGTAATTATACAGGCACAGCTGGGGTTAGTATGCCGGTTAGCCATTTTCTGTAGTAATTATACAGGCACAGCTGGGGTTAGTATGCTGGTTAGCCATTTTCTGTAGTAATTATACTGGCACAGCTGGGGTTAGTATGCCGGTTAGCCATTTTCTGTGGTAATTATACAGGCACAGCTGGGGTTAGTATGCCGGTTAGCCATTTTCTGTGGTAATTATACAGGCACAGCTGGGGTTAGTATGCCCGTTAGCCATTTTCTGTGGTAATTATACAGGCACAGCTGGGGTTAGTATGCCCGTTAGCCATTTTCTGTGGTAATTATACAGGCACAGCTGGGGTTAGTATGCTGGTTAGCCATTTTCTGTAGTAATTATACAGGCACAGCTGGGGTTAGTATGCTGGTTAGCCATTTTCTGTAGTAATTATACAGGCACAGCTGGGGTTATTATGCCGGTTAGCCATTTTCTGTAGTAATTATACAGGCACAGCTGGGGTTATTATGCCGGTTAGCCATTTTCTGTAGTAATTATACAGGCACAGCTGGGGTTATTATGCCGGTTAGCCATTTTCTGTGGTAATTATACAGGCACAGCTGGGGTTATTATGCCGGTTAGCCATTTTCTGTAGTAATTATACAGGCACAGCTGGGGTTATTATGCCGGTTAGCCATTTTCTGTGGTAATTATACAGGCACAGCTGGGGTTATTATGCCGGTTAGCCATTTTCTGTGGTAATTATACAGGCACAGCTGGGGTTATTATGCCGGTTAGCCATTTTCTGTAGTAATTATACAGGCACAGCTGGGGTTATTATGCCGGTTAGCCATTTTCTGTGGTAATTATACAGGCACAGCTGGGGTTATTATGCCGGTTAGCCATTTTCTGTGGTAATTATACAGGCACAGCTGGGGTTATTATGCCGGTTAGCCATTTTCTGTAGTAATTATACAGGCACAGCTGGGGTTATTATGCCGGTTAGCCATTTTCTGTGGTAATTATACAGGCACAGCTGGGGTTAGTATGCCGGTTAGCCATTTTCTGTGGTAATTATACTGGCACAGCTGGGGTTATTATGCCGGTTAGCCATTTTCTGTAGTAATTGTACAGGCACAGCTGGGGTTAGTATGCCGGTTAGCCATTTTCTGTGGTAATTATACCGGCACAGCTGGGGTTAGTATGCCGGTTAGCCATTTTCTGTGGTAATTATACAGGCACAGCTGGGGTTAGTATGCCGGTTAGCCATTTTCTGTAGTAATTATACAGGCACAGCTGGGGTTATTATGCCGGTTAGCCATTTTCTGTAGTAATTATACAGGCACAGCTGGGGTTAGTATGCCGGTTAGCCATTTTCTGTAGTAATTATACTGGCACAGCTGGGGTTAGTATGCCGGTTAGCCATTTTCTGTAGTAATTATACTGGCACAGCTGGGGTTAGTATGCCGGTTAGCCATTTTCTGTGGTAATTATACAGGCACAGCTGGGGTTAGTATGCCGGTTAGCCATTTTCTGTGGTAATTATACAGGCACAGCTGGGGTTAGTATGCCGGTTAGCCATTTTCTGTGGTAATTATACAGGCACAGCTGGGGTTAGTATGCCGGTTAGCCATTTTCTGTGGTAATTATACAGGCACAGCTGGGGTTAGTATGCTGGTTAGCCATTTTCTGTAGTAATTATACTGGCACAGCTGGGGTTAGTATGCCGGTTAGCCATTTTCTGTGGTAATTATACAGGCACAGCTGGGGTTAGTATGCCGGTTAGCCATTTTCTGTGGTAAATATACTGGCACAGCTGGGGTTAGTATGCCGGTTAGCCATTTTCTGTAGTAATTATACAGGCACAGCTGGGGTTAGTATGCCGGTTAGCCATTTTCTGTAGTAATTATACAGGCACAGCTGGGGTTAGTATGCCGGTTAGCCATTTTCTGTGGTAATTATACTGGCACAGCTGGGGTTAGTATGCTGGTTAGCCATTTTCTGTGGTAATTATACAGGCACAGCTGGGGTTAGTATGCTGGTTAGCCATTTTCTGTAGTAATTATACTGGCACAGCTGGGGTTAGTATGCCGGTTAGCCATTTTCTGTAGTAATTATACTGGCACAGCTGGGGTTAGTATGCTGGTTAGCCATTTTCTGTAGTAATTATACTGGCACAGCTGGGGTTAGTATGCTGGTTAGCCATTTTCTGTAGTAATTATACTGGCACAGCTGGGGTTAGTATGCTGGTTAGCCATTTTCTGTAGTAATTATACTGGCACAGCTGGGGTTAGTATGCCGGTTAGCCATTTTCTGTGGTAATTATACAGGCACAGCTGGGGTTAGTATGCCGGTTAGCCATTTTCTGTGGTAATTATACAGGCACAGCTGGGGTTAGTATGCCGGTTAGCCATTTTCTGTGGTAATTATACAGGCACAGCTGGGGTTAGTATGCCGGTTAGCCATTTTCTGTGGTAATTATACAGGCACAGCTGGGGTTAGTATGCTGGTTAGCCATTTTCTGTAGTAATTATACAGGCACAGCTGGGGTTAGTATGCTGGTTAGCTATTTTCTGTAGTAATTATACAGGCACAGCTGGGGTTAGTATGCTGGTTAGCCATTTTCTGTAGTAATTATACAGGCACAGCTGGGGTTAGTATGCTGGTTAGCCATTTTCTGTAGTAATTATACAGGCACAGCTGGGGTTAGTATGCTGGTTAGCCATTTTCTGTGGTAATTATACTGGCACAGCTGGGGTTAGTATGCTGGTTAGCCATTTTCTGTAGTAATTATACAGGCACAGCTGGGGTTAGTATGCCGGTTAGCCCCCTTGTACTCTGTGTGGTGCAAATAAATGCCCGTCTCTAGCCCAGTGAGTGGCACTCTCTTTCTGCTTGACACATTGAGAGCGTTGGGTGTAACTGAATGGGATCAGAGTGAATCCCCGGCAGCCCCCCCGGCTAAGCCCATCAAACAGGCACTTTCCTGTCGCTTCTGCCTGGGAATAAATCATCCAAATGTTAATTATGGGATAAAATGCCTGAAATTGCGTTTCCCGTCTCCTTCTGTTCCTTTAAATGCGATTGGGATCGGTTCTGCTGAGTCGCATTCTGCTGATTTGCGCCGCTTTGTGCATTAGGGAGACGCAGCCCCGCAGGATTCATGGTGCAAGAAGCGCACGTTGGCCCCCAAAATATCCAGGGGGGGCCTTCAGTTGTTATAATTATGTATCAGTGAATCAGTGCTAATTAGAGGCAATCGTTAGCCCTGTGCCCCGCCCCCCTATGATAAGAAACAATAGAACTGAGGCTTCTGCAGATTATTCACTAGGATTATGGGCGGGGCCAAGAAACAGGGATTTCACCCCTTTAATACCGGCCACATAGTAAATCCACATCCTGCCTAATTAGCAGTCCTGCCCCAGTGAGCTTACAATCTAATATCCCTATCCCATTCCCATCAGTCCCTGCCCCAGTGAGCTTACAATCTAAGGTCCCTCTCCCATTCCCATCAGTCCCTGCCCCAGTGAGCTTACAATCTAAGGTCCCTCTCCCATTCCCCTCAGTCCCTGCCCCAGTGAGCTTACAATCTAAGGTCCCTATCCCATTCCCATCAGCCCCTGCCCCAGTGAGCTTACAATCTAAGGTCCCTCTCCCATTCCCATCAGTCCCTGCCCCAGTGAGCTTACAATCTAAGGTCCCTCTCCCATTCCCCTCAGTCCCTGCCCCAGTGAGCTTACAATCTAAGGTCCCTCTCCCATTCCCATCAGTCCCTGCCCCAGTGAGCTTACAATCTAAGGTCCCTATCCCATTCCCATCAGCCCCTGCCCCAGTGAGCTTACAATCTAAGGTCCCTATCCCATTCCCATCAGTCCCTGCCCCAGTGAGCTTACAATCTAAGGTCCCTATCCCATTCCCATCAGCCCCTGCCCCAGTGAGCTTACAATCTAAGGTCCCTATCCCATTCCCATCAGCCCCTGCCCCAGTGAGCTTACAATCTAAGGTCCCTATCCCATTCCCATCAGTCCCTGCCCCAGTGAGCTTACACTCTAAGGTCCCTATCCCATTCCCATCAGTCCCTGCCCCAGTGAGCTTACAATCTAAGGTCCCTATCCCATTCCCATCAGTCCCTGCCCCAGTGAGCTTACAATCTAAGGTCCCTATCCCATTCCCATCAGTCCCTGCCCCAGTGAGCTTACACTCTAAGGTCCCTATCCCATTCCCATCAGCCCCTGCCCCAGTGAGCTTACAATCTAAGGTCCCTATCACATTCCCATCAGCCCCTGCCCCAGTGAGCTTACAATCTAAGGTCCCTATCCCATTCCCATCAGCCCCTGCCCCAGTGAGCTTACAATCTAAGGTCCCTATCCCATTCCCATCAGTCCCTGCCCCAGTGAGCTTACAATCTAAGGTCCCTATCCCATTCCCATCAGTCCCTGCCCCAGTGAGCTTACAATCTAAGGTCCCTATCCCATTCCCATCAGTCCCTGCCCCAGTGAGCTTACAATCTAAGGTCCCTATCCCATTCCCATCAGTCCCTGCCCCAGTGAGCTTACACTCTAAGGTCCCTATCACATTCCCATCAGCCCCTGCCCCAGTGAGCTTACAATCTAAGGTCCCTATCCCATTCCCATCAGTCCCTGCCCCAGTGAGCTTACAATCTAAGGTCCCTATCCCATTCCCATCAGTCCCTGCCCCAGTGAGCTTACAATCTAAGGTCCCTATCCCATTCCCATCAGTCCCTGCCCCAGTGAGCTTACAATCTAAGGTCCCTATCCCATTCCCATCAGCCCCTGCCCCAGTGAGCTTACAATCTAAGGTCCCTATCCCATTCCCATCAGCCCCTGCCCCAGTGAGCTTACAATCTAAGGTCCCTATCACATTCCCATCAGTCCCTGCCCCAGTGAGCTTACAATCTAAGGTCCCTATCCCATTCCCATCAGCCCCTGCCCCAGTGAGCTTACAATCTAAGGTCCCTATCCAATTCCCATCAGCCCCTGCCCCAGTGAGCTTACAATCTAAGGTCCCTATCACATTCCCATCAGCCCCTGCCCCAGTGAGCTTACAATCTAAGGTCCCTATCCCATTCCCATCAGTCCCTGTCCCAGTGAGCTTACAATCTAAGGTCCCTATCCCATTCCCATCAGTCCCTGCCCCAGTGAGCTTACAATCTAAGGTCCCTATCCCATTCCCATCAGCTCCTGCCCCAGTGAGCTTACAATCTAAGGTCCCTATCCCATTCCCATCAGTCCCTGCCCCAGTGAGCTTACATTCTAAGGTCCCTATCCCATTCCCATCAGTCCCTGCCCCAGTGAGCTTACAATCTAAGGTCCCTATCCCATTCCCATCAGCCCCTGCCCCAGTGAGCTTACAATCTAAGGTCCCTATCCAATTCCCATCAGCCCCTGCCCCAGTGAGCTTACAATCTAAGGTCCCTATCCCATTCCCATCAGTCCCTGTCCCAGTGAGCTTACAATCTAAGGTCCCTATCCCATTCCCATCAGTCCCTGCCCCAGTGAGCTTACAATCTAAGGTCCCTATCCCATTCCCATCAGCTCCTGCCCCAGTGAGCTTACAATCTAAGGTCCCTATCCCATTCCCATCAGTCCCTGCCCCAGTGAGCTTACAATCTAAGGTCCCTATCCCATTCCCATCAGTCCCTGCCCCAGTGAGCTTACAATCTAAGGTCCCTATCCCATTCCCATCAGCCCCTGCCCCAGTGAGCTTACAATCTAAGGTCCCTATCCCATTCCCATCAGTCCCTGCCCCAGTGAGCTTACAATCTAAGGTCCCCCTGGCGAGACAAGCCAGGGATTCCAGTAGTAGTTTAACCTATAAAATTCCAACTGGGAGTCAGTTGTGGGTACCAAGGAGACAGGTAACCAGGTTACCAAGGAGACTGGTAACCAAGTATGGGTTTATTTGGATACTAGTTTTACACCAACAGATCTGGCTGCTGGCTCCGCCCCCACACCCTGCGCTTTCTGGCAGCTCCGTGTATCTGAGGACACAGCGACCTGCTCACTTTACTGTATTGCTGCTAAGTATTTACTTACTCACCGACTGCAGCAAGTGTGGGATTATGACCCCAAAGGACCCAATAGAAGGGGCCGATATAATGAGATGAAGATCAGCAGGGAAATAGATTCTGACTTTGGGATAAGCACAGAAAATTGGCCGGAGACCCCCGGGGTAATAACAGTCTAATCCCCTGCACTGTGCCCCCCCCCCCAGCTCTGCCCAATCAATTCCCCACAAACATTCCCGATATTCCCCTGGGATCCAAGGGCAACAAAACCTCCCAGTACTAACTGCCATCAGCCGCCCCCCCCCGGGCAGGACAAGGTTAAACAAGACAAACTGCCCCCCCCATGGGCACTTACTGATACTCAGCATAGAAACCACTCATTTAGGGGAGACAAAGCCCCTCTTCCCATTGGGCGCAGGGCGCAAAGGGGGAAACACAATGTTGTTCTGAACATTTTTGTCCCTCCCAGTTCAGGCTTTATTTGCACCAGTGCCCCCCCCCCCCCCGCCCAGGGGCAGTGCCCCCCAACCCCTATATATCAGTTCCTGGCTTGGGGGCAAGTTTTTGTTCATAAATACTGGATGTGCTGCCAAACAGTCTCCCATTGGCTGCCAGTCCATATTACGGCTACCAAACAGCCAATCACAGCCCTTATTTGCCTCCCCAGGAACTTTTTTATGTTTGTGTTGCCCCCCAACTCAGTATGCAGATGATATGCAAATATACTTTTTAACCCCACCCTCATTTACAGATAAAACAGGAGACTCAAATCTCTAACTGCCCCCAGCAATCTCTAACTGCCCCCAGCAATCTCTAACTGCCCCCAGCAATCTCTAACTGCCCCCAGCAATCTCTAACTGCCCCCAGCAATCTCTAACTGCCCCCAGCAATCTCTAATTGCCCCCAGCAATCTCTAACTGCCCCCCAGCAATCTCCAACTGCCCCCAGCAATCTCTAACTGCCCCCAGCAATCTCTAACTGCCCCCCAGCAATCTCTAACTGCCCCCCCAGCAATCTCTAACTGCCCCCAGCAATCTCTAACTGCCCCCAGCAATCTCTAACTGCCCCCCCAGCAATCTCTAACTGCCCCCAGCAATCTCTAACTGCCCCCCAACAATCTCTAACTGCCCCCAGCAATCTCTAACTGCCCCCCAGCAATCTCTAACTGCCCCCAGCAATCTCTAACTGCCCCCCAGCAATCTCTAACTGCCCCCCAGCAATCTCTAACTGCCCCCAGCAATCTCTAACTGCCCCCAGCAATCTCTAACTGCCCCCAGCAATCTCTAACTGCCCCCAGCAATCTCTAACTGCCCCCCAGCAATCTCCAACTGCCCCCAGCAATCTCTAACTGCCCCCAGCAATCTCTAACTGCCCCCCAGCAATCTCTAACTGCCCCCCCAGCAATCTCTAACTGCCCCCAGCAATCTCTAACTGCCCCCAGCAATCTCTAACTGCCCCCCCAGCAATCTCTAACTGCCCCCAGCAATCTCTAACTGCCCCCCAACAATCTCTAACTGCCCCCAGCAATCTCTAACTGCCCCCCAGCAATCTCTAACTGCCCCCCAGCAATCTCTAACTGCCCCCAGCAATCTCTAACTGCCCCCCAGCAATCTCTAACTGCCCCCAGCCATCTCTAACTGCCCCCCAGCAATCTCTAACTGCCCCCCAGCAATCTCTAACTGCCCCCAGCAATCTCTAACTGCCCCCAGCAATCTCTAACTGCCCCCAGCAATCTCCAACTGCCCACAGCAATCTCTAACTGCCCCCAGCAATCTCTAACTGCCCCCAGCAATCTCTAACTGCCCCCAGAAATCTCTAACTGCCCCCAGCAATCTCTAACTGCCCCCCAGCAATCTCTAACTGCCCCCAGCAATCTCTAACTGCCCCCCAGCAATCTCTAACTGCCCCCCAGCAATCTCTAACTGCCCCCCAGCAATCTCCAACTGCCCCAGCAATCTCTAACTGCCCCCAGCAATCTCTAATTGCCCCCAGCAATCTCTAACTGCCCCCAGCAATCTTCAACTGCCCCCAGCAATCTCTAACTGCCCCCAGCAATCTCTAATTGCCCCCAGCAATCTCTAACTGCCCCCAGCAATCTTCAACTGCCCCCAGCAATCTCTAACTGCCTGCAGCAATCTCTAACTGCCCCCAGCAATCTTCAACTGCCCCCAGCAATCTCTAACTGCCTGCAGCAATCTCTAACTGCCCCCCAGCAATCTCTAACTGCCCTCAGCAATCTCTAACTGCCCCCCCAGCAATCTCTAACTGCCCCCCAGCAATCTCTAACTGCCCCCAGCAATCTCCAACTGCCCCCAGCAATCTCCAACTGCCCCCCAGCAATCTCTAACTGCCCCCAGCAATCTCTAACTGGTCTCTTCAGAACTAAACTCACAGACCCCCCCCTTGGGGCACTCGCACAGCCCCTGATCTGGTAACTGCCCCCCACTGTGACCTGCAGCACAAATACCCTCCTCTGTCTGTAAGTTACCCTCCCATTTAGATTGTAAGCTCTATGGGGCAGGGACCTCCATCCTCTTGTGTCTTTTTCTTATCCTATTGCAGCTGTATCTTGTATTTATTTGTATTTATTGTTATATTTTTTATTGTAATGACCTCGTTTGTTGTATTAATTAATTGTTCTACAGTTCAGCGCTGGGTATATCAGTGGCACTGCCTCCATTCTGTCTCTCTATTGGCCAGTGCCAGGGAGTGGGGTACAGTTCCACACCCCCATATATCTCTCTATAACCTACTCTGTATTCACTCCCTGTGTATTCCTGTCACTCAGGCCAAGGCTCTGGCAGATTGATGGGCCCTATTAGCTACACAGCAATATCCTGTGCCTTCATAACCGCATTGATCCGGGGGATTAGCCTTTATCCAGCGAGATTCCCATAATAACCTGAGTGTATATATATATGGGGGGGGGCACAAGATCTGCCTCCCATGTGGGACCAATAACACTATTTAGGTGCCAAACATTCTGCATTTCGTCTGATTTTCTAGTGAAATTGGTGCAAAAATTTGCCGGGGAAAAATTTGGGTGATTTTTTTGACTCCTGCGTCATTTTTTTGCGGAGTTTTTTCCGTGTTTCACACATTTTTCTAAAGTTTCGAGAATTTTTTGACAAATCAACCCGGGAAAATCGCCCCAAACCTCCCATAACTGCCCTTCAAGCTGGGCCCCCAGTGCTCTATAGACTTATACTGTAAGATTCTGAGACTGATTCCTGTAGTTTCTGCCTCTGGGTTCTGCCGGTTCTGACCCGGCCCGTTTGTGTGGATCTCCTGAGCCCCCTGCTTGTGTTTCTCTGGGTTCTGCCGGTTCTGACCCGGCCCGTTTGTGTGGATCTCCTGAGCCCCCTGCTTGTGTTTCTCTGGGTTCTGCCGGTTCTGACCCGGCCCAGTTGTGTGGATCTCCTGATCCCCCTGCTTGTGTTTCTCTGGGTTCTGCCGGTTCTGACCCGACCCGTTTGTGTGGATCTCCTGAGCCCCCTGCTTGTGTTTCTCTGGGTTCTGCCGGTTCTGACCCGGCCTGTTTGTGTGGATCTCCTGATCCCCCTGCTTGTGTTTCTCTGGGTTCTGCCGGTTCTGACCCGGCCTGTTTGTGTGGATCTCCTGATCCCCCTGCTTGTGTTTCTCTGGGTTCTGCCGGTTCTGACCCGACCCGTTTGTGTGGATCTCCTGAGCCCCCTGCTTGTGTTTCTCTGGGTTCTGCCGGTTCTGACCCGGCCTGTTTGTGTGGATCTCCTGATCCCCCTGCTTGTGTTTCTCTGGGTTCTGCCGGTTCTGACCCGGCCTGTTTGTGTGGATCTCCTGATCCCCCTGCTTGTGTTTCTCTGGGTTCTGCCGGTTCTGACCCGACCCGTTTGTGTGGATCTCCTGAGCCCCCTGCTTGTGTTTCTCTGGGTTCTGCCGGTTCTGACCCGGCCCGTTTGTGTGGATCTCCTGATCCCCCTGCTTGTGTTTCTCTGGGTTCTGCCGGTTCTGACCCGGCCCGTTTGTGTGGATCTCCTGAGCCCCCTGCTTGTGTTTCTCTGGGTTCTGCCGGTTCTGACCCGGCCCGTTTGTGTGGATTTCCTGATCCCCCTGCTTGTGTTTCTCTGGGTTCTCCGGCACCTGGATCCTTAGTGGGCTGTTCCGACTGAGCATTATGGGAAATCCTTTACACTCTGCCTGAGTCACTGGGAGTAGGAGCTTAACCCTTTCAGGCCCACACTGTAGCCATATGGATACAATATTACTGAACCAATAGAACGTGACCCTCGGCAGTAGATTGTGGGATCCATATTTGAATGAAACAATGGGAATAACGAGTTATGTGTTAATTACTGTTAATCAGTGTGATGTTTTACTTCCCCTTTAATCTTCAGAGAAACAGGACTGGTTACAGCACACAGAGCCACTCACACGGGGGCATCTGATCTCACACCGGGCAAATCATGTAGCTCATCATGAGCTCAGTATCGGGGGCACAGACCAGCCTGGTCCCTAACATTTGCCATTGCCCCCCCCCCACTGGTTACATTTACAATGCAGTTGAGGAATGAGCAGCACACGTGACCCATACACAGGGTCAGGGTAGGAAAAGGGGCCACAACTTGATAAAGTCCATTTGATCAATACCGACCTGCACAGGGTTCCCTGAGACCCCCACAGGGGGCAGAAGAGTTGCCATAGCGCTATCACTTGTAGCCCCAGAGTGGGGTGTCTGTATAGCACTGCCGGGGCCCCAGGGCCCCCCATGGGTCTATGGGCCAGTGAATACGTCCCTATCCTGATGAGATCTCTGATTGGATTTAAAGTCCAATTACCAAATAAAATGGGTTTTCTCTTCATTGTGAGATTTCTCATTGTTCCAGATTAAGGGGCTTTACTGACCCATCAATCCCAGCATTCAGTGTGGGGGGCCGGGGGGGGGCTGGGGGGGGCTAAAGCCGCCGTCATCTTATCCTTCCATTAACCCTACAGTAACCCCCACTCACTGAATCTAAGGAGATTGTTTCATACAGACCAACAGCTCAGATCCTTATCTGTCTCTCTCCCCCATCCCCCTGCAGCTCCCCCCATTATACTATTCTATGGGCCCCCCCCCCCTTATCCACAGTGGGGCCCCTGTCTGTCCCTCGCTATTCCCTGCACTGCCGGTTCTGAGTCAAATACAGCAGAACCCAATTATCCTCTAGATCTGTTAATTAGCTGCTTCTGTTACATTGTTCAGGAGTCGGAACCAGCAGTGTGAAGCAAAAACACAAACTCCTCGCTGCTCTTGTTTAAAGGGGAACTTGCACTTCCGTTACTGTATAAATAAAGTATAAATCTGGGGGGTAAGGGGGGGGCTGAGCCTCCCATAAAATCCAGTTGTAATTGATCTAAATGTCTGTTTAGCCTTTAGAGTGTCAGCTCTGTATCAGCACTGGGCGGGGCTCACTTTGCTTGGTCTGCGCTGCCATTCAGGGACCTCGGCAGGAGGAGGGGCCATTCCCCGGAGCTGGCAGATACATCATTTATGTGACTGTCAGTCGGAATTAGCTGAATGCTTGGAGCTGCCTGTTCCAGCCTGTACAGAAGTTTGCATCTGGGGTGGGGGGCCCGGAGGTGCCAGTCCTGGTGGGCCCCGCAAAGCCAACTCTGACACTGTTGGCAGTTCTTCCCTTGTTGTCTTCTGAAGTGAGGTTCTTATTGGGTCCCTCAGGGTTCTGTATTGGGTCCACTTTTATTTAACTTGTTTATTAATGACTTAGGGGGGGCACTGTAAGTAATGTATCAGTGTCTCCATCTTGTCCTACTGTCCCCATCTTGCCCTACTGTCCCCATCTTACCCTACTGTCTCCATCTTGCCCTACTGTCTCCATCTTGCCCTACTGTCTCCATCTTGCCCTACTGTCTCCATCTTGCCCTACTGTCCCCATCTTGCCCTACTGTCCCCATCTTGCCCTACTGTCTCCATCTTGCCCTACTGTCTCCATCTTGCCCTACTGTCTCCATCTTGCCCTACTGTCTCCATCTTGCCCTACTGTCTCCATCTTGTCCTACTGTCTCCATCTTGCCCTACTGTCTCCATCTTGCCCTACTGTCTCCATCTTGCCCTACTGTCCCCATCTTGCCCTACTGTCCCCATCTTGCCCTACTGTCTCCATCTTGCCCTACTGTCTCCATCTTGCCCTACTGTCTCCATCTCGCCCTACTTTCTCCATCTCGCCCTACTGTCTCCATCTCGTCCTACTGTCTCCATCTTGCCCTACTGTCCCCATCTTGCCCTACTGTCTCCATCTTGCCCTACTGTCTCCATCTTGCCCTACTGTCTCCATCTTGCCCTACTGTCTCCATCTTGCCCTACTGTCTCCATCTTGCCCTACTGTCTCCATCTTGTCCTACTGTCTCCATCTTGCCCTACTGTCTCCATCTTGCCCTACTGTCTCCATCTTGCCCTACTGTCTCCATCTTGTCCTACTGTCTCCATCTTGCCCTACTGTCTCCATCTTGCCCTACTGTCCCCATCTTGCCCTACTGTCTCCATCTTGTCCTACTGTCTCCATCTTGCCCTACTGTCTCCATCTTGCCCTACTGTCTCCATCTTGCCCTACTGTCTCCATCTTGTCCTACTGTCTCCATCTTGCCCTACTGTCCCCATCTTGCCCTACTGTCTCCATCTTGCCCTACTGTCTCCATCTTGCCCTACTGTCCCCATCTTGCCCTACTGTCTCCATCTTGCCCTACTGTCTCCATCTTGTCCTACTGTCTCCGTCTTGTCCTACTGTCTCCGTCTTGCCCTACTGTCCCCGTCTTGCCCTACTGTCTCCGTCTTGCCCTACTGTCCCCGTCTTGCCCTACTGTCTCCATCTTGCCCTACTGTCCCCATCTTGCCCTACTGTTCCCATCTTGCCCTACTGTCTCCATCTTGCCCTACTGTCCCCATCTTGCCCTACTGTCTCCATCTTGCCCTACTGTCTCCATCTTGTCCTACTGTCTCCATCTTGTCCTACTGTCTCCATCTTGCCCTACTGTCTCCATCTTGCCGTACTATCTTGCTCTTGTCGTAATGTCACCAGTTTGTCCTATTGTTGCTATTTTGCCCCGGTGTTGCCATATTGCCCTACTGTCTCCATCTTGTCCTACTGTCTCCGTCTTGTCCTACTGTCTCCGTCTTGCCCTACTGTCCCCATCTTGCCCTACTGTCTCCATCTTGCCCTACTGTCCCCATCTTGCCCTACTGTCTCCATCTTGCCCTACTGTCCCCATCTTGCCCTACTGTCCCCATCTTGCCCTACTTTCTCCATCTTGCCCTACTGTCCCCATCTTGCCCTACTGTCTCCATCTTGCCCTACTGTCTCCATCTTGTCCTACTGTCTCCATCTTGTCCTACTGTCTCCATCTTGCCCTACTGTCTCCATCTTGCCGTACTATCTTGCTCTTGTCGTAATGTCACCAGTTTGTCCTATTGTTGCTATTTTGCCCCGGTGTTGCCATATTGCCCTTGCTCTGCTGCCACCCAGCCCCATATTGCTGAATACAAGTGTCTCATTCTTGGTTTAAAGGACATTTGAGGCAGAAGAAGATGCAGATGAGGAGCTTCAGTTTGAGGCTTCAGTCTCTCCGCGCCGGGGGAATATAATGGGAGCTCCAGCTCATTGTTACCATAGCGCCCCCAACGCATTTTGAATTCTAAAACACATCTCTTGGCTATTTTTATTCATTACTTTGTTTGTTATTTCCTTCTTATTGTGACATGTTGGTGCCGCGATGGTTCCACCATATAATGATATTTCTCCCTCACAGCCCCCGACCCATTAGCGGCCACACAGCCGAGTCGTTAGGGGGAATATTTGTAAATATGTTTTGTCATTTCCCAAATGATTCAGAGTAAGGAGCAGATTCCCCTTCCGCTAATTAATTACATTATTGGCCCAAAACCCCCTGAGCCACACGAGTAACGAGGGCGAGAAACCCGCGGTGTCAGGAGAAGACTCCCAGGTACATTGTGAGTCCGGGCAGCGAGTGAGAGAAGAATAATCAGGGGAAATAAGGGATTGAGATTACACTGTGCACCCAATGCTCCTACAGCTCCGGCTGAACTACAACTCCCAGCAACCACATCACAACCTGGAGCCTCTGACCATAGGGAGAGAATAATAAAGATTTTGGGAGGGCCCCTCAAAAAGACTCCAAATGCCACATATAAGTATATAATTATAAGCTCTCCTATGGAAAGCTGCCCCCCCCCCAAAAAAAATTACCCTCTTTCCCTGCATTGGGCTTTTACAGGTTCCTCTCAACAAGAACTGAAGGGCATCAGGTTGAACAACACCAATAGTTTATTGTCCACATTTTGTCATTCTGTCATAGTCTTGTCCAACTTGTACCAGTTCTATCTGCCCCTAATGTCAATATTTTACTGCTGTCTCTATCTTGCCCTGGTGGTGCAAACTTTGTCTACTGGCAGCATCTTACTCTACTGGTTCCAGCTTGTCTTACCATCACCTTCTTGCCCTACTGTTTCTTGTCCCACTGTCTCCTTCTTGTTTTACTGTCTCCATCTTGCTCTACTGTCTCCATCTTTCCCTACTGTCTCCATCTTGCTCTACTGTCTCCATCTTGCCCTACTGTCTCCATCTTGCCCTACTGTCTCCATCTTGCCCTACTGTCTCCATATTGCCCTACTGTCTCCATCTTGTTCTACTGTCTACATCTTGCCCTACTATCTCCATCTTGTCCTACTGTCTACATCTTGCCCTACTGTCTCCATATTGCCCTACTGTCTCCATCTTGCCCTACTGTCTCCATCTTGCCCTACTATCTCCATCTTGTCCTACTGTCTACATCTTGTCCTACTGTCTCCATCTTGCCCTACTGTCTCCATCTTGTCCTACTGTCTCCATCTTGCCCTATTGTCTCCATCTTGTCCTACTGTCTCCATCTTGTTCTACTGTCTCCATTTTGTTCTACTGTCTCCATCTTACCCTACTGTTTCTTGTCCCACTGTCTCCTTCTTGTTCTACTGTCTCCATCTTGCCCTACTGTCTCCATCTTGTCCTACTGTCTCCATCTTGTTCTACTGTCTCCATCTTGTTCTACTGTATCCATCTTGTCCTACTGTCCCTATCTTGTCCTACTGTCCCCATCTTGCCCTACTGTCTCCTTCTTGTTCTACTGTCTCCATCTTGTCCTACTGTCTCCATCTTGCCCTACTGTCTCCATCTTGTCCTACTGTCTCCATCTTGTCCTACTATCCCCATCTTGCCCTACTGTCCCCATCTTGCCCTACTGTCCCCATCTTGCCCTACTGTCTCCATCTTGTCCTACTGTCTCCATCTTGTTCTACTGTCTCCATCTTGTCCTACTGTCTCCTTCTTTTTCTACTGTCTCCATCTTGCCCTATTGTCTCCATCTTGTTCTACTGTCTCCATCTTGTCCTACTGTCTCCATCTTGCCCTACTGTCTCCATCTTGTCCTACTATCTCCATCTTGTGACAGAGGCTCCTGGTGTGTTTATACAAAGACACTGTTTTTTGCGCCTATTCTACATTGCCTGATGAAGCAGGAAATGCCTGCGAAACGCGTAGCAATATTGTTGTGAATAAATTATTACTGAAAATTACCACTTTTGTTGGTGTCTGTCTGGAGGAGGTAAGTTTACTACTACCTCCTCTGAATTACCCATTGGGTTTTTAAGTGTTTTTAGCTAATTTTATCTTTTTGGCGCCTCTGTTTTGTCTTATTATTATACTGAGTCCACCCCGAGTGGAGGGGTGTCATCCCCATTTTTCTTCCTTCTACAGAGAGCGACTTCTTATTCCTGAGTGGGGTCAGGACAATCTCCCCACCTGCTTATACAGTGGTTGCCTATTGGTAACCCTTGTTTGTGAGTATTAATTTGTTTATTCTATTATTACTCCTTGTAAAAATATATTACACTATTGGGGCTCTTGGTGTTCCTTTTTGTTTTCCATCTTGTCCTACTGTCTCCATCTGGTTCTACTGTCTCCATCTTGTTCTACTGTCCCCATCTTGCCCTACTGTCTCCATCTTGTCCCACTGTCTCCATCTTGTCCTACTGTCTCCATCTGGTTCTACTGTCTCCATCTTGTCCTACTGTCTCCATCTTGTCCTACTGTCTCCATCTGGTTCTACTGTCTCCATCTTGTTCTACTGTCTCCATCTTGTCCTACTGTCTCCATCTTGTCCTACTGTCTCCATCTTGCCCTACTGTCTCCATCTTGCCCTACTGTCTCCATCTTGTCCCACTGTCTTCATCTTGTCCTACTGTCTCCATCTTGCCCTACTGTCTCCATCTTGTCCCACTGTCTCCATCTTGTCCCACTGTCTCCATCTTGTCCTACTGTCTCCATCTGGTTCTACTGTCCCCATCTTGCCCTGCTGTCTCCATCTTGCCCTACTGTCTCCATCTTGTCCTACTGTCTCCATCTTGCCCTGCTGTCTCCATCTTGCCCTGCTGTCTCCCACAGCCCCATGGCCCCATAGCCCCAGAGCCCCATAGCCCCAGAGCCCCATACCCCCATAGCCTCATAGCCCCAGAGCCCCATAGCCCCAGAGCCCCATACCCCCATAGCCTCATAGCCCCATAGCCCCAGAGCCCCATACCCCCATACCCCCATAGCCCCATAGCCTCATAGCCCCAGAGCCCCATAGCCCCAGAGCCCCATACCCCCATAGCCCCAGAGCCCCATAGCCCCAGAGCCCCATACCCCCATAGCCCCAGAGCCCCATAGCCCCAGAGCCCCATAGCCCCAGAGCCCCATAGCCCCATAGCCCCATAGCCCCAGAGCCCCATACCCCCATAGCCCCAGAGCCCCATAGCCCCAGAGCCCCATACCCCCATAGCCCCATACCCCCATACCCCCATACCCCCATAGCGGAGGAAGCTGCCAGCCTGGCACGTGCCACACTCATGGCCAATGGGCTCAGAGGGCAGGGTTTACACACGAGAGCAATTAGCCTTCCTGCCGAGTTGTTCTGCTACAAATAAGTGAGTTTTTGTGCCACTTAATCAGCCGAGAAGCACCGAGCGGCCAAGCGGCCGGATCCTCAGGGAGTTAAAAGCCCTCGAGTATTTTCAGATCCATGACAGGGGCTGAGTGTTCCATGGGCCGGAATGGCTATTAGTGGGGGGGGGGGGCAGACGCACTTCACAGGTTTGGGTCACATCGTTGCCAGGTCAGAATCCATTTGGCTCCCCCCCCCCCCCCCCGGGCCTGAGAAAATTAAATAAAATGCCTCATGGGAAGAGGAAAAAAACAAAAATATATTTATATGTCTAACTGCCAGCGCAGAAATGTCTGAGAGACGCACCCCAGGGTGTCACTATACTGAGTGGGTGCTGCTGCTGCTAGAGTGGGTGCTGCTGCTGCCAGAGTGGGTGCTGCTGCCAGAGTGGGTGCTACTGCCAGAGTGGGTGCTACTGCCAGAGTGGGTGCTGCTGCCAGAGTGGGTGTTGCTGCCAGAGTGGGTGCTGCTTCCAGAGTGGGTGTTGCTGCCAGAGTGGGTGCTGCTGCTGCCAGAGTGGGTGCTACTGCCAGAGTGGGTGCTGCTGCCAGAGTGGGTGCTGCTGCCAGAGTGGGTGCTACTGCCAGAGTGGGTGCTGCTTCCAGAGTGGGTGTTGCTGCCAGAGTGGGTGCTGCTGCTGCCAGAGTGGGTGCTGCTGCCAGAGTGGGTGCTTCTGCCAGAGTGGGTGCTGCTGCCAGAGTGGGTGCTGCTGGGGACCCAGAGAGGATTCTCACTACTGATCTTATTCAACCAAAGCAACTTTATTATATTATTGTTATGAGACTGGAGGTCACAGGACTTTATTGTGGGGCAGAAATGTACTTACCTGAGCCGAACATATTGTTTTATGGGGACGAATCTGCAGCAACAAATAACATGAGGTCAGAAAGGGAGTTATTAAATGTCTGATTGAATTGGATTGGCCCATTGGGATACCAGGAAACTCCCGGGGGCCCAGGGGTCAGTGGCCCCTCTATAACTATTTGCTGGAGTTGGACTGGCCCATTGGGATACCAGGAAACTCCTGGGGGCCCAGGGGTCAGTGGCCCCTCTATAACTATTTGCTGGAGTCGGACTGGCCCATTGGGATACCAGGAAACTCCCGGGGGCCCAGGGGTCAGTGGCCCCTCTAAAACTATTTGCTGGAGTCGGACTGGCCCATTGGGATACCAGGAAACTCCCGGGGGCCCAGGGGTCAGTGGCCCCTCTATAACTATTTGCTGGAGTCGGACTGGCCCATTGGGATACCAGGAAACTCCCGGGGGCCCAGGGGTCAGTGGCCCCTCTAAAACTATTTGCTGGAGTTGGACTGGCCCATTGGGATACCAGGAAACTCCCGGGGGCCCAGGGGTCAGTGGCCCCTCTATAACTATTTGCTGGAGTCGGACTGGCCCATTGGGATACCAGGAAACTCCCGGGGGCCCAGGGGTCAGTGGCCCCTCTATAACTATTTGCTGGGGTTGGACTGGCCCATTGGGATACCAGGAAACTCCCGGGGGCCCAGGGGTCAGTGGCCCCTCTATAACTATTTGCTGGAGTCGGACTGGCCCATTGGGATACCAGGAAACTCCCGGGGGCCCAGGGGTCAGTGGCCCCTCTAAAACTATTTGCTGGAGTTGGACTGGCCCATTGGGATACCAGGAAACTCCCGGGGGCCCAGGGGTCAGTGGCCCCTCTATAACTATTTGCTGGGGTTGGACTGGCCCATTGGGATACCAGGAAACTCCCGGGGGCCCAGGGGTCAGTGGCCCCTCTATAACTATTTGCTGGAGTTGGACTGGCCCATTGGGATACCAGGAAACTCCCGGGGCCCAGGGGTCAGTGGCCCCTCTATAACTATTTGCTGGAGTCGGACTGGCCCATTGGGATACCAGGAAACTCCCGGGGGCCCAGGGGTCAGTGGCCCCTCTATAACTATTTGCTGGAGTTGGACTGGCCCATTGGGATACCAGGAAACTCCCGGGGGCCCAGGGGTCAGTGGCCCCTCTATAACTATTTGCTGGAGTGTGACTGGCCCATTGGGATACCAGGAAACTCCCGGGGGCCCAGGGGTCAGTGGCCCCTCTATAACTATTTGCTGGAGTCGGACTGGCCCATTGGGATACCAGGAAACTCCCGGGGGCCCAGGGGTCAGTGGCCCCTCTATAACTATTTGCTGGAGTCGGACTGGCCCATTGGGATACCAGGAAACTCCCGGGGGCCCAGGGGTCAGTGGCCCCTCTATAACTATTTGCTGGAGTTGGACTGGCCCATTGGAATACCAGGAAACTCCAGGGGGGCCCAGGGGTCAGTGGCCCCTCTATAACTATTTGCTGGAGTCGGACTGGCCCATTGGGATACCAGGAAACTCCCAGGGGCCCAGGGGTCAGTGGCCCCTCTATAACTATTTGCTGGAGTTGGACTGGCCCATTGGGATACCAGGAAACTCCCGGGGGCCCAGGGGTCAGTGGCCCCTCTATAACTATTTGCTGGAGTCGGACTGGCCCATTGGGATACCAGGAAACTCCCGGGGGCCCAGGGGTCAGTGGCCCCTCTATAACTATTTGCTGGAGTCGGACTGGCCCATTGGGATACCAGGAAACTCCCGGGGGCCCAGGGGTCAGTGGCCCCCCTATAACTATTTGCTGGAGTTGGACTGGCCCATTGGGATACCAGGAAACTCCCGGGGGCCCAGGGGTCAGTGGCCCCTCTATAACTATTTGCTGGAGTTGGACTGGCCCATTGGAATACCAGGAAACTCCAGGGGGGCCCAGGGGTCAGTGGCCCCTCTATAACTATTTGCTGGAGTTGGACTGGCCCATTGGGATACCAGGAAACTCCCGGGGGCCCAGGGGTCAGTGGCCCCTCTATAACTATTTGCTGGAGTTGGACTGGCCCATTGGGATACCAGGAAACTCCCGGGGGCCCAGGGGTCAGTGGCCCCTCTTTAACTATTTGCTGGAGTTGGACTGGCCCATTGGGATACCAGGAAACTCCCGGGGGGCCAGGGGTCAGTGGCCCCTCTATAACTATTTGCTGGAGTTGGACTGGCCCATTGGAATACCAGGAAACTCCAGGGGGGCCCAGGGGTCAGTGGCCCCTCTATAACTATTTGCTGGAGTTGGACTGGCCCATTGGAATACCAGGAAACTCCAGGGGGGCCCAGGGGTCAGGGACCCCTCTATAACTATTTGCTGGAGTCGGACTGGCCCATTGGGATACCAGGAAACTCCCGGGGGCCCAGGGGTCAGGGACCCCTCTATAACTATTTGCTGGAGTCGGACTGGCCCATTGGGATACCAGGAAACTCCCGGGGGCCCAGGGGTCAGGGACCCCTCTATAACTATTTGCTGGAGTCGGACTGGCCCATTGGGATACCAGGAAACTCCCGGGGGCCCAGGGGTCAGTGGCCCCTCTATAACTATTTGCTGGAGTCGGACTGGCCCATTGGGATACCAGGAAACTCCCGGGGGCCCAGGGGTCAGTGGCCCCTCTATAACTATTTGCTGGAGTCGGACTGGCCCATTGGGATACCAGGAAACTCCCGGGGGCCCAGGGGTCAGTGGCCCCTCTATAACTATTTGCTGGAGTCGGACTGGCCCATTGGGATACCAGGAAACTCCCGGGGGCCCAGGGGTCAGTGGCCCCTCTATAACTATTTGCTGGAGTCGGACTGGCCCATTGGGATACCAGGAAACTCCCGGGGGCCCAGGGGTCAGTGGCCCCTCTATAACTATTTGCTGGAGTCGGACTGGCCCATTGGGATACCAGGAAACTCCCGGGGGCCCAGGGGTCAGTGGCCCCTCTATAACTATTTGCTGGAGTCGGACTGGCCCATTGGGATACCAGGAAACTCCCGGGGGCCCAGGGGTCAGTGGCCCCTCTATAACTATTTGCTGGAGTCGGACTGGCCCATTGGGATACCAGGAAACTCCCGGGGGCCCAGGGGTCAGTGGCCCCTCTATAACTATTTGCTGGAGTCGGACTGGCCCATTGGGATACCAGGAAACTCCCGGGGGCCCAGGGGTCAGTGGCCCCTCTATAACTATTTGCTGGAGTCGGACTGGCCCATTGGGATACCAGGAAACTCCCGGGGGCCCAGGGGTCAGTGGCCCCTCTATAACTATTTGCTGGAGTCGGACTGGCCCATTGGGATACCAGGAAACTCCCGGGGGCCCAGGGGTCAGTGGCCCCTCTATAACTATTTGCTGGAGTTGGACTGGCCCATTGGGATACCAGGAAACTCCCGGGGGCCCAGGGTCAGGGACCCTCTATAGAAGATGGTGTTATCCCAAGGCCTGAGACTGGGCCCCACAGTAAGTAGGGCCACAGGACAAGTGACAGGGTCTAGGCTTGGGCAGCAGGGTGGGGGCATTAGGTGGCACTGAGTATCTGACAGTCGCTGAATGAAGAGAAAGTGACTGCTCCGACCTGACCTCTCAGTAAGTGCAGTAAAAGCTTCTTTCTCCCACACTAATTGTATCTGCCCACGGATCGGCCATAATTGCCCCACTGGCGAGAGGTTTGGCCTTTCAGAAGGGAACGAATGGGGTCACATGAGTAAGTGTAAGGGGGGGGTGTAATTAGAATAACGAGCTCAGCGCGGTGTCTAACGACATTGGGTCTCTCTATGTATCTGCCCTTTCCCTGCCGGCCCGAAGCTCATTTTCCCAGTTCTACAGAATGAAAGGTTCTGCCCAATTGGGTTTATATTCAGTAACGGCACGGAAATAGCAGATTCCCAAGGATTTATAAGGGGTTAAATCTCCCCGTGGGTCAGAGTGATGGGGCTACTGCGCGCTCTCTGGGGCCACAAACCCCCACATCCACCCACTGCCCCAATGGCGCTTCCCAGCCCCCCATTATTACTGCTCATTGCACATTGGGCTCCCCCATGCACAGAGATCTTATTGGTCCCAGTTGATCCACTTCAGCCAGTCTGTTGGAGCAAACAGAGAGAGAGGGGGATTGATCAATACACATTCCCTGGCCCCTGTTTGTAAGTAAATACGTATCTATGCCAGTGCAGGTATTTACAAACTTTGAAAAATATGACCGTTGGTAAATAGATAGGGCCCCATACGGGGGTTACCGTGACGGGGTGGGGGGGCTCACCCATCTTATCATCATGATTTTGTAACTAAAAACCCCTGTTTGTAAATACCTGCCCTGGCATAGATACGTATTTACTTACAAACAGGGGGCCAGGGAATGTGCATTGATCAATCCCCCTCTCTGTGTGTGTGTTTGTAGCTAATTTGGCCAGATCAGTTGCACTTCCATTGTATTTGTGTATTGTATTTAGCCCTGGGGTGCCCCACAACCCCCTTCAGTCTCTTGGAGCAGTAGTGGGGCAGATATGGGGGGGTGACTGGGGCATCAACTCACTTGGGTGAATAAAAGGATTGGGGTTACTTGGGCTACATGTGGGGCTATCGTTGGCCCGTGTGGGGCTATCGTTGGCCAGAGTGCGGCTATCGTTGGCCTGTGTGGGGCTATCGTTGGCCCAAGTGGGGCTATCGTTGGCCCGAGTGGGGCTATCGTTGGCCTGTGTGGGGCTATCGTTGGCCTGAGTGGGGCTATTGTTGGCCTGTGTGGGGCTATCGTTGGCCTGAGTGGGGCTATTGTTGGCCTGAGTGGGGCTATTATTGGCCTGTGTGGGGCTATTGTTGGCCGGAGTGGGGCTATTGTTGGCCAGAGTGGGGCTATTATTGGCCAGAGTGGGGCTATTATTGGCCCGTGTGGGGCTATTGTTGGCCGGAGTGGGGCTATTGTTGGCCAGAGTGGGGCTATTATTGGCCAGAGTGGGGCTATTATTGGCCAGAGTGGGGCTATTATTGGACTGTGTGGGGCTATTGTTGGCCGGAGTGGGGCTATTGTTGGCCAGAGTGGGGCTATTATTGGCCAGAGTGGGGCTATTATTGGCCTGTGTGGGGCTATTATTGGCCTGTGTGGGGCTATCGTTGGCCTGAGTGGGGCTATCATTGGCCTGTGTGGGGCTATCGTTGCCCAGAGTGGGGCTATCGTTGGCCAGAGTGGGGCTATCGTTGGCCAGAGTGGGGCTATCGTTGGCCAGAGTGGGGCTATCGTTGGCCAGAGTGGGGCTATCGTTGGCCAGAGTGGGGCTATCGTTGGCCAGAGTGGGGCTATCGTTGGCCAGAGTGGGGCTATCGTTGGCCAGAGTGGGGCTATCGTTGGCCTGTGCGGGGCTTTTATTGGCCTGTGTGGGGCTATTATTGGCCCATGTGGGGCTATCGTTGGCCAGAGTGGGGCTATTATTGGCCAGAGTGGGGCTATTATTGGCCCGTGTTGGGCTATCGTTGGCCAGAGTGGGGCTATTATTGGCCAGAGTGGGGCTATTATTGGCCAGAGTGGGGCTATTATTGGCCTGTGTGGGGCTATCGTTGGCCAGAGTGGGGCTTTTATTGGCCTGTGTGGGGCTATTATTGGCCCGTGTGGGGCTATTATTGGCCTGAGTGGGGCTATTATTGGCCAGAGTGGGGCTATTATTGGCCAGAGTGGGGCTATTATTGGCCAGAATGGGGCTATTATTGGCCTGTGTGGGGCTATCGTTGGCCAGAGTGGGGCTTTTATTGGCCTGTGTGGGGCTATTATTGGCCCGTGTGGGGCTATTATTGGCCTGTGTGGGGCTATCGTTGGCCAGAGTGGGGCTTTTATTGGCCTGTGTGGGGCTATTATTGGCCAGAGTGGGGCTATTATTGGCCAGAGTGGGGCTATTATTGGCCAGAGTGGGGCTATTATTGGCCCGTGTGGGGCTATTATTGGCCAGTACATTCTCCATGCCTGGAATCCCTGCTGTTTCCCTGACTGTCAGTCTGTGGGCGGAGCTGCTCGGGGGTAATTAGATCCCTATAATTAGTGGGGGGGGGGCTGATTAATGCTGATTGATTGTGTTTATTCCCCTCGTTGCTCAGTAAGGTGCGAGGGAAACGCTGATCGGCCTGAAACTAACGATCTGAGCTAATTACAGTGAGAGTCACATGGTCCCTCATTAACCCCCGAGCGGCAGGATACAGCTTTGCTCCCATTGGCTGACTATAACTTCCTGAACCCCCCAACCTGGGGGTGAAACAAGTAATCAGGGGCCACAGCTTGGTCAGCACCCACATAAAGGGGTAAGTTACAGGTTGTGGGGTGCGAGGGCTGGAGCTCACCCCTCAGTGCTAATGTAACAAGCGCTTGCACCCCACGAATGCTGGGATCCCCCCTCTGGGGCACAGTGTAGTGTCAGCAATGTAGGGGAGCCGGGGGACCCCATCATTAGCCCTGTACACTGTACAAACCTTTCATTGAATTTCCATATAAATGATGCTTTCATGGAGTTGGGGATCTCAATGTTGAACATATAATCGATTCTAAAGTAACTATTATGTGAGTTGGAGAAGAAGGTCCTTTTCTTTAGGATTATGTGTTCTCCATACATCTATCAATTTTAATTGGTTCAAGTTGTTATTCCTTCTGCAAACTCCTTGTTGGGTACATATATAGAGCATAAAGTGAATACAGCATTGTAAATATTTGCTTTTACCGTAATAAAATGACCATTTTCTTCTGCTTTATAATCTATTAATGAAAAAGGTACATCCTTATGAATTAGGATTGCAGTGCCTTTTACTTTCTTATCTAGATTAGTACTAGAAAAGATTTTGTCATACCATTTACTCTTTGATTGCGATGTTATGATATGGGTTTCTTGTAAATATACAATTTTTTTTTTCTTTTGACAATTACTAAGAATTTGTGCCCGTTTTTTGGGCTATTTATACCATTCACATTTTGTGACCACAGAGTTAGTTGTAGATTTTCCTTCATATTATTTCCTGGTAATAATATTCCGTATCTACTGCCTAAAAGGTCCTGCTTCCAGTGGTTGGGTTTAGGTAAGGAGTGGGTTGTAACATAACCAGGGTATGGTAAACTGGGGTAAAACATTAACTGTCCTGATTCTTCAGGAGGTGATTGATGGGTATAGTCACATGGCTAATCGCGGTTAGCCTCTTGTGGGGGTTCTTCCTTTCGCGTCTCACCGACCTTGTATTATATTTGTTTTCGAGAGTGTATGGGTAAACATCAGAACATCACACTTTAACAACTCGTATTTTATGTGCATACTTGTTATACTCACAAGTCCGACCAGTTTTTATTGGGGGTTCTTTTCTTTGCTGACGAATCTGTTTTAGGGGTGCGCTGTACCGTTGGCACTTCTTGCCATAAGTTGTCCACTTCTAGACTTGGTTCTCTGTAGTTATTTTCCTCATCGTTCCATCCCGGTATGTGTATCTCCTCCAGTTGTAGCTTGTGTGTAAAATCTTTTATGTCCGATGGGAATCTCAACGTGGTTTGTGTTCCGTCTTTGTTTGCTGTTAGACTGAATGGGAAGCCCCAACGGAATTGGATTCCTTTTGCTCGCAGTTGTTCTGTTAGTGGTTTGAGCTGTTTGCTCTTAATCAATGTGGAATATCTTGGAGTAAGATGATGTTGTTTTCCTCAAAGGTGATCCTCTTCATCGTTCTAGCCTTAGCTAGTATATCTTCTTTAAGAGGGAAACTATTTATGCAGCTCTTGGAGCCTCAGGTGGTGCATTCCGTGGTTTAAACACTCTGTCTATCACGATTGGAGTATTTGCGTCTCTTTCCAGATTTGCAGTAGTGTCGGCAGTATGTCATCCATTGCTATGTTTTTGGGTATCCCTCTTACTCTTATATTATTTCTGCGGCTTCTATTCTGTAAGTCCTCAATCTGTCTATGCATCTCCTCTATTTCCCTTGTTTGCTTGTCTATTATTATGTTTTATTGTTTGTGATTACTTACGAGTTTTGCTTGGTTTCTTTCTAGTGAGTCCGTTCGTGTCCCCATAATCTCAAGTTCCTGTTTGATACCTTGGAGTTCGCTATATATTTCGTTCGTTAGGGAGTGGAACATTTCTTTTATGTCCGTTTTTGAGGGTAGCCGTCTCAGGTAGGTTTGCACATCTACCGTGCTGTCTGCGTCGCTATCCACCTCTGATGATTCTGGCGCTTGAGACTCCGCCGCTTCTTGCGGTTCGGGCCTAGTCGCCGCCATTTTAAGTTGTTGTGGATCACGATTTTTCTTATAAAACAGAGACGGGATATCTTTACTTTGTCCCGTTTGTTTCGGTGTCTTGCTACCGTCTTTATTGGTTTCGATTAGTTTGCGATTTCCCCAAGGTATCTGCTTATTTGTCGGTCGGTGGACTCTGAGGTGTGCGGAGCTCCGAACTATGCGACCATTCCTTTCCATGGCTGGCCACACCCCCCTACTGTCCCCATCTTGCCCTACTGTATCCATCTTGCCCTGCTGTCTCCGTCTTGCCCTACTGTCTCCGTCTTGCCCTACTGTCCCCATCTTGCCCTACTGTCTCCGTCTTGCCCTACTGTCTCCATCTTGCCCTACTGTCCCCATCTTGCCCTACTGTCTCCATCTTGCCCTACTGTCTCCGTCTTGTCCTACTGTCTCCATCTTGCCCTACTGTCCCCATCTTGTCCTACTGTCCCCATCTTGCCCTACTGTCCCCATCTTGCCCTACTGTCCCCATCTTGTCCTACTGTCTCCATCTTGTCCTACTGTCTCCATCTTGCCCTACTGTCTCCATCTTGCCCTACTGTCTCCGTCTTGCCCTACTGTCCCCATCTTGTCCTACTGTCTCCATCTTGCCCTACTGTCTCCATCTTGCCCTACTGTCTGCATCTTGTCCTACTCTTTCTATTGTCTTGTCCTTCTGTCCCCATCTTGCCCTACTGTCCCCATCTTGCCCTACTGTCTCCATCTTGCCCTACTGTCCCCATCTTGTCCTACTGTCTCCATCTTGCCCTACTGTCCCCATCTTGCCCTACTGTCCCCATCTTGCCCTACTGTCTCCATCTTGCCCTACTGTCCGCATCTTGTCCTACTGTCTCCCATCTTGCCCTACTGTCCCCATCTTGCCCTACTGTCCCCATCTTGCCCTACTGTCTCCATCTTGTCCTACTGTCTCCGTCTTTTCCTACTGTCTCCATCTTGCCCTACTGTCTCCCATCTTGCCCTACTGTCTCCCATCTTGCCCTACTGTCCCCCATCTTGTCCTACTGTCTCCCATCTTGCCCTACTGTCCCCCATCTTGCCCTACTGTCCTCCATCTTGTCCTACTGTCTCCATCTTGTCCTACTGTCCCCCATCTTGCCCTACTGTCTCCCATCTTGCCCTACTGTCCCCCATCTTGCCCTACTGTCCCCCATCTTGTCCTACTGTCCCCCATCTTGTCCTACTCTTTCTATTGTCTTGTCCTACTGTCTCCATCTTGTCCTACTCTTTCTATTGTCTTGCCCTACTGTCTCCATCTTGCCCTACTGTCTCCATCTTGCCCTACTGTCCCCATCTTGTCCTGCTGTCTCCATCTTGCCCTACTGTCTCCATCTTGCCCTACTGTCCCCATCTTGTCCTACTATCTCCATCTTGCCCTACTGTCCCCATCTTGTCCTACTATCTCCATCTTGCCCTACTGTCCCCATCTTGTCCTACTATCTCCATCTTGTCCTACTGTCTCCATCTTGCCCTACTGTCTCCATCTTGCCCTACTGTCTCCATCTTGCCCTACTGCCCCCATCTTGCCCTACTGTCTCCATCTTGTCCTACTGTCCCCATCTTGTCCTACTGTCCCCCATCTTGTTCTACTGTCTCCATCTTGCCCTACTGCCCCCATCTTGTCCTACTGTCTCCATCTTGCCCTACTGCCCCCATCTTGCCCTACTGTCTCCATGTTGTCTTACTGTTTTCATGTGTCCCTAACATGATTATTTTCCCCTATGGCCTCCAACCTATTTACCATCTAACGTGAGTGCCATTAGTGCTACTCTATCAGACTGAGGTCTCACAAACCCCACAAACCCACCAGACAGAACCCCAACATATGACCATTAACCTACAACAGAAATCCAGTAGCCTTAGACACTTGCCTGGTGTTATACAAACACTCCCCTTCCTTCAACAAACACATTCATGGCCTACAAAATAGGCTTACAGGCTACACTGACTGTCGGCCAACTGAGCCTCCAACTGACAGAAACTGCAGCCAAACCCAGAAGAGCAGGAAAGAGACGACTCCAGTTACAAATGTATATGGCTGGGAACAGGGAATATACTGACTGCTAATATATTCTTGTTCTAAAATAATTTTTTTCCAAGACCCCACCCAAGATCCTACCCCAGACCCCACCCAGACCCCACCCCAGACCCCACCCCAGACCCCACCCAGACCCCACCCCAGACCCCACCCCAGACCCCACCCAGACCCCACCCCAGACCCCACCCAAGATCCCACCCAGACCCCACCCAAGAACCCACCCAGACCCCACCCCAGACCCCACCCAAGATCCCACCCCAGACCCCACCCAGGCCCCACCCCAGACCCCACCCAGGCCCCACCCCAGACCCCACCCAAGATCCCACCCCAGATCCCACCCCAGACCCCACCCCAGATCCCACCCCAGACCCCCATCCCAGACCCCACCCCAGACCCCACCCCAGACCCCACCCCAGATCCCACCCCAGACCCCACCCCAGATCCCACCCCAGACCCCCATCCCAGACCCCACCCCAGATCCCACCCCAGACCCCACCCCAGATCCCAACCCAGACCCCCATCCCAGACCCCACCCCAGATCCCACCCCAGACCCCCATCCCTATAGATTCACAGATATTAAAAGATTAAACTTTTGTTTATTTTCCAAGACATTTTCCACCATGATTAACCCTTTGGCTTCACACTGTGCCCTTTTCTGATTGGGCCCCGGGCTCCCGTATTTATCGCTATTTATGAAAGGAAAAGGTTCCGGCGACACAAACTGCAGTCGGTTCCGTTCTACCTGCCGGGGAGCAGAACTGAATCTACAAGGTTAAACCCAAGGTCATTCCTATCGGATCCTGTTTGTCCCGTAGTTATTATTGTGCGATTGTTACTATGGCGACAGGGAGAGATGCTGACGTCCGTATCGTTACACTGTGTGGAATTAATTGATAATTCAGTTGCAGATGTTGGATCCTTACAGAATCCCAGTGCTATTTTGGTCCAAACGTTGGGATATTTTATATTTAAGGGGTCAGAGCAGCGGCAGGAGAAATGCATTATGGGGAGTCAGTTCTGTGTAGAACATCCAGTACAATACATAGGGCCATATGATCTCTACCAACCAGAAAATATGTTCTATAGTAAAAGAATAGACCAATTAAAGGGAAAACGTCAGTTGATAATTCCCCCAGGGCAGATATGAGCCTCCCTGCCCCCAGATGGAGGGGAACTGAACCCCTAAACCCCTGAACCTCTCCCTCTGTCAGTGTCTCACTAACTTTGTTCTGACTCCATTGACCTATTAGAGACTTTGTCTGCAATCAGCGCCGCGATGGGACTCGCTAATGAGATGAGCCTGAGAATAGCGAAGCCCAATCAGCCAATCAGAGCCGCTAACGAGCCGCCGCCGGGATACGCCAATAATCTGACTTCTGCCTTGTGCATAAATATAAACACCAAATACACAACATAATGTGCAATTAAAATGGACAAGTTCAGTCTCTTCATCAAAACCTTATTAATGTGCTAAACTTTCATGAACTTATGTATTTGTGAGAAAGTATAAAGGCAGAAAGAGTGGGGAGAAGGGAAAGGGGGTTCGGGGAGAGACAAATGGGGGGAGAGGGGAAATATAGAAGGGGGGAGAAGAGGGAGGATGGGGGGGGGGGTAAGGCCAAACAGTTGGGGGGGGGGAATAGAAAAGGAAAGGAGAGGGGATGAGAGACAGAAGGAGAGAGGGGGAAGGGAAAGGGGGTTCGGGGAGTAGAGAGAAATGGGGAGAAGGGGAAATATAGAAGGGGGGAGAAGAGGGAGGATGGGGGGAGTAAGGCCAAACAGTTGGGGGGGGAATAGAAAAGGAAAGGAGAGGGGATGAGAGACAGAAGGAGAGAGGGGAAGGGAAAGGGGGTTCGGGGAGCAGAGGGGACAAATGGGGGGGAGAGGGGAAATATAGAAGGGGGGAGAAGAGGGAGGATGGGGGGGGAGTAAGGCCAAACAGTTGGGGGGGGGGAATAGAAAGGAAAGGAGAGGGGATGAGAGACAGAAGGAGAGAGGGGGAAGGGAAAGGGGGTTCGGGGTAGTAGAGAGACAAATGGGGGGAGAGGGGAAATATAGAAGGGGGGAGAAGAGGGAGGATGGGGGGGAGTAAGGCCCAAACAGTTGGGGCGGGGGGGAATAGAAAAGGAAAGGAGAGGGGATGGAGACAGAAGGAGAGAGGGGAAGGGAAAGGGGGTTCGGGGAGTAGAGAGAAATGGGGGAAGAGGGGAAATATAGAAGGGGGGAGAGAGGGAGGATGGGGGGGAGTAAGGCCAAACAGTTGGGGGGGGGAATAGAAAAGGAAAGGAGAGGGGATGAGAGACAGAAGGAGAGAGGGGAAGGGAAAGGGGGTTCGGGGAGTAGAGAGACAAATGGGGGAGAGGGGAAATATAGAAGGGGGGAGAAGAGGGAGGATGGGGGGGAGTAAGGCCAAACAGTTGGGGGGGGGGGAATAGAAAAGGAAAGGAGAGGGGATGAGAGACAGAAGGAGAGAGGAGAAGGGAAAGGGGGTTCGGGGAGTAGAGAGACAAATGGGGGGAGAGGGGAAATATAGAAGGGGGGAGAAGAGGGAGGATGGGGGGGAGTATAATACAGAATGGGTATAATGGGTATAATACAGAATGGGTATAATGGGTATAATACAGAATGGGTATAATGGGTATAATACAGAATGGGTATAATGGGTATAGTACAGAATGGGTATAATGGGTATAGTACAGAATGGGTATAATGGGTATAGTACAGAATGGGTATAATGGGTATAATACAGAATGGGTATAATGGGTATTAGTACAGAATGGGTATAATGGGTATAGTACAGAATGGGTATAATGGGTATAGTACAGAATGGGTATAATGGGTATAATACAGAATGGGTATAATGGGTATAATACAGAATGGGTATAATGGGTATAGTACAGAATGGGTATAATGGGTATAATACAGAATGGGTATAATGGGTATAATACAGAATGGGTATAATGGGTATAATACAGAATGGGTATAATGGGTATAATACAGAATGGGTATAATGGGTATAGTACAGAATGGGTATAATGGGTATAATACAGAATGGGTATAATGGGTATAATACAGAATGGGTATAATGGGTATAATACAGAATGGGTATAATGGGTATAATACAGAATGGGTATAATGGGTATAGTACAGAATGGGTATAATGGGTATAGTACAGAATGGGTATAATGGGTATAGTACAGAATGGGTATAATGGGTATAATACAGAATGGGTATAATGGGTATAATACAGAATGGGTATAATGGGTATAGTACAGAATGGGTATAATGGGTATAGTACAGAATGGGGTATAATGGGTAATAATACAGAATGGGTATAATGGGTATAATACAGAATGGGTATAATGGGTATAGTACAGAATGGGTATAATGGGTATAATACAGAATGGGTATAATGGGTATAATACAGAATGGGTATAATGGGTATAATACAGAATGGGTATAATGGGTATAGTACAGAATGGGTATAATGGGTATAGTACAGAATGGGTATAATGGGTATAATACAGAATGGGTATAATGGGTATAATACAGAATGGGTATAATGGGTATAGTACAGAATGGGTATAATGGGTATAATACAGAATGGGTATAATGGGTATAATACAGAATGGGTATAATGGGTATAATACAGAATGGGTATAATGGGTATAATACAAAATGGGTATAATGGGTATAATACAGAATGGGTATAATGGGTATAGTACAGAATGGGTATAATGGGTATAGTACAGAATGGGTATAATGGGTATAGTACAGAATGGGTATAATGGGTATAATACAGAATGGGTATAATGGGTATAGTACAGAATGGGTATAGTACAGAATGGGTATAATGGGTATAGTACAGAATGGGTATAATGGGTATAGTACAGAATGGGTATAATGGGTATAGTACAGAATGGGTATAATGGGTATAGTATAGAATGGGTATAATGGGTATAGTACAGAATGGGTATAATGGGTATAGTACAGAATGGGTATAATGGGTATAGTACAGAATGGGTATAATGGGTATAGTATAGAATGGGTATAATGGGTATAGTACAGAATGGGTATAATGGGTATAGTACAGAATGGGTATAATGGGTATAGTACAGAATGGGTATAATGGGTATAGTACAGAATGGGTATAATGGGTATAGTACAGAATGGGTATAATGGGTATAGTATAGAATGGGTATAATGGGTATAGTACAGAATGGGTATAATGGGTATAGTACAGAATGCGTATAATGGGTATAGTACAGAATGGGTATAATGGGTATAGTACAGAATGGGTATAATGGGTATAATACAGAATGGGTATAATGGGTATAGTACAGAATGCGTATAATGGGTATAATACAGAATGGGTATAATGGGTATAATACAGAATGGGTATAATGGGTATAGTACAGAATGGGTATAATGGGTATAGTACAGAATGGGTATAATGGGTATAGTACAGAATGGATATAATGGGTATAATACAGAATGGGTATAATGGGTATAGTACAGAATGGGTATAATGGGTATAATACAGAATGGGTATAATGGGTATAATACAGAATGGGTATAATGGGTATAGTACAGAATGGGTATAATGGGTATAGTACAGAATGGGTATAATACAGAATGGGTATAATACAGAATGGGTATAATGGGTATAATACAGAATGGGTATAATGGGTATAGTACAGAATGGGTATAATGGGTATAGTACAGAATGAGTATAATGGGTATAGTACAGAATGGGTATAATGGGTATAATACATAATGGGTATAATGGGTATAATACAGAATGGGTATAGTACAGAATGGGTATAATGGGTATAATACAGAATGGGTATAATGGGTATAGTACAGAATGGGTATAATGGGTATAGTACAGAATGGGTATAATGGGTATAGTACAGAATGGGTATAATGGGTATAATACAGAATGGGTATAATGGGTATAATACAGAATGGGTATAATGGGTATAATACAGAATGGGTATAATGGGTATAGTACAGAATGGGTATAATGGGTATAGTCCAGAATGGGTATAATGGGTATAGTACAGAATGGGTATAATGGGTATAATACAGAATGGGTATAATGGGTATAATACAGAATGGGTATAATGGGTATAGTACAGAATGGGTATAATGGGTATAGTACAGAATGGGTATAATGGGTATAATACAGAATGGGTATAATGGGTATAGTACAGAATGGGTATAGTACAGAATGGGTATAATGGGTATAGTACAGAATGGGTATAATGGGTATAATACAGAATGGGTATAATGGGTATAATACAGAATGGGTATAATGGGTATAGTACAGAATGGGTATAATGGGTATAGTACAGAATGGGTATAATGGGTATAGTACAGAATGGGTATAATGGGTATAGTACAGAATGGGTATAATGGGTATAGTACAGAATGGGTATAATGGGTATAGTACAGAATGGGTATAATGGGTATAGTACAGAATGGGTATAATGGGTATAATACAGAATGGGTATAATGGGTATAGTACAGAATGGGTATAATGGGTATAATACAGAATGGGTATAATGGGTATAGTACAGAATGGGTATAATGGGTATAATACAGAATGGGTATAATGGGTATAGTACAGAATGGGTATAATGGGTATAGTACAGAATGGGTATAATGGGTATAGTACAGAATGGGTATAATGGGTATAGTACAGAATGGGTATAATGGGTATAATACAGAATGGGTATAATGGGTATAATACAGAATGGGTATAATGGGTATAATACAGAATGGGTATAATGGGTATAGTACAGAATGGGTATAATGGGTATAGTACAGAATGGGTATAATGGGTATAGTCCAGAATGGGTATAAATGGGTATAGTACAGAATGGGTATAATGGGTATAGTACAGAATGGGTATAATGGGTATAGTACAGAATGGGTATAATGGGTATAGTACAGAATGGGTATAATGGGTATAGTACAGAATGGGTAATAATGGGTATAATACAGAATGGGTATAATGGGTATAGTACAGAATGGTATAATGGTATAATACAGAATGGGTATAATGGGTATAGTACAGAATGGGTATAATGGGTATAATACAGAATGGGTATAATGGGTATAGTACAGAATGGGTATAATGGGTATAGTACAGAATGGGTATAATGGGTATAATACAGAATGGGTATAATGGGTATAGTACAGAATGGGTATAGTACAGAAATGGGTATAATGGGTATAGTACAGAATGGGTATAATGGTATAATACAGAATGGGTATAATGGGTATAATACAGAATGGTATAATGGGTATAGTACAGAATGGGTATAATGGGTATAGTACAGAATGGGTATAATGGGTATAGTACAGAATGGGTATAATGGGTATAGTACAGAATGGGTATAATGGGTATAGTACAGAATGGGTATAATGGGTATAGTACAGAATGGGTATAATGGGTATAATACAGAATGGGTATATATGGGTATAGTACAGAATGGGTATAATGGGTATAGTACAGAATGGGTATAATGGGTATAGTACAGAATGGGTATAATGGGTATAGTACAGAATGGGTATAATGGGTATAATATAGAATGGGTATAATGGGTATAATACAGAATGGGTATAGTACAGAATGGGTATAATGGGTATAATACAGAATGGGTATAATGGGTATAGTACAGAATGGGTATAATGGGTATAGTACAGAATGGGTATAATGGGTATAGTACAGAATGGGTATAATGGGTATAGTACAGAATGGGTATAATGGGTATAATACAGAATGGGTATAATGGGTATAGTACAGAATGGGTATAATGGGTATAGTACAGAATGGGTATAATGGGTATAGTACAGAATGGGTATAATGGGTATAATACAGAATGGGTATAATGGGTATAGTACAGAATGGGTATAATGGGTATAGTACAGAATGGGTATAATGGGTATAATACAGAATGGGTATAATGGGTATAGTACAGAATGGGTATAGTACAGAATGGGTATAATGGGTATAGTACAGAATGGGTATAATGGGTATAATACAGAATGGGTATAATGGGTATAATACAGAATGGGTATAATGGGTATAGTACAGAATGGGTATACAGAATGGGTATAATGGGTATAGTACAGAATGGGTATAATGGGTATAATACAGAATGGGTATAATGGGTATAGTACAGAATGGGTATAATGGGTATAATACAGAATGGGTATAATGGGTATAGTACAGAATGGGTATAATGGGTATAATACAGAATGGGTATAATGGGTATAGTACAGAATGGGTATAATGGGTATAGTACAGAATGGATATAAAATGGGTATAGTACAGAATGGGTATAATGGGTATAGTAAGAATGGGTATAATGGGTATAATACAGAATGGGTATAATGGTATAGTAACGAATGGGTATAATGGGTATAGGTACAGAATGGGTATAAATGGGTATAGTACAAGAATGGGTATAATGGGTATAGTACAGAATGGGTTATAATGGGTATAATACCAGAATGGGTTATAATAGGGTATATATTCCCGAATGGTATACGTACAGAATGGGTTATAATGGGTTAAAATACAGAATGGGTATTATGGGTAAGTACAGAATGGGTATGAATGGGGTTATAGTCGGATGGGTATACATGGGTATAGTAGCAGAATGGGTATAATGGGTATAGTACAGAATGGGTATAATGGGTATAATACAGAATGGGTATAATGGGTATAGTACAGAATGGGTATAATGGGTATAGTACAGAATGGGTATAATGGGTATAGTACAGAATGGGTATAATGGGTATAGTACAGAATGGGTATAATGGGTATAGTACAGAATGGGTAGAAAGGAGGGGTCTCAGGTAGTTTTTCCCCTAGAGGTGACTTTCCCACCGGTACAACCGAGGGCTAATTGTTGGCTGCACCAGTGAGTCCATTCCCAGAGCCGCAGTGGGACCGACAGCAGCTGAGCAAACAGCGAGAGGGCTAATTACTGGCACACAATGGAGCGCTCTATTTGAGCTGATTGTGGCCCCGTCTGGGCGAGCTGTCACATTCATGCACTTGTTTGCTCCTCCGGCCCAACCAGGGACCCCTTCCAGTCATATCCAGGCTATTAGCAGTGAGTGGGGCCCCTATCTCCATTATCTTCTGCTTCTGCCTCTTCTCTTATTGGTTCTATTCCCATAGTCACATGTTCTGTGATGTCATTGCAAGGGATGAGGTCAGCGAGTGGAACCACCCCGTCTGCGTCACTGGGACCGAGACCTACTGATATTGGTGCCCAGAATTAATAAGTGGCATTTGCCCCCATGGCAACTCAGTTTAGCTTAGTCGGGATCAGTTGGGGGGCAGTTGCTACTTTGCTGTGTTGCTATGGGGAGGTTGGTACTGGGGAGGATGGAAACTGTTACCATAGTTACTCTGCACAAATCCTTATTAACACAATGTTGAAGACATATTGGGGGTTATTTTAACTTACAGAATGCAGTGTGCAAAGTGCCTCACTGGATTTATTTACCCCCTGCATGCTGCATTCTGCCCCTCTGCTATTTTAGACAGAATTTTGATGTTTTCTTCACCTCAAAACCCCATTTGCTCAACTTTTATAGTTGAGCCCAACGCCCAATGAGCGTCAGCTTCGCAGGCTAAAGGTTCTACTTACAGTGGTGCAACTAGCGTGATGCCACAGATACAGTATAACACCAACAGTAATCCCCTGGGAAACCCCTCAGAGGGGTAACTATAGGGACCCCTCGTCTCCCTGTGTCATTTGCACTGAAGGAATAGGGTGCACCCCTCCCGCCATTATGTAGTTCATTTCTAATGTTTCTAATATGTTCCTCTGAGTCCCATCATGGTCCTTCCCATGTACGGTGTCCCACCAGGAGTATCTGCCCCACAGAGCTTAATACCCCAAGTGAGTATCTGCCCCACAGAGCCTAATACCCCTAGTGAGTATCTGCCCCACAGAGCTTAATATCCCTAGTGAGTATCTGCCCCACAGAGCCTAATACCCCTAGTGAGTATCTGCCCCACAGAGCCTAATACCCCTAGTGAGTATCTGCCCACAGAGCTTAATATCCCTAGTGAGTATCTGCCCCACAGAGCTTAATATCTCTAGTGAGTATCTGCCCCACAGAGCCTAATACCCCTAGTGAGTATCTGCCCCACAGAGCTTAATATCCCTAGTGAGTATCTGCCCCACAGAGCCTAATACCCCTAGTGAGTATCTGCCCCACAGAGCTTAATATCCCTAGTGAGTATCTGCCCCACAGAGCTTAATATCCCTAGTGAGTATCTGCCCCACAGAGCTTAATATCCCTAGTGAGTATCTGCCCCACAGAGCTTAATACCCCTAGTGAGTATCTGCCCCACAGAGCTTAATATCCCTAGTGAGTATCTGCCCTACAGAGCTTAATATCCCTAGTGAGTATCTGCCCCACAGAGCTTAATATCCCTAGTGGGTATCTGCCCCACAGAGCTTAATATCCCTAGTGAGTATCTGCCCCACAGAGCTTAATACCCCTAGTGGGTATCTGCCCCACAGAGCTTAATATCCCTAGTGAGTATCTGCCCCCACAGAGCTTAATACCCCTAGTGAGTATCTGCCCCACAGAGCTTAATATCCCTAGTGAGTATCTGCCCCCACAGAGCCTAATACCCCTAGTGAGTATCTGCCCCACAGAGCTTAATATCCCTAGTGAGTATCTTCCCCACAGAGCTTAATACCCCAAGTGAGTATCTGCCCTACGGAGCTTAATATCCCTAGTGAGTATCTGCCCCACAGAGCTTAATATCCCTAGTGAGTATCTGCCCCACAGAGCTTAATACCCCTAGTGAGTATCTGCCCTACGGAGCTTAATACCCCTAGTGAGTATCTGCCCCACAGAGCTTAATATCCCTAGTGAGTATCTGCCCCACAGAGCTTAATACCCCTAGTGAGTATCTGCCCCACAGAGCTTAATATCCCTAGTGAGTATCTGCCCCACAGAGCCTAATACCCCTAGTGAGTATCTGCCCCACAGAGCTTAATATCCCTAGTGAGTATCTTCCCCACAGAGCTTAATACCCCAAGTGAGTATCTGCCCCACAGAGCTTAATATCCCTAGTGAGTATCTGCCCCACAGAGCTTAATACCCCTAGTGAGTATCTGCCCCACAGAGCTTAATACCCCAAGTGAGTATCTGCCCTACGGAGCTTAATACCCCTAGTGAGTATCTGCCCCACAGAGCTTAATACCCCTAGTGAGTATCTGCCCCACAGAGCTTAATACCCCAAGTGAGTATCTGCCCTACGGAGCTTAATACCCCTAGTGAGTATCTGCCCCACAGAGCTTAATATCCCTAGTGAGTATCTGCCCCACAGAGCTTAATACCCCTAGTGAGTATCTGCCCCACAGAGCTTAATACCCCAAGTGAGTATCTGCCCTACGGAGCTTAATATCCCTAGTGAGTATCTGCCCCACAGAGCTTAATACCCCAAGTGAGTATCTGCCCCACAGAGCCTAATACCCCTAGTGAGTATCTGCCCCACAGAGCTTAATATCCCTAGTGAGTATCTGCCCCACAGAGCCTAATACCCCTAGTGAGTATCTGCCCCACAGAGCCTAATACCCCTAGTGAGTATCTGCCCCCACAGAGCCTAATACCCCTAGTGAGTATCTGCTCCAACAGAGCCTAATACCCCTAGTGAGTATCTGCCCCACAGAGCCCTAATACCCCTAGTGAGTATCTGCCCCACAGAGCCTATTACCCCTAGTGAGTATCTGCCCCACAGAGCTTAATATCCCTAGGGAGTATCTGCCCCACAGAGCTTAATACCCCTAGGGAGTATCTGCTCCACAGAGCTTAATACCCCCAAGTGAGTATCTGCCCCACAGAGCCTAATACCCCTAGTGAGTATCTGCCCCACAGAGCCTAATACCCCTAGTGAGTATCTGCTCCAGCAGAGCTTAATATCCCTAGTGAGTATTCTGCCCCACAGAGCTTAATACCCCTAGTGAGTATCTGCCCCACAGAGCTTAATACCCCTAGTGAGTATCTGCCCCACAGAGCTTAATATCCCTAGTGAGTATCTGCCCCACAGAGCTTAATACCCCAAGTGAGTATCTTGCCCCCACAGAGCCTAATACCCCTAGTGAGTATCTGCCCCACAGAGCCTAAATACCCCCTAGTGAGTATCTGCCCACAGAGCCTAATACCCCTAGTGAGTATCTGCCCCACAGAGCTCAATTATCCCTAGTGAGTATCTGCCCCACAGAGCTCAATACCCCAAGTGAGTATCTGCCCCACAGAGCCTAATACCCCTAGTGAGTATCTGCCCCACAGAGCTTAATATCCCTAGTGAGTATCTGCCCCACAGAGCTTAATACCCCTTGTGAATATCTGCCCCACAGAGCTTAATACCCCAAGTGAGTATCTGCCCCACAGAGCCTAATACCCCTAGTGAGTATCTGCCCCACAGAGCTTAATATCCCTAGTGAGTATCTGCCCCACAGAGCTTAATACCCCTAGTGAGTATCTGCCCCACAGAGCTTAATACCCCAAGTGAGTATCTGCCCCACAGAGCCTAATACCCCTAGTGAGTATCTGCCCCACAGAGCTTAATATCCCTAGTGAGTATCTGCCCCACAGAGCTTAATACCCCTAGTGAGTATCTGCCCCACAGAGCTTTATATCCCTAGTGAGTATCTGCCCCACAGAGCTTAATATCTCTAGTGAGTATCTGCCCCACAGAGCCTAATACCCCTAGTGAGTATCTGCCCCACAGAGCTTAATATCCCTAGTGAGTATCTGCCCCACAGAGCCTAATACCCCTAGTGAGTATCTGCCCCACAGAGCCTAATACCCCTAGTGAGTATCTGCCCCACAGAGCCTAATACCCCTAGTGAGTATCTGCCCCACAGAGCTTAATATCCCTAGTGAGTATCTGCCCCACAGAGCCTAATACCCCTAGTGAGTATCTGCCCCACAGAGCTTAATACCCCTAGTGAGTATCTGCCCCACAGAGCTTAATACCCCTAGTGAGTATCTGCCCCACAGAGCCTAATACCCCTAGTGAGTATCTGCCCCACAGAGCTTAATATCCCTAGTGAGTATCTGCCCCACAGAGCTTAATACCCCTAGTGAGTATCTGCCCCACAGAGCTTAATATCCCTAGTGAGTATCTGCCCCACAGAGCCTAATACCCCTAGTGAGTATCTTGCCCCACAGAGCTTAATATCCCTAGTGAGTATCTGCCCCACAGAGCCTAATACCCTAGTGAGTATCTGCCCCACAGAGCCTAATACCCCTAGTGAGTATCTGCCCCACAGAGCCTAATACCCCTAGTGAGTATTGCCCCACAGAGCCTAAATTACCCCTAGTGAGTATCTGCCCCACAGAGCTTAAATATCCCTAGTGAGTATCTGCCCCACAGAGCTAATACCCCTAGTGAGTATCTGCCCCACAGAGCTTAATATCCCTAGTGAGTATCTGCCCCACAGAGCTTAATATCCCTAGTGAGTATCTGCCCCACAGAGCTTAATACCCCTAGTGAATATCTGCCCCACAGAGCTTATTACCCCTAGTGAATATCTGCTCCACAGAGCTTAATACCCCTAGTGAATATCTGCCCCACAGAGCTTAATATCCCTAGTGAGTATCTGCCCCACAGAGCTTAATATCCCTAGTGAGTATCTGCCCCACAGAGCTTAATACCCCTAGTGAGTATCTGCCCCACAGAGCTTAATACCCCTAGTGAGTATCTGCCCCACAGAGCTTATGATCGTAATGTGGTGCTGGGGGGCATTAGATAGAGGAGTTCCTATTGGTTCTACTCAGTAACAGATATTAATGGATTTCGGACCCGGGGGACTCAGGACTCAGTTCTGACCCAGGCGGCTCAGCTGATCCCCCCCCCCCAACAGGATCTGTATCTGGGAATCTAATGAGACCCCCAAGCCAGACTTTACCTGAGAATCATTTCTGTGCCAATAATTACCCCCCGGTGGGGCAGTTACACAGATACCCATGCTGGGGAAGGTGCCAGTCTCACAATGAGAGCGGCGCCCACTGCACGAAACTCATTTAGCAGCTCCCTAATCTGATTGTCTCCTCTCTGCGCTCTCGCAGGCCCGGCTGTCTCTTCATTTATTCACCTCTTTATTCTCTGGGATTCAGCGAGATATTGAAAAGCCAGAACTGCGCCTTATTATTCCCTTCTGCCCCCCCAGCGTCTCTGTGCCCGGGGGCATTAATAGAACATCAATCATGTGCCAACCTGCCGGCAACACAATAGGGTGCTCAGCACTCACTGACGTGTCACCGCTACTCCCATAATCCTCTCTGTCTGGCACAATCAGCTCGGCAACCTGTCTCATCTGTAACACTGGGCCGGGGGGGCTGAATTGTGACCCTTAGAAACAACTGCAAAATAGAGAGGGGTTCCTTACTGTAAGGGCAGTCAGGTTATGGGGTTCCCTACCAAGAGAGGGGGAATGAGTGATACATTGGGGGTGGGGAGGAAAGGGGATCTCACCATCAGCATAGGAAGGGGTTCCTTACTGTAAGGGCAGTCAGGTTATGGGGTTCCCTACCAAGAGAGGGGGAATGAGTGATACATTGGGGGGGGGGGGGGGGAGGAAAGGAGATCTCACCATCAGCATAGGAAGGGGTTCCTTACTGTAAGGGCAGTCAGGTTATGGGATTCCCTACCCAGAGAGGGGGAATGAGTGATACATTGGGGGTGGGGAGGAAAGGAGATCTCACCATCAGCATAGGAAGGGGTTCCTTACTGTAAGGGCAGTCAGGTTATGGGGTTCCCTACCAAGAGAGGGGGAATGAGTGATACATTGGGGGTGGGGAGGAAAGGGGATCTCCACCATCAGCATAGGAAGGGGTTCCTTACTGTAAGGGCAGTCAGGTTATGGGGTTCCCTACCAAGAGAGGGGGAATGAGTGATACATTGGGGGGGGGGGGGGGGAGGAAAGGAGATCTCACCATCAGCATAGGAAGGGGTTCCTTACTGTAAGGGCAGTCAGGTTATGGGATTCCCTACCCAGAGAGGGGAATGAGTGATACATTGGGGGTGGGGAGGAAAGGAGATCTCACCATCAGCATAGGAAGGGGTTCCTTACTGTAAGGGCAGTCAGGTTATGGGTTCCCTACCAAGAGAGGGGGAATGAGTGATACATTGGGGGGTGGGGAGGAAAGGGGATCTCACCATCAGCATAGGAAGGGGTTCCTTACTGTAAGGGCAGTCAGGTTATGGGGTTCCCTACCAAGAGAGGGGGGATGAGTGATACATTGGGGGTGGGGAGGAAAGGGGATCTCACCATCAGCATAGGAAGGGGTTCCTTACTGTAAGGGCAGTCAGGTTATGGGGTTCCCTACCAAGAGAGAGGAAATGAGTGATACATTGGGGGTGGGGCCCTACTCAGAGCTCTCGGGGGGCGGGGCCACGCACTTGGGGGCTTTTATTCATAAAAGCCCCCAATCTTGTCCCCATCTTGTCCTACTGTCTCCATCTTGCCCTACTGTCCCCATCTTGCCCTACTGTCTCCATCTTGTCCTACTGTCTCCATCTTGCCCTACTGTCTCCATCTTGCCCTACTGTCTCCATCTTGCCCTACTGTCTCCATCTTGTCCTACTGTCCCCATCTTGCCCTACTGTCTCCATCTTGCCCTACTGTCTCCATCTTGCCCTACTGTCCCCATCTTGCCCTACTGTCTCCATCTTGCCCTACTGTCTCCATCTTCCCCTATTGTCCCCATCTTGCCCTACTGTCCCCATCTTGCCCTACTGTCCCCATCTTGCCCTACTGTCTCCATCTTGCCCTACTGTCTCCATCTTCCCCTATTGTCCCATCTTGCCCTACTGTCTCCATCTTGCCCTACTGTCTCCATCTTGCCCTACTGTCCCCATCTTGCCCTACTGTCCCCATCTTGCCCTACTGTCTCCATCTTGCCCTTCTGTCTCCATTTTTGCCCTACTGTCTCCATCTTGCCCTACTGTCTCCATCTTGCCCTACTGTCCCCATCTTGCCCTACTGTCTACATCTTGCCCTACTGTCCCCATCTTGCCCTACTGTCTCCATCTTGCCCTACTGTCCCCATCTTGCCCTACTGTCTCCATCTTGCCCTACTGTCTCCATCTTGCCCTACTGTCCCCATCTTGCCCTACTGTCTCCATCTTGCCCTACTGTCCCCATCTTGCCCTACTGTCTCCATCTTGCCCTACTGTCTCCATCTTGCCTTACTGTCCTCATCTTGCCCTACTGTCCCCATCTTGCCCTATTTGTCTCCATCTTGCCCTACTGGTCTCCATCTTGCCCTATTGTCTCCATCTTGCCCTACTGTCTCCATCTTCCCCTATTGTCCCCATCTTGCCCTACTGTCTCCATCTTGCCCTACTGTCCCCATCTTGCCCTACTGTCTCCATCTTGCCCTACTGTCCCCATCTTGCCCTACTGTCTCCATCTTGCCCTACTGTCCCCATCTTGCCCTACTGTCTCCATCTTGCCCTACTGTCTCCATCTTGCCCTACTGTCTCCATCTTCCCCTATTGTCCCCATCTTGCCCTACTGTCTCCATCTTGCCCTACTGTCTCCATCTTGCCCTACTGTCTCCATCTTGCCCTACTGTTCTCATCTTGCCCTACTGTCTCCATCTTGCCCTATTGTCTCCATCTTGCCCTACTGTCTCCATCTTCCCCTACTGTCCCCATCTTGCCCTACTGTCTCCATCTTGCCCTACTGTCCCCATCTTGCCCTACTGTCTCCATCTTGCCCTACTGTCTCCATCTTGCCCTACTGTCTCCATCTTGCCCTACTGTCCCCATCTTGCCCTACTGTCTCCATCTTGCCCTACTGTCTCCATCTTGCCCTACTGTCTCCATCTTCTCCTATTGTCCCCATCTTGCCCTACTGTCTCCATCTTGCCCTACTGTCCCCATCTTGCCCTACTGTCCCCATCTTGCCCTACTGTCTCCATCTTGCCCTACTGTCTCCATCTTCCCCTATTGTCCCCATCTTGCCCTACTGTCTCCATCTTGCCCTACTGTCTCCATCTTGCCCTACTGTCTCCATCTTGCCCTACTGTCCCCATCTTGCCCTACTGTCTCCATCTTCCCCTATTGTCCCCATCTTGCCCTACTGTCTCCATCTTGCCCTGCTGTCCCCATCTTGCCCTGCTGTCCCCATCTTGCCCTACTGTCCCCATCTTGCCCTACTGTCTCCATCTTGCCCTACTGTCTCCATCTTGCCCTACTGTCTCCATTTTGCCCTACTGTCCCCATCTTGCCCTACTGTCTCCATCTTGTCCTACTGTCCCCATCTTGCCCTACTGTCCCCATCTTGCCCTACTGTCTCCATCTTGCCCTACTGTCTCCATCTTGCCCTACTGTCTCCATCTTGTCCTACTGTCCCCATCTTGCCCTACTGTCCCCATCTTGCCCTACTGTCCCCATCTTGCCCTACTGTCTCCATCTTGCCCTACTTTCTCCATCTTGCCCTACTGTCTCCATTTGCCCTACTGTCCCCATCTTGCCCTACTGTCTCCATCTTGTCCTACTGTCCCCATCTTGCCCTACTGTCCCCATCTTGCCCTACTGTCTCCATCTTGCCCTACTGTCTCCATCTTGCCCTACTGTCTCCATCTTGCCCTACTGTCCCCATCTTGCCCTACTGTCCCCATCTTGTCCTACTGTCCCCATCTTGCCCTACTGTCCCCATCTTGCCCTACTGTCTCCATCTTGCCCTACTGTCCCCATCTTGCCCTACTGTCTCCATCTTGCCCTACTGTCTCCATCTTGCCCTACTGTCTCCATCTTGCCCTACTGTCTCCATCTGCCCTACTGTCTCCATCTTGCCCTACTGTCCCCATCTTGCCCTACTGTCCCCATCTTGCCCTACTGTCCCCATCTTGCCCTACTGTCTCCATCTTGCCCTACTGTCTCCATCTTGCCCTACTGTCTCCATCTTGCCCTACTGTTCTCCATCTTCTCCTATTGTCCCCATCTTGCCCTACTGTCTCCATCATGCCCTACTGTCCCCATCTTGCCCTACTGTCCCCATCTTGCCCTACTGTCTCCATCTTGCCCTACTGTCTCCATCTTCCCCTATTGTCCCCATCTTGCCCTACTGTCTCCATCTTGCCCTACTGTCTCCATCTTGCCCTACTGTCTCCATCTTGCCCTACTGTCTCCATCTTGCCCTACTGTCCCCATCTTGCCCTACTGTCTCCATCTTCCCCTATTGTCCCCATCTTGCCCTACTGTCTCCATCTTGCCCTACTGTCCCCATCTTGCCCTACTGTCTCCATCTTGCCCTACTGTCTCCATCTTGCCCTACTGTCTCCATCTTGCCCTACTGTCCCCATCTTGCCCTACTGTCTCCATCTTGCCCTATTGTCCCCATCTTGCCCTACTGTCTCCATCTTGCCCTACTGTCCCCATCTTGCCCTACTGTCTCCATCTTGCCCTACTGTCTCCATCTTGCCCTACTGTCTCCATTTTGCCCTACTGTCCCCATCTTGCCCTACTGTCTCCATCTTGTCCTACTGTCCCCATCTTGCCCTACTGTCCCCATCTTGCCCTACTGTCCCCATCTTGCCCTACTGTCTCCATCTTGCCCTACTGTCTCCATCTTGCCCTACTGTCTCCATCTTGCCCTACTGTCCCCATCTTGCCCTACTGTCTCCATCTTGCCCTACTGTCCCCATCTTGCCCTACTGTCTCCATCTTGCCCTACTGTCTCCATCTTGCCCTACTGTCTCCATCTTGTCCTACTGTCCCCATCTTGCCCTACTGTCCCCATCTTGCCCTACTGTCCCCATCTTTGCCCTACTGTCTCCATCTTGCCCTACTTTCTCCATCTTGCCCTACTGTCTCCATTTTGCCCTACTGTCCCCATCTTGCCCTACTGTCTCCATCTTGCCCTACTGTCCCCATCTTGCCCTACTGTCCCCATCTTGCCCTACTGTCTCCATCTTGCCCTACTGTCTCCATCTTGCCCTACTGTCTCCATCTTGCCCTACTGTCCCCATCTTGCCCTACTGTCCCCATCTTGTCCTACTGTCCCCATCTTGCCCTACTGTCCCCATCTTGCCCTACTGTCTCCATCTTGCCCTACTGTCCCCATCTTGCCCTACTGTCTCCATCTTGCCCTACTGTCTCCATCTTGCCCTACTGTCTCCATCTTGCCCTACTGTCTCCATCTTGCCCTACTGTCTCCATCTTGCCCTACTGTCCCCATCTTGCCCTACTGTCTCCATCTTGCCCTACTGTCTCCATCTTGCCCTACTGTCTCCATCTTTCCCTACTGTCTCCATCTTGCTCTACTGTCTCCATCTTGTCCCTACTGTCTCCATCTTGCCCTACTGTCCCCATCTTGCCCTACTGTCCCCATCTTGCCCTACTGTCCCCATCTTGCCCTACTGTCCCCATCTTGCCCTACTGTCTCCATCTTGCCCTACTGTCTCCATCTTGCCCTACTGTCTCCATCTTGCCCTACTGTCCCCATCTTGCCCTACTGTCCCCATCTTGCCCTACTGTCTCCATCTTTCCCTACTGTCCCCATCTTGCCCTACTGTCCCCATCTTGCCCTACTGTCTCCATCTTGCCCTACTGTCCCCATCTTGCCCTACTGTCTCCATCTTTCCCTACTGTCCCCATCTTGCCCTACTGTCCCCATCTTGCCCTACTGTCTCCATCTTGCCCTACTGTCTCCATCTTGCCCTACTGTCTCCATCTTGCCCTACTGTCTCCATCTTGCCCTACTGTCTCCATCTTGCCCTACTGTCTCCATCTTGCCCTACTGTCTCCATCTTGTTCTCAGGAATGGCATTTGCCCCCAGATAATAACAATAAATCTGCTCTCAATAACCTGTTGCTATGAGTTACTGGACCCGGCAGTGAGAGTGCTACAGAAATACCCAGTATAACAGGGAGAGCTCCCTTACGCTGCTATGAGTGGTGCATTATGGGTAGTGGCCCCACAGGGTGCCTGTGCTCTCAGCGGGCCCCTACAATCAGTAGCCAAACACACGCTCAGTAAATACATTTACCCTTGTGCTGTACAAAGTGGCACCTGGTGCCGCCGCCTAATCCCGCGCTTATCTTTCCTATTACGGCGCCTGACTCACTAAAGCTTTTTATTTAATCACAACAACCCCGTGGGTCACCTCTGGCTCAATCAGCTGCCTCCTCTCTCTGGCCCCGTGTGTGCGGGGCCCTCTCTCCCCGGGGGTATCACGGGGCCCCTGCTGCAAGGAGACTGTCTGCCCTTAACCAATAAGGAACCAAAGCCATTGTGTCTTCTTCTCCGGCAGGGGCCACAGGGCCCACCGAGGCAGCCAGGCAGGGCTCGCTAATTATTCCTGTTACAGTGGCTCCCAGGAAAGTGCCATTGCCCTGTGCCAAGTTACAAGTTTCCCCCCCAGGAGCAGGGGGCTCGGCTGGCTTCTTGGCAATGTTTGCCCCAATGCCCATGTCAAGGGAAAGTATTACCTTGGAAACAGCCTCGTGGGTTATTATAGGAAATGTTATTGCTAAAACATAGAAAAGAGAGATCAGAATGGACCTTCACTAGTTTGTGACCTTGTGCCGTAAGTCTCAGCACCCAACTGTGCCAGCCCTGTGCCAGTGGGAGAGTTGCCCCTACATGGGGTATTAGGATACAGCAAAGCCCTGTGCCCAGCCCCTGCCTGCACACGGTGGTATATCCAGGGGAATCGGGGGAAACTGAAGGGCAAGCGAATGTCCATATTTTCCCCCGTAACTTTGCAGGTTAATCAGCAGACTCTTCGCTCATCCAAAATCCGGTACAGAATTTGGCCGGAATTCTGGGAAGGAGCATAAAGAACATATTGAGTTGTTCCTTAGTTTGCACTAAATATTCCGCGGATAAAAGTTCCTTTGTTTCAGGTTTGAGCCTGAGTTCCAGCCTTGATGTAATCCCGGGGATCAGAGCTCAGACAGAGAATAGAAAGAGCCTTGGAAGGGGCTTTAGTGACCAGCCGTGGGGTTGGTAAGGGATTTATTGGGCACAGACCAAGTGTCAGAGAAAAGTTATTGCTTTTTATCCGGCAAGTCGAGAGCAGCCAAGATCTTATGGGAGTTGTTGGGGGGCAGAACCCTCAAACCATAGGCATTTACTTTCCCTATATACCAGGTGAGAAGATACAGTGTAAATGAACTTCAGTAGTCGGTTGGGCCCTGGGTCCCTCAATGTACGGTGTCTGGGTGAGGACACTTTATGTGAGATTTCAGCTTCTCTGTTCTGGACTAAACAGATCAGGATTTACAGGTAGAAAATTGCACCCACAGTTCCACAAAACAACTTTATTACCAACAAGGCTCAGTTCTTCCTCACAGCACACGATTGGTCACATAAACACCAACACAAGGAACATATCACATCCATTGGTTCCTCTCAGCCAGAACTGGGCAGTCAGATAATACCCCCAATTCCTTGAGCTTTGCCCCAATGTCCCCAATTCCTTGGCCTTTGCCCCAACATCCCCAATTCCTTGGCCTTTGCCCCAATGTCCCCAATTCCTTGGCCTTTGCCCCAATGTCCCCAATTCCTTGGCCTTTGCCCCAATGTCCCCAATTCCTTGAGCTTTGCCCCAATGTCCCCAATTCCTTGGGCTTTGCCCCCTGTCTCTTCTCTAGGGAGTGTGTGGGGTCAAATCTCTCTTTACTTTTATTGGCAAATATAACTCGTTAAATGACTCACAGAAGCAGAACAATAGAAATGATCCTTGATACAAAACTCTACAAACATTGGTGCCGTGTAAATACCATTCCCAGGGGGGGTCGCACATTCATCGTTTATGGGTCAACAATAATTGGGGCTGGAAAACATCAAAGCCGACGAACCCCTCTGTGTTTCCTGGAGGAACGAATGTCCCAGGCCAAGTGTGGATGAAAGTCTAGATGTCTGGACTCAGTAGTTGGTGGGGATGTAGGTTCTGAAGGTTTGGGGACATCTCTGTCTGTACTGGTCCCTAGGATTCTATTCTACACATTCTGTATTGACCATCGATGGACACAGCAATAAATATACCTTATTTTTATATAAAATATAACAAACCTGAAGATTATTATCATACCCTGGACTCACAATGAGTCGGAACTTGTATTAGTAGTAACTTGTCAACAGTAACTTGGACTTCCGACACCTTCAGCCTCAGCAGAGGATAAATGGGCTCCTCCGACAACCTGGGAGGTTTCAATGAACGGCAGGGAGTTTGGTTCGATCAGAACAAACGGATCCGGGTTTCCCCTCCAGCTCTGTCCCACACAGGCCGATGCCCAAGGATTCCATGGGAGCAGAGAAGAGCTGATGTTGCATTGGGGGAGTCGGGCAAGATGAATGAACGTTGAGTGTTGGGTTTGGGCCACAGAAGGACTTTACGAATTTAATAAATAATAATAAACGTTTGTAGAGCAAATTGCTTTTTTTTTAAGTTACACAGTATTCTGGCTCAGAACATTACACACAATCATCATACAAAGTCCGACATTAATTACACAGGAAATTGTCTGAATATCCAAGGCAAGAGCCACTAACATCATCACATCTACTCGTTTCCACTATAAACAGAGACACATCAACATTAATTCTTTTCCCCCCGACCTGCTTATTGGCTGCAAATATATTATCCCCCGCCCCCACATAGATATATAGTTATCTCAATAGACAAAATACTGCAAGGAAAGTATAAAACTATAAGTCTTGCATCTGAAGGACGTCTGAAGGCCACTGCATTGTTGTGTTGACCAAAGCAAAAGACATTCTGCAGACAAAGTAAAGGGGAAATACCTGTAGGCTGGAGCTCACACACAGATACACAGATGTAGGTGGCCTTCTTCCCTGGGCAGGGGGTATATAAAGATCAACTAAATCTGCCCAGATGTGCCCAATATTGAGCTTTGAGTTACAAGGAAGTCTAAAAGCAGAAGGAAATTGAGAAGATACAATAGAAGAAGGTCTTGGTTGTGTTGAGTTGTGGCATAGGAGGCACAAGTGTTGCCCATTATACACACAATCCTGTCTATTCCCTGTTACACAATACTGTGATATCTGTTCTGCACAACTGGAAAGAGCATTTTGTTGTCCTTCGAAGGCAATAAAGTCAATACTAAACACAGGAACAATAGTTTGCGGGTCCAACAATAGGGGGTTCCAAGCCCCAGATCAGCAACACTCACCAACTGGCACAGAAAGGTATTCTCAGAGGGGGCACTTGGAGGGCATTACCCCAAGCAGCGCTCAGGGTCAAAGTGCACCTCTGGGGGGGCAGTGATTTAAGCAGCGTGCATTGTATACACAAGTCAAAGAGCAGTGGGGCAGAACCCCAATACTCATATGTACACACCTGCCCTGAGTAAAACCTAGTCTTGCACAATTATTACATCTTGTGTAAAACAATAGGAACCCCAAACCCCAAAGAAGCCAAAGATTGATGAACATGTAAGGAAAGCCACTCTACTATATTGAACCAATAGGAGCCGCTGTGTTGCTCTTCCAATGCTAATCTGCTGCCCAGTTCTGTGGGGGGCAATCCCAGAGTACAGTATGGCTCAGCCAGTGTAGGGTCCCCTTTAAGGTGCAGGTAAAGGGAATATAGGGGTCACTTATAACCACAAGAGCACATAAAGCCCCATTCATTACAGGCACTTGTGTCAAAATGCACTTCCCTAGAGCTGCACGTGGTACTGGCCAACCCTTCCCGCCTTCTGATCCCAATCAAGTTCATTTGTACCATTTGGGCCTTTTTACACTTTGCCCACAGCATGGGGCAGACATGGCTTGTATAGATTCATATATGTATAACTGCCAGTTACAGGGAATACAGCAGGGGAGATTTGCTCCTGATGCTCAACAAACACACTGCTCCGGGTTGTAATGTTTGATAAGCAACAGGTCAGGATCTTTACCTGGCAACGGTTTGCTCAGCTGTCTGCCCTGCAGGTCCAAATCAGTTAACAGTCTACTTCATGAATCTACACAAGCCAACAGGCTGTCCCATGGATCTATACCAGCCAACAGACTGTCCCATGGATCTATACCAGCCAACAGACTGTCCCATGGATCTATACCAGCCAACAGACTGTCCCATGGATCTATACCAGCCAACAGACTGTCCCATGGATCTATACCAGCCAACAGACTGTTCCATGGATCTATACCAGCCAACAGACTGTTCCAGGGATCTATACCAGCCAACAGACTGTTCCATGGATCTATACCAGCCAACAGACTGTTCCATGGATCTATACCAGCCAACAGACTGTTCCATGGATCTATACCAGCCAACAGACTGTTCCATGGATCTATACCAGCCACCAGACTGTTCCATGGATCTATACCAGCCAACAGACTGTTCCATGGATCTATACCAGCCAACAGACTGTTCCATGGATCTATACCAGCCAACAGACTGTTCCAGGGATCTATACCAGCCAACAGACTGTACCATGGATCTATACCAGCCAACAGACTGTTCCATGGATCTATACCAGCCAACAGACTGTTCCATGGATCTATACCAGCCAACAGACTGTTCCATGGATCTATACCAGCCACCAGACTGTTCCATGGATCTATACCAGCCAACAGACTGTTCCATGGATCTATACCAGCCAACAGACTGTTCCATGGATCTATACCAGCCAACAGACTGTTTCATGGATCTATACCAGCCAACAGACTGTTCCATGGATCTATACCAGCCACCAGACTGTTCCATGGATCTATACCAGCCAACAGACTGTTCCATGGATCTATACCAGCCAACAGCTGCTCTGGCTCAATATGTTTAACCAAAATTTCTAAAATTCCAACAGTTTTAGCATTTCTAAAATGGCACCATCCCTTTTAGGAAAACACTGCAGTAATCTGTTTCACAAACAACCTTTCTTATTTTTCTTACATATTTTCTCAATTTTTAACGATTACCTACTCAACCTTACAATTTTTCCATTTGCAGCTAACAAACTCACACCGTGAGTCACTGACACATTCCATCTGCTAATTGGCTAATTCCATCGTTAGCAATGTTCTACTGACGCAGCGAGGGCAGCGGAATAACGTCGGGCTCAGCATTAACCACATGTGTCTCAGAGATCTGTTAGAAATGGAATAAAACGCATTGCTGAATAAGATTTATTGGGCATTAACTACAGTTTGGGGAATGTTACTGCTAATGGTGGTTCCCATTTAGGTAAAAGTCAGCAAACTGGGGATTTATTCTACCAGATCTGATGGATGGTTATTTCTTTTCCATCCTGGATCAGTGTCAGACTAGGTCTGTAGAATTGAATTCTTTGGCTGAATGAAGAACTGTAAGATTTATATGGAGACACTTGTGGAGATGAGAGAATCTGGGCTAAAGGACAGGGCTAATGCGGTTAATGGAGGGAGCTGAGCGAATTTTGCTCCTAATGGACCTCGGCCGGGCCCTGTCCTACTATTCACAAGTCATTATCCAAGGGAATAGATGTAGGTGACACGACAGATGGGACAAGTCAAATGCAAAATAAACTAAGGAAATCAGAGGAACAGACAAAGGTTTGGGAGCTGAAATTGAGGGGAAATAAATCTATGGGTTCCCTTATCCAGAAACCCATTATCCAGAAAGCTCCGAATTACAGAAAGCCCGTCTCCCATAGACTCCCATACAACAGCCCTATTGGGTTTATTCATGGTTAAATGATTCCCTTTTCTCTGTAATAATAAAACAGTACCTGTACTTGATCCCAACTAAGATATAATTACCCCTTATTGGGGGCAGAACAGCCCTATTGGGTTTATTTCATGGTTAAATGATTCCCTTTTCTCTGTAATAATAAAACAGTACCTGTACTTGATCCCAACTAAGATATAATTACCCCTTATTGGGGGTAGAACAGCCCTATTGGGTTTATTTCATGGTTAAATGATTCCCTTTTCTCTGTAATAATAAAACAGTACCTGTACTTGATCCCAACTAAGATATAATTACCCCTTATTGGGGGCAGAACAGCCCTATTGGGTTTATTTCATGGTTAAATGATTCCCTTTTCTCTGTAATAATAAAACAGTACCTGTACTTGATCCCAACTAAGATATAATTACCCCTTATTGGGGCAGAACAGCCCTATTGGGTTTATTTCATGGTTAAATGATTCCCTTTTCTCTGTAATAATAAAACAGTACCTGTACTTGATCCCAACTAAGATATAATTACCCCTTATTGGGGCAGAACAGCCCTATTGGGTTTATTTCATGGTTAAATGATTCCCTTTTCTCTGTAATAATAAAACAGTACCTGTACTTGATCCCAACTAAGATATAATTACCCCTTATTGGGGGCAGAACAGCCCTATTGGGTTTATTTAATGGTTAAATGATTCCCTTTTCTCTGTAATAATAAAACAGTACCTGTACTTGATCCCAACTAAGATATAATTACCCCTTATTGGGGCAGAACAGTCCCATTGGGTTTAATTAATGTTTTATTGATTTTTGTAGACATAAGGTATAGAGACCCAAATTACGGAAAGACCCCTTATCCAGAATAGCCTTGGTCCCGAGCATTCTGGATAACAGGTCCTATACCGGTAATACATATAGAAATCCCAAAGCTCAATACAGACTGAATGGGAATTTACTGTTAGGGATAAAAGAAGGGAGGGAATACGGGAAAGTGATGAGAGCAAATCAGATACTTTTCTGCACAAAAGAAAATTCATGGGAATAAAAAGAATATGTAGAATAATTGTAAAATACAGAGGAGAGAAGGGAAGAGGGGATATGAGGGGAGGGGGGACAGAATGGGGTTAAATACAGTATAAAGAACAGAGATGAAATCCAAAAGCTCAGGGAATAGAAAAAAGCAACGTAAGACTTCAAAACAAAAACACAATGAATAATTCAATGAGCAGATTAAATGGGTCAACAGGTTCTAGGGATCCGTTTGGGCCGAAGGCGAGTGCTGAATACAGGGGATTGGGGGTGCCGGGACCCCATAGATCTTGTGCTTTAGTCACTGAGCCCCTTTCCCAGTTGCCACATTCCCCCAGTTATTCCCTCAGCAGATTCTCATCCCTTCTGGGCCAATCAGGCGTGTAATCTACTGGGCTGTGCGGGAAGCTTCCCAGGGCCCTGATAACTCCAAGGCTTGTAACGAGCGTTTCATTATTCACTGTCGTTTGTAAAATATTTATCTCCGAGTGGCAGCGAGAAATGACCCACAAGGCGGAATCTGTACCTGGGGGGGCGGGAACTCGGGAAGAGATAAACCAATTCATCACTTTGTCACAGCGGAGTTAATAAAGCTGCCCGGGCACTGGGTTCCATCTCTGAGACCGGCGGGTTCTGTGCCAACCGGGACCCAAAGTCAATAAAGCACCGGCCCCGCTGCATTCTGCCCCCTACGTGGGCTCAGAAAGGCCCCCAAAAAACAAATTATCAGACAATATTAAGCTGCAGTAGGAAATAATCCAGAATATTGTCTCTATGGCAAGTAAAGGGCAAGTTATATAAAACTCTGTTGTGCTGAGCGTGTAAGAAATCAGCAGCTTGTTCCCTACAGAGTCAATTCTGCATTTCTTGCTTTGGCACAGCTGAGCTGGGTAGTAAAATAATTCATATATATATATGAGCTCTGATTGGCACAGGTGGGGCACCAAAGGGGGTTTATTTCCTGCCTGCAAGAAAATCTATGTTCTCCCAGTGTCTGCATGAGTTTCCACCCACACTATGAAAACATATAGGCAGGTTCATTGGATCCTCATCAATGTGACTATAGTATGTGATAGGGACCTTAGATTGTAAGCTCACTGGGGCAGGGACTGATGGGAATGGGATAGAGCCCTTAGATTGTAAGCTCACTGGGGCAGGGACTGATGGGAATGGGATAGGGACCTTAGATTGTAAGCTCACTGGGGCAGGGGCTGATGGGAATGGGATAGGGACCTTAGATTGTAAGCTCACTGGGGCAGGGACTGATGGGAATGTGATAGGGACCTTAGATTGTAAGCTCACTGGGGCAGGGGCTGATGGGAATGTGATAGGGACCTTAGATTGTAAGCTCACTGGGGCAGGGGCTGATGGGAATGGGATAGGGACCTTAGATTGTAAGCTCACTGGGGCAGGGGCTGATGGGAATGGGATAGGGACCTTAGATTGTAAGCTCACTGGGGCAGGGACTGATGGGAATGGGATAGGGACCTTAGATTGTAAGCTCACTGGGGCAGGGACTGATGGGAATGGGATAGGGACCTTAGATTGTAAGCTCACTGGGGCAGGGACTGATGGGAGTGAGATAGGGACCTTAGATTGTAAGCTCACTGGGGCAGGGACTGATGGGAATGGGATAGGGACCTTAGATTGTAAGCTCACTGGGGCAGGGACTGATGGGAATGGGATAGGGACCTTAGATTGTAAGCTCACTGGGGCAGGGACTGATGGGAATGGGATAGGGACCTTAGATTGTAAGCTCACTGGGGCAGGGACTGATGGGAATGGGATAGGGACCTTAGATTGTAAGCTCACTGGGGCAGGGACTGATGGGAATAATGTTCTCTGTAAGTGCTGCACAATGTGTCAGTACTATATAAATACCAGGAAATAATTAGAAAGGATGGTAGATTTAGTTTCAGGATCAGGCAACTGAAATGAAATGAAAACATGAAATTGTCCAACCTTAAACAATGTGAGGTTCCATGTATGGAGAACCCAAGGTTCCTGTAAGAATATACGATATGTAAGATGGATAAAAAAAAACTTCAGAATTGCATGAAGGGAGTTGATATGGACTATACTCATGGGGTGGAGCAGGTTCCCTCAGAATAGCTGTATGGTTTGTGCACAAGGAATAAACATAGAGCTGACGATATCCCAGAACTGAATATTTCCCACCAATATGGAGAATCCACAGAACTTGTTGTTCCTCAGAACCGTGTGACAATTTCCCAGAATTCTGAGACGATATAACTTTGGAGAACACCCAGAGTTTACAGTTCCTCAGCTCTGCTTGATCATGGAGCCATGGTGTAGAGGCTTCTTCCTCTGAGCTGGATGCAAAGATGGAGGACACATATGTCACTGGTGGGTTCTCAGGACTGTGGGATCATGTATCTGGGAAGAACACACAAGGATTATGGTTTCTCAGGAATGTTTGAGGATGACATTATGAAGATCTCACACAACTTTAGTTCCTCCAGCTTTGAGTTCCTCAGGATAGAGAAGGACACATATGTCACTGTTGGGTTTTCAGGACTGTGGGATCATGTATCTGGGAAGAACACACAAGGATTATGGTTTCTCAGGAATGTTTGAGGATGACATTATGAAGATCTCACACAACTTTAGTTCCTCCAGCTTTGAGTTCCTCAGGATAGAGAAGGACACATATGTCACTGTTGGGTTTTCAGGACTGTGGGATCATGTATCTGGGAAGAACACACAAGGATTATGGTTTCTCAGGAATGTTTGAGGATGACATTATGAAGAACTCACACAACTTTATTTCCTCCAGCTTTGAGTTCCTCAGGATAGAGGAGGACACATATGTCGCTGATGGGTTCTCAGGACTGTGGGATCATGTATCTGGGAAGAACACTCATGGATTATGGTTTCTCAGGATAGTTTGAGGATGTAATTATGAAGAACACACACAACTTTAGTTCCCCCAGTTTTGAGTTCCTCAGGATAGAGGAGGACACAGATGTCACTGTTGGGTTCTCAGGACTGTGGGATCATGTATCTGGGAAGAACACACAAGGATTATGGTTTCTCAGGAATGTTTGAGGATGACATTATGAAGAACTCACACAACTTTAGCTCCTCCAGCTTTGAGTTCCTCAGGATAGAGGAGGACACATATGTCGCTGATGGGTTCTCAGGACTGTGGGATCATGTATCTGGGAAGAACACTCATGGATTATGGTTTCTTAGGATAGCTTGAGGATGTAATTATGAAGAACACACACAACTTTAGTTCCCCCAGTTTTGAGTTCCTCAGGATAGAGGAGGACACAGATGTCACTGTTGGGTTCTCAGGACTGTCGGATCATGTATCTGGGAAGAACACGCAAGGATTATGGTTTCTCAGGAATGTTTGAGGATGACATTATGAAGAACTCACACAACTTTAGTTCCTCCAGCTTTAAGTTCCTCAGAATAGAGGAGGACACAGATGTCACTGTTGGGTTCTCAGGACTGTTGGATCATGTATCTGGGAAGAACACGCAAGGATTATGGTTTCTCAGGAATGTTTGAGGATGACATTATGAAGAACTCACACAACTTTAGTTCCTCCAGCTTTGAGTTCCTCAGGATAGAGGAGGACACAGATGTCACTGTTGGGTTCTCAGGACTGTGGGATCATGTATCTGAGAAGAACACTCACGGATTATGGTTTCTCAGGAATGTTTGAGGATGTAATTATGAAGAACACACACACCTTTATTTCCCCCAGCTTTGAGTTCCTCAGAATAGAGGAGGACATGCCCATAGGAGGTTATTATGGTCTGTGGGCTCCAGCAGCCCTGAAGATGTTGTCTTCCTTTTTTACGTAAATGAAAACCATAACCACGAAGAACAGGAGAACATAAAGAGCCATAAAAGTCATGAAAGTCATGAAAGTGGTCTTCAGGGCGGGCCCAAGCTGCTAACAGTAGTATAGCTGAATTTAGAGAGAGAAGCTCCCGTGGCTGCTATATCTTCCTCTGCGTCTCGGAAGCTGCGGCACGGCTTGATACAGTTGGCAAACGTGCCCAGAAAGGCCTTGCGGAAACGCTTGTTCATGAAGCAGTAGATGAGAGGGTTGACGCAGGCTGATGTGTAACTCAGGAGATGGATGAAAGAGATGGGCGCTCCCGTCAGGGCATTGAAAGCGGACAACTCATCGAAGGCCTTCCAAGTGTTGGCTACGAAAATGGGCATCCAGCATATGAAGAACATGGCCACGATGACAATGAGCATCCGGATCACCCGTTTCTTGGCCATGAGTTTGGCTTCGGAGTTGTTGATCCGCGCTCGGTCCATCTTGGTGCAGGCACTCGGTGTCAGGGTGGACATCTCCATGGTATTGCGCCTCTTGCTGACCTGAATGTAACAGCCGTCTCCCTCATCGCCGCTGGGAACGGTGGCTGGAGCGGGGACTCCGTTTTTGTGAGCTACAAGACAAACATCTCCCATTAAATAAACAAAGGATATTTCAAAACTTCACATTTTCCATCCTCTCCATATTTTTGGCAGAAAATACATCATTAATATGAAACGTCCTTGTGGTTTTCAGCTAAAAGGCAGATCTCAGGCTCTGGTACGTAGCAAGTGCACCGTGACTGGGGCTAAATATAGACGTAATGGGGCCACAGCAATGACGAGAAGCTAATGGGCAGAAGATACTTCTAATCCAACCTGTGACCCTCCAGCTGTAAACTGAAGTGGTTCCTGTCAGTTATAGTTGGAGGAAGTCACGGAGATTGGACGATTGTGCCATAATACAATCCTTTTTTGTTTTTCCCAGGGAAGGATTTAGTGCTGGGCGCCCAGGTGACTCTCTGGCCATCACTGAATGTAGCCCTGACGGTGGCTGCAACTGTAGGTGGAGCAATTATTATTAGTTGGATAAAAGAAAGATCTGTAAAAGGACCACCAAGATTTAGCCTTTGGTTGGGAAACATATGCAATGTATTGAGTAAAATGCTATGCAATAACCCCGTAAGGTAGATGGTGGAGACCCAAGGGGCAAGAGCTCAATAATACTATATGAAGCACTGAATGACTGGGAACTTCAACTTGAAGTCTACTCAGCAACATGTTTCTAGGCTGTATGTTTATTCTGAGACCTTTTGCTTCTTTGTTGAGGTCCATCTCAAACTGGATGCCCCTGTACAGCTCGCGGGAGATGAGTCCATAGGCCACGATCATCACCACCCCAGGTATGAAGAAGAGAATGGTAAGGAGGAGGACGTACCTATAGGGGAGGCAAGAAAAAGATCTCAATGAAAGGACAGGACGGATTTACAAGACTTTTATAAAAGGATGAGGGGAGGTACCTCTAGGGGTGGCTTGAGAAAGACCTCTATGGAAGGATGGGGGAGGTACCTCTAGGGGTGGCTAGAGAAAGACCTCTATGGAAGGATGGGGGGAGGTACCTCTAGGGGTGGCTTGAGAAAGACCTCTATAGAATGATGGGGGGAGGTACCTCTAGGGGTGGCTTGAGAAAGACCTCTATGGAAGGATGGGGGGAGGTACCTCTAAGGGTGGCTTGAGAAAGACCTCTATGGAAGGATGGGGGGAGGTACCTCTAAGGGTGGCTTGAGAAAGACCTCTATGGAAGGATGGGGGGAGGTACCTCTAGGGGTGGCTTGAGAAAGACCTCTATGGAAGGATGGGGGGAGGTACTTCTAGGGGTGGCTTGAGAAAGACCTCTATGGAAGGATGGGGGGGAGGTACCTCTAGGGGTGGCTTGAGAAAAGACCTCTATAGAAGGATGGGGGGAGGTACCTCTAAGGGTGGCTAGAGAAAGACCTCTATGGAAGGATGGGGGGATGTACCTCTAGGGGTGACTAGAGAAAGACCTCTATGGAAGGATGGGGGGAGGTACCTCTAAGGGTGGCTAGAGAAAGACCTCTATAGAAGGATGGGGGAGGTACCTCTAAGGGTGGCTAGCGAAAGACCTCTATGGAAGGATGGGGGGAGGTACCTCTAGGGGTGGCTAGAGAAAGACCTCTATGGAAGGATGGGGGGAGGTTCCTCTAGGGGTGGCTTGAAAAAGACCTCTATAGAAGGATGGGGGGAGGTACCTCTAGGGGTGGCTAGAGAAAGACCTCTATAGAAGGATGGGGGGAGGTACCTTATAGGGGTTGGCCTTGAAAAAGACCTCTATAGAAGGATGGGGGGAGGTACCTATAGGGGTGGCTTGAAAAAGACCTCTATAGAAGGATGGGGGGAGGTACCTCTAGAGGTGGCTTGAGAAAGACCTCTATGGAAGGATGGGGGAGGTACCTCTAGGGGTGGCTAGAGAAAGACCTCTATAGAAGGATGGGGGAAGGTACCTCTAGGGGTGGCTAGAGAAAGACCTCTATAGAAGGATGGGGGGAGGTACCTCTAGGGGTGGCTTGAGAAAGACCTCTATAGAAGGATGGGGGGAGGTACCTATAGGGGTGGCTTGAAAAAGACCTCTATAGAAGGATGGGGGGAGGTACCTCTAGGGGTGGCTAGAGAAAGACCTCAATAGAAGGATGGGGGGAGGTACCTCTGGGGTAGCTTGAGAAAGACCTCTATGGAAGGATGGGGGGAGGTACCTCTAGGGGTGGCTTGAGAAAGACCTCTATAGAAGGATGGGGGGAGGTACCTCTAGGGGTGGCTAGAGAAAGACCTCTATGGAAGGATGGGGGGAGGTACCTCTAGGGGTGGCTAGAGAAAGACCTCTATGGAAGGATGGGGGGAGGTACCTCTGGGGGTGGCTAGAGAAAAACCTCTATTGAAGGATGGGGGGAGGTACCTCTAGGGGTGGCTTGAGAAAGACCTCTATAGAAGGATGGGGGGAGGTACCTCTAGGGGTGGCTAGAGAAAGACCTCTATGGAAGGATGGGGGGAGGTACCTCTAGGGGTGGCTTGAGAAAGACCTCAATAGAAGGATGGGGGGAGGTACCTCTAGGGGTGGCTAGAGAAAGACCTCAATAGAAGGATGGGGGGAGGTACCTCTGGGGTGGCTTGAGAAAGACCTCTATGGAAGGATGGGGGGAGGTACCTCTAGGGGTGGCTAGAGAAAGACCTCTATAGAAGGATGGGGGGAGGTACTTCTAGGGGTGGCTTGAGAAAGACCTCTATGGAAGGATGGGGGGGGAGTAACCTCTAGGGGTGGCTTGAGAAAGACCTCTATAGAAGGATGGGGGGAGGTACCTCTAAGGGTGGCTAGAGAAAGACCTCTATGGAAGGATGGGGGGATGTACCTCTAGGGGTGACTAGAGAAAGACCTCTATGGAAGGATGGGGGGAGGTACCTCTAAGGGTGGCTAGAGAAAGACCTCTATAGAAGGATGGGGGAGGTACGCTCTAAGGGTGGCTAGCGAAAGACCTCTATGGAAGGATGGGGGAGGTACCTCTAGGGGTGGCTAGAGAAAGACCTCTATGGAAGGATGGGGGGAGGTTCCTCTAGGGGTGGCTTGAAAAAGACCTCTATAGAAGGATGGGGGAGGTACCTCTAGGGGTGGCTAGAGAAAGACCTCTATAGAAGGATGGGGGGAGGTACCTATAGGGGTGGCTTGAAAAAGACCTCTATAGAAGGATGGGGGGGAGGTACCTCTAGGGGTGGCTTGAAAAAGACCTCTATAGAAGGATGGGGGGAGGGTACCTCTAGAGGTGGCTTGAGAAAGACCTCTTGAAGGATGGGGAGAGTACTCTAGGGGTGGCTTAGAGAAGACCTCTATAGAGGATGGGGAAGGTACCTCTAGGGGTGGCTAGAGAAAGACCTCTATAGAAGGATGGGGGGAGGTACCTCTAGGGGTGGCTTTAGAGAAAGACCTCAATAGAAGGATGGGGGGAGGTACCTATAGGGGTGGCTTGAAAAGAAAAAGACCTCTATAGAAGGATGGGGGGAGGGTACCTCTAGGGGTGGCTAGAGAAAGACCTCATAGAAGGATGGGGGAGGGTACTCTAGGGTGTAGCTTGAGAAAGACCTCTAGAAGGATGGGGGAGGTACCTCTAGGGTGGCTTGAGAAAGACCTCATATAGAAGATGGTGGGGCGGTACCTCTAGGGGTGGCTAGAGAAGACCTCTAGAAGAGGATGGGGGGAGGTACCTCTAGGGGTGGCTTGAGAAAGACCTCTATGAAGGATGGGGGGAGTACTCTGGGGGTGGCTTAGAGAACAACCTCTATTGAAGGATGGGGAGAGGTACCTCTAGGGGTGGCTGAGAAAGACCTCTATAGCAGGATGGGGGGAGGTACCTCTAGGGGTGGCTAGAGAAAGACCTCTATGGAAGGATGGGGGGAGGTACCTCTAGGGGTGGCTTGAGAAAGACCTCATAGAGGATGGGGGAGGTTACCTCTAGGGGTGGCTTAGAGAAAGACCTAATAGAAGGATGGGGGGAGGTACCTCTAGGGGTGGCTTGAGAAAGACCTCTATGGAAGGATGGGGGAGGTACCTCTAGGGGTGGCTTGAGAGAAGACTCTATGAGAAGGAGTGGGGGGAGGTACCTCAAGGGGTGGCTAGAGAAAGACCTCAATAGAAGGATGGGGGGGGTACCGTGCTAGGGGTGGGCTAGGAAAGACCTCTATGGAAGGATGGGGGGAGGTACCTCTAGGGGTGGCTAGAGAAAGACCTCTATGGAAGGATGGGGGGAGGTACCTCAAGGGGTGGCTAGAGAAAGACCTCTATAGAAGGATGGGGGGAGGTACCTCTAGGGGTGGCTAGAGAAAGACCTCAATAGAAGGATGTGGGGAGGACAAACTGCAATGGAGACCAGAGAAAGACTTCTATGAAGAGATGAGAGATAATAATAATAGATAATAAAACCAATGCTGAGTTTACAAATGGAAAGATATAGAAAGCTTAAAAAGATCCCAATTAGTGGTATAAAGTAGTAATTGGGGGGGGGGGCTATAAATCAGGAGCGGAGGCAGTAATGGGATCCTGTAGAATGGGAGAAAGTCTGAGAGTGGGCAGAGGGTCTAACAATCACAAGTGGCACATACTGGGTTACACAGACAGGGCATTCAGCATGGGGGGGGTACAGGGGGTGGGCCTTTCTAAGTGCCCCTTTGTGTTTGTCCAGCCATGAAAGGGTAAAGTAACTGCTATTATGTAACTAGCACCGCTGCTTATCTCTGGGCAAACACCAGTTCCGATGCCCTTGGTAGTCCCACCCCTGCCAGCGCCACTGCACTATCTGCACCACATTCCTGCCCCAGCTCTGGTTTCAGCTCCCCCAATGGTTCCGCACGTCCGTGGGAGGGAAATGTGCCCCCGACTGTCCCCTACTGAGTCCCCTACTGAGTCCCCTACTGAGCCCCCTACTGAGTCCCCTACTGAGCCCCCTACTGAGTCCTCTACTGAGTCCCCTACTGAGCCCCTACTGAGTCCCCTACTGAGTCCCCTACTGAGCCCCCTACTGAGTCCTCTACTGAGTCCCCTACTGAGCCCCCTACTGAGTCCCCTACTGAGTCCCCTACTGAGTCCCCTACTGAGTCCCCTACTGAGTCCCCTACTGGGTCCTCAACTGAGTCCCCTACTGAGTCCTCTACTGACTGTCCCCTACTGAGTCCTCTACTGAGTCCCCTACTGAGTCCCCTACTGAGCCCCCTACTGAGTCCCCTACTGAGCCCCCTACTGAGTCCCCTACTGAGCCCCCTACTGAGTCCCCTACTGAGTCCCCTACTGGGTCCTCTACTGAGTCCCCACTGAGTCCTCTACTGACTGTCCCCTACTGAGTCCTCTACTGAGTCCCCTACTGGGTTCTCTAATGAGTCCCCTACTGAGTCCTCTACTGACTGTCCCCTACTGAGTCCTCTGCTGAGTCCCCTACTGAGTCCCCTACTGGGTCCTCTACTGAGTCCCCACTGAGTCCTCTACTGACTGTCCCCTACTGAGTCCTCTACTGAGTCCCCTACTGAGTCCTCTACTGAGTCCCCTGCTGAGTCCTCTACTGAGTCCCCTACTGAGTCCCCTACTGAGCCCCCTACTGAGTCCCCTACTGAGCCCCCTACTGAGTCCTCTACTGAGTCCCCTACTGAGCCCCCTACTGAGTCCCCTACTGAGCCCCCTACTGAGCCCCCTACTGAGTCCCCTACTGAGTCCCCTACTGAGCCCCCTACTGAGTCCTCTACTGAGTCCCTACTGAGCCCCTACTGAGTCCTCTACTGAGTCCCCTACTGAGTCCCCTACTGAGTCCCCTACTGAGTCCCCTACTGAGTCCCCTACTGAGTCTCCTACTGAGTCCCCTACTGGCGTCCTCAACTGAGTCCCCACTGGAGTCCCTCTACTGACTGTCCCCGGAGCCTTACTGAGTCCTCTACTGCATCCTCTATGAGTTCCTCTACCTACTATGAGCCCCCTACTGAGTCCCCTTACTGAGCCCCTACTGAGTCCCTTATGAGCCCCCTACTGAGTCCCTACTGAGTCCCCTACTGCGGTCCTCTACTGAGTCCCCACTGAGTCCTCTACTTGACTGTCCCCTACTGAGTCCTCTACTGAGTCCCCTACTGGGTTCTCTAATGAGTCCCCTACTGAGTCCTCTACTGACTGTCCCCTACTGAGTCCTCTGCTGAGTCCCCTACTGAGTCCCCTACTGAGTCCCCTACTGGGTCCTCTACTGAGTCCCCACTGAGTCCTCTACTGACTGTCCCCTACTGAGTCCTCTACTGAGTCCCCTACTGAGTCCTCTACTGAGTCCCCTGCTGAGTCCTCTACTGAGTCCCCTACTGAGTCCCCTACTGAGTCCCCTACTGAGACCCCCACTGAGTCCCCTACTGAGTCCTCTACTGAGACCCCCACTGAGTCCTCTACTGAGACCCATTATTTATTCTTTTACCTGAGGTCTCCTTCAAGTTAGCCAACTCCCAGCAACCCCTGAATGCTACAGGCTGCTACCCCCGGGGGCCAATTTATTATACAGAGAGCTGGGGGTAACATACAGAGAGCTGGGGGTAACATACAGTGAGCTGGCGGTAACATACAGAGAGCTTGGGGGTAACATACAGAGAGCTGGGGGTAACATACAGAGAGCTGGGGTAACATACAGAGAGCTGGGGGTAAATACAGAGAGCTGGGGGTAACATACAGTGAGCGTGGGGGTAGAGGAACAAAGGAGCTGGGTAACATAGGCAGGAGCATGGGGTAACATAAGTGATGTCTGGGGGGTAACATACAGAGAGCTGGGGTTTAACATAAGCAGTAGAGCTGGGGGTAACATACAGAGAGCTGGTAACATACAGAGAGCGGGGTAACATACAGTGAGCTGGGGGTAACATACAGAGAGCTGGGGGGTAACATACAGAGAGCTGGGGGGTAACATACAGAGAGCTGGGGGTAACATACAGAGAGCTGGGGGTAACATACAGAGAGCTTGGGGGTAACATACAGAGAGCTGGGGGGTAACATACAGAGAGCTGGGGGTAACATACAGAGAGCTGGGGGTAACATACAGAGAGCTGGGGTAACATACAGAGAGCTGGGGGTAACATACAGAGAGGCTGGGGGTAACATACAGAGAGCTGGGGGTAACATACAGAGAGCTGGGGGTAACATACAGGAGCTGGGGGTAAACATACAGAGAGCTGGGGGTAACATACAGTGAGCTGGGGGTAACATACAGAGAGCTGGGGGTAACATACAGAGAGCTGGGGGTAACATACAGAGAGCTGGGGGTAACATACAGAGAGCTGGGGGTAACATACAGAGAGCTGGGGGTAACATACAGAGAGCTGGGGGTAACATACAGAGCTGGGGGTAACATACAGAGAGCTGGGGGTAACATACAGAGAGCTGGGGGGTAACATACAGAGAGCTGGGGGTAACATACAGAGAGCTGGGGGTAACATACAGAGAGCTGGGGGTAACATACAGAGAGCTGGGGGTAACATACAGAGAGCTGGGGTAACATACAAGCTGGGTACATACGAGAGGCTGGGGGTAACATACAGAGAGCTGGGGGTAACATACAGAGAGCTGGGGGTAACATACAGAGAGCTTGGGGGTAACATACAGAGAGCTGGGGGGTAACATACAGAGAGCTGGGGGTAACATACAGAGAGCTGGGGGTAAAACATAACAGATGAGATGCTGGGGTAACATACAGAGAGCTGGGGGTAACATACAGAGAGCTGGGGGTGGAACATAACAGAGACGGCTGGGGGTAACATACAGAGAGCTGGGGTAACATACAGAGAGCTGGGTAACATACAGAGAGCTGGGGACATGAGAGCTGGGGTAACATACAGAGAGCTGGGGGTAACATCTCAGAGAGCTGGGGGTAACATACAGAGAGCTGGGGGTAACATACAGTGAGCTGGGGGTAACATACAGAGAGCTGGGGGTAACATACAGAGAGCTGGGGTAACATACAGAGAGCTGGGGGTAACATACAGAGAGCTGGGGGTAACATACAGAGAGCTGGGGGTACATACAGAGAGCTGGGGGTACATACCAGAGAGCTGGGGGTAACATACAGAGAGCTGGGGGTAACATACAGAGAGCTGGGGGTAACATACAGAGAGCTGGGGGTAACATACAGAGAGCTGGGGGTAACATACGAGAGAGCTGGGGGTAACATACAGAGAGCTGGGCGGTAACATACAGAGAGCTGGGGGTAAACATACAGAGAAGCTGGGGTAACATACAGAGAGCTGGGGGTAACATACAGAGAGCTGGGGTAACATACAGAGAGCTGGGGGTAACATACAGAGAGCTGGGGGTAACATACAGAGAGCTGGGGGTAACATACAGTGAGCTGGGGGTAACATACAGTGAGCTGGGGGTAACATACAGAGAGCTGGGGGTAACATACAGTGAGCTGGGGGTAACATGGGGGCTGTATGTAAAGGAAAGTAGGATGATTAACTCTTACCATGCCTGTTGCACCTGCTTACTGGGCCACACCAGGCGGCACTGGTACCCGACTCTCCGGTCCTTCATGGGAAACGTCACGGTTCTGTTGTACACGAGGTACGGGACCATCAGGGCGCTGGACAGAACCCAAGTGGCCGCTATGACCCGGTAGGCGTGGGATCGGGTCTGCCACACGCGGGACTTCAGTGGGTTACAGATGGCGCTGTAGCGCTCGATGGAGATGGCCACCAGGTTGAAGGTCGAGACGCTGACAGAGAGGCCTGCAATGTGGGAAATTAGAGTGTAAGCTTTGGTGGCCAGAGTCACTATAACAAGCACGTGGGTCCCACCCTGCCCAGGGCACTATCTGTATGGGGGTCTGTATGGGGGCACTTGGGTCCCACCCTGCCCAGGGCACTATCTGTATGGGGGTCTGTATGGGGGGGCACTTGGGTCCCACCCTGCCCAGGGCACTATCTGTATGGGGGTCTGTATGGGGGGGCACTTGGGTCCCACCCTGCCCCAGGGCACTATCTGTATGGGGGTCTGTATGGGGGGCACTTGGGTCCCACCCTGCCCAGGGCACTATCTGTATGGGGGTCTGTATGGGGGCACTTGGGTCCCACCCTGCCCAGGGCACTATCTGTATGGGGGTCTGTATGGGGGGCACTTGGGTCCCACCCTGCCCAGGGCACTATCTGTATGGGGACTGTATGGGGGGCACTTGGGTCCCACCCAGCCCAGGGCACTATCTGTATGGGGTCTGTATGGGGGGCACTTGGGTCCCACCCTGCTCAGGGCACTATCTGTATGGGGTCTGTATGGGGGGCACTTGGGTCCCACCCTGCCCAGGGCATTATCTGTATGGGGTCTGTATGGGGGGCACTTGGGTCCCACCCAGCCCAGGGCACTATCTGTATGGGGTCTGTATGGGGGCACTTGGGTCCCACCCTGCCCAGGGCACTATCTGTATGGGGTCTGTATGGGGGGCACTTGGGTCCCACCCAGCCCAGGGCACTATCTGTATGGGGTCTGTATGGGGGGCACTTGGGTCCCACCCTGCCCAGGGCACTATCTGTATGGGGTCTGTATGGGGGGCACTTGGGTCCCACCCAGCCCAGGGCACTATCTGTATGGGGTCTGTATGGGGGGCACTTGGGTCCCACCCTGCCCAGGGCACTATCTGTATGGGGGTCTGTATGGGGGGCACTTGGGTCACACCCTGCTCAGGGCACTATCTGTATGGGGTCTGTATGGGGGGCACTTGGGTCCCACCCTGCCCAGGGCACTATCTGTATGGGGTCTGTATGGGGGCACTTGGGTCCCACCCTGCCCAGGGCACTGTATGGGGGGGCACTAGATATTGCTGCAGATATTGGGGAGCACCAGGCCCCCCAGGAAGGGCTCTCACCCATGAAGTAGGCGGCCGCCCGACATATGAGCTCCCCGAAGATGAAGTTCTCCATGAGGTTGGGGATGAGGGTGAAGGGCATGCAGAGCAGGGACACCATGAGGTCGCTGAGCGCCAGGGAGAGCAGGAAGGAGTTAGTGATGGTGCGGAGCCGCTTGTTGAGCACTAACACCGCGATGATCAGAGCGTTACCGAATACGCTGAGCAGGAAGATGACGCTGTAAAGTACGATCCGCACCCACAGGTTCAGCTCTAACGGAGACACAGGGGGTCCATTACATCTTCCTCTCAGCAGCCCCTACTGAGCGTTACTAACGTCTGTCCCATAGCAACTGTTACAGTCAGTACATTAGCCGGTCCATTTCCCAGAAGCCCCTTCAGGGAAAAGGGACCCCATGAATGAGGTAGGTAGATAGAGGTAGGGGAGCCCCTGTTATAGTACCACTCTAGGGGAGTAAGGGGGGAACAGGGACCCCATGAATGAGGTAGGTAGATAGAGGTAGGGGAGCCCCTGTTATAGTACCACTCTAGGGGTGTAAGGGGGGGAACAGGGACCCCATGAATGAGGTAGGTAGATAGAGGTAGGGGGGCCCCTGTTATAGTACCACTCTAGGGGTGTAAGGGGGGAACAGGGACCCCATGAATGAGGTAGGTAGATAGAGGTAGGGGGGCCCCTGTTATAGTACCACTCTAGGGGTGTAAGGGGGGAACAGGGACCCCATGAATGAGGTAGGTAGATAGAGGTAGGGGGGCCCCTGTTATAGTACCACTCTAGGGGTGTAAGGGGGGAACAGGGACCCCATGAATGAGGTAGGTAGATAGAGGTAGGGGGGCCCCTGTTATAGTACCACTCTAGGGGTGTAAGGGGGGGGGACAGGGACCCCATGAATGAGGTAGGTAGATAGAGGTAGGGGAGCCCCTGTTATAGTACCACTCTAGGGGTGTAAGGGGGGGGAACAGGGACCCCATGAATGAGGTAGGTAGATAGAGGTAGGGGGCCCCTGTTATAGTACCACTCTAGGGGTGTAAGGGGGAACAGGGACCCCATGAATGAGGTAGGTAGATAGAGGTAGGGGGGCCCCTGTTATAGTACCACTCTAGGGGTGTAAGGGGGGAACAGGGACCCCATGAATGAGGTAGGTAGATAGAGGTAGGGGGGCCCCTGTCATAGTACCACTCTAGGGGAGTAAGGGGGGAACAGGGACCCCATGAATAAGGTAGGTAGATAGAGGTAGGGGAACCCCTGTTATAGTACCACTCTAGGGGTGTAAGGGGGGAACAGGGACCCCATGAATGAGGTAGGTAGATAGAGGTAGGGGAGCCCCTGTTATAGTACCACTCTAGGGGTGTAAGGGGGGGGACAGGGACCCCATGAATGAGGTAGGTAGATAGAGGTAGGGGAACCCCTGTTATAGTACCACTCTAGGGGTGTAAGGAGGGAACAGGGACCCCATGAATGAGGTAGGTAGATAGAGGTAGGGGAACCCCTGTTATAGTACCACTCTAGGGGTGTAAGGGGGGAACAGGGACCCCATGAATGAGGTAGGTAGATAGAGGTAGGGGAGCCCCTGTTATAGTACCACTCTAGGGGTGTAAGGGGGGAACAGGGACCCCATGAATGAGGTAGGTAGATAGAGGTAGGGGGGCTCCTGTTATAGTACCACTCTAGGGGTGTAAGGGGGGAACAGGGACCCCATGAATGAGGTAGGTAGATAGAGGTAGGGGGCCCCCTGTTATAGTACCACTCTAGGGGAGTAAGGGGGGAACAGGGACCCCATGAATGAGGTAGGTAGATAGAGGTAGGGGGCCCCCTGTTATAGTACCACTCTAGGGAGTAAGGGGGAACAGGGACCCCATGAATGAGGTAGGTAGATAGAGGTAGGGGAGCCCCTGTTATAGTACCACTCTAGGGGTGTAAGGGGGGAACAGGGACCCCATGAATGAGGTAGGTAGATAGAGGTAGGGGAGCCCCTGTTATAGTACCACTCTAGGGGTGTAAGGGGGGAACAGGGACCCCATGAATGAGGTAGGTAGATAGAGGTAGGGGAGCCCCTGTAATAGTACCACTCTAGGGGTGTAAGGGGGGAACAGGGAGCCCATGAATGAGGTAGGTAGATAGAGGTAGGGGAGCCCCTGTTATAGTACCACTCTAGGGGTGTAAGGGGGGAACAGGGACCCCATGAATGAGGTAGGTAGATAGAGGTAGGGGGGCCCCCTGTTATAGTACCACTCTAGGGGAGTAAGGGGGGAACAGGGACCCCATGAATGAGGTAGGTAGATAGAGGTAGGGGAGCCCCTGTTATAGTACCACTCTAGGGGTGTAAGGGGGGAACAGGGACCCCATGAATGAGGTAGGTAGATAGAGGTAGGGGAGCCCCTGTTATAGTACCACTCTAGGGGTGTAAGGGGGGAACAGGGACCCCATGAATGAGGTAGGTAGATAGAGGTAGGGGGGCCCCCTGTTATAGTACCACTCTAGGGGAGTAAGGGGGGAACAGGGACCCCATGAATGAGGTAGGTAGATAGAGGTAGGGGGGCCCCCTGTTATAGTACCACTCTAGGGGAGTAAGGGGGGAACAGGGACCCCATGAATGAGGTAGGTAGATAGAGGTAGGGGGGCTCCTGTTATAGTACCACTCTAGGGGTGTAAGGGGGGAACAGGGACCCCATGAATGAGGTAGGTAGATAGAGGTAGGGGGGCCCCTGTTATAGTACCACTCTAGGGGTGTAAGGGGGGAACAGGGACCCCATGAATGAGGTAGGTAGATAGAGGTAGGGGGGCTCCTGTTATAGTACCACTCTAGGGGTGTAAGGGGGGAACAGGGACCCATGAATGAGGTAGGTAGATAGAGGTAGGGGGGCCCCCTGTTATAGTACCACTCTAGGGGAGTAAGGGGGGAACAGGGACCCCATGAATGAGGTAGGTAGATAGAGGTAGGGGGGGCCCCTGTTATAGTACCACTCTAGGGGAGTAAGGGGGGAACAGGGACCCCATGAATGAGGTAGGTAGATAGAGGTAGGGGAGCCCCTGTTATAGTACCACTCTAGGGGTGTAAGGGGGGAACAGGGGACCCATGAATGAGGTAGGTAGATAGAGGTAGGGGAGCCCCTGTTATAGTACCACTCTAGGGGTGTAAGGGGGGAACAGGGACCCCATGAATGAGGTAGGTAGATAGAGGTAGGGGAGCCCCTGTTATAGTACCACTCTAGGGGTGTAAGGGGGGAACAGGGACCCCATGAATGAGGTAGGTAGATAGAGGTAGGGGAGCCCCTGTTATAGTACCACTCTAGGGGTGTAAGGGGGGAACAGGGACCCCATGAATGAGGTAGGTAGATAGAGGTAGGGGGGCCCCTGTTATAGTACCACTCTAGGGGTGTAAGGGGGGAACAGGGACCCCATGAATGAGGTAGGTAGATAGAGGTAGGGGAGCCCCTGTTATAGTACCACTCTAGGGGTGTAAGGGGGGAACAGGGACCCCATGAATGAGGTAGGTAGATAGAGGTAGGGGAGCCCCTGTAATAGTACCACTCTAGGGGTGTAAGGGGGGAACAGGGACCCCATGAATGAGGTAGGTAGATAGAGGTAGGGGAGCCCCTGTTATAGTACCACTCTAGGGGTGTAAGGGGGGAACAGGGACCCCATGAATGAGGTAGGTAGATAGAGGTAGGGGAGCCCCTGTTATAGTACCACTCTAGGGGTGTAAGGGGGAACAGGGACCCCATGAATGAGGTAGGTAGATAGAGGTAGGGGAGCCCCTGTTATAGTACCACTCTAGGGGTGTAAGGGGGGAACAGGGACCCCATGAATGAGGTAGGTAGATAGAGGTAGGGGAGCCCCTGTTATAGTACCACTCTAGGGGTGTAAGGGGGGAACAGGGACCCCATGAATGAGGTAGGTAGATAGAGGTAGGGGAGCCCCTGTTATAGTACCACTCTAGGGGTGTAAGGGGGGAACAGGGACCCCATGAATGAGGTAGGTAGATAGAGGTAGGGGAGCCCCTGTTATAGTACCACTCTAGGGGTGTAAGGGGGGAACAGGGACCCCATGAATGAGGTAGGTAGATAGAGGTAGGGGAGCCCCTGTTATAGTACCACTCTAGGGGTGTAAGGGGGGAACAGGGACCCCATGAATGAGGTAGGTAGATAGAGGTAGGGGAGCCCCTGTTATAGTACCACTCTAGGGGTGTAAGGGGGGAACAGGGACCCCATGAATGAGGTAGGTAGATAGAGGTAGGGGAGCCCCTGTTATAGTACCACTCTAGGGGTGTAAGGGGGGAACAGGGACCCATGAATGAGGTAGGTAGATAGAGGTAGGGGAGCCCCTGTTATAGTACCACTCTAGGGGTGTAAGGGGGGAACAGGGACCCCATGAATGAGGTAGGTAGATAGAGGTAGGGGAGCCCCTGTTATAGTACCACTCTAGGGGTGTAAGGGGGGAACAGGGACCCCATGAATGAGGTAGGTAGATAGAGGTAGGGGAGCCCCTGTTATAGTACCACTCTAGGGGTGTAAGGGGGGAACAGGGACCCCATGAATGAGGTAGGTAGATAGAGGTAGGGGAGCCCCTGTTATAGTACCACTCTAGGGGTGTAAGGGGGGGGGACAGGGACCCCATGAATGAGGTAGGTAGATAGAGGTAGGGGAGCCCCTGTTATAGTACCACTCTAGGGGTGTAAGGGGGGAACAGGGACCCCATGAATGAGGTAGGTAGATAGAGGTAGGGGAGCCCCTGTTATAGTACCACTCTAGGGGTGTAAGGGGGGAACAGGGACCCCATGAATGAGGTAGGTAGATAGAGGTAGGGGAGCCCCCTGTTATAGTACCACTCTAGGGGTGTAAGGGGGGAACAGGGACCCCATGAATGAGGTAGGTAGATAGAGGTAGGGGAACCCCTGTTATAGTACCACTCTAGGGGTGTAAGGGGGGAACAGGGACCCCATGAATGAGGTAGGTAGATAGAGGTAGGGGAGCCCCTGTTATAGTACCACTCTAGGGGTGTAAGGGGGAACAGGGACCCCATGAATGAGGTAGGTAGATAGAGGTAGGGGAGCCCCTGTTATAGTACCACTCTAGGGGTGTAAGGGGGGAACAGGGACCCCATGAATGAGGTAGGTAGATAGAGGTAGGGGAGCCCCTGTTATAGTACCACTCTAGGGGTGTAAGGGGGGAACAGGGACCCCATGAATGAGGTAGGTAGATAGAGGTAGGGGAGCCCCCCTGTTATAGTACCACTCTAGGGGTGTAAGGGGGGAACAGGGACCCCATGAATGAGGTAGGTAGATAGAGGTAGGGGAACCCCTGTTATAGTACCACTCTAGGGGTGTAAGGGGGGAACAGGGACCCCATGAATGAGGTAGGTAGATAGAGGTAGGGGAGCCCCTGTTATAGTACCACTCTAGGGGTGTAAGGGGGGAACAGGGACCCCATGAATGAGGTAGGTAGATAGAGGTAGGGGAACCCCTGTTATAGTACCACTCTAGGGGTGTAAGGGGGGAACAGGGACCCCATGAATGAGGTAGGTAGATAGAGGTAGGGGAGCCCCTGTTATAGTACCATTCTAGGGGTGTAAGGGGGGGTCGGGGACATTAGGGAACTGTAACTCTCGCTCTTTACGTTTTATGGTAAAAAAAAATTTTTCATGACAAAAATAAATACAACACAAATTGATAAATAGGGCAGAAACTACACGGTGACGCCCGGCATTCAGTTCCACCCGGGGTAATTATACATCTTGTTACCCCCCCCCCCCCCTTATTCACTATTCCTAGAATTAGGTGATTTTAATAATAATGATATTGACTCTGATTGTATTTCATCTTGAATTAATTCAGTAGGGATCACATGATACTGTCAAGCACCAATAGAATTACTCTAAACTAAAAACAACCAGACTGGCCCAGTTGGGATTGGTTACACTGGGGGGGGAAGGGGCAGTTAAGGGGGGGGGTCACTATATATAAATATATAAGGGGGGGCAGTAATGAAATAGAGAAAGTACAGGGAAGAGCGACTAAGCTGATAAAGGGAATGGGCTCAGTTATGGGGAAAGGCTGGCCCAGTTGGGATTGGTTACACTGGGGGGGGCAGTTAAGGGGGGGTCACTATATATAAATATATAAGGGGGGGCAGTAATGAAATAGAGAAAGTACAGGGAAGAGCGACTAAGCTGATAAAGGGAATGGGCTCAGTTATGGGGAAAGGCTGGCCCAGTTGGGATTGGTTACACTGGGGGAAGGGGCAGTTAAGGGGGGGGTCACTATATATAAATATATAAGGGGGGGGCAGTAATGAAATAGAGAAAGTACAGGGAAGAGCGACTAAGCTGATAAAGGGAATGGGCTCAGTTATGGGGAAAGGCTGGCCCAGTTGGGATTGGTTACACTGGGGGGGGGGCAGTTAAGGGGGGGGGTCACTATATATAAATATATAAGGGGGGGGCAGATGCTGGGAATAGAGTCACAACTGCCCCTGCCCCCCCTACTTACAGGGGATGCCGGGCAGGATATTAATACAGAGAGTAACTGTTACAATAATATATTCAGGGAGGAATATACATTACACATCACTACTGTCAGATTAAAGGAGAATGGAATTTTTGCCTAATAAAGGAAAAGGTTAACTTCCCAGTGTCCAATCATTCTTCTCTCTCATTGTCACTGGATCTCATCCCTGCACTACTGGTTCTGACTCCTGATACAACTCCTCAATATCATTTGTATCAGGAGTCAGAACCAGCAGTGCAGGGAAGGGAAAGGGACAGACACAGTGACAGTTACACATAACTATAAACCCAGTGAGAATGAGGGATGAATGGGTATTGGGGAGTTGTATCAGGAGTCAGAACCAGCAGTGCAGGGAAGGGAAAGGGACAGACACAGTGACAGTTACACATAACTATAAACCCAGTGAGAATGAGGAATGAATGGATATTGGGGAGTTGTATCAGGAGTCAGAACCAGCAGTGCAGGGAAGGGAAAGGGACAGACACAGTGACAGTTACACATAACTATAAACCCAGTGAGAATGAGGAATGAATGGATATTGGGGAGTTGTATCAGGAGTCAGAACCAGCAGTGCAGGGAAGGGAAAGGGACAGACACAGTGACAGTTACACATAACTATAAACCCAGTGAGAATGAGGGATGAATGGATATTGGGGAGTTGTATCAGGAGTCAGAACCAGCAGTGCAGGGAAGGGAAAGGGACAGACACAGTGACAGTTACACATAACTATAAACCCAGTGAGAATGAGGGATGAATGGGTATTGGGGAGTTGTATCAGGAGTCAGAACCAGCAGTGCAGGGAAAGGGACAGACACAGTGACAGTTACACATAACTATAAACCCAGTGAGAATGAGGAATGAATGGATATTGGGGGAGTTGTATCAGGAGTCAGAACCAGCAGTGGCAGGGAAGGGAAAGGGACAGACACAGTGACAGTTACACATAACTATAAACCCAGTGAGAATGAGGGATGAATGGGTAATTGGGGAGTTGTATCAGGAGTCAGAACCAGCAGTGCAGGGAAAGGGACAGACACAGTGACAGTTACACATAACTATAAACCCAGTGAAAATGAGGAATGAATGGATATTGGGGAGTTGTATCAGGAGTCAGAACCAGCAGTGCAGGGAAGGGAAAGGGACAGTGACAGTTACACATAACTATAAACCCAGTGAGAATGAGGGATGAATGGGTATTGGGGAGTTGTATCAGGAGTCAGAACCAGCAGTGCAGGGAAGGGAAAGGGACAGACACAGTGACAGTTACACATAACTATAAACCCAGTGAGAATGAGGGATGAATGGGTATTGGGGAGTTGTATCAGGAGTCAGAACCAGCAGTGCAGGGAAAGGGACAGACACAGTGACAGTTACACATAACTATAAACCCAGTGAAAATGAGGAATGAATGGATATTGGGGAGTTGTATCAGGAGTCAGAACCAGCAGTGCAGGGAAGGGAAAGGGACAGACACAGTGACAGTTACACATAACTATAAACCCAGTGAAAATGAGGAATGAATGGATATTGGGGAGTTGTATCAGGAGTCAGAACCAGCAGTGCAGGGAAGGGAAAGGGACAGGCACAGTGACAGTTACACATAACTATAAACCCAGTGAGAATGAGGGATGAATGGATATTGGGGAGTTGTATCAGGAGTCAGAACCAGCAGTGCAGGGAAGGGAAAGGGACAGACACAGTGACAGTTACACATAACTATAAACCCAGTGAGAATGAGGGATGAATGGGTATTGGGGAGTTGTATCAGGAGTCAGAACCAGCAGTGCAGGGAAAGGGACAGACACAGTGACAGTTACACATAACTATAAACCCAGTGAAAATGAGGAATGAATGGATATTGGGGAGTTGTATCAGGAGTCAGAACCAGCAGTGCAGGGAAGGGAAAGGGACAGTGACAGTTACACATAACTATAAACCCAGTGAGAATGAGGGATGAATGGGTATTGGGGAGTTGTATCAGGAGTCAGAACCAGCAGTGCAGGGAAGGGAAAGGGACAGACACAGTGACAGTTACACATAACTATAAACCCAGTGAGAATGAGGAATGAATGGGTATTGGGGAGTTGTATCAGGAGTCAGAACCAGCAGTGCAGGGAAAGGGACAGACACAGTGACAGTTACACATAACTATAAACCCAGTGAGAATGAGGGATGAATGGGTATTGGGGAGTTGTATCAGGAGTCAGAACCAGCAAGTGCAGGGAAGGGAAAGGGACAGACACAGTGACAGTTACACATAACTATAAACCCAGTGAGAATGAGGGATGAATGGGTATTGGGGAGTTGTATCAGGAGTCAGAACCAGCAGTGCAGGGAAGGGAAAGGGACAGACACAGTGACAGTTACACATAACTATAAACCCAGTGAGAATGAGGGATGAATGGGTATTGGGGAGTTGTATCAGGAGTCAGAACCAGCAGTGCAGGGAAAGGGAAAGGGACAGACACAGTGACAGTTACACATAACTATAAACCCAGTGAGAATGAGGGATGAATGGATATTGGGGAGTTGTATCAGGAGTCAGAACCAGCAGTGCAGGGAAGGGAAAGGGACAGACACAGTGACAGTTACACATAACTATAAACCCAGTGAGAATGAGGGATGAATGGGTATTGGGGAGTTGTATCAGGAGTCAGAACCAGCAGTGCAGGGAAGGGAAAGGGACAGGCACAGTGACAGTTACACATAACTATAAACCCAGTGAGAATGAGGAATGAATGGATATTGGGGAGTTGTATCAGGAGTCAGAACCAGCAGTGCAGGGAAGGGAAAGGGACAGGCACAGTGACAGTTACACATAACTATAAACCCAGTGAGAATGAGGGATGAATGGGTATTGGGGAGTTGTATCAGGAGTCAGAACCAGCAGTGCAGGGAAGGGAAAGGGACAGACACAGTGACAGTTACACATAACTATAAACCCAGTGAGAATGAGGAATGAATGGATATTGGGGAGTTGTATCAGGAGTCAGAACCAGCAGTGCAGGGAAGGGAAAGGGACAGACACAGTGACAGTTACACATAACTATAAACCCAGTGAGAATGAGGGATGAATGGGTATTGGGGAGTTGTATCAGGAGTCAGAACCAGCAGTGCAGGGAAGGGAAAGGGACAGGCACAGTGACAGTTACACATAACTATAAACCCAGTGAGAATGAGGAATGAATGGATATTGGGGAGTTGTATCAGGAGTCAGAACCAGCAGTGCAGGGAAGGGAAAGGGACAGACACAGTGACAGTTACACATAACTATAAACCCAGTGAGAATGAGGGATGAATGGGTATTGGGGAGTTGTATCAGGAGTCAGAACCAGCAGTGCAGGGAAGGGAAAGGGACGGACACAGTGACAGTTACACATAACTATAAACCCAGTGAAAATGAGGAATGAATGGATATTGGGGAGTTGTATCAGGAGTCAGAACCAGCAGTGCAGGGAAGGGAAAGGGACAGTGACAGTTACACATAACTATAAACCCAGTGAGAATGAGGGATGAATGGGTATTGGGGAGTTGTATCAGGAGTCAGAACCAGCAGTGCAGGGAAGGGAAAGGGACAGACACAGTGACAGTTACACATAACTATAAACCCAGTGAGAATGAGGGATGAATGGGTATTGGGGAGTTGTATCAGGAGTCAGAACCAGCAGTGCAGGGAAAGGGACAGACACAGTGACAGTTACACATAACTATAAACCCAGTGAGAATGAGGGATGAATGGATATTGGGGAGTTGTATCAGGAGTCAGAACCAGCAGTGCAGGGAAGGGAAAGGGACAGACACAGTGACAGTTACACATAACTATAAACCCAGTGAGAATGAGGAATGAATGGATATTGGGGAGTTGTATCAGGAGTCAGAACCAGCAGTGCAGGGAAGGGAAAGGGACAGGCACAGTGACAGTTACACATAACTATAAACCCAGTGAGAATGAGGGATGAATGGATATTGGGGGAGTTGTATCAGGAGTCAGAACCAGCAGTGCAGGGAAGGGAAAGGGACAGACACAGTGACAGTTACACATAACTATAAACCCAGTGAAAATGAGGAATGAATGGATATTGGGGAGTTGTATCAGGAGTCAGAACCAGCAGTGCAGGGAAGGGAAAGGGACAGACACAGTGACAGTTACACATAACTATAAACCCAGTGAGAATGAGGGATGAATGGGTATTGGGGAGTTGTATCAGGAGTCAGAACCAGCAGTGCAGGGAAGGGAAAGGGACAGTGACAGTTACACATAACTATAAACCCAGTGAGAATGAGGGATGAATGGGTATTGGGGAGTTGTATCAGGAGTCAGAACCAGCAGTGCAGGGAAGGGAAAGGGACAGACACAGTGACAGTTACACATAACTATAAACCCAGTGAGAATGAGGAATGAATGGGTATTGGGGAGTTGTATCAGGAGTCAGAACCAGCAGTGCAGGGAAGGGAAAGGGACAGACACAGTGACAGTTACACATAACTATAAACCCAGTGAGAATGAGGAATGAATGGATATTGGGGAGTTGTATCAGGAGTCAGAACCAGCAGTGCAGGGAAGGGAAAGGGACAGACACAGTGACAGTTACACATAACTATAAACCCAGTGAGAATGAGGAATGAATGGGTATTGGGGAGTTGTATCAGGAGTCAGAACCAGCAGTGCAGGGAAGGGAAAGGGACAGACACAGTGACAGTTACACATAACTATAAACCCAGTGAAAATGAGGAATGAATGGATATTGGGGAGTTGTATCAGGAGTCAGAACCAGCAGTGCAGGGAAGGGAAAGGGACAGACACAGTGACAGTTACACATAACTATAAACCCAGTGAGAATGAGGAATGAATGGGTATTGGGGAGTTGTATCAGGAGTCAGAACCAGCAGTGCAGGGAAGGGAAAGGGACAGTGACAGTTACACATAACTATAAACCCAGTGAGAATGAGGGATGAATGGGTATTGGGGAGTTGTATCAGGAGTCAGAACCAGCAGTGCAGGGAAGGGAAAGGGACAGACACAGTGACAGTTACACATAACTATAAACCCAGTGAGAATGAGGAATGAATGGGTATTGGGGAGTTGTATCAGGAGTCAGAACCAGCAGTGCAGGGAAGGGAAAGGGACAGACACAGTGACAGTTACACATAACTATAAACCCAGTGAGAATGAGGAATGAATGGATATTTGGGAGTTGTATCAGGAGTCAGAACCAGCAGTGCAGGGAAGGGAAAGGGACAGACACAGTGACAGTTACACATAACTATAAACCCAGTGAGAATGAGGAATGAATGGATATTGGGGAGTTGTATCAGGAGTCAGAACCAGCAGTGCAGGGAAGGGAAAGGGACAGACACAGTGACAGTTACACATAACTATAAACCCAGTGAGAATGAGGAATGAATGGATATTGGGGAGTTGTATCAGGAGTCAGAACCAGCAGTGCAGGGAAGGGAAAGGGACAGACACAGTGACAGTTACACATAACTATAAACCCAGTGAGAATGAGGGATGAATGGATATTGGGGAGTTGTATCAGGAGTCAGAACCAGCAGTGCAGGGAAGGGAAAGGGACAGACACAGTGACAGTTACACATAACTATAAACCCAGTGAGAATGAGGAATGAATGGATATTGGGGAGTTGTATCAGGAGTCAGAACCAGCAGTGCAGGGAAGGGAAAGGGACAGACACAGTGACAGTTACACATAACTATAAACCCAGTGAGAATGAGGAATGAATGGGTATTGGGGAGTTGTATCAGGAGTCAGAACCAGCAGTGCAGGGAAGGGAAAGGGACAGACACAGTGACAGTTACACATAACTATAAACCCAGTGAGAATGAGGGATGAATGGGTATTGGGGAGTTGTATCAGGAGTCAGAACCAGCAGTGCAGGGAATGAGGGATGAATAGAAATAGAAGTTACTACGACCTTTTCCTTCATTAGGCAAAAAAATCATTTTTGGGGTAAAGTTCCCCTTTAATAAGGCAATGGAGAGGAGTGGGATGGGGGGGCAGGTATATACAGTATATATATATATGGGGGGCAGGTAGATACACAGTATATATATATATATGGGGGCAGGTAGATACACAGTATATATATATATATATATATAGGGGGGCAGGTAGATACAGATTATATATATATATATAGGGGGGGCAGGTAGATACACAGTATATATATATATATGGGGGCAGGTAGATACACAGTATATATATATATATAGGGGGGGCAGGTAGATACACAGTATATATATATATATATAGGGGGGCAGGTAGATACACAGTATATATATATATATATAGGGGGGGCAGGTAGATACACAGTATATATATATATATATAGGGGGGGCAGGTAGATACACAGTATATATATATATATATATATATATATATATAGGGGGGGCAGGTAGATACAGATTATATATATATATATAGGGGGGGCAGGTAGATACACAGTATATATATATATATATAGGGGGGCAGGTAGATACACAGTATATATATATATATGGGGGCAGGTAGATACACAGTATATATATATATATATAGGGGGGGCAGGTAGATACACAGTATATATATATATATGGGGGCAGGTAGATACACAGTATATATATATATATATAGGGGGGGCAGGTAGATACACAGTATATATATATATATATAGGGGGGGCAGGTAGATACACAGTATATATATATATATAGGGGAGCAGGTAGATACACAGTATATATATATATATATATAGGGGGGGCAGGTAGATACACAGTATATATATATATATATAGGGGGGGCAGGTAGATACACAGTATATATATATATATAGGGGGGGCAGGTAGATACACAGTATATATATATATATATATAGGGGGGGCAGGTAGATACAGATTATATATATATATATAGGGGGGGCAGGTAGATACACAGTATATATATATATATATAGGGGGGCAGGTAGATACACAGTATATATATATATATATGGGGGCAGATAGATACACAGAATATATATATGGGGGGGCAGGTATATACAGTATATATATGGGGGGGGGGGCAGGTAGATACACAGTATATATATATATATAGGGGGGGCAGGTAGATACACAGTATATATATATATATATATATAGGGGGGGGCAGGTAGATACAGATTATATATATATATAGAGGGGGGGCAGGTAGATACACAGTATATATATATATAGAGGGGGCAGGTAGATACAGATTATATATATATATATAGGGGGGGCAGGTAGATACACAGTATATATATATATATATATATAGAGGGGGCAGGTAGATACAGATTATATATATATATATATGGGGGGCAGGTATATACAGATTATATATATATATATATGGGGGGTACAAGGAATATTATGGGATACACATTGAGCTCCTCACCTGAGGGACTGGGCTTCTTGCGATCCAATAGGGCGCAGCTGAGGTTCCAGGGGGGCCAGTTGGCAGCGCTCAGGTTGTGGGTGCCGGACAGGTTCCATGCCAGGGTGCCCGAGAGGTTGCTATAGCGACAGAGCAGTTCATGGAGGGCACTGATGTTACTGAGGGACTTGAGAGAATCCATTTCTGCCCCCCGATCCCTACAGACCCCCTGCCCAGTTCTGTCACCCCCAGTGCAGCCCCCAACTGTCACTCTGTCAGCACCCCACTAAGTTCCCTGTGCTGTAGTAACGGCAGTGAGCCTGGGGCAATAGTCAGTAACTACCTCCCTCCTGAAACTGCTGCCCCCACCCCCCAACTCTGCTCCATTCTCTCTCCTGCGTCTCCTTCCTGCGCTCTGACTGTCTGAGCTGCGTCCCTGACAGGTGCCTCTGCCTCTCCCCCATGTGCTCTGAGCAGCCTGACTGCCAGCTAATCCCATATCCCTCACTGCCGCCTAGTACTCTCTGCCCTCTGCTGGCTGCCTCTCTGTAATGCACCTTCCATATTCCCTCACTGCCCCCCCAGTACTGTGTGCCCCCTGCTGGCAGCCTCTGTGTAATGCACCTTCCATATTCCCTCACTGCCCCCCCCAGTACTGTGTGCCCCCTGCTGGCAGCCTCTCTGTAATGCACCTTCCATATTCCCTCACTGCCCCCCCCAGTACTGTGTGCCCCCTGCTGGCAGCCTCTCTGTAATGCACCTTCCATATTCCCTCACTGCCCCCCAGTACTATGTGCCCCCTGCTGGCAGCCTCTGTGTAATGCACCTTCCATATTCCCTCACTGCCCCCCCCAGTACTGTGTGCCCCCTGCTGGCAGCCTCTCTGTAATGCACCTTCCATATTCCCTCACTGCCCCCCAGTACTATGTGCCCCCTGCTGGCAGCCCCTCTGTAATGCACCTTCCATATTCCCTCACTGCCCCCCAGTACTGTGTGCCCCCTGCTGGCAGCCCCTCTGTAATGCACCTTCCATATTCCCTCACTGCCCCCCCCCAGTACTGTGTGCCCCCTGCTGGCAGCCTCTCTGTAATGCACCTTCCATATTCCCTCACTGCCCCCCCCCAGTACTGTGTGCCCCCTGCTGGCAGCCTCTCTGTAATGCACCTTCCATATTCCCTCACTGCCCCCCCCCCAGTACTGTGTGCCCCCTGCTGGTAGCCCCTCTGTAATGCACCTTCCATATTCCCTCACTGCCCCCACCAGTACTGTGTGCCCCCTGCTGGTAGCCCCTCTGTAATGCACCTTCCATATTCCCTCACTGCCCCCCAGTACTGTGTGCCCCCTGCTGGCAGCCTCTCTGTAATGCACCTTCCATATTCCCTCACTGCCCCCCAGTACTGTGTGCCCCCTGCTGGCAGCCTCTCTGTAATGCACCTTCCATATTCCCTCTCTGCCCCCCAGTACTGTGTGCCCCCTGCTGGCAGCCTCTCTGTAATGCACCTTCCATATTCCCTCACTGCCCCCCAGTACTGTGTGCCCCCTGCTGGCAGCCTCTCTTTAATGCACCTTCCATATTCCCTCACTGCCCCCCCCAGTACTGTGTGCCCCCTGCTGGCAGCCTCTCTGTAATGCACCTTCCATATTCCCTCACTGCCCCCCCCAGTACTGTGTGCCCCCTGCTGGCAGCCTCTCTTTAATGCACCTTCCATATTCCCTCACTGCCCCCCCCAGTACTGTGTGCCCCCTGCTGGCAGCCTCTCTGTAATGCACCTTCCATATTCCCTCACTGCCCCCCCCCAGTACTGTGTGCCCCCTGCTGGCAGCCTCTCTGTAATGCACCTTCCATATTCCCCCACTGCCCCCCAGTACTGTGTGCCCCCTGCTGGCAGCCTCTCTGTAATGCACCTTCCATATTCCCTCACTGCCCCCCCCAGTACTGTGTGCCCCCTGCTGGCAGCCTCTCTGTAATGAACCTTCCATATTCCCTCACTGCCCCCCAGTACTGTGTGCCCCCTGCGGGCAGCCTCTCTGTAATGCATCTTCCATATTCCCTCACTGCCCCCCCCAGTACTGTGTGCCCCCTGCTGGCAGCCTCTCTGTAATGCACCTTCCATATTCCCTCACTGCCCCCCCCCCCCCAGTACTGTGTGCCCCCTGCTGGCAGCCTCTCTGTAATGCACCTTCCATATTCCCTCACTGCCCCCCCAGTACTGTATGCCCCCTGCTGGCAGCCTCTCTGTAATGCACCTTCCATATTCCCTCTCTGCCCCCCGGTACTGTGTGCCCCCTGCTGGCAGCCTCTCTGTAATGCATCTTCTATATTCCCTCACTGCCCCCCCCAGTACTGTGTGCCCCCTGCTGGCAGCCTCTCTGTAATGCACCTTCCATATTCCCTCACTGCCCCCCCAGTACTGTGTGCCCCCTGCTGGCAGCCTCTCTTTAATGCACCTTCCATATTCCCTCACTGCCCCCCAGTACTGTGTGCCCCCTGCTGGCAGCCTCTCTGTAATGCACCTTCCATATTCCCTCACTGCCCCCCAGTACTGTGTGCCCCCTGCTGGCAGCCTCTCTGTAATGCACCTTCCATGTTCCCTCACTGCCCCCCAGTACTGTGTGCCCCCTGCTGGCAGCCTCTCTGTAATGCACCTTCCATGTTCCCTCACTGCCCCCCAGTACTGTGTGCCCCCTGCTGGCAGCCTCTCTGTAATGCACCTTCCATATTCCCTCACTGCCCCCCCCAGTACTGTGTGCCCCCTGCTGGCAGCCTCTCTGTAATGCACCTTCCATGTTCCCTCACTGCCCCCCCAGTACTGTGTGCCCCCTGCTGGCAGCCTCTCTGTAATGCACCTTCCATGTTCCCTCACTGCCCCCCCAGTACTGTGTGCCCCCTGCTGGCAGCCTCTCTGTAATGCACCTTCCATGTTCCCTCACTGCCCCCCAGTACTGTGTGCCCCCTGCTGGCAGCCTCTGTGTAATGCACCTTCCATATTCCCTCACTGCCCCCCCAGTACTGTGTGCCCCCTGCTGGCAGCCTCTCTGTAATGCACCTTCCATGTTCCCTCACTGCCCCCCCAGTACTGTGTGCCCCCTGCTGGCAGCCTCTCTGTAATGCACCTTCCATGTTCCCTCACTGCCCCCCAGTACTGTGTGCCCCCTGCTGGCAGCCTCTGTGTAATGCACCTTCCATATTCCCTCACTGCCCCCCCCCAGTACTGTGTGCCCCCTGCTGGCAGCCTCTCTGTAATGCACCTTCCATATTCCCTCACTGCCCCCCCCCCAGTACTGTGTGCCCCCTGCTGGCAGCCTCTGTGTAATGCACCTTCCATATTCCCTCACTGCCCCCCCCCAGTACTGTGTGCCCCCTGCTGGCAGCCTCTCTGTAATGCACCTTCCATATTCCCTCACTGCCCCCCCCCAGTACTGTGTGCCCCCTGCTGGCAGCCTCTCTGTAATGCACCTTCCATATTCCCTCACTGCCCCCCCCCCCCCAGTACTGTTTGCCCCCTGCTGGCAGCCTCTCTGTAATGCACCTTCCATATTCCCTCTCTGCCCCCCCCCCCCAGTACTGTTTGCCCCCTGCTGGCAGCCTCTCTGTAATGCACCTTCCATATTCCCTCACTGCCCCCCCCAGTACTGTGTGCCCCCTGCTGGCAGCCTCTCTGTAATGCATCTTCCATGTTCCCTCACTGCCCCCCCAGTACTGTGTGCCCCCTGCTGGCAGCCTCTCTGTAATGCACCTTCCATATTCCCTCACTGCCCCCCAGTACTGTGTGCCCCCTGTTGGCAGCCCCTCTGTAATGCACCTTCCATATTCCCCCACTGCCCCCCCAGTACTGTGTGCCCCCTGCTGGCAGCCTCTCTGTAATGCACCTTCCATATTCCCTCACTGCCCCCCCCCCCCCCAGTACTGTGTGCCCCCTGCTGGCAGCCTCTCTGTAATGCACCTTCCATATTCCCTCACTGCCCCCCCCAGTATTGTGTGCCCCCTGCTGGCAGCCTCTCTGTAATGCACCTTCCATATTCCCTCACTGCCCCCCCCAGTACTGTGTGCCCCCTGCTGGCAGCCTCTGTGTAATGCACCTTCCATATTCCCTCACTGCCCCCCCAGTACTGTGTGCCCCCTGCTGGCAGCCTCTCTGTAATGCACCTTCCATATTCCCTCACTGCCCCCCCAGTACTGTGTGCCCCCTGCTGGCAGCCTCTCTGTAATGCACCTTCCATATTCCCTCACTGCCCCCCAGTACTGTGTGCCCCCTGCTGGCAGCCTCTCTGTAATGCACCTTCCATATTCCCTCACTGCCCCCCCCCCCAGTACTGTGTGCCCCCTGCTGGCAGCCTCTCTGTAATGCACCTTCCATATTCCGTCACTGCCCCCCAGTACTGTGTGCCCCCTGCTGGCAGCCTCTGTGTAATGCACCTTCCATATTCCCTCACTGCCCCCCCAGTACTGTGTGCCCCCTGCTGGCAGCCTCTCTGTAATGCACCTTCCATATTCCCTCACTGCCCCCCAGTACTGTGTGCCCCCTGCTGGCAGCCTCTGTGTAATGCACCTTCCATATTCCCTCACTGCCCCCCCCCAGTACTGTGTGCCCCCTGCTGGCAGCCTCTCTGTAATGCACCTTCCATATTCCCTCACTGCCCCCCCCCCCAGTACTGTGTGCCCCCTGCTGGCAGCCTCTCTGTAATGCACCTTCCATATTCCCTCACTGCCCCCCCAGTACTGTGTGCCCCCTGCTGGCAGCCTCTCTGTAATGCACCTTCCATATTCCCTCACTGCCCCCCCAGTACTGTGTGCCCCCCTGCTGGCAGCCTCTGTGTAATGCACCTTCCATATTCCCTCACTGCCCCCCCAGTACTGTGTGCCCCCTGCTGGCAGCCTCTCTGTAATGCACCTTCCATATTCCCTCACTGCCCCCCCAGTACTGTGTGCCCCCTGCTGGCAGCCTCTCTGTAATGCACCTTCCATATTCCCTCACTGCCCCCCAGTACTATGTGCCCCCTGCTGGCAGCCTCTGTGTAATGCACCTTCCATATTCCCTCACTGCCCCCCCCAGTACTGTGTGCCCCCTGCTGGCAGCCTCTCTGTAATGCACCTTCCATATTCCCTCACTGCCCCCAGTACTATGTGCCCCCTGCTGGCAGCCCCTCTGTAATGCACCTTCCATATTCCCTCACTGCCCCCCAGTACTGTGTGCCCCCTGCTGGCAGCCCCTCTGTAATGCACCTTCCATATTCCCTCACTGCCCCCCCCCCAGTACTGTGTGCCCCCTGCTGGCAGCCTCTCTGTAATGCACCTTCCATATTCCCTCACTGCCCCCCCCAGTACTGTGTGCCCCCTGCTGGCAGCCTCTCTGTAATGCACCTTCCATATTCCCTCACTGCCCCCCCCCCAGTACTGTGTGCCCCCTGCTGGTAGCCCCTCTGTAATGCACCTTCCATATTCCCTCACTGCCCCCACCAGTACTGTGTGCCCCCTGCTGGTAGCCCCTCTGTAATGCACCTTCCATATTCCCTCACTGCCCCCCAGTACTGTGTGCCCCCTGCTGGCAGCCTCTCTGTAATGCACCTTCCATATTCCCTCACTGCCCCCCAGTACTGTGTGCCCCCTGCTGGCAGCCTCTCTGTAATGCACCTTCCATATTCCCTCTCTGCCCCCCAGTACTGTGTGCCCCCTGCTGGCAGCCTCTCTGTAATGCACCTTCCATATTCCCTCACTGCCCCCCAGTACTGTGTGCCCCCTGCTGGCAGCCTCTCTTTAATGCACCTTCCATATTCCCTCACTGCCCCCCCCAGTACTGTGTGCCCCCTGCTGGCAGCCTCTCTGTAATGCACCTTCCATATTCCCTCTCTGCCCCCCAGTACTGTGTGCCCCCTGCTGGCAGCCTCTGTGTAATGCACCTTCCATATTCCCTCACTGCCCCCCCCAGTACTGTGTGCCCCCTGCTGGCAGCCTCTCTGTAATGCACCTTCCATATTCCCTCACTGCCCCCCCAGTACTGTGTGCCCCTGCTGGCAGCCTCTCTTTAATGCACCTTCCATATTCCCTCACTGCCCCCCCCAGTACTGTGTGCCCCCTGCTGGCAGCCTCTCTGTAATGCACCTTCCATATTCCCTCTCTGCCCCCCAGTACTGTGTGCCCCCTGCTGGCAGCCTCTCTTTAATGCACCTTCCATATTCCCTCACTGCCCCCCAGTACTGTGTGCCCCCTGCTGGCAGCCTCTCTGTAATGCACCTTCCATATTCCCTCACTGCCCCCCAGTACTGTGTGCCCCCTGCTGGCAGCCTCTCTTTAATGCACCTTCCATATTCCCTCACTGCCCCCCCAGTACTGTGTGCCCCCTGCTGGCAGCCTCTCTGTAATGCACCTTCCATATTCCCTCACTGCCCCCAGTACTGTGTGCCCCCTGCTGGCAGCCTCTCTTTAATGCACCTTCCATATTCCCTCACTGCCCCCCCCAGTACTGTGTGCCCCCTGCTGGCAGCCTCTCTGTAATGCACCTTCCATATTCCCTCACTGCCCCCCAGTACTGTGTGCCCCCTGCTGGCAGCCTCTCTTTAATGCACCTTCCATATTCCCTCACTGCCCCCCCCAGTACTGTGTGCCCCCTGCTGGCAGCCTCTCTGTAATGCACCTTCCATATTCCCTCACTGCCCCCCAGTACTGTGTGCCCCCTGCTGGCAGCCTCTCTGTAATGCACCTTCCATATTCCCTCTCTGCCCCCCAGTACTGTGTGCCCCCTGCTGGCAGCCTCTCTGTAATGCACCTTCCATATTCCCTCACTGCCCCCCAGTACTGTGTGCCCCCTGCTGGCAGCCTCTCTTTAATGCACCTTCCATATTCCCTCACTGCCCCCCCCAGTACTGTGTGCCCCCTGCTGGCAGCCTCTCTGTAATGCACCTTCCATATTCCCCCACTGCCCCCAGTACTGTGTGCCCCCTGCTGGCAGCCTCTCTGTAATGCATCTTCCATATTCCCTCACTGCCCCCCCCAGTACTGTGTGCCCCCTGCTGGCAGCCTCTCTGTAATGCATCTTCCATATTCCCTCACTGCCCCCCCCAGTACTGTGTGCCCCCTGCTGGCAGCCTCTCTGTAATGCACCTTCCATATTCCCTCACTGCCCCCCCCCCCCAGTACTGTGTGCCCCCTGCTGGCAGCCTCTCTGTAATGCACCTTCCATATTCCCTCACTGCCCCCCCAGTACTGTATGCCCCCCTGCTGGCAGCCTCTCTGTAATGCACCTTCCATATTCCCTCTCTGCCCCCCGGTACTGTGTGCCCCCTGCTGGCAGCCTCTCTGTAATGCATCTTCTATATTCCCTCACTGCCCCCCCCAGTACTGTGTGCCCCCTGCTGGCAGCCTCTCTGTAATGCACCTTCCATATTCCCTCACTGCCCCCCAGTACTGTGTGCCCCCTGCTGGCAGCCTCTCTGTAATGCACCTTCCATGTTCCCTCACTGCCCCCCAGTACTGTGTGCCCCCTGCTGGCAGCCTCTCTGTAATGCACCTTCCATGTTCCCTCACTGCCCCCCAGTACTGTGTGCCCCCTGCTGGCAGCCTCTGTGTAATGCACCTTCCATATTCCCTCACTGCCCCCCCAGTACTGTGTGCCCCCTGCTGGCAGCCTCTCTGTAATGCACCTTCCATGTTCCCTCACTGCCCCCCCAGTACTGTGTGCCCCCTGCTGGCAGCCTCTCTGTAATGCACCTTCCATGTTCCCTCACTGCCCCCAGTACTGTGTGCCCCCTGCTGGCAGCCTCTGTGTAATGCACCTTCCATATTCCCTCACTGCCCCCCCCAGTACTGTGTGCCCCCTGCTGGCAGCCTCTCTGTAATGCACCTTCCATATTCCCTCACTGCCCCCCCCCCAGTACTGTGTGCCCCCTGCTGGCAGCCTCTGTGTAATGCACCTTCCATATTCCCTCACTGCCCCCCCCCAGTACTGTGTGCCCCCTGCTGGCAGCCTCTCTGTAATGCACCTTCCATATTCCCTCACTGCCCCCCCCCCCCCAGTACTGTTTGCCCCCTGCTGGCAGCCTCTCTGTAATGCACCTTCCATATTCCCTCTCTGCCCCCCCCCCCAGTACTGTTTGCCCCTGCTGGCAGCCTCTCTGTAATGCACCTTCCATATTCCCTCACTGCCCCCCCCAGTACTGTGTGCCCCCTGCTGGCAGCCTCTCTGTAATGCATCTTCCATGTTCCCTCACTGCCCCCCCAGTACTGTGTGCCCCCTGCTGGCAGCCTCTCTGTAATGCATCTTCCATGTTCCCTCACTGCCCCCCCAGTACTGTGTGCCCCCTGCTGGCAGCCTCTCTGTAATGCACCTTCCATATTCCCTCACTGCCCCCCAGTACTGTGTGCCCCCTGCTGGCAGCCCCTCTGTAATGCACCTTCCATATTCCCCCACTGCCCCCCCAGTACTGTGTGCCCCCTGCTGGCAGCCTCTCTGTAATGCACCTTCCATATTCCCTCACTGCCCCCCCCCCCCAGTACTGTGTGCCCCCTGCTGGCAGCCTCTCTGTAATGCACCTTCCATATTCCCTCACTGCCCCCCCCAGTACTGTGGTGCCCCCTGCTGGCAGCCTCTGTGTAATGCACCTTCCATATTCCCTCACTGCCCCCCAGTACTGTGTGCCCCCTGCTGGCAGCCTCTCTGTAATGCACCTTCCATATTCCCTCACTGCCCCCCAGTACTGTGTGCCCCCTGCTGGCAGCCTCTCTGTAATGCACCTTCCATATTCCCTCACTGCCCCCCCAGTACTGTGTGCCCCCTGCTGGCAGCCTCTCTGTAATGCACCTTCCATATTCCCTCACTGCCCCCCAGTACTGTGTGCCCCCTGCTGGCAGCCTCTCTGTAATGCACCTTCCATATTCCCTCACTGCCCCCCCCCCAGTACTGTGTGCCCCTGCTGGCAGCCTCTCTGTAATGCACCTTCCATATTCCGTCACTGCCCCCAGTACTGTGTGCCCCCTGCTGGCAGCCTCTGTGTAATGCACCTTCCATATTCCCTCACTGCCCCCCCCAGTACTGTGTGCCCCCTGCTGGCAGCCTCTCTGTAATGCACCTTCCATATTCCCTCACTGCCCCCCAGTACTGTGTGCCCCCTGCTGGCAGCCTCTGTGTAATGCACCTTCCATATTCCCTCACTGCCCCCCCCCAGTACTGTGTGCCCCCTGCTGGCAGCCTCTCTGTAATGCACCTTCCATATTCCCTCACTGCCCCCCCCCCCAGTACTGTGTGCCCCCTGCTGGCAGCCTCTCTGTAATGCACCTTCCATATTCCCTCACTGCCCCCCCAGTACTGTGTGCCCCCTGCTGGCAGCCTCTCTGTAATGCACCTTCCATATTCCCTCACTGCCCCCCAGTACTGTGTGCCCCCTGCTGGCAGCCTCTGTGTAATGCACCTTCCATATTCCCTCACTGCCCCCCCCAGTACTGTGTGCCCCCTGCTGGCAGCCTCTCTGTAATGCACCTTCCATATTCCCTCACTGCCCCCCCCAGTACTGTGTGCCCCTGCTGGCAGCCTCTCTGTAATGCACCTTCCATATTCCCTCACTGCCCCCCAGTACTATGTGCCCCCTGCTGGCAGCCTCTGTGTAATGCACCTTCCATATTCCCTCACTGCCCCCCCCAGTACTGTGTGCCCCCTGCTGGCAGCCTCTCTGTAATGCACCTTCCATATTCCCTCACTGCCCCCCAGTACTATGTGCCCCCTGCTGGCAGCCCCTCTGTAATGCACCTTCCATATTCCCTCACTGCCCCCCCCCCAGTACTGTGTGCCCCCTGCTGGCAGCCTCTCTGTAATGCACCTTCCATATTCCCTCACTGCCCCCCCCAGTACTGTGTGCCCCCTGCTGGCAGCCTCTCTGTAATGCACCTTCCATATTCCCTCACTGCCCCCCCAGTACTGTGTGCCCCCTGCTGGCAGCCCCTCTGTAATGCACCTTCCATATTCCCTCACTGCCCCCCCCCAGTACTGTGTGCCCCCTGCTGGCAGCCTCTCTGTAATGCACCTTCCATATTCCCTCTCTGCCCCCCCCCCCCAGTACTGTGTGCCCCCTGCTGGCAGCCCCTCTGTAATGCACCTTCCATATTCCCTCACTGCCCCCCCCCCAGTACTGTGTGCCCCCTGCTGGCAGCCTCTCTGTAATGCACCTTCCATATTCCCTCACTGCCCCCCCCAGTACTGTGTGCCCCCTGCTGGCAGCCCCTCTGTAATGCACCTTCCATATTCCCTCACTGCCCCCCCCCAGTACTGTGTGCCCCCTGCTGGCAGCCTCTCTGTAATGCACCTTCCATATTCCCTCACTGCCCCCCCCCCAGTACTGTGTGCCCCCTGCTGGCAGCCCCTCTGTAATGCACCTTCCATATTCCCTCACTGCCCCCCCCAGTACTGTGTGCCCCCTGCTGGCAGCCTCTCTGTAATGCACCTTCCATATTCCCTCTCTGCCCCCCCCCCCCAGTACTGTGTGCCCCCTGCTGGCAGCCTCTCTGTAATGCACCTTCCATATTCCCTCACTGCCCCCCCCCAGTACTGTGTGCCCCCTGCTGGCAGCCTCTCTGTAATGCACCTTCCATATTCCCTCACTGCCCCCCCCCCAGTACTGTGTGCCCCCTGCTGGTAGCCCCTCTGTAATGCACCTTCCATATTCCCTCACTGCCCCCACCAGTACTGTGTGCCCCCTGCTGGTAGCCCCTCTGTAATGCACCTTCCATATTCCCTCACTGCCCCCCCCAGTACTGTGTGCCCCCTGCTGGCAGCCTCTCTGTAATGCACCTTCCATATTCCCTCACTGCCCCCCCAGTACTGTGTGCCCCCTGCTGGCAGCCTCTCTGTAATGCACCTTCCATATTCCCTCACTGCCCCCCAGTACTGTGTGCCCCCTGCTGGCAGCCTCTCTGTAATGCACCTTCCATATTCCCTCTCTGCCCCCCAGTACTGTGTGCCCCCTGCTGGCAGCCTCTCTGTAATGCACCTTCCATATTCCCTCACTGCCCCCCAGTACTGTGTGCCCCCTGCTGGCAGCCTCTCTTTAATGCACCTTCCCATATTCCCTCACTGCCCCCCCCAGTACTGTGTGCCCCCTGCTGGCAGCCTCTCTGTAATGCACCTTCCATATTCCCCTCTCTGCCCCCCAGTACTGTGTGCCCCCTGCTGGCAGCCTCTGTGTAATGCACCTTCCATATTCCCTCACTGCCCCCCCCAGTACTGTGTGCCCCCTGCTGGCAGCCTCTCTGTAATGCACCTTCCATATTCCCTCACTGCCCCCCAGTACTGTGTGCCCCCTGCTGGCAGCCTCTCTTTAATGCACCTTCCATATTCCCTCACTGCCCCCCCCAGTACTGTGTGCCCCCTGCTGGCAGCCTCTCTGTAATGCACCTTCCATATTCCCTCTCTGCCCCCAGTACTGTGTGCCCCCTGCTGGCAGCCTCTCTGTAATGCACCTTCCATATTCCCTCACTGCCCCCCAGTACTGTGTGCCCCCTGCTGGCAGCCTCTCTTTAATGCACCTTCCATATTCCCTCACTGCCCCCCCAGTACTGTGTGCCCCCTGCTGGCAGCCTCTCTGTAATGCACCTTCCATATTCCCTCACTGCCCCCCCAGTACTGTGTGCCCCCTGCTGGCAGCCTCTCTGTAATGCACCTTCCATATTCCCCCACTGCCCCCCAGTACTGTGTGCCCCCTGCTGGCAGCCTCTCTGTAATGCATCTTCCATATTCCCTCACTGCCCCCCCAGTACTGTGTGCCCCCTGCTGGCAGCCTCTCTGTAATGCACCTTCCATATTCCCTCACTGCCCCCCAGTACTGTATGCCCCCTGCTGGCAGCCTCTCTGTAATGCACCTTCCATATTCCCTCTCTGCCCCCCGGTACTGTGTGCCCCCTGCTGGCAGCCTCTCTGTAATGCATCTTCTATATTCCCTCACTGCCCCCCCCAGTACTGTGTGCCCCCTGCTGGCAGCCTCTCTGTAATGCACCTTCCATATTCCCTCACTGCCCCCCAGTACTGTGTGCCCCCTGCTGGCAGCCTCTCTGTAATGCACCTTCCATGTTCCCTCACTGCCCCCCAGTACTGTGTGCCCCCTGCTGGCAGCCTCTCTGTAATGCACCTTCCATGTTCCCTCACTGCCCCCCAGTACTGTGTGCCCCCTGCTGGCAGCCTCTGTGTAATGCACCTTCCATATTCCCTCACTGCCCCCCCAGTACTGTGTGCCCCCTGCTGGCAGCCTCTCTGTAATGCACCTTCCATGTTCCCTCACTGCCCCCCCAGTACTGTGTGCCCCCTGCTGGCAGCCTCTCTGTAATGCACCTTCCATGTTCCCTCACTGCCCCCCAGTACTGTGTGCCCCCTGCTGGCAGCCTCTGTGTAATGCACCTTCCATATTCCCTCACTGCCCCCCCCCAGTACTGTGTGCCCCCTGCTGGCAGCCTCTCTGTAATGCACCTTCCATATTCCCTCACTGCCCCCCCCCCAGTACTGTGTGCCCCCTGCTGGCAGCCTCTGTGTAATGCACCTTCCATATTCCCTCACTGCCCCCCCCCAGTACTGTGTGCCCCCTGCTGGCAGCCTCTCTGTAATGCACCTTCCATATTCCCTCACTGCCCCCCCCCAGTACTGTGTGCCCCCTGCTGGCAGCCTCTCTGTAATGCACCTTCCATATTCCCTCACTGCCCCCCCCCCCCCCAGTACTGTTTGCCCCCTGCTGGCAGCCTCTCTGTAATGCACCTTCCATATTCCCTCTCTGCCCCCCCCCCCCCAGTACTGTTTGCCCCCTGCTGGCAGCCTCTCTGTAATGCACCTTCCATATTCCCTCACTGCCCCCCCCAGTACTGTGTGCCCCCTGCTGGCAGCCTCTCTGTAATGCATCTTCCATGTTCCCTCACTGCCCCCCCCAGTACTGTGTGCCCCCTGCTGGCAGCCTCTCTGTAATGCATCTTCCATGTTCCCTCACTGCCCCCCCAGTACTGTGTGCCCCCTGCTGGCAGCCTCTCTGTAATGCACCTTCCATATTCCCTCACTGCCCCCCAGTACTGTGTGCCCCCTGCTGGCAGCCTCTCTGTAATGCACCTTCCATATTCCCTCACTGCCCCCCCCCCCAGTACTGTGTGCCCCCTGCTGGCAGCCTCTCTGTAATGCACCTTCCATATTCCCCCACTGCCCCCCCAGTACTGTGTGCCCCCTGCTGGCAGCCCCTCTGTAATGCACCTTCCATATTCCCCCACTGCCCCCCCAGTACTGTGTGCCCCCTGCTGGCAGCCTCTCTGTAATGCACCTTCCATATTCCCTCACTGCCCCCCCCCCCAGTACTGTGTGCCCCCTGCTGGCAGCCTCTCTGTAATGCACCTTCCATATTCCCTCACTGCCCCCCCCAGTACTGTGTGCCCCCTGCTGGCAGCCTCTGTGTAATGCACCTTCCATATTCCCTCACTGCCCCCCCAGTACTGTGTGCCCCCTGCTGGCAGCCTCTCTGTAATGCACCTTCCATATTCCCTCACTGCCCCCCAGTACTGTGTGCCCCCTGCTGGCAGCCTCTGTGTAATGCACCTTCCATATTCCCTCACTGCCCCCCAGTACTGTGTGCCCCCTGCTGGCAGCCTCTCTGTAATGCACCTTCCATATTCCCTCACTGCCCCCCCCCCCCCAGTACTGTTTGCCCCCTGCTGGCAGCCTCTCTGTAATGCACCTTCCATATTCCCTCTCTGCCCCCCCCCCCCCCAGTACTGTTTGCCCCCTGCTGGCAGCCTCTCTGTAATGCACCTTCCATATTCCCTCACTGCCCCCCCCAGTACTGTGTGCCCCCTGCTGGCAGCCTCTCTGTAATGCATCTTCCATGTTCCCTCACTGCCCCCCCAGTACTGTGTGCCCCCTGCTGGCAGCCTCTCTGTAATGCATCTTCCATGTTCCCTCACTGCCCCCCCAGTACTGTGTGCCCCCTGCTGGCAGCCTCTCTGTAATGCACCTTCCATATTCCCTCACTGCCCCCAGTACTGTGTGCCCCCTGCTGGCAGCCCCTCTGTAATGCACCTTCCATATTCCCCCACTGCCCCCCCAGTACTGTGTGCCCCCTGCTGGCAGCCTCTCTGTAATGCACCTTCCATATTCCCTCACTGCCCCCCCCCCCCCCAGTACTGTGTGCCCCCTGCTGGCAGCCTCTCTGTAATGCACCTTCCATATTCCCTCACTGCCCCCCCCAGTACTGTGTGCCCCCTGCTGGCAGCCTCTGTGTAATGCACCTTCCATATTCCCTCACTGCCCCCCCAGTACTGTGTGCCCCCTGCTGGCAGCCTCTCTGTAATGCACCTTCCATATTCCCTCACTGCCCCCCAGTACTGTGTGCCCCCTGCTGGCAGCCTCTCTGTAATGCACCTTCCATATTCCCTCACTGCCCCCCCAGTACTGTGTGCCCCCTGCTGGCAGCCTCTCTGTAATGCACCTTCCATATTCCCTCACTGCCCCCCCCCCCAGTACTGTGTGCCCCCTGCTGGCAGCCTCTCTGTAATGCACCTTCCATATTCCGTCACTGCCCCCCAGTACTGTGTGCCCCCTGCTGGCAGCCTCTGTGTAATGCACCTTCCATATTCCCTCACTGCCCCCCCCAGTACTGTGTGCCCCCTGCTGGCAGCCTCTCTGTAATGCACCTTCCATATTCCCTCACTGCCCCCCAGTACTGTGTGCCCCCTGCTGGCAGCCTCTGTGTAATGCACCTTCCATATTCCCTCACTGCCCCCCCCCAGTACTGTGTGCCCCCTGCTGGCAGCCTCTCTGTAATGCACCTTCCATATTCCCTCACTGCCCCCCCCCCCCAGTACTGTGTGCCCCCTGCTGGCAGCCTCTCTGTAATGCACCTTCCATATTCCCTCACTGCCCCCCCAGTACTGTGTGCCCCCTGCTGGCAGCCTCTCTGTAATACACCTTCCATATTCCCTCACTGCCCCCCCCAGTACTGTGTGCCCCCTGCTGGCAGCCTCTCTGTAATGCACCTTCCATATTCCCTCACTGCCCCCCAGTACTATGTGCCCCCTGCTGGCAGCCTCTCTGTAATGCACCTTCCATATTCCCTCACTGCCCCCCAGTACTGTGTGCCCCCTGCTGGCAGCCTCTCTGTAATGCACCTTCCATATTCCCACACTGCCCCCCCCAGTACTGTGTGCCCCCTGCTGGCAGCCTCTCTGTAATGCACCTTCCATATTCCCTCACTGCCCCCCCAGTACTGTGTGCCCCCTGCTGGCAGCCTCTCTGTAATGCACCTTCCATATTCCCTCTCTGCTCCCCCAGTACTGTATGCCCCCTGCTGGCAGCCTCTCTGTAATGCACCTTCCATATTCCCTCTCTGCCCCCCAGTGGAACATGTGGGTACAGCTGTGGGGCACTTAGCGGTTCTGCCTGAGGGGGGCGCCAGGCTTGGGCACTATTACTGCTGGGCACTGGAACATGTGGGTACAGCTGTGGGGCACTTAGCGGTTGTGCCTGAGGGGGGCGCCAGGCTTGGGCACTATTACTGCTGGGCACTGGAACATGTGGGTACAGCTGTGGGGCACTTAGCGGTTGTGCCTGAGGGGGGCGCCAGGCTTGGGCACTATTACTGCTGGGCACTAGAACATGTGGGTGCAGCTGTGGGCAGCGACAGTGTGTTTAGTGGGTTCAGTGGGTACAGTCGGTTGCCCCTCTGCCGTGCTGCATTAGGGGTTTGATTCCAGTCAGGGCTCAATTTGCAGGGACTGTGTATGTTCTTAGAGTGTCTGCATGGGTGTCCCCCCAAAATTCCAATTTGCTCCCACAAAATACATGCTGATTAAATGGTTAAATTGCCCTGATACAGTTTGCCTTAGTGTGTCTGTAAATGGGCCCTTAGATTGTAAGCTCACTGGGGCAGGGGCTGATGGGAATGGGATAGGGACCTTAGATTGTAAGCTCACTGGGACAGGGGCTGATGGGAATGGGATAGGGACCTTAGATTGTAAGCTCACTGGGGCAGGGACTGATGGGAATGGGATAGGGACCTTAGATTGTAAGCTCACTGGGACAGGGGCTGATGGGAATGGGATAGGGACCTTAGATTGTAAGCTCACTGGGGCAGGGGCTGATGGGAATGTGATAGGGACCTTAGATTGTAAGCTCACTGGGGCAGGGACTGATGGGAATGTGATAGGGACCTTAGATTGTAAGCTCACTGGGGCAGGGGCTGATGGGAATGGGATAGAGCCCTTAGATTGTAAGCTCACTGGGGCAGGGGCTGATGGGAATGGGATAGGGACCTTAGATTGTAAGCTCACTGGGGCAGGGGCTGATGGGAATGGGATAGGGACCTTAGATTGTAAGCTCACTGGGGCAGGGGCTGATGGGAATGTGATAGGGACCTTAGATTGTAAGCTCACTGGGGCAGGGGCTGATGGGAATGGGATAGGGGCCTTAGATTGTAAGCTCACTGGGGCAGGGACTGATGGGAATGTGATAGGGACCTTAGATTGTAAGCTCACTGGGGCAGGGACTGATGGGAATGGGATAGGGGCCTTAGATTGTAAGCTCACTGGGGCAGGGACTGATGGGAATGTGATAGGGACCTTAGATTGTAAGCTCACTGGGGCAGGGACTGATGGGAATCCTTGTACCTATCTAATGTATCTGCCAGTACCACTGATTCAGGGGGGGGGATCCCACAACTTCCCAGCCCCCCCTGTAACTCCCCTTCCTTGTACCTATCTAATGTATCTGCCAGTACCACTGATTCAGGGGGGGGGGGGGGATCCCACAACTTCCCAGCTCCCCTGTAACTCCCCTTCCTTGTACCTATCTAATGTATCTGCCAGTACCACTGATTCAGGGGGGGGGATCCCACAACTTCCCAGCCCCTCCTGTAACTCCCCTTCCTTGTACCTATCTAATGTATCTGCCAGTACCACTGATTCAGGGGGGGGGGGATCCCACAACTTCCCAGCCCCCCCTGTAACTCCCCTTCCTTGTACCTATCTAATGTATCTGCCAGTACCACTGATTCAGGGGGGGGGGGATCCCACAACTTCCCAGCCCCCCCTGTAACTCCCCTTCCTTGTACCTATCTAATGTATCTGCCAGTACCACTGATTCAGGGGGGGGGGATCCCACAACTTCCCAGCCCCCCTGTAACTCCCCTTCCTTGTACCTATCTAATGTATCTGTCAGTACCACTGATTCAGGGGGGGGGGATCCCACAACTTCCCAGCCCCCCCTGTAACTCCCCTTCCTTGTACCTATCTAATGTATCTGCCAGTACCACTGATTCAGGGGGGGGGGATCCCACAACTTCCCAGCCCCCCTGTAACTCCCCTTCCTTGTACCTATCTAATGTATCTGCCAGTACCACTGATTCAGGGGGGGGGGGATCCCACAACTTCCCAGCCCCCCTGTAACTCCCCTTCCTTGTACCTATCTAATGTATCTGCCAGTACCACTGATTCAGGGGGGGGGGATCCCACAACTTCCCAGCCCCCCTGTAACTCCCCTTCCTTGTACCTATCTAATGTATCTGCCAGTACCACTGATTCAGGGGGGGGATCCCACAACTTCCCAGCCCCCCCTGTAACCCCCCTTCCTTGTACCTATCTAATGTATCTGCCAGTACCACTGATTCAGGGGGGGGGGATCCCACAACTTCCCAGCCCCCCTGTAACTCCCCTTCCTTGTACCTATCTAATGTATCTGTCAGTACCACTGATTCAGGGGGGGGGGGGGGTCCCACAACTTCCCAGCCCCCCTGTAACTCCCCTTCCTTGTACCTATCTAATGTATCTGCCAGTACCACTGATTCAGGGGGGGATCCCACAACTTCCCAGCCCCCCCTGTAACTCCCCTTCCTTGTACCTATCTAATGTATCTGCCAGTACCACTGATTCAGGGGGGGGGGATCCCACAACTTCCCAGCCCCCCCTGTAACTCCCCTTCCTTGTACCTATCTAATGTATCTGCCAGTACCACTGATTCAGGGGGGGGGGATCCTACAACTTCCCAGCCCCCCTGTAACCCCCCCTTCCTTGTACCTATCTAATGTATCTGCCAGTACCACTGATTCAGGGGGGGGATCCCACAACTTCCCAGCCCCCCCTGTAACTCCCCTTCCTTGTACCTATCTAATGTATCTGCCAGTACCACTGATTCAGGGGGGGGTCCCACAACTTCCCAGCCCCCCCTGTAACTCCCCTTCCTTGTACCTATCTAATGTATCTGCCAGTACCACTGACTCAGGGGGGGGGTCCCACAACTTCCCAGCCCCCCCTGTAACTCCCCTTCCTTGTACCTATCTAATGTATCTGCCAGTACCACTGATTCAGGGGGGGGGGGATCCCACAACTTCCCAGCCCCCCCTGTAACCCCCCTTCCTTGTACCTATCTAATGTATCTGCCAGTACCACTGATTCAGGGGGGGGGATCCCACAACTTCCCAGCCCCCCCTGTAACTCCCCTTCCTTGTACCTATCTAATGTATCTGCCAGTACCACTGATTCAGGGGGGGGGATCCCACAACTTCCCAGCCCCCCCTGTAACTCCCCTTCCTTGTACCTATCTAATGTATCTGCCAGTACCACTGATTCAGGGGGGGGGATCCCACAACTTCCCAGCCCCCCCTGTAACTCCCCTTCCTTGTACCTATCTAATGTATCTGCCAGTACCACTGATTCAGGGGGGGGGGTCCCACAACTTCCCAGCCCCCCTGTAACTCCCCTTCCTTGTACCTATCTAATGTATCTGCCAGTACCACTGATTCAGGGGGGGGATCCCACAACTTCCCAGCCCCCCCTGTAACTCCCCTTCCTTGTACCTATCTAATGTATCTGCCAGTACCACTGATTCAGGGGGGGGGATCCCACAACTTCCCAGCCCCCCCTGTAACTCCCCTTCCTTGTACCTATCTAATGTATCTGCCAGTACCACTGATTCAGGGGGGGGGGGATCCTACAACTTCCCAGCCCCCCCTGTAACCCCCCTTCCTTGTACCTATCTAATGTATCTGCCAGTACCACTGATTCAGGGGGGGGGATCCCACAACTTCCCAGCCCCCCCTGTAACTCCCCTTCCTTGTACCTATCTAATGTATCTGCCAGTACCACTGATTCAGGGGGGGGGATCCCACAACTTCCCAGCCCCCCCTGTAACTCCCCTTCCTTGTACCTATCTAATGTATCTGCCAGTACCACTGATTCAGGGGGGGGTCCCACAACTTCCCAGCCCCCCTGTAACCCCCCTTCCTTGTACCTATCTAATGTATCTGCCAGTACCACTGATTCAGGGGGGGGATCCCACAACTTCCCAGCCCCCCTGTAACTCCCCTTCCTTGTACCTATTGAAAGGCCAAAGGCCATTTCCAAGGAACGATAGAACAGGAGATAATACAAAGCTCACCCAGAAAAGGAAATGTATTGATTGGGGGCACCAAGCATAGAATAGCAGCGCCGCATTCATCAGCTTCTCCCAAATGTGTGTGTGCCCCCACCCTGTGACATCAATTATTTATACCTTTGAATAAACATCATTAACATAAGTAATTACGTATTATTACCTTTGTAATTTCATTGGTTAACACATTAATATACAGAATGAGACAATTATTCTATTGGATAAGGTAGTTAAGCGCCACCTGGGGTAAGGCAAGATGCCCAGGGAAACAGGACTATATCTCGGCCATTCTCACTTCCCTCTGTACCTAAAGCCGCTGGGCCACATCCTGCCCCGCACACATGACTTCCTGTTGAGCAGAACATTTGCAGAACCGTTCCAGACATGGAAGGCTGCCGGGCATATTATTACGTAGGTAAAAGGTTATCTGAGCCCAATCTTCTGGGCAATGCAAGCTCAGGTCTAAGAAGCAAAGCAAAAATCAGACCTTACAGTCCCCCCTTTGGAGATGTCCATCCCCACACAAAGTGAGTTATACAGAGAGGTGATATGGTTTAAAGACATTTCAGGCACTTAGCAGTTTGGATGGAGATGCCCTATAGATTTCCATTTCCAAACATATTCTCCTGGATCACTAGATACTGTTCCAAGCATAACAGCTTATTGGCCACTAGACACTGGATCCTGCCCATGTCCACACCCAGATATGGCCTTGAGGAAACAATATTTCATTAACCAAATAATGACCCCCAACCCCTAAAATAAACACTACTAATCACTATCTGCCATGAATTGGGGGTAAGTTCTTTCTAATCATTTCTGGAACCCATGTGATTTAAATGGGACTTGATGATCCAGCACTGTATCTGCCATATAGATGAGATTTGCCCCTATACAATCAATATACCCTTAAATACTGCCGTTTTCCTTTCAGATCCACACAAACACTTGGGAATTCAATAGTATTTTTAAAAAAATGGTATGGCCGACTCAAAACTGTAATTGCTTTTTTTCCAGAAGGAATATTCAATTCTACAATCTTTGTATAATTAAGGAATAATCCTATTAAGGCAGATTCCCCTCCACTAGTAGGTATAGCAGAACAACCCAACAGATTTACAGTCTTACCAATAGGAACATGCATTTGAAATAGCATATTATCATTGTAGGAAATACTGTAGGGAAACAGGAAAGAAAGTAAAATTATTGTTGCAAACATCATTGGTGATAGAATGGCCAACTACTCTCAGGAGGTAAGTGACTTATCAATTACCACAAACCCCTTACACACAATGTCTCACTGGGTTACACCACTCAGCCACAAAAGATGTGTTGTTCTGTTGTTGACATGTTGTCTTCTTCCTTGTCTGGGTCTTTGAATAATAAGTCTCTGGGTCTTTCTTCTACACCTTGGTCTGGAGTTGTGGTCAATTCAGTAATCTTTTTAGCTTTTGCTTGTGCTCTCGTCACCGGAGGGCTATAAGTAGGAGTAGGCTTTTGCAGTTCCACCTTTTTAGCTATAGCATTAGCATGCACCTTTTTGCAGTGTAAAGCATGGACCCAATAGTCTTTACCCTCAAGTTTAACTGATGTTGGTGCCACAAGCAAGACTTGAAAAGGACCTTTCCACCTTGGCTCCAACGCACTCTTTCGCTTGTTGTAGACCCAATCACCTGGCTGTAACTGACGTGCTTGATCCATCGATGTCTTTGGCTGAGCGGCTTTAACCTGTTATTAGTGATAGGCGAAAAGTTTCGCCAGGCATGGATTCGCGGTGGAAAAATTCGCCGCACGTCCAAAAATTGTCACCGGCGTCAAAAAAGAATAGTCGCGGGCGACAAAATAATAGCCGCGCACAACGAAACAATAGCCGCGGGCGACGAAGCAATAGCCGTGCGACAAAATAAGAGCCGCAGGCGACGAAACAATAGCCGCGGGCAACGAAACTATAGCCGCGGGCGACAAAACAATAGCCGCGCGACAAAATAATAGCTGTGGGCGACGAAACAATAGCCGCGGGCAACGAAACTATAGCCGCGGGCGACAAAACAATAGCCGCGTGACAAAACTATAGCCGCGGGCGACGAAACAATAGCCACGCGACAAAATAATAGCCACGGGCGACGAAACAATAGCCGCGGGCGAAGAAACAATAGCCGCGGGCGACGAAACAATAGCCGCGGGCGACAAAACAATAGCCGCGCGACAAAATAATAGCCTCGGGCGACAAATTTTTTTGTCGCATGACATTTTCGCCGTTTTGCAAATTTTTCGCCGTTTTGCGGATCTTTTGAAAGATTCACAAATTTTTTGGCAAAGTGAAACAGAACAGATTCGCTCATCACTACCTGTGATTTAAGCATTGACAAATTGTGTGAAAGTTGAATGCAATACTGGACAACTTTATCACTGCAAGTCCTGAGCTCTGCAGGAATAGTCATTGAAACATTAGTAGCCAAACAATACCTCATAAGGACACAGCCCATGCTTTGCCAATGGAGTAGTTGGTAGGAAAGTAAGTACTAATGGTAGGGCTTTTACCCAATTGGAGTCTAATAATGTCTCTGAAGTTTTTGCAAGTTTTTGTTTTATTGACCCATTTTGTTCTTTGAAGCCTGTGGTCTGTATGGGGTGTGTAGTTGCTGGGTGATGTGCAACACTTTGCATACTTGCGCCATTAATTTATTATCAGAATGAGTACCCCTGTCTGAGCTTATGACCCAAATCTAGGAATGACCTCACGTACCAACAGTCTGACAGTGCTGGCTGCTTCAGGCCAATTAGAGAAAACATCAACGCATACGAATACATATTTCAACCTCTGGCCTGGGGACATTTCAATATAATCAATTTGTAAAACCCAAAAGGGGGCTTCTGTTTGTGGTAAATGAGTTAATATAGTTGGTACTGCTTGGCCTATATTAGACAAATAGTACAACCATCAATTATAAGTTGGGCTACAGAAGAAAACCCTGGGGCATGCCAAAATTTCGTAATTAATCGCTTCATCCCCCCTTTGCTAAATGTGAAACACGATGGGCAATTGCTGCTAATGGGGAAGCAAAGCCTTTGGAGCCACCACTTTCCCTTTAAAGGCATATACATTGCTTGTGTTAGGGAGACAGCCAGTTGGAACCCAGGATGTTCGTTGTGGTGCTCCCTCTTGAGCTGCTCTGTTTCTGCAGGAGACAGACAGTGAATCAGTTAAGGGTGAGGGAGCAGACTCTATTTTTGGTAAAAATGGTGACCCCCAACCATAGAGGAGCGGTGTCTTGGTTCCTAAGACCATCGGAAATAAGTGTTTTCCCATGGTCTTAGGCAACCCCTGTGAAAGGGTCGTTCGACCCCCAAAGGGGTCCCGACCCACAGGTTAAGAACCGCTGTATTAGATCTTTAATCAACTTGTAATGTGCTATAGGTTTACCTGAAGATGTTAAGAAACCTCGCTCTTTCCATAATTGAGCAAAAGAATACACAACCCCTACAGCATATGCGGAATCAGAATAGATATTTACCCGTTTTTTATGTGCAATCTGACAAGCTCGAATGAGAGCAAAAAGCTCAGCAGCTTGTGCTGATATACAATTAGGAATGGGTTCTGCTTCTGAATATATCTGTAATATATCTTTATTGTCATTGTCACATAGTAAACAACGAGATTTAAAAGAAGCAACAACTCAAAGCAGTGGCATAGTAAAAGATAATATCAGTCTACTGTTACATATTTAAAGCCATAATTGCTCTTGGATAAAAGCTGTCTCTCAGACGATTAGTTCTGGCTTTAAATGCTCTATATCGCCTCCCCGATGGCAAGGGCTGGAAGAGACAGTGGCCGGGGCGAGTCGGGTCGTGTGCAATGCCCAGAGCTTTTTTCCGGCAACGGGAGATGTAAATGTGTTCCAGGGTTGGGAGCGGACAATCAATTATCTTCTCTGCAGATCTAACAACCCTCTGAAGTGCCTTAACCTCTTTGGAGGTGCAGGCACGGAACCCCACACATAGTCCATACGTAAGTATGCTCTCGATGGAACAGTGATAAAAGGCAAGAAGAAGATGTTTAGGTAGATGGTTTTTCCTCAGAACTCTCAGAAAGTACAGTCTTTGCTGCGCTCTCTTTAACAGCCCCTTAGTGTTTACACTCCATGTCAGATCATCCTCCAACTCCATTCCTAGGAATTTAAACCCTGAAACCCTCTCCACCTGCATTTTATCAATGATGAGTGGTTCCACGTTGGTCTTTTTTTTCCTAAAATCAATGACCAGTTCCTTGGTTTTTTCAATGTTCAGGAGCAGGTTATTGTCTTTCCACCACTCTGACAGCCGTTCCACTTCATCCCTGTAGTCCATCTCACTCTCTTTTCCAGAGATAAGTCCGATCACCGTAGTATCATCCGAAAACGTAATGATTTTATTTCCAGAGTGTGTAGGAACACAATCATATGTGTATAAGGTATATACAGTAATAGCGGACTTAATACACAACCCTGGGGTGAGCCGGTGCTTAAGCATAGAGCGTTTGAGATGTGTGAGCCCAGTCTAACCCTCTGAGAGCGACCGGACAAAAAGTCCAAGATCCAGCTACACGTAAGAGATGGAAGACCCAAAACTGCCAATTTGGACACTAATCGTTGTGGAAGTATGGTATTGAACGCCAAGCTAAAATCCACAAAAAGCAGCCTCGCATAACTCCCCCGTTGCTCCAGATGAGTCAAGGTAGCATGAAGAGCTGTAGCCACGGCATCCTCAGTAGATCTTTTTGCCTTGTAAGCAAATTGGAATGGATCTAAATCTACTGGCAGGCACACAATGATATGATTCCGCATCGGCTTCTCAAAACACTTCATGATAACAGATGTAAAGGTGGCCATACACGGACCGATTTTTTACTTACAAACGACCGATTCCCGAACGATCCGATGCTATCGTTAAGTTATCGTATAGTTGGTGGTGTACGAACGATCGTCGGCCCACTAAACGAGCCGACATTATCGTCCCCAAAATCGATCGGCTAGGTTTAAAAATTTTGGTCGTTTAACGATAAAATCTGCCAGTTGGTGTGAGTGTCAGAGATTTGTCTTTCAACGATTGTTCTCTGCGCATGTCACGATTGCCAGCAGCGGAAGTCAACGACATTGGATCGTACGTAGATGTACGATCGTACGTATTTTACGATAATGATGCGACAAAATCTTTCCCGAATTATCGTTGCCCGTGGATGGCATATCGTATGGGAACTCGATCGCCATACGATCGTTTGTCGATATAATATCGTTCATCGCACAACGAGCGAAATCGCCTGGTGTATGGCCACCTTTAGTGCCACTGGATGAAAATCATTCAAGCTCTTTGTACCAGATTTTTTTGGCACTGGAACAATGATGGATACAAGAGTAAACTGGTGGTGAGCTGTAAAGCTGCAGACTATGGCATAAGATGCTGTGGAGATGCCAAGGTTATTACGTATGCAGCTACCATCAATGAACAAATCAAATTCTGACTGAGCAATGGGTGTATCAGATAAATCTGGGCGGGGCAACAAATTGACAAAAAATCACAACAATCGTGGCATACACTTCATCATGAATATCCGGTTGGTTTTCACATCCTGTCGGTAACAAAGTGGCAGGATTAAGGGTGGAACATTTCTTTAAAATGATGTTGGTATTGGACAATAATGGAAGTTCATACTTATACAAGCACGCAATTGAAAAATGTCTGGTATTGGCAGAGTTAAGCAAAGTATAGAGTGAATGAGGACTAAGGGACCAAGTCACTGCATTTTTATTCCACAATCAAAGCAGCTGCTGCAAGAGAACGTAGACATCCTGGAAGGCCTCTTGCTATAGGATCAAGATGGTAACTGTAATAGGCGATAGGACTTTGTCTGTCAAGATGAGCCTGTGTTAAAACTCCCGTAGCATGTCCATTCCACTCATGACATATAAGGTAAATGGCTTTGAATAATCTGGTAATCCCAAAGCAGGAGCATGCTGAAGAATATCTTTTAAAGCATTAAAGGTGTCCTCATTGTCATCTGACCAGGATAGAGTGTCATCAGGCTGCACCTGTTGGAGTCTAACAAAGGTCTGGTTAATTCAGAGTAACTGGCAATCCACTGTCTTCAATACCCAAGCATACTGTACCTAGGAAAGTGCGTAATTGAGAAGCTTGTGAAGGAAGGGGTAAATCACGAATGGCTTGTACACACATGGGACTTAAATGGCGTAACCCAGCAGAAATGCAATGTCCTAGGTAATGCACCTTAGGCTTACAGTACTGTAATTTTTGGAAAGATACTTTATGGCCTAGTGCAGCCAACTGGCAAAGTAAGGCATGAGTGTCAATTTTGCAAGCCTGTTCTGTGGGGGAGGCAATTAAAATGTCATCTACATATAGAATTACAGCAGAGCCCCCCCAGCAGTTTTAAAAAGTCTAAATCTTCCTTGAAAAATTCCTAGTCATGCTTTGGGATACATTGGATATTGTGGAATTCTAGAAATTGGTTTGGTGGGGTCAACAGTAATCTTAATTGGTGGAATTTCCATATGACCAACATCATTAGGGCCAGTGGAACATACACTGTAAGGTACTGTTAAAAGCTCAGCAGGTATATCAGTTGGTTTAGTATTTGTAGTTGGATTAGTAGTTGATTTAGTAGTAGAACAATACAACAAAGGAAAAACAGTTGAGGCTTGCAAAGCAATAGGATCATCAGCTATTTGTAAATAAACTCCATCTGCCGTACAGTGAATAGTGGCCCCTAACTTGCTGAGTAATCACAGCAAAAAAAACTGGCCAATAGAACAGTCATGTATGGTAACTGGCACACTGTTAGTTAATGGCAGTTGCCGAGGAGTATTAGTTACACCAACAGTGGTTAAAGTAATGCCAGGCAATGATAGCGAGAAGTGTCCATCAATTGGTCGTAGTAGAGATTTTGAAGCTCCGGTGCCTACAAGGCAGGAAACAAGTGACCCACTAATAACACAATTAATAACAGGCTCAGTAGTTGAATTACATACTTTGAAAGGTATTTGTATGAATGAGTATAAAGCATCGGCTTCAGTTCCCTGCGCTGCTCCCTGCTCATCAGCTCCTCAGTATCGCTCCAGCCCTGATACCCTGTCAGTTGTGGGCAGTTATGCCTAAGGTGTCCCACTGGCCAACATTGCCAGCATTGAGGAGGAGGCTGAGGAGGTAAACTGGTAGGCTGATCTAATGGAGGAGGTGGGAATGCTGGTTGCGCAGGAATTACAGCCTGAGGAGCTTGTGAAACTGGAGCAGGAGGGGAATTTGGTATTTGTTGCAAGGGGCCACTCCAATTGTTATAATAACCCCCGCCCTCTTTCTCTACTCCTCCCACAATATTAATGTCCTGGCCAAAGTACTGGTAAGGGTTAATTTGGGCAGGGGCAGTAAATTGAGGAAAGTGGGGGCTAGGGACAGGGGAGAAAGGGCATTGGCTGCGAGTTAAGGGTAGTAATGAATAGAATAGAATAGAATATATCTTTATTGTCATTGTCACATAGTAAACAACGAGATTTAAAAGGAAACAACGAGATTTAAAGGCATTCATCATTAATTGCATGCTTTGTTTCATCAGTACTGTTTGAGATTGCCGTTTCACTTTGTGGAGAATCAGCCTGTTTAGCTGGCTCGTTAGTTTGCTTTCTGTCAGCTAGTCAAGTTTTTATAGCTTTTAGCTGTTGGTTGCAACACTGGGACATAAGGAGCCTTAGCGTATCATTTAGATTCACAGCAACAATCTCGGTTCTACATCACTATCACCCTTTCATTGGCATTCAGATGTCCAATTTGGATATAATCTGTCAGGTTTTATTCCAGTCTGTCCCTGATCTTTCCCTGAATAAGGAGGAGAATTTGGATCTTTACAGGCATCAGCCTCCTCTTCCCACAAGGTGAACATTGCCCAATCACTATCATAAGGAACCTTACATTGCCTTAACAGAGTTTCTAGAAACCTTATACAAGCTCCATTATACATTATGGCCAAATCATATCTGGGTCATTAGTAGCCCGTGTGGTTTCCTAATGCCATGCTGCCATAAACAGTTGCAACTTCATGTTTCTTAACCATTAATGCACAAGGGGCAATATTGTCACTAGGCTCTCTCGGGGCCGTATTTACCACTTTGACAGGAATCAAATGCCATTCCTTTATAGTTACCTTTTTGCCATCGGGGTATTCTGCCCCCCTAGATCTATTGTTCCCCATAGCTGTCCCTCCGTAACTACCTCCTAGGCTCTGTCACTTTCTCTCTTATTAGAAGATAGTTCAGTTCAACCACCTGACCCTCTAATTCTCTCTTTGTAGTGATTGATCAAATTCTCTTTTCTTTTCTCTTTTTCTTCTTATTCTCTTTAACACTTCTTTCTCTTATTCTCTTTAACACTTCTTTCTCTTATTCTCTTTAACACTTCTTTCTCTTATTCTCTTTAACACTTCTTTCTCTTATTCTCTTTAACACTTCTTTCTCTTATTCTCTTTAACACTTCTTTCTCTTATTCTCTTTAACACTTCTTTCTCTTATTCTCTTTAACACTTCTTTCTTCTTATTCTCTTTAACACTTCTTTCTCTTATTCTCTTTAACACTTCTTTCTCTTATTCTCTTTAACACTTCTTTCTCTTATTCTCTTTAACACTTCTTTCTCTTATTCTCTTTAACACTTCTTTCTCTTATTCTCTTTAACACTTCTTTCTCTTATTCTCTTTAACTCTTTACTCAGATCATTAAAGATAGCATTAATCCACTTCAAAACACACCACCTTTCCTGTATACTCTTCCATCAGTGCGGTTGCAAAAATTGCCAAACCAATAGTTACAGTTACTTTAGGCAAATGCCTCTGACCAATAGTGACGGGTGCAAGCAACAGGTCTGTCTGTAGCAATACTACTATCATTTGGTGTAACTCAAGACAGTGTTATAGCCTAGGGTGAAATTCACCCCAATAATTTGGGAAAAACTTTCGATTTTAAGGCTTTCTAATTAACACTTTACAGTCCCTTGCTACACCCTAATGCAATTCCCGAGCTGGCCCAGCAACACATAAGTTTCCAACAGGACTTCAAAAGACACCAACCGTAACAACCAGACAAAGCCCAAATATAGGGTCATATACATACACACAGAGCTGCTTATTTTCACTCTTTTTTTTTTCTTCTTTTCTCTCAAGCAGCAGATGATCTTTCCCTTCCTATTCTCATGAGGAAACTTAATCCAGAATCCCAAAATACCCAGGGGGGAATGAGGAAAATTGTATCATACTTACCGTGATTTTCCTTTCCTGGCCACTCCATGTCAACACTTACAGGGATAGCCCCTCCCCTCTGCTCCCATCAGAAGGACCCTCCCCAAAGCTTTAAAAGACCAACCCTACCTCCACTCCGGTGTCTAGTAATGAGCTTCTAGAAACTTACCGAAAAAGGGTGGGAATCTTGACATGGAGTGGCCAGGAAAGGAAAATCACGGTAAGTATGATACAATTTTCCTCATTCCCTGGCCACTCCATGTCAACACTTACTGGGACATAGCAAGCTAATATCCCTAATCGGGAGGGTAAAAGTTCCACAAAGGAAGGAAGTCTGGATCCCAGAGTATAAATCTATTCCAGAAACATCCCAAACCAAGTGAAAACCCCACTGTGGGGTGTAGAAACCAATATCTGGTAAAAACCTGTGAACCCTATATCTGCCCAGGAATCGGGGCTGAAATCAAAGATGATTGAGCTGTGTGAATCGCCAGGGTAACGACTTTACCTATAAAAAGGTAAAGCCCACACCAAAATAATGATACCAAATGTGCAACCCACATCTGGGGAAAGAGGACCAAACACTTACCGATAAGGAAGGAGGATAGTTAGACCCGAAGGTCTTTTTACTTCCACTACTTACCAGCACGCCTGAAACAACGTGCTCTCTCAGCGATCACTGCTGGAAACCGCTAAAGTAGTAAACACCCGAGGAAAAGACTTAGCAGGGGAAACAAAAAAAAAAAACAAACCAGTCAATGACATTCTACCTGTATCAGACCAGGACAAGCTAATACTAATAGCCTTCTTGTTTACCCCTGCAAAACATACGCATCTTGTAGATATGTCACTCCTCCTGATTTCTACAGAGTGCATAAGGGCCTGCCCATGTCCTAGACCCCAAAACCCATGAATCATTCCAGGAGTCCAGTTGGAAAAAATCTAGCTAAGCATGAGACCCCTGAAACTAACCCAGCAAATCCAACCAGTCAAGAGCCTTGTAAGTCCCACAGGCTCTAAAATGGTACCCGTCACAAAAGCCTACCAAGTAGCCAATACTAACCCCCAGAGACTACATGCCACCACTGGAAGTGAACAGTGCCCGCCTCTGTGAGGAGACCGCATAGAGAAAGCTTCAGACAAGGCTGATCCTAACCCTACACTCCTGGTACCCTGCCCAAGCATAATTTGGATGGCACTACAGGATCTGCGCAAAATAGAATGGGGGTCCAGCTGTAATACATGCCCGCAAGACTGGCATTTGCAGAAATGCTTTTTTTTTTTCTCCCTCCTATGAGGATATATACCTTAACAAGGATAATAGATTTCATCATGTAGATTGGATCTAGAACCTATGACTCATTTGCATGCTCTAAAATAAGGGCACCAACAGGAAGTGAAGACCCAGGTAAAGAAAGGATTAAATCTAGGTAAGGGGACAGTTATCCCCCTATAGATATAAAAGGAAACCGACCCATACCAACAGTATGACAGTGCTCAAACCCATAGACCACTTAGCTCATGGGTCTGTCCCATAGCCTTAGCCTGCTGATGGTTCAAGCACCCTTCTAAGATTCTAAATGTGACAGTTGTAATATGTGGCCTCTGAGCCTAAACTTAGTCCGCTAACTGGCCCCTCTATGTACCTGACCAAGGATACTGGACAGGTCTATCTTACTGTCTACCCCAACAGTAAGGCCTGAAAATGATGCACTAGTCATGGCCATAGTTGCCTATACAGATTACTATCTCTGTAGTCCCATATACAAGAAGTTCTTTAAACCGATGCACCCACTGAATACTGGACTTAAATGGTGAACCAATCAGTGTCCAGAGCCAGGAATGTTTATTGACCATATAGAGCCCTATTGATCAGGCTTCTAGCATAATGCCCTGCTATATGGATAACCATGGAAACCTACAAGGCATTGTGAGCCACGTTCCTCTGAGCCGCTCCTTGTTCCTAGAAGTATCTGCCAGATCAGAAGCCCTGGCAATTTAAAAAAAAAAGTGATAAACATTTATAACACTTACCCCAGCAGCACAGCTGTAGTGGGAATCCTCCAACCACTAGTCTTGAGAAAAACCAGTGTGTAATACCTGTCTGCACTCCGAGTGTGGCCCTTAGCATCTACACAATATAACAGTGCCTATGAAGCCAAGATGGCTGCTGGTTTCAGACCAGTGTATCCTACCTAAACACAGTCTTGGCTGTTTGTACTGGTCCTGTATTGAGAGAAGAGAAAAATACATATACACTGTGTTGTTGCCCCCTCAAAATTTAGCTTTTTACAAATATACAGTATAATACCTGCATGCAACACCTCTGTTAGATATAATACATATACAACCACAATTCCGCTTGGTTGTACCCTTAAGTCAGTTGACCACTACCTTAAACACAAATAAAATACAGCGTAGGGACTACATTAACATGCAAACTACATTATCCTGCTTGGCTGTTGCTTCTACATAAGCCATAGTCAATGGGTGAGCAATACCCAAACAGCCCGTTTCAATAGAAACTATTCTGTAAACCAAAATAAATGTTGTTTAAACAAGCATGATACCGGGTCACTATCAGTGATAATGTTACCCCTACTTACCTGGAAGCTGCATAAGCCAATATGACCCAAAACTGAATCAATACAGTATGGACATTGCCTTAACCCACAGAACCGATAAAATGCTGCAACATATACATTCAAATTGTTAGTTATCTAAGCCGGCCAGGCAACTACAGATGTGTTTTAACATACATATCAGTTTAAATGGCATATTACCCTGCATGAGGACCGCTCAAGTGTTTGAACCTATACATTCAGTATTACATGGAATATTACCCACTAATATGTTTACCCTATACATTCAGCATCGATGGTATTTTACTGGAATGACTTAATCTATACATCCAGTATAAATGGTAAATTGCCCATAGCAACCACTAAAATGATTTAACATATACATTAAGCATAAATGGTATACTGCCCATAGCAACCACAGAAATGATTTAACATTTCCATTCAGCCTAGGTGGTATCTTATGCATGGGAACCACTGAAATTATTTAACATATACATTCAGCATAGATGGTATATTGCCCATAGCAACCACTGAAATAATTTAACATATTCAATCAGCATATATGGTATATTACAAATGGAAACCACTGAAATGGTTTAACATAGCAACCACTGAAATTAATTAACCTATGCATTCAGCATAGATAGTATTTTACTGAAATGATTTAACATATACATTCAGCATGGATGGTACATTACACCTAGGAACCACTGACACGATTTAACATATACATTCAGCATGGATGGTATATTATGCATGGGGAACCACTGAAATGATTTAACATATACATTCAGCATGGATGTTATATTATGCATGGGGAACCACTGAAATGATTTAACATATACATTCAGCATGGATGGTATATTATGCATGGGGAACCACTGAAATGATTTAACATATACATTCAGCATGGATGGTATATTATGCATAGGGAAACACTGAAGTGATTTAACATATACGTTCAGTAGGCTGTTCCAATAATCTGGCCCATAAAGATTCTGCTACAGAGCCATGCTGCCCATTCCAGGCTAGCACATATTCCCATGTACACACTGGCTGAGCCAGGTTACATATAAATATTGCAGACACCAGTTCCCTAGCTTAAAAAGACTAGCCCAACTCTTTATGAGAAGCAGTATGAAGGGAAGTAACAGCAACTTACGGCACCAAAACATAAGTGTAACACAAAGTCCTTACCTCATACTCCTGGGGCTTCAGCCTCACAGCCAGGAAGGAGAAAGGGAAGGAAGAAAAGGGGGAGGGGACCTATCTACCCCATTACCTACAGCTGAATACTGCCCTGCCAAGTAATTACCCAATTACCTGCAACTGGTGTCTGCTCCAACAGGCATTGCATTTGCACAGCTCCCAGAATAGACAAAATTGCAGACTTACCAATTTGCTCCAAGTGTTGAGATTTTGGAAATCAAGCTTGCATCTTGAGCATTACCTCCGTGTGCTGGCTTGAATGGCACCCTTTTTTTTTTTTTTTTTTTTTTTTAATTTTTTTAATTACCTCAACCTTGGAAAAGACTTGTGAGGAAGGCAGCTGGCTCTGAAACCTGGAATCCTCCATTTAAAGAAAAAAATAATGCCCCAGTATAGGGGAAATAAGGAAAGGAGGCCATAAGGCTCAGGCCGCTAACTAAGTCCATGTTTCCTGATGCTTAGCGAACTGCCACCTCCCTCTCCCATCTGTAAAAATGAGGAGGAGTGTAGGGGCCACACACTCCACTGCCGCTGGACGCTTCACAAGCAGGCCCAGTAGGGCACACAGATGGGGGGATAAGCACCTGCCACCAGACCTGCTACCCGCAGCTGGGAGGGCACATGGATCAAGGACAAACAAGTGATACCTGCCATAGCACCACCATGCCCTCCTGATCTCAGAGCCCAGACATCAAGGACTCCAAAAAAAAAAAAATGAGGTAATGTGCTTGGGGGGATAAAAGATCTCCATGACCAAAAACCCCCAGTCCCTAGGACGCTTTCAGGCAGTCCTAATGCTTCCCCAAGGCTAAAAAGAAAAATTTGCTTCCAATGGGAGCAAAACAAAAAGTGAGGCAGAAGGACAAAAAAGACACCGGAGTGGAGGTAGGGTTGGTCTTTTAAAGCTTTGGGGAGGGTCCTTCTGATGGGAGCAGAGGGGAGGGGCTATCCCTGTAAGTGTTGACATGGAGTGGCCAGGGAAAGATTACATGTAATATTCAATAAAGTTGCATTTTCTGAGAGTAGCGATTAGGGTGCAGCCTTACCCAAGGACAGATAGAATAGTGACCAACACCTGAGCACAAAATGAGGGAAAAGCTCACCTTATGGGCCCGGTTTGTACACAGGTCAATAATTCCCGGTTCCGTCCCAAGGTCGGTGCGTCCAATCCTCATCGCCAACTGAAAGGTCAAAGGCCATTTCCAAGGAACGACAGAACAGGAGATAATACAAAGCTCACCCAGAAAAGGAAATGTATTGACTGGGGCACCAAGCATAGAATAGCAGCGCCGCATTCATCAGCTTCTCCCAAATGTGTGTGTGCCCCCACCCTGTGACATCAATTATTTATACCTTTGAATAAACATCATTAACATAAGTAATTACGTATTATTACCTTTGTAATTTCATTGGTTAACACATTAATATACAGAATAAGACAATTATTTTATTGGATAAGGTAGTTAAGCGCCACCTGGGGTAAGGCAAGATGCCCAGAGAAACAGGACTATATCTCGGCCATTCTCACTTCCCTCTGTACCTAAAGCCGCTGGGCCACATCCTGCCCCGCACACATGACTTCCTGTTAAGCAGAACATTTGTAGAACCGTTCCAGACATGGAAGGCTGCCGGGCATATTATTACGTAGGTAAAAGGTTATCTGAGCCCAATCTTCTGGGCAATGCAAGCTCAGGTCTAAGAAGCAAAGCAAAAATCAGATCTAACACTATCTAATGTATCTGCCAGTACCACTGATTCAGGGGGGGGGGGATCCCACAACTTCCCAGCCCCCCTGTAACTCCCCTTCCTTGTACCTATCTAATGTATCTGCCAGTACCACTGATTCAGGGGGGGGTCCCACAACTTCCCAGCCCCCCTGTAACTCCCCTTCCTTGTACCTATCTAATGTATCTGCCAGTACCACTGATTCAGGGGGGGGGGGGGATCCCACAACTTCCCAGCCCCCCTGTAACTCCCCTTCCTTGTACCTATCTAATGTATCTGCCAGTACCACTGATTCAGGGGGGGGGGTCCCACAACTTCCCAGCCCCCCTGTAACTCCCCTTCCTTGTACCTATCTAATGTATCTGCCAGTACCACTGATTCAGGGGGGGGGTCCCACAACTTCCCAGCCCCCCTGTAACTCCCCTTCCTTGTACCTATCTAATGTATCTGCCAGTACCACTGATTCAGGGGGGGGGATCCCACAACTTCCCAGCCCCCCTGTAACTCCCCTTCCTTGTACCTATCTAATGTATCTGCCAGTACCACTGATTCAGGGGGGGATCCCACAACTTCCCAGCCCCCCTGTAACTCCCCTTCCTTGTACCTATCTAATGTATCTGCCAGTACCACTGATTCAGGGGGGGGGGATCCCACAACTTCCCAGCCCCCCTGTAACTCCCCTTCCTTGTACCTATCTAATGTATCTGCCAGTACCACTGATTCAGGGGGGGGGATCCCACAACTTCCCAGCCCCCCTGTAACTCCCCTTCTTTGTACCTATCTAATGTATCTGCCAGTACCACTGATTCAGGGGGGGGATCCCACAACTTCCCAGCCCCCCTGTAACTCCCCTTCCTTGTACCTATCTAATGTATCTGCCAGTACCACTGATTCAGGGGGGGGGGATCCCACAACTTCCCAGCCCCTCCTGTAACTCCCCTTCCTTGTACCTATGGGTGCCTATACATATATATATATATATATATATATATATATATATATATATATATATATAGACAAGGAATTCTTTCACTTTCATATCTGACTGTCGCTCACTGGGTGCCACTAAGGGTTTTGCCTTACAAGCCATGAATTATCTGACCAGATTCTTTTACGTATGGAATTTTCAGGGAACAATTGTGCGACTAAGTTTTCTTACATTTGTATTTATTGTGATAGAGGAGTTGCTGGAGTTGGAGTTTAAATGCCCAGAGGGGAAAGTGTTACAAGTTCTTTACTCGCTCCCTATATTCATTCTGGGACCAGTTGTGATCTGTGCTGTTCAGCCTTGTGTTTCTATAAGGAATCGCTGTGTTTCCTTCATTTTTAAGAAATGTGTCAAAAAATGTTTCGTACCTTCACTCATATGGATCATTGTTGTTTTGATTGATGGAAGATATCTGGAATGCTTGGTGCTACCAATTGGATCAGAATCTACAGGATCAACATGGTATTCAGCTTTATCCAAGGTAAGCCTAAGGTTTATATGTATGTTAGCTTTAATTATTAGCTGTTGTATAACTAATACCAAAGCAACACAATGACACACACACACACATACAGACACACACACACACACACACGCCATCAGGGGGGCACAGCGGGTACAACTGTCCCGGGCAATTTTTACTTTCAAAGGGGGCCCGGCGATGCTACAGTTTTTCTTAGTAGCTCGGGCCCCCTTTAATAAAATCCGGGCCCTGTCATTGGTTGCGCCCCGTGTGTACGGGTGACGTCAGTACGCACGGGGTGCAACGTTATAAAAGGGCCTGTGTGCGGTCGCGTGTAGGCAGAAGTGCAGAGGCGGCGCGTGAGGGGAAGATGCTGCTGGGCACCAATGTATTAGGGGGGGCCACGGGGCACACTGACTTATTACATTACATTAACATTTATTTATAAAGCACCAACATACCCCGCAGCGCTGTACAATAAGTGGGTTACATACATTGGGCATACAGAGTAACATATAAAGCAAGCAGTAACCGATACAGGAGGGGAAGAGAGCCCTGCCCAAAAGAGCTTACACTCTACAAGGAGTAACATATAAAGCAATCAGTAACCAATACAGGAGGGGAAGGGAGCCCTGCCCAAAAGAGCTTACACTCTACAAGGAGTAACATATAAAGCAATCAGTAACCGATACAGGAGGGGAAGGGAGCCCTGCCCAAAGAGCTTACACTCTACAAGGAGTAACATATAAAGCAATCAGTAACCGATACAAGAGGGGAAGAGAGCCCTGCCCAAAAGAGCTTACACTCTACAAGGAGTAACATATAAAGCAATCAATAACCGATACAAGATGGGGGCACTGCTGCTGGGCACCAATGTATTAGGGGGGGCCACGGGGCACACTGACTTATGGGGGCACTGCTGCTGGGCACCAATGTACTAGGGGGGCACTGCTGCTGGGCACCAATGTACTAGGGGGGCACTGCTCTTGGCACCAATGTACTAGGGGGGCACTGCTCTTGGCACCAATGTACTAGGGGGGACCTGCTGCTGGGCACCAATGTACTAGGTGGGTACTGCTGCTGGGCACCAATGTACTAGGGGGGCACTGCTCTTGGCACCAATGTACCAGGGGGGCACTGCTGCTGAGCACCAATGTACCAGGTGGGCACTGCTGCTGGGCACCAATGTACTAGGGGGGCACTGCTCTTGGCACCAATGTACTAGGGGGCACTGCTGCTGGGCACCAATGTACTAGGGGGGCACTGCTGCTGGGCACCAATGTACTAGGGGGGCACTGCTCTTGGCACCAATGTACCAGGTGGGCACTGCTGCTGGGCACCAATGTACTAGGGGGGCACTGCTCTTGGCACCAATGTACTAGGGGGGCACTGCTCTTGGCACCAATGTACTGGGGGGCACTGCTGCTGGGCACCAATGTACTAGGGGGGCACTGCTGCTGGGCACCCGTGTACTAGGGGGGCACTGCTGCTGGGCACCCGTGTACTAGGGGGGCACTGCTCTTGGCACCAATGTACTAGGGGGGCACTGCTGCTGGGCACCCGTGTACTAGGGGGGCACTGCTGCTGAGCACCAATGTACTAGGGGGGCACTGCTGCTGAGCACCAATGTACTAGGGGGGCACTGCTGCTGGGCACCCGTGTACTAGGGGGGCACTGCTGCTGGGCACCAATGTACTAGGGGGGCACTGCTGCTGAGCACCAATGTACTAGGGGGGCACTGCTGCTGGGCACCAATGTACTAGGGGGGCACTGCTGCTGGGCACCCATGTACTAGGGGGGCACTGCTGCTGAGCACCCATGTACTAGGGGGGCACTGCTGCTGGGCACCAATGTACTAGGGGGGCACTGCTGCTGGGCACCAATGTACTAGGGGGGCACTGCTGCTGGGCACCAATGCACTAGGGGGGCACTGCTGCTGGGCACCAATGTACTAGGGGGGCACTGCTGCTGGGCACCAATGTACTAGGGGGGCACTGCTCTTGGCACCAGTGTACTAGGGGGGCACTGCTGCTGAGCACCAATGTACTAGGGGGGCACTGCTGCTGGGCACCAATGTACTAGGGGGGCACTGCTGCTGGGCACCAATGTACTAGGGGGGCACTGCTCTTGGCACCAGTGTACTAGGGGGGCACTGCTGCTGAGCACCAATGTACTAGGGGGGCACTGCTCTTGGCACCAGTGTACTAGGGGGGCACTGCTGCTGAGCACCAATGTACTAGGGGGGCACTGCTGCTGGGCACCAATGTACTAGGGGGGCACTGCTGCTGGGCACCAATGTACTAGGGGGGCACTGCTGCTGGGCACCAATGTACTAGGGGGGCACTGCTGCTGGGCACCCATGTACTAGGGGGGCACTGCTGCTGGGCACCCATGTACTAGGGGGGCACTGCTGCTGGGCACCCATGTACTAGGGGGGCACTGCTGCTGGGCACCAATGTACTAGGGGGGCACTGCTGCTGGGCACCAATGTACTAGGGGGGCACTGCTGCTGGGCACCAATGTACTAGGGGGGCACTGCTGCTGGGCACCAATGTACTAGGGGGGCACTGCTGCTGGGCACCAATGTACTAGGGGGGCACTGCTGCTGAGGACCAATGTACTAGGGGGGCACTGCTGCTGGGCACCAATGTACTAGGGGGGCACTGCTGCTGGGCACCGCTCTTGGCACCAGTGTACTAGGGGGGCACTGTTGCTGAGCACCAATGTACTAGGGGGGCACTGCTGCTGGGCACCAATGTACTAGGGGGCACTGCTGCTGAGCACCAATGTACTAGGGGGGCACTGCTGCTGAGCACCAATGTACTAGGGGGGCACTGTTGCTGAGCACCAATGTACTAGGGGGGCACTGTTGCTGAGCACCAATGTACTAGGGGGGCTGGCTCTTGGCACCAATGTACTAGGGGGGCACTGCTCTTGGCACCAATGTACTAGGGGGGCACTGCTGCTGGGCACCAGTGTACTAGGGGGGCACTGCTGCTGGGCACCAGTGTACTAGGGGGGCTGGCTCTTGGCACCAATGTACTAGGGGGGCACTGCTGCTGGGCACCAATGTACTAGGGGGGCACTGCTCTTGGCACCAATGTACTAGGGGGGCACTGCTGCTGGGCACCAATGTACTAGGGGGGCACTGCTGCTGGGCACCAATGTACTAGGGGGGCACTGTTGCTGGGCACCAATGTACTAGGGGGGCACTGTTGCTGGGCACCAATGTACTAGGGGGGCACTGCTGCTGGGCACCAATGTACTAGGGGGGCACTGCTGCTGGGCACCAATGTACTAGGGGGGCACTGTTGCTGGGCACCAATGTACTAGGGGGGCCCTGGCTACCAATGTTTGTGTGTCCCTTATACTGATGGGAGGGGTCACTGGGGGAGAGGCCATTAGGGGGCAGAGCGTGGGAGGAGGAGGAGGGCCCTGAAAATTTTGTTGTGAGGGGCCCCGTGATTTCTGTTGGCGGCCCTGCACACACACACACTCACAGACACACTCACAGACACACTCTCACACACTGTGTCTACCCATCGCTACCCATTTTCCTTCAGTCTCAACCAATCCTTTTCATCTCATGTGTTGCTGCTTTAGTAATCACCAGCCTATATTAACCCTCTCCGGGCAGCACCCAGTTGCTTGATCACCACCCTAGCTGAGCCTGGTAGTGATGAGCGAATCTGTTCCGTTTCGCTTCACCGAAAAATTTGCGAATCTTTCAAAAGATCCGCGAAACGGCGAAAAATTCGCGAAACGGCGAAAATGTCGCACGTGGCTATTGTTTCGTCGCACGGCGATCGTTTCGTCGCACGCGGCTATTGTTTCGTCGCACGGCGATCGTTTCGTCGCACGCGGCGATCGTTTCGTCGCACGCGGCTATTGTTTCGTCGCATGGCTATTGTTTCGTCGCCCGCGACTATTCTTTTTTGACTCCGGCGACAATTTTTGGACGTGCGGCGAATTTTTCCGCGGCGACATTTTTCAGCAGTTTCGCGAAACAATCCGCCAATGGCGAAACGCGGAAATTCGCCGCGAATCCATGCCTGGCGAAACTTTTCGCCCATCACTAGAGCCTGGTCTTGCCATCCTGATTCTGACTTCTGCGGTTCCTGACTCCTGGTTCCTGTGTCCCCACCCTGTACCCTGTCTGTTGTGGATCTCCCTGGTTTGACCTTCGCCTGTTTCCTTGACCTTGCTTGCCTGCTGCCTGCCCCTGACCCCAGCCTGCCTTATGGACCTTGCTTGCCTGCTGCCTGCCCCTGACCCCAGCCTGCCTTATGGACCTTGCCAGTACCCTGCCTGCCCCTGACCCCAGCCTGCCTTATGGACCTTGCTTGCCTGCTGCCTGCCCCTGACCCCAGCCTGCCTTATGGACCTTGCTTGCCTGCTGCCTGCCCCTGACCCCAGCCTGCCTTATGCACCTTGCCAGTACTCAGCCAGCCCTGACCCCAGCCTGCCTTATGGACCTTGCCAGTACTCTGCCTGCCCCTGACCCCAGCCTGCCTTATGCACCTTGCCAGTACTCAGCCAGCCCTGACCCCAGCCTGCCTTATGGACCTTGCCAGTACCCTGCCTGCCCCTTACCCCAGCCTGCCTTATGCACCTTGCCAGTACTCAGCCAGCCCTGACCCCAGCCTGCCTTATGGACCTTGCCAGTACTCTGCCTGCCCCTTACCCCAGCCTGCCTTATGGACCTTGCCAGTACCCTGCCTGCCCCTGACCCCAGCCTGCCTTATGGACCTTGCCAGTACCCTGCCTGCCCCTGACCCCAGCCTGCCTTATGGACCTTGCCAGTACCCTGCCTGCCCCTGACCCCAGCCTGCCTTATGGACCTTGCCAGTACTCTGCCTGCCCCTTACCCCAGCCTGCCTTATGCACCTTGCCAGTACCCTGCCTGCCCCTGACCCCAGCCTGCCTTATGGACCTTGCCAGTACCCTGCCTGCCCTGACTACTTGCCTGTTACCGGACTCTGTTTATTTGCCAATTCATCCCAGGCCTGTATATTTCCTGTTTTGTTCTGTTCAGTTTCTATTAAACTTCTTTTACTTCACCACACTTGGCTGTCCTGCCGTTAAAGGGAGTTGTGGGGGTTACTTTGCACATAGGCTCCTACCTGCTGGTCTCTCGCCAGAGGCCAGTCCTGACAATATAATAGTGTTAAACACTTTTGTTTTACAGTTTCCTTTCACTAAAAATCCCAAATTTCCTTTCTTTGTACATTGAGCTCATCATTTCCCAAAGCGGCTCTGTTAGTTGCAACATAATGTAACACATGTTTGGCTTAGATATGGCAAACCCAGGCTAGTAATGTGCTGTAGAGCATGTGTTACATGCGACCTTAATACTTAGGAGTGGGCCTCCGCTACGTGGGAGATAGATAATGGAGCTGAGGGTGTTGTTGAACTACAACTAGCTGAAGTAGTGTGGTGCCAGAAGGTTTTTATGGTAAACTATAATACAGGTTTATTGTCCAGCAAGATAGATGTAATAGTGCACACAGGGTATTATACTCACAGAAACAGCAGATATAGATTGGGTCACAGTGATAAACAGCAGTTGTGACCTATAGGAACAGCACAGCCCAACATGGAGAAGTGCAGAGAAATAGCTGTGAGCCCAGGATGGCTGCCCTTTACTGGAACAGATCCCCTCCAGCCAACTGTGGTTCAGGGGTAAATACTGCCTGAATCCTGCGTCTTAACTGTGGTCCCTACAGCAAGGCATACAGAGCCTGGGTTAGACTAAACCCTTACAGTCTCCTTTGATGGGGCGAGTGCTGCCCTTACTAAATAAGCTATCTATGCTCACCTCTCCTAGAGGGCGCTATTACATATAACTGACTGTGCTGGCTTGTTCTCATTCACGGGGCCCTGTCCCCGACTTATCACTAGGGTATGAGGCCCCCTAGGGTACAAATGGCTTCTGGGCCTATGTCCGGTCCAGGCTCAGTTGGGGCTCTGCCTAGGACTTAGCATGCTGCCAAAAGAGGAAGCCACTCCCTCCTGCCAGACACTATATCAGCCTGTAGGGGGAGTGGCCAACCTGGCTAAACCTATTAGGGATAGTGTTTCAACTGTAACCTGAGTTTAGAGGGCTCTGCCCTATAACAGTACAGATGTGAAGAGGAAGGGAAGTAAAGCCGTAGGGAGCTTAACCCTATGGGTCCCTACAATAACATTCTCATAATAGAATGGATTAGTGAGAGGTACATGTACTGTCTTCATTGGGATATGTTTTTGGCAGTTATCCGAAAAAGCTAAAAAATCCCCTCAAATCTTTCACTTTGCAGCACCTTATCTCCCACATAACATTAGGCACCAAGAAAACACACCCTAAATATGAAAGCCAAGGGTCCGCTGAACAGTTTGATGCCCATTGTGCATAGGATCAGCACTGTATCTGGCATTTAGAGACCCCATAAGGAAGTTAGTGCATAGAGATTGCCCCAGAGGTCTCTTTAGCCACTGAAAATTCTACATGTTTACTGTATTTTTTTGTGGGGTAAAAACACAAAAAAATACATTGTCTCCCCTATATACCTGAAAGTCTCATCAAATCTTCAACTTTAAAGCACCTTATCCCCCACATAACATTAGGTACCAGGAAAAGGCAGTTAGTGCATTCACATTACATGGCATATAAATCAGACAGTGTATTTTTTGGTGTTGGAAATAAATGTGGTAGAAGTAGAGAATAAGCAAGTTGACCCCAGAAAACCTCATATTTTCAGAAAAAACATATTGTGCCTAATGTAAAATGGGTAAATATGTCTTTGTATGGCAAAGCACCAAACTGCAATGCTAAGCTAAATGTAGCAAAAGTATTTATGTAATATCTCAAAGCTTGCATCTTACCCTATTCTATATCCTACATTTTGTAATGTATCAACATAAAACATTCTAAAATTTGAATATATAAACGCTCAGCCTTACTGCTCACACGGCACGATGCGCCAATCCCCAACAGCCCACCGCTTGGCTTTTTTGGAATATCGCAAGAAAAGAGGAGAGCACCTTCACGCAGATGAACTGCTTCAGCCTTTATTCAAACCACACGACATGTTTCGGGCTGTATCAAGCCCTTTCTCAAGTGTAACTAGTTAACAACAGAGTGAACATTTGAACCCATAGCCCCACCTCCTAAGCACTAAGGTCCATAATTAGAAAAATACTGTATAGAAAATCCTTAGATGATCCATCCTTTGTGCACAGAAAACTGTGAAAAAATATTAAAATCAGAAAATCACCAATTAAACATACATATACCAGGGTGCTTGGGACTGCACATCACCATGCCTACCGAATAAGCACCATGTATAACAAATAGCACGATAAAAACTATTATAAAAACAATCTTACCCTTATATTTATGTAGCTACCATTTCTGGTAAATAAGATTTTCAAAGCCTGCAAAAAGATAACACATATATAGATCCATCAGTGTATAGATAAGCTAAAGAATTTCATAGAAAAGGTTTTAAACTCCAAGCGTCATTAAGCCCATCTGGCACCAATGTACTGAGTTTCTTTATCCATTTACCTTCACACTTTAAGAGCTCTTTCTTTCGATCGCTACCCCTCAATTTTAAAGTCACTTCATCTAAGACACACCATCTAAGTTGTGCTACATTATGCTTATGTTCCATAAAGTGTCAAGATACTTGTGTGTCAGTTTGTGTATTAGCTTTAAAGTTCCTAATATTCCCTTTATGCTCTTGAATTCTTAATTTTACCTCTCTTGTGGTTTGACCCACATAGCCCAAACCACACGGGCATTTCAATAGGTAGACCACATATGAGGAATTACACGTTGCATAGATTTTTAAAGGGATCTCGTACCCTTTTGTTGGATGATGTATAACTTTACCTCTCATTATTGCGGAGCAGCAGTTACAATTTAGACAGGAGAAAGTACCTATTTTGGGCATACTTTTAAATCTTGGTCTCTCTAGTCTGGTGTCAGAAGGACATAAAATGTCTTTTATTGTAGAACCCCGTTTATAACAGAACAGGGGAGTATCTTGAAACAATTTACCAAAGTGTTTGTCATTTTGTATCAAAGGCCAGTACTTATGGATCACACTCTGTACCTTACTGCTATGTTGGTTAAAAGTAGAAACAAAAGTTATTCTCTGATTATTTTGCCTCTTATTTTTACTACATAACAAATCATTTCTATCCAATTTATCTACTTCATTGATTGCAGTCTGTATTTTGCATCTCTTATACCCTCTTTCAGCAAATCTCTCTACAAGCCCAGTTTTTATTCCTCATATTTCTCTGGACGTGAAGAGATCCTTTTTAACCGCATAAACTGCCCTTTGGGTATTGCACGCATTACTTTTGGATTATGATAACTTTTAGCATGTAACAAATTGTTTCTATCCACTGTTTTTCTATACAGGTCTGTCTGCAATATGCCATTATGCAAGGATATCTTCACATCCAAGAAATTTAATTCTGACCTAGACCACTCGTACGTGAATTTAATAGTATTATGGCTTCCATTAGCCTCACTCATCATTTCATGCAGCATCTCTAGCGAACCTTTCCAAAACAAAAGAATATCATCCACATACCTAAAATATGTGTGTATAAAGTGACAAAAAGGTGCTTTTTCCAAAAAGAATACTTTTTCTAAATGGTTGACAAAAATATTAGCAAAAGACGGCGCGACCATCGCCCCCATTGACGTACCTTGTGTCTGCCAATAATAGTCACCTTCAAAGTTAAAGTAATTCCTAGTTAGGACCATGTTAAGACAATCAAGTATAAAGTAGATTTTTTGATTGGCCAGATTGGTTTCAAGTAATGTTTCCTCTATATATACCATACCTTCTTCATGGGGGATAGAAGTATAGAGGCTTTGAATATCTATACCACACAGAATCAAATCTGGTGGTACTGGTCCCATCTGCTGTAATCTGACTAACAGGTCTGTTGTGCCCTTCAAGCATATATTGACTTTTTGTACTTCCTTCTGTAAATAAAAATTAACATATTTTGATAAAGGTTCCAAAACAGACCCTATGCCAGAGACTATCGGCCTCCCAGGGGGGTTTTCCAAAGTTTTATGTATTTTTGGTAAAAAATATAGAACAGGGACCCGTGGATGTGTAGTCGTAAGGAATTCCCTCTCAACATTATCAATTATGGCATTCAACCACGCTTCATTAACCATCATATCAACCTCTTTTTTGATTTTACCTGAAGGGTCATTGGCTATAGGGGCATAATGTCCTGGTATATTTAGTTGTCTAAGGGCCTTTTTATTTACAGAAGGAAGTACAAAAGGTCAATATATGCTTGAAGGACACAACAGACCTGTTAGTCAGATTACAGCAGATGGGACCAGTACCGCCAGATTTGATTCTGTGTGGTATAGATATTCAAAGCCTCTATACTTCTATCCCCCATGAAGAAGGTATGGTATATATAGAGGAAACATTACTTGAAACCAATCTGGCCAATCAAAAAATCTACTTTATACTTCATTGTCTTAACATGGTCCTAACTAGGAATTACTTTAACTTTGAAGGTGACTATTATTGGCAGACACAAGGTACGTCAATGGGGGGCGATGGTCGCGCCGTCTTTTGCTAATATTTTTGTCAACCATTTAGAAAAAGTATTCTTTTTGGAAAAAGCACCTTTTTGTCACTTTATACACGCATATTTTAGGTATGTGGATGATATTCTTTTGTTTTGGAAAGGTTCGCTAGAGATGCTGCATGAAATGATGAGTGAGGCTAATGGAAGCCATAATACTATTAAATTCACGTACGAGTGGTCTAGGTCAGAATTAAATTTCTTGGATGTGAAGATATCCTTGCATAATGGCATATTGCAGACAGACCTGTATAGAAAAACAGTGGATAGAAACAATTTGTTACATGCTAAAAGTTATCATAATCCAAAAGTAATGCGTGCAATACCCAAAGGGCAGTTTATGCGGTTAAAAAGGATCTCTTCACGTCCAGAGAAATATGAGGAATAAAAACTGGGCTTGTAGAGAGATTTGCTGAAAGAGGGTATAAGAGATGCAAAATACAGACTGCAATCAATGAAGTAGATAAATTGGATAGAAATGATTTGTTATGTAGTAAAAATAAGAGGCAAAATAATCAGAGAATAACTTTTGTTTCTACTTTTAACCAACATAGCAGTAAGGTACAGAGTGTGATCCATAAGTACTGGCCTTTGATACAAAATGACAAACACTTTGGTAAATTGTTTCAAGATACTCCCCTGTTCTGTTATAAACGGGGTTCTACAATAAAAGACATTTTATGTCCTTCTGACACCAGACTAGAGAGACCAAGATTTAAAAGTATGCCAAAAATAGGTACTTTCTCCTGTCTAAATTGTAACTGCTGCTCCGCAATAATGAGAGGTAAAGTTATACATCATCCAACAAAAGGGTACGAGATCCCTTTAAAAATCTATGCAACGTGTAATTCCTCATATGTGGTCTACCTATTGAAATGCCCGTGTGGTTTGGGCTATGTGGGTCAAACCACAAGAGAGGTAAAATTAAGAATTCAAGAGCATAAAGGGAATATTAGGAACTTTAAAGCAAATACACAAACTGACACACAAGTATCTTGACACTTTATGGAACATAAGCATAATGTAGCACAACTTAGATGGTGTGTCTTAGATGAAGTGACTTTAAAATTGAGGGGTAGCGATCGAAAGAAAGAGCTCTTAAAGTGTGAAGGTAAATGGATAAAGAAACTCAGTACATTGGTGCCAGATGGGCTTAATGACGCTTGGAGTTTAAAACCTTTTCTATGAAATTCTTTAGCTTATCTATACACTGATGGATCTATATATGTGTAGGGACCCATAGGAACTAAACTTCCTATGGCTTTAGCCCTACACTGTGCTATCTGCTGTTACTGAGCAGATTGTAATGTTGCCACTTTAGTTATGTGTCACTATGCACTTATTGGCCCTTAGTTAGGATGACCACTTCCTGCACACTGTAATATAGTGATTTGCAGGGGGCGGGCACTTCCTCTTTGGCATTCCTATCCTTCAGAACAGGTTGCACATTGAGCCTGGGTTCTCAACTGGGCCCAGAAGTCTGTGCCCTAGAGGAAGCCAATCCATCTAGTGATTCTAAGTCGGGGATCAGGGACCCCGTGAATGAGGTGTAGTCATTTGCAGGTTAGACTCTGTTATAGCAGCTTTAGGAGTGTGACTTAGTTCAGGGCTATTTAGTATGAGCAGCTATACGCTCCCACATAGGAGACTATAGAGGGTTTAGTACCCCCAAGGCTCTGCTGCCTTACTGTAGGGACCGCAGTGTCAGACATAGGATTTAGGCTGTTATTAACCCCTGAACCACCGTCGCTGTAGGGATCCGGTCCAGATAAAGCAGACACTACCTTTGGGACTCCTGGCTATCCCCTATACCTATCTCCACAGTGGTGCCATACTATTCTTGCTATCTGCAACTGCATTTGACATTTATGTGCTATTCTACCTCAAAGCTGTGAGTATTAACCCTGCATATGCTGTGTACCATCAATAAACCAAGTTCTAGTTCAATGCAAAAGAACCTCTGGCGTCCATAATTACTTATATACACGTTGTGGCAGTAGAGAGTTGTAGTTCTGCAACACCTCTCAAGTGTAATTCTTCCGTTTTGCGAAGGCCCAGCCTGTGTGTTGGAGTCACATGTGCCCGTGCTCATACCTACTAGCCGGTACTGGCAATTATTAGCAAGAATAGGGTTACATTTATGGCGCCCAACGTGGGGCCCTTATTGCACACTGCCATGTATTATCTTTATTAAAGTGACTGACAAGCGCTTTTGCAGCTACGGACTCACTAAAGCAAAGCGCCTGATTTTTGAAATAATACCTGTATAAAAGGCCGTGGGTTCGGTTTGAGGTTCTTCCCGAATGTCCCATGTGCCTAGACTACTAAAACTGTATTTTGTGATTTTCGCGCCTATCTCCTACTCCACGCTGCAAGCTGTGGGCGCCGCCATATTTGGCGCGAAGTAAACCGCCGCCATCTTGGTAAAGGAGACGCGCGCTGCAGAAACCGCCGCCCATCACCCCAGTCACGTGGGGGAAGGCAGCCAATCAAGTGCGGTTCTGTAGGGAGGTGCCCGGACATGATGTCACGAGCGCCATTTTGTGCCAGACTTGCTGAGAGTGCGGACGCATCTCAGATAGCTCTTGCAGCATCGCTACCTGACTTAGCTAAGAAAGCCTTTAACAGCTTCCAAAGCTTTTACAGCGCTCAGTCCACACCTACCAAACACAGCGGCTGCTGTTGTGGACATTTCACTGTGGCGGATACTACCTCCAGGACCCCACAGCATCTGTACCCAGATAACAAAATGGCGGACGCCGGCTGGGACGGATGGGAGGAGTTGGATATGCCCCGGGTAAAGTATCCCTTTTCATTCCGGGAGCCCGACAAAGTAAAGCTTGAGCCCAGATACACATGGGCAGGGAACTTTGGCATAAGGGTGATACGGGACAACATCCACCTAGTAACCCCTTACTGTGGGAAGTGCGGGCAAGCGCTTATAAAGGAGTTTGACAAATTTAGCTCCATCTGCCCCCATTGCTCAAAGGAGTGCTGGAATGGCCCCTTCAATGTTGTTGTGGAGCCAGAGGACAGTGAACCAGCCTCCTCAGTGGTCTCAGCCCTGGACAGCGTGTCTCTCAAGGCCATCGCCGCCACAGACACAGAGATTAAAGGGGAAGCTACCCCTCCAGTGGATACTACTGAGCCACCTATAGAGCCACCCACAGAGCCTAAAAAAGAGTCTGTTACAGCGCTTGAATGTGCGCCTATTACTGGACTGTCTCCAAGCCACCTACGCAAACCTTCCTATACTATTGCGAGGAAAAAGGGCACATTTCCCATGTCAGTGTCCGAGGTTTATGGGAGCCAGCCAGGGGAAGGCCCATTCATCATGGGGTCCTCCGACTCCGATGTGGCTGAAAACAAGCCACCCGCCAGGGGGAGGGGTCGCGGCCGTGGCTCCTCCAGACCATCACCTACTCTGGGGGTATCACCTTCAGGAAGTGTGCTTGATACTCCTGCAGAACAATCTGCCCCAGAGTCAGTTCCAGGATGGGGAGATCAGGATGACCCCCCAGAGACTCAACAAATCGACACTACCGCTACAACCAGCACCAAGGTAGGCCCTTCAAGTGAGAGGCACCTTGCCATCTGACGGTTTCCAGATGTGGATGAGAGTACCTTTTGGGTCCTCCCCGGTAGAGCAAACCCAGAAGTCTTCCGCACAGTCTCCCGGGTGCAACGGATAATAAATTTCCGGGTTCGAGACCTGTACGGATACTTCATGCCATATGCACCTGAGTGGGTGTTTGATAAAGTGGATCGACACCTGGAGGAGTGGTTGTACGGGGAGTTATGTCGCCGCGAGGATATCGGGCCGGCTGGCTTGTTCCACGCAAACCCAAAGAAAAGAGAAAAAGATCTCACCTATTTGTGCGACACTGTAAATGAGTGGTGGTACGGCCGTACCATCATGAAGCATTTCGTTAAAAGCTGCGGCAAATACAGCAAGGAGAAGCACTTCTGCATCAATGCGTTGCTCCCCAGCGGTGCTCGCATAGACAAACCGCATCCAAGGTACTATATCTCCTACGAGGACACTGTTGAGAGGTTTGGGACCCTAGTCTGAATACCCACAGTGGCTCTAGGATGCCTGGATAATCTTCATTATTGGGAACCTTTTCCCTTAAAGATTTTGCTGGACTCACTCATATGAGTTAGAGACTTGCACCATATCTCCTTTGTTGCCCCAAAGTTGTTGGGCTGTGTAATTTTCATTTTTTCTCCTAAGAGACTAATTTGAGCTTTGTAAATAGTTGGCTCTAAAAAAAAAAAGACTGCTGAGCCCCCACCACAACATAACTTCTATTTTGACTTGCCTATCAAGGTGGGACTTACTACCTCTTCTCATATCCTACAAAGTGCATAGAATTGGCACTCTATGAACACTGGGCTAGGGTGGGATGAGATGCACAGACTGAAGAATGGTTTTTGGTGGGGCCAGTTGATTAAAGTTTGCACTTACATGTTTGCACTGCTAAGATGTGCTTTATATGATTTTTCCTTTTCAGAAAAACCCAACCGGGGTTGTGTAACGAACTATGTAAAACCTCACCACAATCTAAGCAAGTGCCTGGGTGGGCCTGATGGCAGCAGGACTCTCCCAAGTTGTAAGTGTGTGCCTGGGAAACCCTGAGCAGGGACAGGAGTTATCCCATGGTTCTCTAAGTATAGGCCTGAGTGTTCTCTGGTAGACACTCATGTGGGTTGTATATATGTTCCAGTAACGTAACAGTAACAGTTCACTATTGTGCCTTAACTATGCCTTTTCTTGCAGTATCCATTGTGTCGTGATAGATCTCAGGAGAGACTATCTGAAGCGGTTGTATGGAACTGTTTATTTTGCAATATTTTCAAACTAATGTTTTGATATATGTGTTTGCATTCTCTCTCCATTGCCGGGTCGGAATGGGTTTTCCCGGGGGAGAATGTAGGGACCCATAGGAACTAAGCTCCCTATGGCTTTAGCCCTACACTGTGCTATCTGCTGTTACTGAGCAGATTGTAATGTTGCCACTTTAGTTATGTGTCACTATGCACTTATTGGCCCTTAGTTAGGATGACCACTTCCTGCACACTGTAATATAGTGATTTGCAGGGTGTGGGCACTTCCTCTTTGGCATTCCTATCCTTCAGAACAGGTTGCACATTGAGCCTGGGTTCTCAACTGGGCCCAGAAGTCTGTGCCCTAGAGGAAGCCAATCCATCTAGTGATTCTAAGTCGGGGATCAGGGACCCCGTGAATGAGTCATTTGCAGGTTAGACTCTGTTATAGCAGCTTTAGGAGTGTGACTTAGTTCAGGGCTATTTAGTATGAGCAGCTATACGCTCCCACATAGGAGACTATAGAGGGTTTAGTACCCCCAAGGCTCTGCTGCCTTACTGTAGGGACCGCAGTGTCAGACATAGGATTTAGGCTGTTATTAACCCCTGAACCACCGTCGCTGTAGGGATCCGGTCCAGATAAAGCAGACACTACCTTTGGGACTCCTGGCTATCCCCTATACCTATCTCCACAGTGGTGCCATACTATTCTTGCTATCTGCAACTGCATTTGACATTTATGTGCTATTCTACCTCAAAGCTGTGAGTATTAACCCTGCATATGCTGTGTACCATCAATAAACCAAGTTCTAGTTCAATGCAAAAGAACCTCTGGCGTCCATAATTACTTATATACACGTTGTGGCAGTAGAGAGTTGTAGTTCTGCAACACCTCTCAAGTGTAATTCTTCCGTTTTGCGAAGGCCCAGCCTGTGTGTTGGAGTCACATGTGCCCGTGCTCATACCTACTAGCCGGTACTGGCAATTATTAGCCAGAATAGGGTTACATATGTGTTATCTTTTTGCAGGCTTTGAAAATCTTATTTACCAGAAATGGTAGCTACATAAATATAAGGGTAAGATTGTTTTTATAATAGTTTTTATCGTGCTATTTGTTATACATGGTGCTTATTCGGTAGGCATGGTGAGCACCCTGGTAGATGTATGTTTAATTGGTGATTTTCTGATTTTAATATTTTTTCACAGTTTTCTGTGCACAAAGGATGGATCATCTAAGGATTTTCTATACAGTATTTTTCTAATTATGGACTTTTTTAAATTGATGGACTTTTCTATAAATATTTTGTAAAAGGAAATATATGGTGATCTAAAGTAATTTGGTTGGATATTTGCAAGCACTAATTAGTGCTTAGGAGGTGGGGCTATGGGTTCAAATGTTCAATGTTAACTGTTGTTAACTAGTTACACTTGAGAAAGGGCTTGATACAGCCCGAAACATGTCGTGTGGTTTGAATAAAGGCTGAAGCAGTTCATCTGCGTGAAGGTGCTCTCCTCTTTTCTTGCGATAAAACACTCTAAATATGAACGCCAGGGGCCTACTGAACAGTTTGATGCCCAATATACACAGATTTACCAAACTATGTGGGGTACAGGGGCACCAGATGGAAATAGTGCAATGAATTCTCACTTCTGACGCTCTGAACGCTGCAATATAAGCTATGGGTATGTGCATTATGTGCCATAAGATCCCCTAACAGTACGGAGACCCTAGAAAACTATACATTTTCCGAAAGTACACATTCTGACAAAACAAAAATGGGTAAATACATCTTTCTACTGCAAACTAACAAACTACAAAGCTATGCTAAACTGGACAGTTTTTATGAAATTCTGAAAATGGTCACAAAGCTTGCACTTTACCCCATTATGCTTACCTCCCAACATTTGAAAATTACAAAGTGGGACAAAAGATCTTCCACACGCAGTGCAGCAAAATTTTTTGGCATGCCCACTATGGGGGCACGCCAATTTCACAAAACACACCCCTTTTACATGGAACAATGGCAGTATCAGACACACAAATTCTGTAGCCCAAGCTACTTGGGCTACTTGGGAATGCTTGTTGCACAAGCTGTAAATACCACCATCACTTAACAGCATGTTTTATGGATAATGATGGGTGCAGGGAGTTGTAGCTAAATAATAGGAGCTGCAGAATGTATTTTAGATAATGATGGGTGCGGGGAGTTTTCACACCACAGCAGTGATGCCTCCAAGACCAGTCGACTGACTAAATCCAACAGGCAAAATCAAACACTGCAACTTGCTGTGCCATCTTGTGCCCAATGGATGAATTATTTGCACTTTGTTTTGTTGCAGATAATAGGAATGGGGCTTTTCTTTGTGGTTCTGATCGGCTATTGGATATGTAAAGTGTGCAATAAGTGCTGTAACGGGCCCTGCTGCAAGGAGTGCTGTGAGCAGACGGACCTGCAGGACGAAACGATTAAAACCTTTACAGCGAAAGCCTGGAATCAGGCAGAGGGAAAAAACAAACAGTTTGTACAGACAAAGCTCAACCAATATTTTTCTCAGAGGCAAATGGATGAAGTTATCACAGATTGACGCATCGAAAATATCGTGTCTGAATTTGAAGATGAGATACATGAATTATGGGGACAATCTCCAACCCCCGGTCCAGCTAGTTCTATAGGAAACCCTGGGGTTTTAAATGACCTGCCCCTAAGTGGTGAGAATGCCCAGGGGAGCAGTGGGGGTGCCCAGGGGAGCAGTGGGGGTGCCCAGGGGAGCAGTGGGGATGCCCAGGGGAGCAGTGGGGATGCCCAGGGGAGCAGTGGGGGTGCCCAGGGGAGCAGTGGGGATGCCCAGGGGAGCAGTGGGGGTGCCCAGGGGAGCAGTGGGGATACCCAGGGGAGCAGTGGGGGTGCCCAGGGGAGCAGTGGGGGTGGTGCTTCTTCTGTTGCCCCAGGGTTGACTGATCCAGCAGGGCAAAGTGTGAGAACTTCCAGAGCTTTCAACCCTAGAACAAACTCTGCTGCTTACTAAATCCCCAATCCCCGCCTCCCCCGCCATTCCCCCATCTCCCCATCCCCCCGATGTCAACAACCCGCTCTTAGCTATCATCACCCCGCCCAATGACATCATTTCTCCGCCTCCTCTATCTTATCTGCATATTATCCGCCCACTCCCCGCCGCTGTGTGCCGGCTATGGGGGAACAACTTCTTTTTACAAGTAAAGGTACAGTGGGAGAACGTAGCGCTACCTGGGGTATAAAGGCACTTAGTAGGGGGCATTTATCCCAACCAGGTGGGACTGTCACTTTAACAGAGTGGCCTCGCTGGTTAGCCAGTCGGTATTTCTGTAGTTAGTAAGCCGGTATTTCTGTAGTTAGTAAGCCGGTATTTCTGTAGTTAGTAAGACCAACCCACATGTACCGAGGGGGATTTTGCTGTATTACTGCCTATTGCATTTTTCTCTTTTCAATATAAAGTTTATTACTGTTGCACATATATGTGTGTATTTTATTTCCCAGTGGGACCCCCGGGGGTGTATCCATTAGGGCCACTAGGGGGGGACACTGCGCTATGGAGGTTTCCAAGTCTCTCCCACATTTCCCATCTGTGCCTGAGGGTAAGTGCCCTGTGTGTGCCGGGAGGGATCTGGCTAAGGCAGGGAGCCAACAAAGGGTTACAGTCATCTGCCTGCAAAGCTCGGGGCAACTAAGTGCAATTAATGTAAAGTCTTTATTTTTTTTCTCAAATTCGAATATACAGATTATATAAATTTGGTCCGGGATCCGGTACAATCTGTCATGAAGAACTGTGCAACATAGTAACAAAGTTAGGCTAAAAAAACACCCACATCCATCAAGTTCAACCTTAATATATATATATATAAAATATAAAGAAAGGAGGGGGGGCGTGGCCAACTGCAAAACAAGATGGACGCGTAGCGCTGGAGCTCCACTGCAGACCTGTGGGAAAAAGTTAGAGACCGCAGTAATAATGGGCAAACATGGTAAAACAAAAGAGCAAATGAAAGATGACCCTAAGATGCGTAAGCTTACCGAGTCGCAGAAACTCTTAAAAAAGTTCCTGATGACGATGGAGACGAACGGTGCGCACAAAGGCCTAGTGCGGCGCGAGGGAGAGACTCCGACGGGGACTCCTCCGTTTCTGAACAAAATACAATTACATACTTAAAGACTCAACCAACGAAGCGAGACCTTGCAGAACTAGCGCAGCAAATTAAGGAAACACTTAAAGAGGAGGGAGCAGAAATAGCAGCGCTACTCATCAGAGCTGCTGAAAATGACACGAAACTAGAAGCGGTGGAGACATCGGTGGAATCACTTGTGACGGTGACACAAATGCAAGGTAAAACCCTTATCCTTTCCCGCTTAGATTACTGCAATCTCCTACTAACCGGCCTCCCAGACTCCCACCTCTCTCCCCTGCAATCAATCTTAAACTCTGCTGCCAGGATCCTCCTGCTCTCTCCTCAATTAAGCTCACTAGCATGGCTGCCTGTCAAGCAAAGGAGCTTACAGAATCCTTCTGCTGACATTCACAGCCCCTCTGCTCCTCACTACATTCCCTCACTGGTCTCCCTGCTCCTCACTATATTCCCTCACTGGTCTCCCTGCTCCTCACTACATTCCCTCACTGGTCTCCCTGCTCCTCACTACATTCCCTCACTGGTCTCCCTGCTCCTCACTCCATTCCCTCACTGGTCTCCCTGCTCCTCACTACATTCCATCACTGGTCTCCCTGCTCCTCACTATATTCCCTCACTGGTCTCCCTGCTCCTCACTACATTCCCTCACTGGTCTCCCTGCTCCTCACTCCATTCCCTCACTGGTCTCCCTGCTCCTCACTCCATTCCCTCACTGGTCTCCCTGCTCCTCACTCCATTCCCTCACTGGTCTCCCTGCTCCTCACTACATTCCCTCACTGGTCTCCCTGCTCCTCACTACATTCCCTCACTGGTCTCCCTGCCCCTCACTACATTCCCTCACTGGTCTCCCTGCCCCTCACTACATTCCCTCACTGGTCTCCCTGCCCCTCACTACATTCCCTCACTGGTCTCCCTGCCCCTCACTACATTCCCTCACTGGTCTCCCTGCTCCTCACTACATTCCCTCACTGGTCTCCCTACATGTTCCTGGTCGTCTCCTCCGCTCCTCTCAGAGCTTCTGTCTCTTAACATCATCCACACCCACTGCGCTTTCTCGGCTTAACCCTTTCTATCTCGCTGCCCCTTCCCTCTGGAACTCTATCCCTGAATCCCTCCGTAGGGAACACTCACTAACTCTCTTTAAGAAAAGACATTATTTTGCCCAGTCCTGCACTTAAGGGCAAATGCCCATACCTGATGCACTCTTACCTTCCAGTTTGTGCCTGTATGTTACCCAACCACTCAGATTGTAAGCTCTACGGGGCAGGGACCTCCTTCCATTGACTTTGACAGGGAATATTTTCAAACTGCTGCCGCACTTACAGCTTTGAAGCTACACCCCCCAAACTTGAAAAACATAATCATGGGTTCACCCCGAATGAAGCAGCAACATTTGTTGGATGACCCCAAAGTGGGAGGGGCCAACAACAGCCAATCAAATTTTAATCATTGACTTTAATGGGGAAATTGAAACTGCTGCCAATCTTACAGCTTTGAGGCCACACCCCCAAACTTGAATCACACAGTCATGGGCTCAGCCTGAATGAAAATAGGATGATTATTGGATGCCCAAAAGTGGGCGGAGCTGTGAACCGCCAATCAGATTTTACCTATTAATTTGGCGGAAACCCAACCTGCTGCCAGTCTCACAGTAATAACGTCGGGGTCCCCAAACTTTTTACACTTGGTCACTAGGGAACTGCAGTTTAAGTTATGAAAAGTGGGCGGAGCCACCAACAGCCAATCAAATTTCACCTATTGATTTTTATTGGTTTGATGCCAGATTTTCCAAACTTTGCATAGTCAGACACTGGGTGACTATGCATTTAAGATTTTTTTTTTTGTAAGTGGGTGGAGCCACCAACAGCCAATCAGATTTTACCTATTGACTCTAAATGGGGAAATTCAACCTGCTGCCATTCTCACAGTATTAATACCAGGGTCCCCAAACTTTTCACAGTTGGTCACTAGAGGACTACAGTTTTAGTTTTGGAAAAGTGGGCGGGGCCACAAACAGCCAATCAGATTTCACCTATTGAATTTTATTGGTTTGATGCCAGAGTTCGCAAACTTTGCATAGTCACTGCGTGACTTGTACTCAAGGTTAGAAAAAGTGGGCAGGGCCGCCAAAAGCCAATCACATTTCTTTCATTGTTTTCAGTGGGAAAATTTTAACTGCTGCCATTCTCACATGTCAGGGTCCCCAAACTTTGCACAGTTTGTCACTAGGTGACTATGTTCCAAGTTTAGAAAAGTGGGTGGGGCCAACAACAACCAATTAGATTTCACCTATTGATTTTTATTGGTTTGATGCCAGATTTTCCAAACTTTGCATAGTCAGTCACTGGGTGACTATGCATTCAAGGTAAGAAAAAGTGGGCGGAGCCACCAACAGCCAATCAGATTTTACCTATTGACTCTAAATGGGGAAATTCAACCTGCTGCCATTCTCACAGTAATAACACCCGGGTCCCCAAACTTTGCAGAGTTGGTCACTAGAGGAGTACAGTTTTAGTTTTGAAAAAGTAGGCGGGGCCACCAACAGCCAATCAGATTTCACCTATTGAATTTTATTGGTTTGATGCCAGAGTTCGTAAACTGCGTGACTTTGTACCCAAGGTTAGAAAAAGTGGGCAGGGCCGCTAAAAGCCAATCACATTTCTTTCATTGTTTTCAGTGGGAAAATTTTAACTGCTGCCATTCTCACATGTTTAATGTCAGGGTCCCCAAACTTTGCACAGTTTGTCACTGGGTGACTATGTTCCAAGTTTAGAAAAGTGGGTGGGGCCAACAACAACCAATTAGATTTCACCTATAGACTTCATATGTTTAAATTTAAACTGCTGCCATTCTTTAAATATTAATACGAAGGTCTCCAAACTTTGCAGAGCTAGTCACCTGGTAACTGCAGTTCAGAGTTAGAAAAAGTGGGTGGAGCCAACAACAGCCAATCAGATTTTACCTATTGATTTTCAATGGGAACTTCAACCTGCTGCCATTCTCACAGTATTAACACCAGGGTCACTAGGGGACTGCAATTTTAAGTTTTAAAAAGTGGGTGGAGCCACCAACAGCCAATCAGACTTCACCTATTGAATTTTTTTGGTTTATATCTAAAATGTTGCTTTGCTCACACTATTTATGTCAGGGTTCCCAAACAAGTGGGAGGAGCCACCAACAGCCAATCCATTTCCACCCATTAGATTTCCTTGGTTTATATTTCAACTGATGCCATTATTTAAATATTAATTCCAGGGTTGTTAAAGTTTCCAGAGTTAGTCACTGGGTATTTGCCATTCAAAGTTAGAAAAAAGTGGGCGGAGCCACCAACAGCCAATAACATTTCACCTATTTACTTTCAATGGTGAAGTGTAAAATGCTGTCAGCCTCACAATGAATGCCTGAGTCCCCAAAATTTGCAATGTTGGTCACTGGGGGACTGCAGTTCAAAACTAGGAAAAGTAGGTTGGGCCACTAACAGCCAATCAGATTCCATCCATTGAATTTTATTGGTTTAAATTTAAAATGCTGTCATTCTCAAACTATTTATGCCAGGGTGCCCACTGTTTGTCACTGGGTGACTTCCAGTCAAGGTTAGAAAAAGTGGGCGGAGCCACCAATCACAATTCACCTATTGACTTTTATTGGTGTAATTGCTGCCGTTCTTTAACTATTAATCCAAGGGTCCGTAAACTTCGCAGAGTTAGTCACTGGGTAACTGCAGTTCCAGGTTAGAAAAAGGGGGTGGAGCCACCAGCCGCCAATCAGATGTCGTTGACTTTCAGTGGGGAAATTTAAGTTGCTGCTATTCAGACACTATTAAAACCAGGGTCCCCAAACTTTGCACAGTGGTTTTTACTGTATAACTGGGGTCCATGGTCAGAGAAAGTGGGCAGAGCCCATTCAGTGACTTCATGTTTTTCAACCCAACATGAAGTTTGTTCTCAAACTTCCCTTTCTAGTTTATTATATCACTCTCTGTGTGTACTTTTGTATTCTGTAAAACTGTACAGCGCTGCGTACCCTTGTGGCGCTTTATAAATAAAGTTATACATACACACATACATACATACAAAACAATACAAGCCTTAACTAGATGGGTGGAAGAGCCTACGCAGTTAAAGCAAACAGTAATGGCAATATTTAACTTTGTACTTAATAGGCCTGAAGCCACCGAGATTCACATTGAGTGAATACATAGGGCCCTGCGGCCCAAAGGGTTGGCATCAGACAGGCCTAGAGATGTAATATGCTGCCTCTTACACTTTACCGGCAAGGAGGAAATCCTCACTAAAGCTAGACAACTAAAAAACATAACGCATGGTAATGCAGAGATTGTAATCCTTCAGGACCTCTCTTGGTTTACTTTACAGCAGAGACGTATGTTGAAACCGCTCACTGGTATTCTTAAGGAAAAGAAGATTTTATTTAGATGGGGATACCCATTCAATATACAGGCCACAATTGCAGGGAAACTACATGTGCTTGCATGCCCAGACGACATCCAACCCTTCCTGCAGGCCAGCAACGCACCAGGTATATCTCTCACAGAATGGATAAAATTTGCCTCCCAGCAGAGAATTCTGGACCGAAGTCTCTACTCCTAAAGCATAGAGAAAATGGCCGCGACAGATTACGGATAAAAATGGGGACCAGATGGAAACCTCAGAACCTGGATGACTCTGGTAACTATAAGGAATATCAAAACAGCAGACACTGCCTGCTTATTATGCCCACACTTAGGGGCTGATTTACTTACCCACGAACGGGTCGAATGGAGTCCGATTGCGTTTTTTTCGTAATGATCGGTACTTTGCGATTTTTTTGTATGTTTTGCGTTTTTTTCGGATTCTTTACGAATTTTTCGGATCCAATACGATTTTTGCGTAAAAACGCGAGTTTTCCTATCCATTACGAAAGTTGCGTAAAAAGTTGCGCATTTTGCGTAGCGTTAAAACTTACGCGAAAAGTTGCGCATTTTTCGTAGCGTTAAGTTTTAACGCTACGAAAAATGCGCAACTTTTCGCGTAAGTTTTAACGCTACGAAAAATGCGCAACTTTTCGCGTAAGTTTTAACGCTACGCAAAATGCGCAACTTTTTACGCAACTTTCGTAATGGATACGAAAAACTCGCGTTTTTACGCAAAAATCGTATTGGATCCGAAAAATTCGTACAGAATCCGAAAAAATCGCAAAACATACGAAAAAGTCGCAAAATATTCGTTTTCAAGTCGGAACTTTTCCAATTCAGGTCGGATTCGTGGGTTAGTAAATCAGCCCCTTAATATTATGGCTTAAGCCCGCGGTGCCTGGATCTGAACCAAGGGACAAAACATTACCCACTAAGGCTATGCAGAAACCTGGAAAGCATACCCACCCCCCCAGTAATAGATGGGAATACTACAATGCGCGCCTATAACAAAGAGGCAGCATTAATCCCATTCCTGGTAATGTGCATTAAAAAGTATAAATATGCTGTTTATGGCCGGACCGGAACCAATCCGGCCAAATTACAAAATTGTTATGTGATAGATATACATGTATATAGTTCTTGGCACAACCTTTTCTCTGGTTGGTTATCTCGGTGTGGCACTCTCAATACTTTAAGTTGGTATAAACAAATGTGGTATAGTAACACTCACCTTGATATGTATGATGGCGGATAACTTGAAAATTGTGTCCTTGAATGTGAATGTCTTGAACATTCCTGAAAAAAGGAAACAAATAGTTAACATTATGAGAAAACAGAAGGGTGATATAGTTATTATGCAAGAATCACACTTTAGAAAAGAAGCCCCCCCAATGCATAAACTGGGCACCTACTCACAATGGTTTTACAGTAATAATCCCACACAGAAAACAAAAGGAGGAGCCATAGCTATTAAGAACACAATTGACTTTAAAATACAGGCAATACTATCAGACCAAAATGGGAGATTTTTTAGTAATTAAAGGCCTACTATATCACACTGTATACACCATAGGAAGTGTTTATGTACCCAACGTAAAACAAGGAAAATTCTTCTCGCAAACTGATAAACTTTGCGGAAGGGGTTACAGTGCTTGGAGGGGATCTGAATTTGGCTCTTAACCCAGTGTTAGACTCATCTAAAGGTACATCCAGCTCCCCCATCCAAACTAGAAAAGAGGTAAACAGAAAGCTGCAAACACTCCGATTGATAGACTCATGGAGATTCCTTAATCCCTCCTCCAGGCAATACTCCTTTTATTCCCATGCCCAAAATGGATACTCACAAATCGATTATATATTTATCTCCCAATACCACCTCCAACAGCTCCAACAAGCCACCATTGGCAATATCATGTGGTCGGATCACGCAGCAATGTCTGTAACTATCCAGACTATAAAAAAAACCAAGTATGTATGGAACTGGAGGCTAAATGATAATTTACTAAAGGACCCTGACTGTAAAACAGAAATCCAGTCTACTATAGAGGAGTATAAAAAATAATGTAATAGCAGACCCTTCTATCCACCAAAGCAAATGGTTAGCCCTCAAATGCTTACTTAGGGGAATTTTAATTAAACATGGCACTCGACTTAAAAAGCAAAGACAAAGTGCTATAGAAAAACTGATTACAGAGATTAAGCAATTAGAATTGCAACACCAGCAGAACCTAGACAGTGAGAATCTAAAAGCCTTAAGCAACAAAAGACTTGAGCTAAAACAATACCTGAATGCCCAAATGAAATTTGCAATGACCAGGCTATTTGGAAATAAATCAGGGAAACTCTTAGCTAGAGCTCTAAAAGACAAACAAATAAACATACACAAAATTAAAAATATGAAAGGTGAAATGCAAGTTATCCCTGACAAAATAGCATTAGCCTTTAAAAATTTTTATGAATGCTTATACAATCTACCGCAAAAGACCAACAAAGACACGCTACAGGCCAAGATCAAAGAATACATAGCAAAATATTCTCTTCCTAAACTAGAGGCCACCACTCTAGAGAATCTATGTGCACCCTTTCAAACCCAGGAAATAATATTAGCTATTAAACAAACACAACCACATAAGGCTTCACAAACCAGTTTTACAAACAATATGCCACATCCCTCACCCCTCTCTTCCTAAGTTTTATCAACGAAATAGGCCAAACTCAACCACTAAATAAAGAATTCCTAGCGGCCCATATTTCAGTAATACACAAACAGGGTAAAGACCCTACTTGCTGCAGTAGCTATAGACCAATATCTCTACTTAATACTGATCTTAAACTATTCACGAAAATTATAGCTACAAGACTTAGCCTCCTACTCCCCACCTTGGTACATAGGGATCAAGTAGGCTTCATGAAAGGAAGAGAGGGAAAGGAGAACACGATGGAAATTCTACACCTAATTGCTATAGCCCAAAAGCAGCATATACCTTCTCTGCTCCTCTCAACAGATGCAGAGAAGGCATTTGATAGAGTCAGCTGGACATTTTTGAAACACATGTTAGAAGGTTTAGGCCTGACCAACACCTTTAGAGACAAAATAATGGCGGTATATACTGAACCCATGGCCCAAATTAAAATTAATGGTATCAAGTCAGACCCTTTTTGTATAAGCAACGGGACAAGACAAGGTTGTCCACTGTCCTGTGTATGGAACATTTGTTGGTAGCAATTAGAGCAAATCAAGATGTTAAAGGGCTGACAGTAGGAACACATGAGTATAAAGCTGCGGTATTTGCAGATGACCTAATGATGTTTGTGACGAAACCACATATTTTTATGCCTAATATTATGAAAGAGATACAAATATATGGGGAAATCTCAAACTAACTAAGATTAATATGTCTAAATCAGAGGCACTACCCATTTCTATGCCTAAACAAATGGAAAAACTTTCCGTTCAATTGGCAAAAAGACAAGATTAAATATTTGGGAATATATATACCACAAAACCTAGGCAATATATACCTATACAATTATTAAACCCTAATTTCTACAATAGAGAGACTGCTTCAAAGATAGGACCTTAAACACTTCACATGGACAGGAAGGATCAGCATAATTAAAATGACAGTGCTACCTAAGATCCAATACCATTTTCAAACACTCCCTATCCATCTCCCCAAAAGTTTTTTCCAAACAATGGAATCCTCCATTAGCAGATTCATATGGTGCAAGAAACACCCCAGACTAAGGAAATCCATTCTATTTATGCCCAAAAGTGCAGGAGGCTTAAGTCTCCCAGACCTCACATCTTACTACCAAGCTACTTTATTGACCAAACTAACTGACCACTCACAAACTGCGATTACCAAACAATGGAAAACGCTAGCAAACTACTGGACAATAGAGATGTAGCGAACTGTTCGCCGGTGAACTAAGTCGCGGGAACATTGGGTGTTCGCGAACGCGCAAGTTTGTGAACTTTTCGCGTATGTTCGCAATTTGGGTTCGCGTGGCATTTTCCTGCTGCGTTTTTTCTCAGCCTAAAAATGCCGCGCAAGCCACACATGGCGTTTTTCAGCAAATCCCGTTTCCATGGTGCTAATAGCGCGAAAGAGCAAAAAACGCAGCGTATTTCCGCTAGGTCTGCCAGCTGCCTTTGCGATTTTACGCAACCCTGTGTCAACAAAGTATTTTTCAGAGAAATTTTTGCCCTTGATCCCCCTCCTGCATGCCGCTGTCCAGGTCGTGGCACCCTTTAAACAACTTTAAAATCAGTTTTCTGGCCAGAAATGACTTTTCTAGGTTTTAAAATTCGCCTTCCCATTGAAGTCTATGGGGTTCGCAAAGTTCGCGAATATTCGTGCTTTTTGGTGTAAGTTCGTGAACGCATTCGTGAACTTTTTTTTTGAGGTTCGCTACATCCCTACTGGACAACACTACCGATACAAAATATCCTTTGGAACAAAAACCTCCACGCTAAGTTATATACAGGCAACAACCCTCAGATTGAAGCTCAAGTCAAGTTCTGGAGAATCCTCAACTCGGCCCATCATCTTATACCATACACCTCACCGCTAACCCCATAAAGCCTAAACCCGGAATATCCTCCTGGCCTAATAAACAATGGACTTTCCCACGCCTTTTTGGAATACAAAATTTACAACTACATCATGTCTTAGAAGTACCAGGCAAACTTCCTACCATACAAGCGGGTACATCACTGTGGACCAATAGAGACTACTGGAGACACACACAAATTAAACATTACCTGAATAAAAACCCCACTCTACAAAAGGCAGATAGACCTCTCACAGACCTGGAAAAGATCTGCAACTTTAAGGTACCCACTAATCACCGGATATCTCAGCTGTATAAATTACTAATTGCAAAAAAATACTCTAACTTACCTTACTTCACACGCATCTGGAATACAGAACTGCAACTGAACCTACAAGAAGAAGAATGGGGAAAAATTGTTAGGCTTATAGCCAAATGCTCTATAAGTAACAGATATCAAGAGAACTCATATAAGATTATCTCAAAATGGTATAGAACCCCGTCACAACCGCACCAAATGGGTCTATTACCGCATGACAGATGCTGGAGATGCAATTCTGCCCAGGGTACAATCCCCCACATTTGGGTTGCATGCCCAGTACTATCCCACTTTTGGAACAATGTGCAAATGATTATTCGGGAGATCCTAGGTTCTCAGGTAATACTCAATTAATACTCCTATATTACACAGATTTACCGGAGTATATCTTTAAACACAGTCTCCTCCTACAGCTGTTACTCGCAGCAAAGATTTTAATTCCTAAACATTGGAGGGATGCAAACCCACCAACCATAGAGGAATGGTTCATAAACATAAATGACATCTGCACAATGCAAGAGATTACCTCTTCGATACATGAAAAACTACAGGAGTATTTATTTACCTGGAAAACTTGGATATCCTATCTGCATTCTCACAAAAAGCTGTAAGGTGATATAGAATAATACGTATAAACGCCACAACGAGATACCTAATACTTACCAACCATGTGCCAAACGACTTCACTTCTGACTTCTTCTATCTTTCTTTTCTTCTCCTTATGATCCTTTTTTTTCGGTCTTCATAGAAAGTCCGTAGTTCCTCCAACGATTTTCGAGTTACGTATATTCAGCTCCTTGCTTTTTCCTCTCTCTCTCTTTGTTCCTTTCTTTCCCTTTTCTTTTCTCTTCAATTACCTTAACAATACTTAAGAAAGTATAAAGATTGTTAAATGAGTACTCACATAAATGTACGTGTAACTTTGGACTTGTTATTGCAATAAAGATTTTGGTGAAATACAAAAAAAAAATATAAAGAAGGGATACTGCACACACAGGGAGTTAATGCAAAGAAAAAAGTGTTTATTGAAAAAAATCCAACGTTTCAATCACGGTCTGTGCTCTTCCTCAGGGACAAACTGACAGACTATGTCCCAACAGCCAAGTTAAATAACCCCCCACCACATAAAATGGTGCACAAAAAATGGCCCCAGTAACCATGGCAACCAATGTAAACATATCCAGCATCAAAGGTAAATAAGCAAACAATAAAGGAAAAAGCAAAGAAGCCTTTTCCACGTACGCCAGGCCACAAGGGCACCATGCCATATACACCACATACAGTATTTACTAGTGCAAGTCAAATGATGGATTTTAAAGTGTTGGCCAGTATGCGGATATCTGAAGACAGAACCCTGTACCATTACATGTCTGACACCCAGTGCCAGGTTTATGTAGTCTGTCCAGCCAGGTGGAGGGAGCAGGTGAAGTCTTTTACCATAAGCATGTCATCCAAGTTCCTCACCCTCCTGTATCCCATGATTCCATGCCACCAAACGGGAGTGAGGTATCAGAGCATATCCCATCTGTTAAGCAAAGACTTCTGGAGATTCCTGGTTTCCACTGAAAAAGTGTTAGTAAAAATCAATGGAGGTTCTTTCCTTGAAGAATCTGTTTTGGGTTTTAGTAGCTCCACCTGGGGGAACATTTTCCCCTTTTCTTTCTGTTCCAACATGAGTTTGGGATCATAGCCCCGGTGCAGAAATTGTTCCCCCATGGAACCCAATTGTGTAAGAGCCGCTGCACAGTCAGAGTTATTTCTGATGAGTAGAGAACCCCCCCCTTGTAGTTGAACTAGAGTGATGTGAGTGTAAAATAGTGTTGCGGTCCGTGGCCTTGCGGAATAAGGTGGTACCCAGTGTATTGCCAAGCTTGAAAATTTCTAAGTCCAGGAAATGTATGCAGTCAGAGTTCCAGTCAGCAGTGAATCTAACCGGGCTAGGTAATTGACTGAGAAAATTGACAAAAGCAGACAAGTCTGTCTCAGAACCCTGCCAGATCAGAACCCAATCGTCAGTGTAGCGTCTATAGAACACAATGGAATGTTCTAAATAGGAATAAATATACTTACGCTCGTAATGGTGAATAAATAGATTAGCAAAGAAAAAGGAGCTACATTAGACCCCCATGGCGATGCCAGAGATCTGTAAGTAGAACTTATTTTCAAACAGAAAATAATTGGGAGTTAAAACAAAGTCAAGAAGGGCACAGAGATGTTCTACAGTAGGTTCAGTATAATGAGAGTCACATAGTACTGAGCGAACCCCATCAATGCCCAACATCATGAGGGATGATGGTATAAAGGCTGGAGCAAAAAAGGGGAAAGTTGTGCTCAACCGCTAAATTTTAAACCATTAGGCGGGGGTGCAATGAGGTTGTGACCACAAAATACATATAGACAACAACAAGAGATCCTCTGCACTCACCCATTATCAATATATAAAGGACATTAAGACATTCTGTGCATTAAGCTACTAAGAAATGCCCTCCCCTCCCAAAACAGGGATTGTTTGTCCATACATTGCAATATACTTCAAGCTGGCCAACTGCGTCACAGTCATCCCTTCTGGCCAGTCCTACACTGACTTATGTGATTCATTAGGAATTCTGCTGCTTCAATATACATTTAGCCAAGGGACTAAGTTTTACCTGCAACTTACTTGCTTTCAAGGTTAAAACCCCCATATGGTTGCCCTTTTATTGGCTCCACTGAGATCACCTGACTGTAGCTGGGAAGGGTGGGAGCTATAAAGGCTGGACACATCCATGGACACTAGTAAACAGCTATCAGGAACTGACACATCAGTGAGATTAGGTGGGTGCTGTCCTGTATGAATGAATCCATGGCTCTCACTAAGGGTTGTAGAAAAAAATCAAGAAAAATGGCCACAGGTTGACATAAGGAATTCATGGCTGAAATGATAGGTCTGCCTGGAGGATTATTGAGAGCTTTGTGGATCTTAGGAATTGTATCGATGAAAGGAATTCTAGGGTTCGAGTTGTATAAAAATTCATATGTAGACACATCAAGCCAACCACTGTCCAAACCCTTACAGCGTAGGGCATCAAGTTTAAATTTAAGTTCTGCTGTAGGATCTTTAGATAAACTGCAGTAAGGGGATGTGTCAGACAACTGGCCCAATAGTTCCAAGATGATAATATTGTGGGTCAAGAAGCACAATAGCGCCGCCCTTATCAGCCTGCCTGGAAAGAATTGAGAGCCTCCCATTCACTCTTGGACAGATTACTGTAGGAACACTGCCCCTTGTCCGAATGCCTGGCCAAAGATTTACAGTAATTCATCAGTAAGTGAGAAAAGGTGGCAATTGAAGCTGGGGTGTTAGGTGGGATATAGTTGCTCTTAGGTCTAAAAGCGCTGGGGGGTTTACCTTTTGGAGGTGAGATGGATTTTCAAACTGGACACAGTTGCCCCTCGTGGCCTGAATGATCTACTTCTACTTTCCATTTTCATCTAATTCATATGTAAGACTCTTGCAATGACTATACTTGCTTGGGACACATGGGGGCTGATTCACTAAAGGCCGGAAAAACGAGAATTAACGATCGATTCACAAAAACGACACTTGTCTGAATTGAGAAGATGTTATTGTGGTTATTTATCTGGCATGTGATATATTATTATTATTTATTTAGCGCCATCAGTTTACGCAGCGCTTTACAGAATAGAGGGGTACAAAAGACAGAACAGTTAACATGTACATATAAACAATTCACACAAATGGTTTGCAGTTGGATGAGGATCGGAGGCACTAGGGGGAGGGCCCTGCTCACAAGAGCTTACATTCTAAAAGGGAGAGCAGATGAGACATAAGGTCAGGGTAACTAGCAGGCGATAAAGTTCATGTAGGTGTGTAAAGTGACAGTAAGTGCGGAGTGAGAGGTGAAACCCAGTGGTTAGTGAGTGTATGAGGGAAGATTAGGGGGGATCAGAGGGTAGTCTCATTTCTGAGGGTTTAGGTTAATTCGTAGTGATATTAGCGCACACTATTACGCACATAAACATTACAAGACATATACCACATGAATTCCGCTAATTTTGCCCATTTCCGCTGTGAGTCGCAAGATGGAGGACACGGAAAATGCAGCTGCGCAATCACCGCCTGGAGCGATTCTAAATAACCCATTGGCAGGGCAAACAATGGAGAGGAGGGGCAACAGCGATATTTCACTCAGTAGTGGGGTAATAAACAAGTGAATAAAATGAAGGGTGCCCAAGGTAGGCGGGGCATGATAGAGGTGACAGTAGAGGGAGGCATGAGGCTCACAGGGGCAAAAAGGAATGGACACAGTACAAAACACCAGCAGAGGCCCCAATACACAAAACTCCCAACTGAAAACAGAAAGGAACAAAGTAACTTCTATATCAGAGATTGAGCCCAAACCAACAAACATGCACGTGTTAGTAAATGTGAAGGGAAAACTGAAATCCCTATTCATGTTAATGGCAGCAGTGCCAGTTCTGGGGTTAGCAAATAGGGCACAACACAAACCCAACACAAAAAATGTGCAAACAGTCAAACTTGTGCAACTTCACATTTGTCCAACACTGACAGTGAGGGAGAGAGGCTACATTAGCCCCCAATCCCCTGATATTGAACGTACAGATACAGATTATCAGAGGGTTTTTATGTCTTTTTATTAAAAACTTCACAAGAAAGAATTAACAGAACTCAGACCGACATGCCGGCCAATAATGTCAACTTACAACCAAAATTCACCCCCCCAGTCCACTGGCCAAATGAGCAAGTGAAGTGGAAAGTGATGACCCCCCCCCCTCACCCAAACACAGCAAGAAACACCAGCAGGAGAGCAGGCTGGGAAATCTGACATTTACTGAATTTGAAAATAAGGCTCTTATAGAGAAATTAGTGCCACTGTATGACAGAATCATAGGAAAATATTCTGATAAAACTGCTACTGTTGTGAAAACTAAATACTGGAAGGACAGAGCTGCCCAAGTGAATAGTGATGGGCGAAATGTTTCGCCAGGCATGGATTCGCGGTGAATTTCCGCGTTTCGCCATTGGTGGATTGTTTCGCGAAACGGATGAAAAAATTTGCCGCGGAAAAATTCGCCGCACGTGCAAAAATTATCGCCGGCGTCAAAAAAGAATTGTCGCGGGCGTCAAAAGAATAGCCGCGCGACGAAATAATAGCCGCGCGACGAAATAATAGCCGCGGGCGATGAAACAATAGCCGCGTGCGACGAAACAATAGCCGCGCGACGAAATAATAGCCGTGGGCGACGAAACAATAGCCGCGCGACAAAGTAATAGCCGCGGGTGACGAAACAATAGCCGCGCAACAAAATAATAGCCACGTGCAACGAAACAATAGCCGCGCGACAAAATAATAGCCGCGTGCAACAAAACAATAGCCGCGCGACAAAATAATAGCCGCGGGCGACAAAATAATAGCTGCGGGCGACGAAACAATAGCCGCACAACAAAATAATAGCCGCGGGCGACAATTTTTTTTTGTCGCACGACATTTTCGCCGTTTCGCAGATCTTTTTAAAGATTCGCGAATTTTTCGGCGAAGCAAAAAGGAACAGATTCGCTCATCACTACAAGTGAACAGTGTTGGTGTCTGTCTAAGAAGCGTGCGGCATTGCAAGGAAAGATATCTACATATAATAAGGGTCCTGAAGAAAAAACTTGCGGAAGAATCCAAATACAGGTACCCATCTTATATTGATATTTCTATTTAACACTCGCTCATCTGCTTTTCTCCTCAATCTGCTTTTACTGTTGGTTTACTGATTTTCCTTCCTTTTGGCTTCTTGCTTTCTTTACTTTTATGTTATGGGATCAAGTACAGGTACTGTTTTATTATTACAGAGAAAAGGGAATCATTTAACCATTAAATAAACCCAATAGGGCTGTTCTGCCCCAATAAGGGGTAATTATATCTTAGTTGGGATCAAGTACAGGTACTGTTTTATTATTACAGAGAAAAGGGAATCATTTAACCATTAAATAAACCCAATAGGGCTGTTCTGCCCCAATAAGGGGTAATTATATCTTAGTTGGGATCAAGTACAGGTACTGTTTTATTATTACAGAGAAAAGGGAATCATTTAACCATGAAATAAACCCAATAGGGCTGTTCTGCCCCCAATAAGGGGTAATTATATCTTAGTTGGGATCAAGTACAGGTACTGTTTTATTATTACAGAGAAAAGGGAATCATTTAACCATGAAATAAACCCAATAGGGCTGTTCTGCCCCAATAAGGGGTAATTATATCTTAGTTGGGATCAAGTACAGGTACTGTTTTATTATTACAGAGAAAAGGGAATCATTTAACCATTAAATAAACCCAATAGGGCTGTTCTGCCCCAATAAGGGGTAATTATATCTTAGTTGGGATCAAGTACAGGTACTGTTTTATTATTACAGAGAAAAGGGAATCATTTAACCATGAAATAAACCCAATAGGGCTGTTCTGCCCCAATAAGGGGTAATTATATCTTAGTTGGGATCAAGTACAGGTACTGTTTTATTATTACAGAGAAAAGGGAATCATTTAACCATTAAATAAACCCAATAGGGCTGTTCTGCCCCAATAAGGGGTAATTATATCTTAGTTGGGATCAAGTACAGGTACTGTTTTATTATTACAAAGAAAAGGGTAATTATTTTTTTTTAAATTTGAATTATCTGATTAAAATAGAGTCTATAGGAGATGGCCTTTGGATAACTGAAATAGTTCTGATAGAACAGACTATGACATGGATTCAAATTACAGTGAGAGTGTTGTATATTTGCTTATCACTCCTGATTCAGCTGGGACTGCACCACAAGCCCCTTTGTCATTTGCCAGAATCCACAGAATACACAAAGAAAGTGAAATGAGAAATAATGATCAGAAATCCCCACTGGGCATTACTGATTATAAAGTTTCTGAGAGTTGTAGTTCAGAGCAAGACTGACAAACAAGTAAAAAAGAAACTGATACATATACAGGGTTTAGCCACAAATAGTGTGCCTGACAATAGCATTTATTAAGGTGCAAGGAGCTGTCAGTTACTCCTGCACAGCAAGTAATATATATACAGATCTAGCAGTAAAGTAATAATCAATATTGTGATCTAAGACATAAAACAATTATAAGGGTTTGAACTTGCAACCTCTCTACTTATTATAACATAACTTATTAGAACTATACCCCTGTTTGTGTAAAGCACTGCAGACAATGTTGGTACTATATAAACAAATACATTCATACACCCCATTGTACCTCTTCGCTTACTCACTGAGCTACAAGAGCACATGATGGGTTTTATTTCAATATATAACGCTACATACTGATATTTATATAGGCACAATATGAGCAACCAGAGAACACATACTGGTGTTTCTCTATAGCTTTTAACTTTCACCAGTAATTCAAAGGCTGCATCCATATGAATAGATCATTACACTTCTGCACATTTAACTAATCTGTGACTGTCTGTACATTGTTCTAGGCTCCAGAGCTAACACTTCATTAGCACAGAAGCCAAATGTGACACTGAAGATCAAAGGCATTCCAGTAAGCACGTTCACAAATGTGTCTTGGGTTTTACAATGGGCACTGAGTGACTAAGCTCACTAGCAGCATCTAGTGGTGAGCTTTTCATTGCAGTTTGGGTAACTCAATTATCTTGTGATATCACAACTGGTTGTAACCAGGCACCTTATGGGATGCCCAGCACTTCATCTGTATTTCAATTTTTTCAGCCAAATCACCTGCGGCCACAACATTCAAAATCAGTCCATTGAAGTGAGTGTGCCTGTGTATGCTAGGTCTCTTAACTCTTTGAATTTTTTCATGGCCCTTTTGGCTTTAGCTTGCCGCTTTTCTCAGCTTTGATTCTCTCTCTTGACTTTTACACTTTGCCAAAGTATTTCATACACTGTCAACCAAGTCACCTGTGGCCTGAATGAACCTGATCTTGGTACAATATGCTCTTGCCTTTTATAGGTACTTGGGGGGTAGGTACATACTGACACCAGGTATATACTCTGGGGCACAAGGTATTGTATTAATTTAGCAAAGGTTTCAGATTTGTTGTAATGCAAAGTTAATATATACATGGAAATGTGTATTGTTTGAATAACCATTTTTCAAATTTCCCATATTAATTAAACAATAGTTTATATGCTGCTAACTGGAGATTGTAACCCATGGGAATAGTGTGCAAATATTGTTTATGTGGGAGAATGTATTCTAGTATGTTGCATTTTCATTTCCATGGATATTGACTGTTTAAAAAGTATCCTAAATTAAAAATCAATTTGCCAACCTTTACTAAATAAGCCCCTATGAAGGTTGAATACTGTAAGTCCTTATGATGTAGGTGTATTAACAGATGCACTTAGTGTATATTTTTACTTTGTTAAAAGGGAATGGGATTTGCTAAGGTGCTAGAACAGCAATTCCTTGAGACGCAGAACAGCTGCTGGGGGTCATTAGTATACGGGGTATATTCCCCTATGTGAGGGGGAGGGAATAGCCAACTTATAGTATCATAGTATGATATGGCTGGGAAAAAATTACTTCTGAAACTATAGGGCCGATTCACTAAAGTGGGTTAAAATGAGCGGCATTACTTTCGTAAAACTACTTTTCTGAAAATGCCCATTTCCCTGCAAACTGGCGGCTGCGTCACTCTGGGGCCAACGCAGACTGAATAAATAGCACTGAAAAGTCTTTATTGTGTTGCCAAAAGCTCATGAACTGTACTTTTCTATAATTACCGCCTGCCCCAAGTAGGGGTTATTTTTCACACAGACAAATGCGATATTTAGCACGCAATGCGGTAGCGCGAAGTTTAATGCAATATGCGACTTAACGCACACGATAATACTTTAGTGAATCGCGTGTCAATTTTAACGCAAGAAAACATGCGATATGCGTTATTGCACTTTAGTGAATCGGCCCCTATGTCTCTAATATGTTGAACCTTGTTTTAATGTTTTTCCTAATTTTCTCTAGGAATTATGGTTTAGTCCAAGGGGACTAAGAGTAGAGCAATCGTGCTAACAATGAGCAAGAAAATACATTCAACTTGATACCTCACAGAAATAATAAATAAACTTTTATTGACCACTAGCCCAATAGGTTTGATTTAACCCATATTTGTGTATTTGTATGTACTTTGGATACATTCATATATATATGTATTGAAGTGAATTATAGGTTTAATTAGTTATTTCTTTTGTTAAAGGAGACATTAGACAGTGTAGGACTCACGTACAATGAGGGGCCGTGACGCGGCACGTGAGCTTACATATTTTGGCCAAAGTGTGGTACTAACACCTCATTTTTTGTAAAAATTATTTTTAAAGGCAAACTAAGTGCTGGCAAACTTTCTTTCTCTTTGTGTATAATTAATGGCTTTTTATCGTTTATAGCAGCTGGTCAACTCCAGATTGTGGGTCAGACCGAGCGCTGGCGATTTCTTTCTGTGTTTTGTGAACAACTCCCTGCACCCAGTCCTACAGTGTCCCTGCCCATCAGTATTATGTTCTGCAATCGCTGAGTTTTTTACATGCAACTCCCTGCAACTTGTACTTTAACACCTAAACTGGGTTTTTTTGGTATTTTCTCCTGCAACAACTCCAAAAGTAAAGCTCAGGCAGCAGCACAGGACAGCTATGTGCAGACTGGTAACAGATACACAGGCAGGGAGGTGGGAGGGGTTTCCCTGCTACAGCAGAGTTCAGCCTGTCAGTCAGTGCTGTGACCATTTCCTGTGGGAGAATGAAGAGACACTCCCATCTCTCATTTCAGCTTGGCTTCAGAAGAGTGAAGATCTCTCTGCAGCTCTGATAAAAAAATGATTTTAGGAGGTAAAATGCATTCAAATCATTTTTTTTTCTACAAGATTCCATAGATTGAAGAAAGATGAATCATATAGCTGAATATGAAGGTGATATGAAATGTCTCCTTTAAGAGGACGAAAAGTCAGCTTAGTCATCGCCTACGGCCATACCACCCTGAAAGCGCCCGATCTCGTCTGATCTCGGAAGCTAAGCAGGGACGGGCTTGGTTAGTACCTGGATGGGAGACCGCCTGGGAATACCAGGTGTTGTAGGCTTTTGCATTTTGCCATTCTGACCAGCAGGAGGCAGTCTTCTCTATGCTTTCCTGCATGGATTCTGAGAAAGCCAGCCTTTGGGTGGGTAGAAGCGGATAGGGATGTTTAAGAGGACGAAAAGTCAGCCTAGTCAACGCCTACGGCCATACCACCCTAAAAGCGCCCAATCTCGTCTGATCTCGGAAGCTAAGCAGGGACGGGCTTGGTTAGTACCTGGTTGGGAGACCGCCTGGGAATACCAGGTGCTGTAGACTTTTGCATTTTGCCATTCTGACCAACAGGAGGCAGTCTTCTCTAGGCTTTCCTGCATGGATTCTGAGAAGAGCCCGAGAGCGCACCTTTGGGCGGGTAGAAGTGGCTAGGGGATGTTTAAGAGGACGAAAAGTCAGCTTAGTCATCGCCTACGGCCATACCACCCTGAAAGCGCCTGATCTCGGAAGCTAAGCAGGGACGGGCTTGGTTAGTACCTGGGTGGGAGACAGCCTGGGAAATCCTGGTGCTGTAGGCTTTTGCATTTTGCCATTCTGCCCAGCAGGAGGCAGTCTTCTCTAGGCTTTTCTGCATGGATTCTGAGAAAGCCAGCCTTTGGGCGGGTAGAAGCGGCTAGGAGATGTTTAAGAGGACGAAAAGTCAGCTTAGTCATCGCCTACGGCCATACCACCCTGAAAGCGCCCGATCTCGTCTGATCTCGGAAGCTAAGCAGGGACGGGCCTGGTTAGTACCTGGATGGGAGACCGCCTGGGAATACCAGGTGTTGTAGGCTTTTGCATTTTGCCATTTTGCCATTCTGACCAGCAGGAGGCAGTCTTCTCTATGATTTTCTGCATGGATTCTGAGAAGAGCCCGAGAGCGCGCCTTTGAGCGGGTAGAAGTGGCTAGGAGATGTTTAAGAGGATGAAAAGTCAGCCTAGTCATCGCCTACGGCCATACCACCCTGAAAGCGCCCGCTCTCGTCTGATCTCGGAAGGTAAGCAGGGGAGGGCCTGGTTAGTACCTGGATGGGAGACCGCCTGGGAATACCAGGTGTTGTAGGCTTTTGCCATTGTGACCAGCAGGAGGCAGTGTTCTCTATGCTTTTCTGCATGGATTCTGAGAAGAGGCCGAGAGCGCGCCTTTGGCCGGGTAGAAGCAGCTAGGGGATGTTTAAGAGGACGAAAAGTCAGCTTAGTCATCGCCTACGGCCATACCACCCTGAAAGCGCCCGATCTCGTCTCATCTCGGAAGCTAAGCAGGGACGGGCTTGGTTAGTACCTGGATGGGAGACCGCCTGGTAAAATACCAGGTGTTGTAGGCTTTTGCATTTTGGCATTCTGACCAGCAGGAGGCAGTGTTCTCTATGTTTTTCTGCATTGATTCTGAGAAGAGCCCGAGAGCGCGCCTTTGAGCGAGTAGAAGCGGCTAGGAGATGTTTAAGAGGACAAAAAGTCAGCCTAGTCATCGTCTACGGCCATACCACCCTGAAAGCGCCCGATCTCGTCTGATCTCGGAAGCTAAGCAGGGGAGGGCCTGGTTAGTACCTGGATGGGAGACCGCCTGGGAATACCAGGTGTTGTAGGCTCTTGCCATTCTGACCAGCAGGAGGCAGTCTTCTCTATGCTTTTCTGTATGGATTCTGAGAAGAGCCCGAGAGCGCGCCTTTGGCCGGGTAGAAGTGGCTAGGGGATGTTTAAGAGGACGAAAAGTAAGCCTAGTCTTTGCCTACGGCCATACCACCCTGAAAGCGCCCGATCTCGTCTGATCTCGGAAGCTAAGCAGGGACGGGCTTGGTTAGTACGTGGATGGGAGACCGCCTGGGAATACCAGGTGATGTAGGCTTTTGCATTTTGCCATTCTGACCAGCAGGAGGCAGTGTTCTCTATGCTTTTCTGCATGGATTCTGAGAAGAGCCCGAGAGCGCCTTTGGGCGGGTAGAAGCGGCTAGGGGATGTTTAAGAGGACGAAAAGTCAGCCTAGTCAGCCTAGTCATCGCCTACGGCCATACCACCCTGAAAGCGCCCGATCTCGTCTGATCTCGGAAGCTAAGCAGGGACGGGCCTGGTTAGTACCTGGATGGGAGACCGCCTGGGAATACCAGGTGCTGTAGACTTTTGCATTTTGCCATTCTGCCCAGCAGGAGGCAGTCTTCTCTATGCTTTCCTGCATGGATTCTGAGAAAGCCAGCCTTTGGGTGGGTAGAAGCGGATAGGGATGTTTAAGAGGACGAAAAGTCAGCCTAGTCAACGCCTACGGCCATAGCACCCTGAAAGCGCCCGATCTCGTCTGATCTCGGAAGCTAAGCAGGGACGGGCCTGGTTAGTACCTGGATGGGAGACCGCCTCGGAATACCAGGTGTTGTAGGCTTTTGCATTTTGCCATTCTGGCCAGCAGGAGGCAGTCTTCTCTATGATTTTCTGCTTGGATTCTGGGAAGAGCCCGAGAGCGTGCCATTGGCCGGGTAGAAGTGGCTAGGGGATGTTTAAGAGGACGAAAAGTCAGCCTAGTCATCGCCTACGGCCATACCACCCTGAAAGCGCCCGCTCTCGTCTGATCTCGGAAGCTAAGCAGGGGAGGGCATGGTTAGTACCTGGATGGGAGACCGCCTGGGAAAACCAGTTGTTGTAGGGTATTGCATTTTGCCATTCTGACCAGCAGGAGGCAGTCTTCTCTATGCTTTTCTGCATGGATTCTGAGAAGAGCCCGAGAGCGCGCCTTTGAGCGAGTAGAAGTGGCTAGGAGATGTTTAAGAGGACAAAAAGTCAGCTTAGTCATCGCCTACGGCCATACCACCCTGAAAGCGCCCAATCTCGTCTGATCTCGGAAGGTAAGCAGGGGAGGGCCTGGTTAGTACCTGGATGGGAGACCGCCTGGGAATACCAGGTGTTGTAGGGTATTGCATTTTGCCATTCTGACCAACAGGAGGCAGTGTTCTCTATGCTTTTCTGCATGGATTCTGAGAAGAGCCCGAGAGCGCGCCTTTGGCCGGGTAGAAGTGGCTAGGGGATGTTTAAGAGGACGAAAAGTCAGCCTAGTCATCGCCTACGGCCATACCACCCTGAAAGCGCCCGCTCTCGTCTGATCTCGGAAGCTAAGCAGGGACGGGCTTGGTTAGTACCTGGATGGGAGACTGCCTGGGAATACCAGGTGTTGTAGGCTTTTCCATTTTGCCATTCTGACCAGCAGGAGGCAGTGTTCTCTATGCTTTTTTGCATGGATTCTGAGAAGAGCCCGAGAGCGCGCCTTTGGGTGGGTAGAAGTGGCTAGGAGATGTTTAAGAGGACGAAAAGTCAGCCTAGTCATCGCCTACGGCCATACCACCCTGAAAGCGCCCGCTCTCGTCTGATCTCGAAAGCTAAGCAGGGGAGGGCCTGGTTAGTACCTGGATGGGAGACCGCCTGGGAATACCAGGTGTTGTAGACTTTTGCATTTTGCCATTCTGCCCAGCAGGAGGCAGTCTTCTCTAGGCTTTCCTGCATGGATTCTGAGAAAGCCAGCCTTTGGCCGGGTAGAAGTGGCTAGGGGATGTTTAAGAGGATGAAAAGTCAGCCCAGTCATCGCCTACAGCCATACCACCCTGAAAGCGCCCGCTCTCGTCTGATCTCGGAAGCTAAGCAGGGACGGGCTTGGTTAGTACCTGGATGGGAGACCGCCTGGGAATACCAGGTGTTGAAGGCTTTTGCATTTTGCCATTCTGACCAGCAGGAGGCAGTGTTCTCTATGCTTTTCTGCATTGATTCTGAGACGAGCCCGAGAGCGCGCCTTTGAGCGAGTAGAAGCGGCTAGGAGATGTTTAAGAGGACAAAAAGTCAGCCTAGTTATCGCCTACGGCCATACCACCCTGAAAGCGCCCGCTTTCGTCTGATCTAGGAAGCTAAGCAGGGACGGGCCTGGTTAGTACCTGGATGGGAGACCGCCTGGGAATACCAGGTGTTGTAGGCTTTTGCATTTTGCCATTCTGACCAGCAGGAGGCAGTCTTCTCTATGCTTTTCTGCATGGATTCTGAGAAGAGGCCGAGAGCGCGCCTTTGGCCGGGTAGAAGTGGCTAGGAGATGTTTAAGAGGACGAAAAGTCAGACTTGTCATCGCCTATGGCCATACCACCCTGAAAGCGCCCGATCTCGTCTGATCTCGGAAGCTAAGCACGGACGGGCTTGGTTAGTACCTGGATGGGAGACCGCCTGGGAATACCAGGTGTTGTAGGCTTTTGCCATTGTGACCAGCAGGAGGCAGTGTTCTCTATGCTTTTCTGCATGGATTCTGAGAAGAGGCCGAGAGCGCGCCTTTGGCCGGGTAGAAGTGGCTAGGAGATGTTTAAGAGGACGAAAAGTCAGCCTAGTCATCGCCTACGGCCATACCACCCTGAAAGCGCCCGATCTCGTCTGATCTCGGAAGCTAAGCAGGGACGGGCTTGGTTAGTACCTGGATGGGAGACCGTCTGGGAATACCAGGTGTTGTAGGCTTTTGCATTTTGCCATTCTGACCAGCAGGAGGCAGTCTTCTCTATGGTTTTCTGCATGGATTCTGAGAAGAGCCCGAGAGCGCGCCTTTGAGCGAGTAGAAGCGGCTAGGAGATGGTTAAGAGGACGAAAAGTCAGCCTAGTCGTCGCCTATGGCCATACCACCCTGAAAGCGCCCGATCTCGTCTGATCTCGGAAGTTAAGCAGGGGAGGGCCTGCTTAGTACCTGGATGGGAGACCGCCTGGGAATACCAGGTGTTGTAGGCTTTTGCATTTTGCCATTCTGACCAGCAGGAGGCAGTCTTCTCTATGCTTTTCTGCATTGATTCTGAGAAGAGCCCGAGAGCGCGCCTTTGGCCGGGTAGAAGTGGCTAGGAGATGTTTAAGTGGACGAAAAGTCAGCTTAGTCATCGCCTACGGCCATACCACCCTGAAAGTGCCCTATCTCGTCTGATCTCGGAAGCTAAGCAGGGACGGGCCTGGATGGGAGACCGCCTGGGAATACAAGGTGTAGTAGGCTTTTGCATTTTGCCATTTTGCCATTCTGACCAGCAGGAAGCAGTCTTCTCTATGCTTTTCTGCATGGATTCTGAGAAGAGCCCGAGAGCGCGCCTTTGAGCGGGTAGATGCGGCTAGGAGATGTTTAAGAGGACGAAAAGTCAGCCTAGTCATCGCCTACGGCCATACCACCCTGAAAGCGCCCGATCTCGTCTGATCTCGGAAGTTAAGCAGGGGAGGGCCTGGTTAGTACCTGGATGGGAGATCGCCTGGGAATACCAGGTGTTGTAGGCTTTTGCATTTTGCAATTCTGACCAGCAGGAGGCAGTCTTCTCTATGCTTTTCTGCATGGATTCTGAGAAGAGCCCGAGAGCGCGCCTTTGGCCGGGTAGAAGTGGCTAGGAGATGTTTAAGAGGACGAAAAGTCAGCCTAGTCATCAACTATGGCCCTACCACCCTGAATGCGCCTGATCTCGGAAGCTAAGCACGGACGGGCTTGGTTAGTACCTGGATGGGAGACCGCCTGGGAATACCAGGTGTTGTAGGCTTTTGCCATTGTGACCAGCAGGAGGCAGTGTTCTCTAAGCTTTTCTGCATGGATTCTGAAAAGAGGCCGAGAGCGCGCCTTTGGCCGGGTAGAAGTGGCTAGGAGATGTTTAAGAGGACGAAAAGTCAGCCTAGTCATCAACTATGGCCCTACCACCCTGAATGCGCCTGATCTCGGAAGCTAAGCACGGACGGGCTTGGTTAGTACCTGGATGGGAGACCGCCTGGGAATACCAGGTGTTGTAGGCTTTTGCCATTGTGACCAGCAGGAGGCAGTGTTCTCTAAGCTTTTCTGCATGGATTCTGAAAAGAGCCCGAGAGCGCGCCTTTGAGCGAGTAGAAGCGGCTAGGAGATGTTTAAGAGGACGAAAAGTCAACCTAGTCATCGCCTACGGCCATACCACCCTGAAAGCGCCCAATCTCGTCTGATCTCGGAAGCAAAGCAGGGACAAGCCTGGTTAGTACCTGGATGGGAGACCACCTGGGAATACCAGGTGTTGTAGGCTTTTGCCATTCTGACCAGCAGGAGGCAGTGTTCTCTATGCTTTTCTGCATGGATTCTGAGAAGAGCCCGAGAGCGCGCCTTTGAGCGAGTAGAAGCGGCTAGGAGATGTTTAAGAGGACGAAAAGTCAGCTTAGTCATCGCCTACGGCCATACCACCCTGAAAGCGCCCGATCTCGTCTCATCTCGGAAGCTAAGCAGGGATGGGCCTGGTTAGTACCTGGATGGGAGACCGCCTGGGAACACCAGGTGTTTTAGTATTTTGCCATTCTGACCAGCAGGAGGCAGTGTTCTCTATGCTTTTCTGCATTGATTCTGAGAAGAGCCCGAGAGCGCACCTTTGAGCGAGTAGAAGCGGCTAGGAGATGTTTAAGAGGACGAAAAGTCAGCTTAGTCATCGCCTACTGCCGTACCACCCTGAAAGCGCCCGATCTCGTCTGATCTCGGAAGCTAAGCAGGGAAAGGCCTGGTTAGTACCTTTTTTTTTTTTTTTTTTTTTTTTGATACCTGCATATATTCCTCTTAAGAGACAAGCTCCTACTATGTCCCGGATTGTTACTACATGGCCTCTGGATGCCTCCCAACAACTGCAGGACTGCTTTGAGAGAACTGATTGGGAGATCTTTAAACAACAAGATCTGGAATCTTATACCACGACAGTTTTGGATTATATCAGATTCTGCACGGACAATGTCACAAGGGAAAAGAGGATAAGGATTTATCCAAATAGGAAGCCCTGGATGACGAGGGAGGTGCAGGGTCTATTGAAAGACAGGAACACTGCTTTCAGGAGTGGGGATAGGGTGCTTTATAGTGCGTCTAGGGCCAGACTGAAGAGAGGCATCCGGGAGGCAAAGGTAGCCTACAGAAAGAAGATAGAGGAGCATTTGAGGAGTAATAATACCAGGCAAGTGTGGAGGGGCATTCAACATCTCACTAGTTATAAATCAAGCATCACTACAACCAGTGAGGGGGATGCTGCTCTAGCAGAAGAGCTGAACAGATTTTTTGCTCGGTTTGAGGTGACACCAACAACAGGACTATGGCAGTCAACTAGTCAAGAGGAGGATGTGTTTCAGGTGGGGGAGACAGATGTGAGGCGGGTACTGAGGAAGGTGAACCCAAGGAAGGCTGCAGGACCTGACGGCGTGGCAGGGCGGGTGTTGAAGGACTGTGCAGATCAACTGGCTGAAGTCCTTACTAAGATTTTTAATCTGTCCCTTTCTCAGGCCTCTATTCCATCTTGTCTTAAGTCTTCTATCATTGTTCCGTTGCCAAAAAAATCTGCTACTAAGAGTCTGAATGACTTTCGTCCAGTGGCACTCACTTCAGTCATCATGAAATGTTTTGAGAAACTGATGCGGAATCACATCATTGCGTGTCTACCAGCCGACTTGGATCCTTTCCAATTTGCTTATAAGGAAAAAAGATCTACTGAAGATGCTGTGGCTACAGCCCTTCATGTTGCCTTGACCCATTTGGAGCAACGGGGTGGTTATGCAAGACTGGTTTTTGTGGATTTTAGTTCGTTGTTTAATATCATACTTCCACAACGATTAGTGGCTAAATTGGCAGTTCTGGGACTTCCATCTTTCACCTGTAGTTGGATTTTGGACTTTCTGTCGGGTCGCTCTCAGAGGGTTAGACTGGGTTCACATATCTCGACTGCTCTTACTTTAAATACTGGGTCATCTCAGGGTTGTGTTTTGAGTCCACTACTGTATACTCTGTACACATATGATTGTGTTCCTTCTTACTCTGGAAATAAAATCATTAAGTTCGCAGATGATACTACGGTGATCGGACTTATCTCGGGAGAAGAGAGTGAGATGGACTACAGGGATGAGGTTGAGCGGCTATCGGAGTGGTGCAGAACTAACAACTTGCTCCTAAATACTGCGAAAACAAAGGAACTGGTTGTGGATTTTAGGAGAAATAAGACCGACATTGAGCCACTCATTATTGATGGAACTAATGTGGAGAGAGTTTCGGTGTTTAAATTCCTAGGAATGGAGTTGGAGGACGATCTGACTTGGAGTGTAAACATCAAGGGGCTGTTAAAGAGAGCGCAGCAAAGACTGTACTTTCTGAGGATTTTAAGGAAAAACCATCTTCCTAAAAATCTGCTTCTTGCCTTCTATCATTGTTCCATTGAAAGCATACTTACGTATGGATTATGTGTGTGGTTTGGTGGCTGCACTTCTAAAGATGCAAAAGCACTAAATAGGGTTGTTAGGTGGGTAGAGGAAATAATTGATTGTTCGCTCCCCACCCTGGAACACATTTACAGCTCTCGCTGCCAGAAAAAAAGCTATGGACATTATACATGATCCAACCCATCCTGGCCACTGTCTCTTCCAGCTTTTGCCATCGGGGAAGAGATTTAGAGTCTTGAAAGCTAGAACAAATAGGATGAGAAATAGCTTCTATTCAAAAGCAATTATGGCCCTAAATATGAAAGACTGATGTATTGCCGGTATTGTTGCTAAATGCTTTTCGCTTTGAGTTGTTCTTTTTTTTTTTTTTTTTACTTCTGTAAATCTCGTTGTTCTCGTAACAATGACAATAAAGATATTCTATTTCTATTTAAATACGATGGGAGAAAGCCTGGGAATACCAGGTGTTGTAGGCTTTTGCATTTTGCCATTCTGACCAGCAGAAGGCAGTGTTCTCTATGCTTTTCTGCATTGATTCTGAGAAGAGCCCGAGAGCGTGCCTTTGAGCGAGTAGAAGCGGCTAGGAGATGTTTAAGAGGACGAAAAGTCAGTTTATTCATCGCCTATGGCCATGCCACCCTGAAAGCGCCCGCTCTCATCTGATCTTGGAAGCTAAGCAGGGACGGGCTTGGTTAGTACCTGGATGGGAGACCGCCTGGGAATACCAGGTCTTGTAGGGTTTGCATTTTGCCATTCTGACCAGCAGGAGGCAGTGTTCTCTATGCTTTTCTGCATTGATTCTGTGAAGAGCCCGAGAGCGCGCCTTTGAGCGAGTAGAAGCGGCTAGGAGATGTTTAAGAGGACGAAAAGTCAGCCTAGTCATCGCCTACGGCCATACCACCCTGAAAGCGCCCGCTCTCATCTGATCTTGGAAGCTAAGCAGGGACGGGCTTGGTTAGTACCTGGATGGGAGACCGCCTGGGAATACCAGGTCTTGTAGGGTTTGCATTTTGCCATTCTGACCAGCAGGAGGCAGTGTTCTCTATGCTTTTCTGCTTTGATTCTGAGAAGAGCCCGAGAACGCGCCTTTGAGCGGGTAGAAGTGGCTAGGAGATGTTTAAGAGGATGAAAAGTCAGCCTAGTCATCGCCTACGGCCATACCACCCTGAAAGCGCCCGATCTCGTCTGATCTCGGAAGGTAAGCAGAGACGGGCCAGGTTAGGACCTGGATGGGAGTCCGCCTGGGAATACCAGGTGTTGTAGGCTTTTGCCATTCTGACCAGCAGGAGGCAGTGTTCTCTATGCTTTTCTGCATTGATTCTGAGAAGAGCCCGAGAGCGCACCTTTGAGCGAGTAGAAGCGGCTAGGAGATGTTTAGGAGGACGAAAAGTCAGCCTAGTCATCGCCTACAGCCATACCACCCTGAAAGCGTCTGATCTCGGAAGCTAAGCAGAGACGGGCCTGGTTAGTACCTGGATGGGAGACCACCTGGGAATACCAGGTGTTGTAGGCTTTTGCATTTTGCCATTCTGACCAGCAGGAGGCAGTCTTCTCTATGCTTTTCTGCATGGATTCTGAGAAGAGCCCGAGAGCGCGCCTTTGGCCGGGTAGAAGTGGCTATGGGATGTTTAAGTGGACGAAAAGTCAGCTTAGTCACCGCCTACGGCCATACCACCCTGAAAGCGCCCGATCTCGTCTGATCTCGGAAGCTAAGCGGGCACGGGCCTGGTTAGTACCTGGATGGGAGACCGCCTGGGAATACCAGGTGTTGTAGGCTTTTGCATTTTGCCATTCTGACCAGCAGGAGGCAGTGTTCTCTATGCTTTTCTGCATTGATTCTGAGAAGAGCCCGAGAGCGCGCCTTTGAGCGAGTAGAAGCGGCTAGGAGATGTTTAAGAGGACGAAAAGTCAGCTTAGTCATCGCCTACGGCCATACCACCCTGAAAGCGCCCGCTCTCATCTGATCTTGGAAGCTAAGCAGGGACGGGCTTGGTTAGTACCTGGATGGGAGACCGCCTGGGAATACCAGGTCTTGTAGGGTTTGCATTTTGCCATTCTGACCAGCAGGAGGCAGTGTTCTCTATGCTTTTCTGCATTGATTCTGAGAAGAGCCCGAGAGCGCGCCTTTGAGCGAGTAGAAGCGGCTAGGAGATGTTTAAGAGGACGAAAAGTCAGCTTAGTCATCGCCTACGGCCGTACCACCCTGAAAGCGCCCGATCTCGTCTGATCTCGGAAGGTAAGCAGAGACGGGCCTGGTTAGGACCTGGATGGGAGTCCGCCTGGGAATACCAGGTGTTGTAGGCTTTTGCCATTCTGACCAGCAGGAGGCAGTGTTCTCTATGCTTTTCTGCATTGATTCTGAGAAGAGCCCGAGAGCGCACCTTTGAGCGAGTAGAAGCGGCTAGGAGATGTTTAGGAGGACGAAAAGTCAGCCTAGTCATCGCCTACAGCCATACCACCCTGAAAGCGTCTGATCTCGGAAGCTAAGCAGAGAAGGGCCTGGTTAGTACCTGGATGGGAGACCGTCTGGGAATACCAGGTGTTGTAGGCTTTTGCATTTTGCCATTCTGACCAGCAGGAGGCAGTCTTCTCTATGCTTTTCTGCATGGATTCTGAGAAGAGCCCGAGAGCGCGCCTTTGGCCGGGTAGAAGTGGCTATGGGATGTTTAAGTGGACGAAAAGTCAGCTTAGTCACCGCCTACGGCCATACCACCCTGAAAGCGCCCGATCTCGTCTGATCTCGGAAGCTAAGCGGGCACGGGCCTGGTTAGTACCTGGATGGGAGACCGCCTGGGAATACCAGGTGTTGTAGGCTTTTGCATTTTGCCATTCTGACCAGCAGGAGGCAGTGTTCTCTATGCTTTTCTGCATTGATTCTGAGAAGAGCCCGAGAGCGCGCCTTTGAGCGAGTAGAAGCGGCTAGGAGATGTTTAAGAGGACGAAAAGTCAGCTTAGTCATCGCCTACGGCCATACCACCCTAAAAGCGCCCGATCTCGTCTGATCTCGAAAGCTAAGCAGAGACGGGCCTGGTTAGGACCTGGATGGGAGACCGCCTGGGAATACCAGGTGTTTTAGGCTTTTGCCATTCTGACCAGCAGGAGGCAGTGTTCTCTATGCTTTTCTGCATTGATTCTGAGAAGAGCCCGAGAGCGCACCTTTGAGCGAGTAGAAGCGGCTAGGAGATGTTTAGGAGGACGAAAAGTCAGCCTAGTCATCGCCTACAGCCATAACCACCCTGAAAGCGTCTTGATCTCGGAAGCTAAGCAGAGACGGGCCTGGTTAGTACCTGGATGGGAGACCACCTGGGAATACCAGGTGTTGTAGGCTTTTGCATTTTGCCATTCTGACCAGCAGGAGGCAGTCTTCTCTATGCTTTTCTGCATGGATTCTGAGAAGAGCCCGAGAGCGCGCCTTTGGCCGGGTAGAAGTGGCTATGGGATGTTTAAGTGGACGAAAAGTCAGCTTAGTCACCGCCTACGGCCATACCACCCTGAAAGCGCCCGATCTCGTCTGATCTCGGAAGCTAAGCGGGCACGGGCCTGGTTAGTACCTGGATGGGAGACCGCCTGGGAATACCAGGTGTTGTAGGCTTTTGCATTTTGCCATTCTGACCAGCAGGAGGCAGTGTTCTCTATGCTTTTCTGCATTGATTCTGAGAAGAGCCCGAGAGCGCGCCTTTGAGCGAGTAGAAGCGGCTAGGAGATGTTTAAGAGGACGAAAAGTCAGCTTAGTCATCGCCTACGGCCATACCACCCTGAAAGCGCCCGCTCTCATCTGATCTTGGAAGCTAAGCAGGGACGGGCTTGGTTAGTACCTGGATGGGAGACCGCCTGGGAATACCAGGTCTTGTAGGGTTTGCATTTTGCCATTCTGACCAGCAGGAGGCAGTGTTCTCTATGCTTTTCTGCATTGATTCTGAGAAGAGCCCGAGAGCGCGCCTTTGAGCGAGTAGAAGCGGCTAGGAGATGTTTAAGAGGACGAAAAGTCAGCTTAGTCATCGCCTACGGCCGTACCACCCTGAAAGCGCCCGATCTCGTCTGATCTCGGAAGGTAAGCAGAGACGGGCCTGGTTAGGACCTGGATGGGAGTCCGCCTGGGAATACCAGGTGTTGTAGGCTTTTGCCATTCTGACCAGCAGGAGGCAGTGTTCTCTATGCTTTTCTGCATTGATTCTGAGAAGAGCCCGAGAGCGCACCTTTGAGCGAGTAGAAGCGGCTAGGAGATGTTTAGGAGGACGAAAAGTCAGCCTAGTCATCGCCTACAGCCATACCACCCTGAAAGCGTCTGATCTCGGAAGCTAAGCAGAGAAGGGCCTGGTTAGTACCTGGATGGGAGACCGTCTGGGAATACCAGGTGTTGTAGGCTTTTGCATTTTGCCATTCTGACCAGCAGGAGGCAGTCTTCTCTATGCTTTTCTGCATGGATTCTGAGAAGAGCCGAGAGCGCGCCTTGGCCGGGTAGAAGTGGCTATGGGATGTTTAAGTGGACGAAAAGTCAGCTTAGTCACCGCCTACGGCCATACCACCCTGAAAGCGCCCGATCTCGTCTGATCTCGGAAGCTAAGCGGGCACGGGCCTGGTTAGTACCTGGATGGGAGACCGCCTGGGAATACCAGGTGTTGTAGGCTTTTGCATTTTGCCATTCTGACCAGCAGGAGGCAGTGTTCTCTATGCTTTTCTGCATTGATTCTGAGAAGAGCCCGAGAGCGCGCCTTTGAGCGAGTAGAAGCGGCTAGGAGATGTTTAAGAGGACGAAAAGTCAGCTTAGTCATCGCCTACGGCCATACCACCCTAAAAGCGCCCGATCTCGTCTGATCTCGAAAGCTAAGCAGAGACGGGCCTGGTTAGGACCTGGATGGGAGACCGCCTGGGAATACCAGGTGTTTTAGGCTTTTGCCATTCTGACCAGCAGGAGGCAGTGTTCTCTATGCTTTTCTGCATTGATTCTGAGAAGCGCCCGAGAGCGCGCCTTTGAGCGGGTAGAAGCGGCTAGGAGATGTTTAAGAGGACGAAAAGTCAGCCTTGTCATCGCCTACGGCCATACCACCCTGAAAGCGCCCGATCTCGTCTGATCTCGGAAGCTAAGCAGAGACTTTCTGCATGGATTCTGAGAAGAGCCCGAGAGCGCGCCTTTGAGCGAGTAGAAGCGGCTAGGGGATTTTTAAGAGGACGAAAAGTCAACCTAGTCATCGCCTAAGGCCATACCACCCTGAAAGCGCCCGATCTCGTCTGATCTCGGAAGCTAAGCAGGGACGGGCTTGGTTAGTACCTGAATGGGAGACCGCCTGGGAATACCAGGTGTTGTAGGCTTTTGCATTTTGCCATTCTGACCAGCAGGAGGCAGTCTTCTCTATGCTTTTCTGCATGGATTCTGAGAAGAGCCCGAGAGCGCGCCTTTGGCCGGGTAGAAGTGGCTATGGGATGTTTAAGTGGACGAAAAGTCAGCTTAGTCATCGCCTACGGCCATACCACCCTGAAAGCGCCCAATCTCGTCTGATCTCGGAAGCTAAGCAGGGACGGGCTTGGTTAGTACCTGGATGGGAGACCGCCTGGGAATACCAGGTGTTGTAGGCTTTTGCATTTTGCCATTCTGACCAGCAGGAGGCAGTGTTCTCTATGCTTTTCTGCATTGATTCTGAGAAGAGCCCGAGAGCGCGCCTTTGAGCGAGTAGAAGCGGCTAGGAGATGTTTAAGAGGACGAAAAGTCAGATTAGTCATCGCCTACGGCCATACCACCCTGAAAGCGCCCGATCTCGTCTGATCTCGAAAGCTAAGCAGAGACGGGCTTGGTTAGTACCTGGATGGGAGACCGCCTGGGAATACCAGGTGTTGTAGGCTTTTGCCATTCTGACCAGCAGGAGGCAGTGTTCTCTATACTTTTCTGCATTGATTCTGAGAAGAGCCCGAGAGCGCGCCTTTGAGCGAGTAGAAGCGGCTAGGAGATGTTTAAGAGGACGAAAAGTCAGCTTAGTCATCGCCTACGGCCATACCACCCTGAAAGCGCCCGATCTCGTCTGATCTCGGAAGCTAAACAGGTTAGTACCTGGATATGAGACCGCCTGGGAATAACAGGTGTTGTAGGCTTTTGCATTTTGCCATTCTGACCAGCAGGAGGCAGTCTTCTCTATGCTTTTCTGCATGGATTCTGAGAAGAGCCCGAGAGCGCGCCTTTGGCCGGGTAGAAAGGGGTATGGGATGTTTAATTGGACGAAAAGTCAGACTAGTCATCGCCTACGGCCATACCACCCTGAAAGCGCCCGATCTCTTCTGATCTCGGAAGCTAAGCAGGGACGGGCCTGGTTAGTACCTGGATGGGAGACCGCCTGGGAATACCAGGTGTTGTAGGCTTTTGCATTTTGCCATTCTGACCAGCAGGAGGCAGTGTTCTCTATGCTTTTCTGCATTGATTCTGAGAAGAGCCCGAGAGCGCGCCTTTGAGCGAGTAGAAGCGGCTAGGAGATGTTTAAGAGGACGAAAAGTCAGCTTAGTCATCGCCTACGGCCATACCACCCTGAAAGCGCCCGATCTCGTCTGATCTCGGAAGCTAAGCAGGGACAGGCCTGGTTAGTACCTGGATGGGAGACCGCCTGGGAATACCAGGTGTTGTAGGCTTTTACCATTCTGACCAGCAGGAGGCAGTGTTCTCTATGCTTTTCTGCATTGATTCTGAGAAGAGCCCGAGAGCGCACCTTTGAGCGAGTAGAAGCGGCTAGGAGATGTTTAAGAGGACAAAAAGTCAGCTTAGTCATCGCCTACGGCCATACCACCCTGAAAGCGCCCGCTCTCGTCTGATCTCGGAAGCTAAGCAGGGACGGGCCTGGTTAGTACCTGGATGGGAAACCGCCTGGGAATCCAAGGTGTTGTAGGCTTTTGCATTTTGCCATTCTGACCAGCAGGAGGCAGTGTTCTCTATGCTTTTCTGCTTTGATTCTGAGAAGAGCCCAAAAGGGAGCCTTTGAGCGAGTAGAAGCGGCTAGGAGATGTTTAAGAGGACGAAAAGTCAGCTTAGTCATCGCCTACGGCCATACCACCCTGAAAGTGCCCGATCTCGTCTGATCTCGGAAGCTAAGCAGGGACGGGCCTGGTTAGTACCTGGATGGGAGACCGCCTGGGAATACCAGGTGTTGTAGGCTTTTGCATTTTGCCATTCTGACCAGCAGGAGGCAGTCTTCTCTATGCTTTTCTACATTGATTCTGAGAAGAGCCCGAGAGAGCGCCTTTGAGCGAGTAGAAGCGGCTAGGAGATGTTTAAGAGGACGAAAAGTCAGCTTAGTCATCGCCTATGGCCATACCACCCTGAAAGCGCCTGATCTCGGAAGCTAAGCAGGCTCGGGCCTGTTTAGTACCTGGATGGGAGACCGCCTGGAATACCAGGTGTTGTAGGCTTTTGCCATTCTGACCAGCAGGAGGCAGTCTTCTCTATGCTTTTCTGCATTGATTCTGAGAAGAGCCCGAGAGCGCGCCTTTGAGCGAGTAGAAGCGGCTAGGAGATGTTTAAGAGGACGAAAAGTCAGCTTAGACATCGCCTACGGCCATACCACCCTGAAAGCGCCCGATCTCGTCTGATCTCGGAAGCTAAGCAGGGACGGGCTTGGTTAGTACCTGGATGGGAAACCGCCTGGGAATACCAGGTGTTGTAGGCTTTTGCATTTTGCCATTCTGACCAGCAGGAGGCAGTCATCGCCTACGGCCATACCACCCTGAAAGCACCCGATCTCGTCTGATCTCGGAAGGTAAGCAGAGACGGGCCAGGTTAGGACCTGGATGGGAGTCCGCCTGGGAATACCAGGTGTTGTAGGCTTTTGCCATTCTGACCAGCAGGAGGCAGTGTTCTCTATGCTTTTCTGCATTGATTCTGAGAAGGGCCCGAGAGCGCACCTTTGAGCGGCTAGGAGATGTTTAGGAGGACGAAAAGTCAGCCTAGTCATCGCCTACAGCCATACCACCCTGAAAGCGTCTGATCTCGGAAGCTAAGCAGAGACGGGCCTGGTTAGTACCTGGATGGGAGACCGCCTGGGAATACCAGGTGTTGTAGGCTTTTGCATTTTGCCATTCTGACCAGCAGGAGGCAGTCTTCTCTATGCTTTTCTGCATGGATTCTGAGAAGAGCCCGAGAGCGCGCCTTTGGCCGGGTAGAAGTGGCTATGGGATGTTTAAGTGGACGAAAAGTCAGCTTAGTCACCGCCTACGGCCATACCACCCTGAAAGCGCCCGCTCTCGTCTGATCTCGAAAGCTAAGCAGGGGAGGGCCTGGTTAGTACCTGAATGGGAGACCGCCTGGGAATACCAGGTGTTGTAGACTTTTGCATTTTGCCATTCTGCCCAGCAGGAGGCAGTCTTCTCTATGCTTTTCTGCATGGATTCTGAGAAAGCCAGCCTTTGGCCGGGTAGAAGTGGCTAGGGGATGTTTAAGAGGACGAAAAGTCAGCCTAGTCGTTGCCTACGGCCATACCACCCTGAAAGCGCCCGCTCTCGTCTGATCTCGGAAGGTAAGCAGGGGAGGGCCTGGTTAGTACCTGGATGGGAGACTGCCTGGGAATACCAGGTGTTGTAGGCTTTTGCATTTTGCCATTCTGACCAGCAGGAGGCAGTGTTCTCTATGCTTTTCTGCATTGATTCTGAGAAGAGCCCGAGAGCGCGCCTTTGAGCGAGTAGAAGCGGCTAGGAGATGTTTAAGAGGACGAAAAGTCAGCCTAGTCGTTTCCTACGGCCATACCACCCTGAAAGCGCCCGCTCTCGTCTGATCTCGGAAGGTAAGCAGGGGAGGGCCTGGTTAGTACCTGGATGGGAGACCGCCTGGGAATACCAGGTGTTGTAGGCTTTTGCATTTTGCCATTCTGACCAGCAGGAGGCAGTCTTCTCTATGCTTTTCTGCATGGATTCTGAGAAGAGGCCGAGAGCGCGCCTTTGGCCGGGTAGAAGTGGCTAGGAGATGTTTAAGAGGACGAAAAGTCAGCCTAGTCATCGCCTACTGCCATACCACCCTGAAAGCGCCCGATCTCGTCTCATCTCGGAAGCTAAGCAGGGGAGGGCCTGGTTAGTACCTGGATGGGAGACCGCCTGGTAAAATACCAGGTGTTGTAGGCTTTTGCATTTTGGCATTCTGACCAGCAGGAGGCAGTGTTCTCTATGTTTTTCTGCATTGATTCTGAGAAGAGCCCGAGAGCGCGCCTTTGAGCGAGTAGAAGCGGCTAGGAGATGTTTAAGAGGACGAAAAGTCAGCCTAGTCATTGACTACGGCCATACCACCCTGAAAGCGCCCGATCTCGTCTGATCTCGGAAGCTAAGCAGGAGAGGGCCTGGTTAGTACCTGGATGGGAGACCGCCTGGGAATACCAGGTGTTGTAGGCTCTTGCCATTCTGACCAGCAGGAGGCAGTCTTCTCTATGCTTTTCTGTATGGATTCTGAGAAGAGCCCGAGAGCGCGCCTTTGGCCGGGTAGAAGTGGCTAGGGGATGTTTAAGAGGACGAAAAGTCAGCCTAGTCTTTGCCTACGGCCATACCACCCTAAAAGCGCCCGATCTCATCTGATCTCGGAAGCTAAGCAGGGACGGGCTTGGTTAGTACGTGGATGGGAGACCGCCTGGGAAAAACAGGTGCTGTAGACTTTTGCATTTTGCCATTCTGCCCAGCAGGAGGCAGTCTTCTCTATGCTTTCCTGCATGGATTCTGAGAAAGCCAGCCTTTGGGTGGGTAGAAGCGGATAGGGATGTTTAAGAGGACGAAAAGTCAGCCTAGTCAACGCCTACGGCCATACCACCCTGAAAGCGCCCGATCTCGTCTGATCTCGGAAGCTAAGCAGGGACGTGCCTGGTTAGTACCTGGATGGGAGACCGCCTCGGAATACCAGGTGTTGTAGGCTTTTGCATTTTGCCATTCTGGCCAGCAGGAGGCAGTCTTCTCTATGATTTTCTGCATGGAGTCTGAGAAGAGCCCGAGAGCGCACCTTTGAGCGGGTAGAAGTGGCTATGGGATGTTTAAGAGGATGAAAAGTCAGCCTAGTCATCGCCTACGGCCATACCACCCTGAAAGCGCCCGCTCTTGTCTGATCTCGTAAGCTAAGCAGGGGAGGGCCTTGTTAGTACCTGGATGGGAGACCGCCTGGGAATACCAGGTGTTGTAGGCTTTTGCATTTTGCCATTCTGACCAGCAGGAGGCAGTCTTCTCTATGATTTTCTGCTTGGATTCTGGGAAGAGCCCGAGAGCGTGCCATTGGCCGGGTAGAAGTGGCTAGGGGATGTTTAAGAGGACGAAAAGTCAGCTTAGTCATCGCCTACGGCCATACCATCCTGAAAGCGCCCGATCTCGTCTTATCTTGGCAGCTAAACAAGGGAGTGCCTGGTTAGTACCTGGATGGGAGACCGCCTGGGAATACCAGGTGTTATAGGCTTTTGCATTTTGCCATTTTGCCATTCTGATCAGCAGGAGGCAGTCTTCTCTATGCTTTTCTGCATGGATTCTGAGAAGAGCCCGAGAGCGCGCCTTTGAGCGAGTAGAAGTGGCTAGGAGATGTTTAAGAGGACGAAAAGTCAGCTTAGTCATCGCCTATGGCCATACCACCCTGAAAGCGCCCCATCTCGTCTGATCTCGGAAGGTAAGCAGGGGAGGGCCTGGTTAGTACCTGGATGGGAGACCGCCTGGGAATACCAGGTGTTGTAGGGTTTTGCATTTTGCCATTCTGACCAGCAGGAGGCAGTGTTCTCTATGCTTTTCTGCATGGATTCTGAGAAGAGCCCGAGAGCGCGCCTTTGGCCGGGTAGAAGTGGCTAGGGGATGTTTAAGAGGACGAAAAGTCAGCCTAGTCGTTGCCTACGGCCATACCACCCTGAAAGCGCCCGCTCTCGTCTGATCTCGGAAGCTAAGCAGGGACGGGCTTGGTTAGGACCTGGATGGGAGTCCGCCTGGGAATACCAGGTGTTGTAGGCTTTTGCCATTCTGACCAGCAGGAGGCAGTGTTCTCTATGCTTTTCTGCATTGATTCTGAGAAGAGCCCGAGAGCGCACCTTTGAGCGAGTAGAAGCGGCTAGGAGATGTTTAAGAGGACGAAAAGTCAGCTTAGTCATCGCCTACGGCCGTACCACCCTGAAAGCGCCCGATCTCGTCTGATCTCGGAAGGTAAGCAGAGACGGGCCTGGTTAGGACCTGGATGGGAGTCCGCCTGGGAATACCAGGTGTTGTAGGCTTTTGCCATTCTGACCAGCAGGAGGCAGTCTTCTCTATGCTTTTCTGCATTGATTCTGAGAAGAGCCCGAGAGCGCACCTTTGAGCGAGTAGAAGCGGCTAGGAGATGTTTAAGAGGACAAAAAGTCAGCTTAGTCATCGCCTACGGCCATACCACCCTGAAAGCGCCCGATCTCGTCTGATCTCGGAAGCTAAGCAGGGACGGGCTTGGTTAGTACCTGGATGGGAGACCGCCTGGGAATACCAGGTGTTGTAGGCTTTTGCATTTTGCCATTCTGACCAGCAGGAGGCAGTCTTCTCTATGCTTTTCTGCATTGATTCTGAGAAGAGCCCGAGAGCGCGCCTTTGAGCGAGTAGAAGCGGCTAGGAGATGTTTAAGAGGACGAAAAGTCAGCTTAGTCATCGCCTACGGCCATACCACCCTGAAAGCGCCCGATCTCGTCTGATCTCGGAAGCTAAGCAGGGACGGGCTTGGTTAGTACCTGGATGGGAGACCGCCTGGGAATACCAGGTGTTGTAGGCTTTTGCATTTTGCCATTCTGACCAGCAGGAGGCAGTCTTCTCTATGCTTTTCTGCATTGATTCTGAGAAGAGCCCGAGAGCGGCGCCTTTGAGCGAGTAGAAGCGGCTAAGGAGATGTTTAAGAGGACGAAAAGTCAGCTTAGTCATCGCCTAGGCCATACCACCCTGAAAGCGCCCGATCTCGTCTGATCTCGGAAGCTAAGCAGGGACGGGCTTGTTAGTACCTGGATGGGAGACCGCCTGGAATACCAGGTGTTGTAGGCTTTGCATTTTGCCATTCTGACCAGCAGGAGGCAGTTCTTCTCTATGCTTTTCTCGCATTGATTCTGAAGAGAAGCCCGAGACAGCGCCCTTTGAGCGAGTAGAAGCGGCTAGAGAATTTAAGAGAGGACGAAAAGTCAGCCTTAGCATCCCTACGGCCATACCAACCCTGAAAGCGCCGAATCTCGTCTGATCTCGGAAGCTAACAGGGACGGGCTGGTAGTACCTGGATGGAAGAGACCGCCTGGGATAACAGTGTTGTAGGCTTTTGCATTGCCATTCCTGACCAGCAGGAGGCCAGCTTCTCTATTGCTTTTGCATTATTCTGAGAAGAGCCCGAGGCGCGCCTTTGAGCGAGTAGAAGCGGCTGAGGTATAAGAAGGACGAAAGTCAGACTAGCATCGCCTACGGCCATACCACCCTGAAAGCAGCCCGATCTCTCTATCTCGGAAGCTAAGCAGGACGGCTTGGTAGTACTGGATGGGGAGACCGCCTGGGAATAACAGGTGTTGTAGCTTTTGCATTTGCCATTCGACCAGCAGAAGCAGTCTTCTCTATGCTTTTCTGCATGATTCTGAGAAGAGCCGAGAGCGCGCCTCTTGAGCGAGTAGAGCGGCTAGGAGATGTTTAAAGAGGACGAAAAGTCAGCTTAGCATCGCTACGGCCAATACACCCTGAAAGCGCCCGATCTCGTCTGATCTCGGAAGCTAAAGACAGGACGAGACTTGACGTTAGTACCATCGTGGAGGAACCGCCTGAGGAATACCAGTGTTGTAGGCTTCATTTTGCCATTCTGACAGCAAGAGGCAGCTTCTCTATGCTTTCTGCATTGATTCTGAGAAGAGCCCGACGAGCGCGCCTTTGAGCGAGTAGAAGCGGCTATGAGATGTTTAAGAGGACGAAAAGTCAGCTTAGTCATCGCCTACGGCCAATACCACCCTGAAAGCGCCCGCTCTCGTCTGATCTCGGAAGCTAAGCAGGGACGGGCCTGGTTAGTACCTGGATGGGAGACCGCCTGGGAATACCAGGTGTTGTAGACTTTTGCATTTTGCCATCTGACCAGCAGGAGGCAGTCTTCTCTATGCTTTTCTGCATGGATTCTGAAAAAGCCGAGCCTTTGAGCCGAGTAGAAGCGGCTAGGGGATGTTTAAGAGGACGAAAAGTCAGCCTAGTCATCGCCTACGGCCATACCACCCTGAAAGCGCCCGCTCTCGTCTGATCTCGGAAGCTAAGCAGGGGAGGGCTTGGTTAGTACCTGGATGGGAGACTGCCTGGGAATACCAGGTGTTGTAGGCTTTGCATTTTGCCATTCTGACCAGCAGGAGGCAGTGTTCTCTATGCTTTTCTGCATTGATTCTGAGAAAGAGCCCGAGAGCGCGCCTTTGAGCGAGTAGAAGCGGCTAGGAGATGTTTAAGAGGACGAAAAGTCAGCCTAGTCATCGCCTACTGCCATACCACCCTGAAAGCGCCCGATCTCGTCTCATCTCGGAAGCTAAGCAGGGGAGGGCTGGTTAGTACCTGGATGGGAGACCGCCTGGTAAAATACCAGGTGTTGTAGGCTTTTGCATTTTGCATTCTGACCAGCAGGAGGCAGTGTTCTCTATGTTTTTCTGCATTGATTCTGAGAAGAGCCCGAGAGCGCGCCTTTGAGCGAGTAGAAGCGGCTAGGAGATGTTTAAGAGGACGAAAAGTCAGCTAGACATTGACTACGGCCATACCACCCTGAAAGCGCCCGATCTCGTCTGATCTCGGAAGCTAAGCAGGAGAGGGCTGGTTAGTACCTGGATTGGAGAACCGCCTGGGAATACCAGGTGTTGTAGGCTCTTGCCATTCTGACCAGCAGGGAGGCAGTCTTCTCTATGCTTTTCTGCATGGATTCTGAGAAGAGCCCGAGAGCGCGCCTTTGAGCGAGTAGAAGGCGGCTAGGAGATGTTTAAGAGGACGAAAAGTCAGCTAGTCTTCGCCTACGGCCATACCACCCTGAAAGCGCCCGATCTCCGTCTGATCTCGGAAGCTAAGCAGGGACGGGCTTGGTTAGTACCTGGATGGGAGACCGCCTGGGAATACCAGGTGTTGTAGCTTTTGCATTTTGCCATTCTGACCAGCAGGAGGCAGTCTTCTCTATGCTTTTCTGCATGGATTCTGAGAAGCCCGAGAGCGCCTTTGAGCGAGTAGAAGCGGCTAGGAGATGTTTAAGAGGACGAAAAGTCAGCTTAGTCATCGCCTACGGCCATACCACCCTGAAAGCGCCCGATCTCGTCTGATCTCGAAGCTAAGCAGGGACGGGCCTGGTTAGTACCTGGATGGGAGACCGCCTGGGAATACCAGGTGTTGTAGGCTTTTGCATTTTGCATTCTGACCAGCAGGAGGCAGTCTTCTCTATGCTTTTCTGCATTTGAATTCTGAGAAGAGCCATCTCGAAGAGCGCGGCCTTTTGATGCGAGTAGAAGCGGCCTAAGGAGATGTTTAAAGAGGGACGAAAAGTCAGCTTAGACATCGCCTACGGCGCATATCCACCTCTGAAAGGCCCGAGTCTCGTCTGATCTCGGAAGCTAAGCAGGGACTGGGCTTGGTTAGTACCTGGATAGGGAGACCGCCTGGGAATACCAGGTGTTGTAGGCTTTTGCATTTTGGCCATTCTGACGGCAGCAGGAGAGCAGTCCTTCTCTATTGCTTTTCTGCATTGATTCTGGAGAATGAGGCCCGCTGAGAGCGCGCCTTTGAGCGAGTAGAGAGCTGGCTAAGAGATGCTTAATAGAGGACGAAAGAGTCAGTTCTTAGAACGGATCGGCCTACGGCCCATACCACCTGAAAGGCGCTCCGATCTCGTCTGATCTCGGAAGCTAAGGCAGGGGACGGGGCTTGGTTAGTACGCTGGATGGGAGACCGCCTGGGATATCCAGGTGTTTGTAGGCTTTGCATTTTGCATTTCTGACCAGCAGGAGGCAGTCTTCTCTATGCTTTTCTGCATGGATTCTGAGAAAGAGCCCGAGAAGCGCGCCTTTGAGCGAGTAGAAGCGGCTAGAGATGTTTAAGAGGACGAAAAGTCAGCTTAGTCATCGCCTAACGGCCATACCACCCTGAAAGCGCCCGATCTCGTCTGAATCTCGGAAGCTAAGCAGGGACGGGCCTGGTTTAGTACCTGGATGGGAGACCGCCTGGGAATACCAGGTGTTGTAGGCTTTTGCATTTTGCCATTTACTGACCAGGCAGGAAGGCAGTCTTCTCTATGCCTTTTCTGCCATTGATTCTGAGAAGAAGCCCCGCGAGAGCGCGCCCCATTTGGCCGAGTATGAAGGCGGCTAGGAGATGTTTATAGGAGGACGAAAGTCAAGCTTAGTCCATCGCCTAACGGCCATACGCACCCCTGAAAGCGCCCGATCTGCGTCTGATCTCGGGAAGCTAAGCCAGGGACGGGCTTGTTAGTACCTGGATGGGGAGACCGCCCTGGGAAATACCAAGGTGTTGTAGGCTTTTGCATTTTGCCATTCTGACAGCAGGAGGCAGTCTTCTCTATGCTTTTCTGCATTGATTCTGAGAAGAGCCCGAGAGCGCCGCTTGAGCGAGTAGAAGCGGCTAAGAGATGTTTAAGAGGACGAAAAGTCAGCTTAGACATCGCCTACGGCCATACCACCCTGAAAGCCCCGATCTCGTCTGATCTCGGAAGCTAAGCAGGGACGGCTGCTTAGTACCTGGATGGGAGACCGCCTGAATACCAGGTGTTGTAGGCTTTTGCATTTTGCCATTCTGACCAGCAGGAGGCGTCTTCTCTATGCTTTTCTGCATTGATTCTGAGAAGAGCCGAGAGCGCGCCTTGAGCGAGTAGAACGGCTAGAGATGTTTAAGAGGACGAAAAATCAGCTTAGCATCGCCTACGGCCATACCACCCTGAAAGCGCCCGATCTCGTCTGATCTCGGAAGCTAAGCAGGACGGGCTTGGTTAGTACCTGGATGGGAGACCGCCTGGGAATACCAGTGTTGTAGGCTTTTGCATTTTGCCATTCTGACCAGCAGAGGGCAGTCTCTCTATGCTTTTCTGCATTGATTCTGAGAAGAGCCCGAGAGCGCGCCTTTTAGCGAGTAGAAGCGGCTAGAGAGATGTTTAAGAGGACGAAAAGTCAGCTTAGTCATCGCCTACGCCATACCACCCTGAAAGCGCCCGATTCTCGTCTGATCTCGAAGCTAAGCAGGGACCGGCTCTGGTTAGTACCTGGATGGGAGACCGCCTGGAATACCAGGTGTTGTAGGCTTTTGCATTTGCCATTCTGACCAGCAGGAGGCAGCTTTCTCTATGCTTTTCTGCATTGATTCTGAGAAGAGCCCGAGAGCGCGCCTTTGAGCGAGTAGAAGCGGCTAAGAGATGTTTAAGAGGACGAAAAGTAGCTTGCATCGCCTACGGCCATACCACCCTGAAAGCGCCCGATTCATCTCGCCGATCTCGGGAAGCTAAGCAGGACGGGTCTGGTTAGTACCTGGATGCGGAGACCGCCTGGGAATACCAGGTGTGTAGGTTTTGCATTTTGCCATTCTGACCAGCAGGAGGCAGTCTCTCTAGCTTTTCTGCATTGATTCTGACGAAGAGCCCCGAGCGCGCCTTTGAGCGAGTAGAAGCGGCTAAGATGTTTTAAGAGGACGAAAAGTCAGCTTAGCATCGCCTACGGCCATACCACCCTGAAAGCGCCGATCTCGTCTGATCTCGGAAGCTAAGCAGGACGGCTGGTTTAACCGTATGGATGAGAGCCTGACCTGGGAATACCAGTGTTGTAGGCTTTTGCATTTGCCATTCTGACCAGCAGGAGGCAGTCTTCTCTATGGCTTTTCTGCATTGATTCTGAGAAGAGCCCGAGAGCGCGCCTTTGAGCGAGTAGAAGCGGCTAAGAGATGTTTAAGGACGAAAAGTCAGCTTAGCATCGCCTACGGCCATTCCACCCTGAAAGCGCCCGATCTCGTCTGATCTCGGAAGACAGGAGGCTGGTTAGTACCTGGATGGGAGACCGCCTGGGGAATACCAGGGTTGTAGGCTTTTGCATTTTGCCATTCTGACCAGCAGGAGCAGTCTTCTCTCATGCTTTTCTGCATTTGATTCTGGAAGAGCCCGAGAGCGCGCCTTTGAGCGAGTAAAGCGGCTAGAGATGTTTTAAGGGACGAAAAGTCAGCTTAGACATCGCCTACGGCCATACCACCTGAAAGCGCCCGATCTCGTCTGATCTCGGAAGCTAAGCAGGACGGGCTTGGTTAGTACCTGGATGGGAGACCGCCTGGGAATACCAGTGTTGTAGGCTTTTGCATTTTGCCATTTCGACCAGCAGGAGGCAGTCTTCTCTATGCTTTCTGCATTGATTCTGAAGAGCCCGAGCGCCGCCTCTTGAGCGAGTAGAAGCGGCTAAGAGATGTTTAAGAGGACGAAAAGTCAGCTTAGACATCGCCTACGCCATACCACCCTGAAAGCGCCCGGTCTCGTCTGATCTCGGAAGCTAAGCAGGACGGCTTGGTTAGTACCTGGATGGGAGAACCGCCTGGGGAATACCAGGTGTTGTAGCTTTTGCATTTTGCCATTCCTACCAGCAGGAGGCAGTCTTCTCTATGCTTTTCTGCATTGATTCTGAGAAGAGCCCGAGAGCGCGCTCTGCTTGAGCGAGTAGAAGCGGCTAGGAGATGTTTAAGAGGACGAAAAGTCAGCTAAATCAATCTATCGGCGCATATACCACCCCTGAAAGCGCCCGATCTCGTCTGAGTCTCGCGGAAGCTAAGCAGGGACGGGCCTGTGTTAGTACCTGGATGTGGGTGGAGGACCGGCGCTGGGAATACCAGGTGTGTAGGCTTTTGCATTTTGCCATTCTGACCAGCAGGAGGCAGTCCTCTATGCTTCTGAGCGCATGATTTTGAGGAAGACGCCGCGGCGCCAGAGAGGTTCTCGCCCGCTGAGGAGTTGGTACGTTGAGCAGTAGAACCGGCTAATGAGACTGTAAAGGACTGAAAAGGTGCATGCCTTCCCGCAGTCGGCTGGCCTACTCGTCTGAGTCGGTGCAGTGCAGCCGCTGAGAATCGTCGCGCCGTGAGGTGCTCGTCTGATCTGCGAATGTCTGATGAGCAGTATGGGGAACTGGCGTTTATTATATCGTGTGATGAGACTGGCCTGGAATACCAGTGTTGTCAGCGCTTTGCATTTTGCCCATTCGCAGCCAGTCAGACTGGCAGTCTTCTCTATGCTGTGTCGTGCATTGATTCTGAGACAACTCTGAGCCCGAGTAGCGCGCGCTGGTGTTGGACTGCAGCGCGACATAGAGAACTCGCCGCTAGAAACGATGTTCTTAGATGGTAACTCGGCTGACGGATATATATGTCCAGGCCTCAGGACATCGGCCGTCGAGGCGCGTCGGCCATACGACTCGCTGAACGCGCACACCGATCTCGTGTCTTTCTCTCGGGTAAGCTAAGCGAGCGGTCACGGAGCGACTTGGCTACGTGACCTGTGTATGTGACAGAATCCGCCTGTGCAGTCAGGCGCACCGTTCATAATACCAAAGGTGGTGTGTAGGGCTTTTGTGCTATTGGCTCAATTCTTTGGACCGGACGTGCTAGTGATGGCAGCGGCTGCTGCTATGCTGTCGTTGTCCTATGACTCTGATTGAAGAGCGCTGTCTGGAGGGTAGCGCTGCCTTCTGAGCGCGCGCTAATCCTTGTCACGGAGTAGGAAGCTGCTAAGAGATGACTTTAAGTACGCATCGGAATACACGTCAGGCTTAGACAGATCATGCCTTCTGCATGCTTCATACCACCCTGAAAGCGCCCGATCTCGTCTTGATCTCGGCAAGTCTAAGCAGAGTGACGGGCGCCTTGGGTAGGACCTGTGATGGTGCAGACCTGCTCCTGAGGGGAATACCTATGTTGTAGCTTTTGATTTTTCCATTTCTGATCCAGCAGAGCGCCAGTTCTCTTTCCTCCTATTGCTTTTCGATCTTGATCTGAGAAGACGTTGCCCCCCAAGCTCGGGTGACGACCCATGCGGTCAGAGCGCCGCCTTGTCAGCCGATGAGAAGCGGGCTTAAGATGTCTTAAGAGGCCGAAAAGCAGTTCTTAGGACACGTCCACGGCCCATCTACCACCTCTGAAAGCCCCCCGATCTCGCATTGCTGATCTGCGCGAGCTAATGCATCGGGGAACGGCTTGTTGCAGACCTGATGGAGACCGCCTGTGGGGAATCCAGGTGTTTGAGGCTTTGCATTTTGGCCGATTTCCGTGACCAGCAGGACGGGCAGTCTTCTCTATGCATTTCTGCATGATTCTGAGAAGAGCCCGAGAGCCTGCGCCTATTCGAGCGCCCAGTAGGAAGCGGCTAAAGATGTTTTAAGAGGACGAAAGTCAGCTTAAGAGCAACTTCGCCTAACGGCCCATTCACCACGCCTGAAAGCGGCCCGATCTCGTCTATCCTCGTGGAAGCTTAGCGAGGACTGCTTGGGTAGTACCTGCGTATGGAGAGACCGCCTGGTCGAATACCATGTGTGTTGTAGGCTTTTGCATTTTTGCCCATTCTGACCAGCAGGAGGCAGTCATTCTCTATGCTTTACGTGCACTGTTGATTCTGAGAAGAAGCCCCCTCCGGAGCGACGCTGCGCCTTTGAGCGAGTAGAAGGCTGGCTAAGAGATGTTTAAGAGGACGGAAAAAGTTCTCAGCTGTATGACATCGCTACGCCCATACCACCCTGACAGAATCGCCTGCCGATCATCCGTCCGGTGCATCGCGCAGAAGCGCTAAGCGCAGGAACGGCATTTGGTTCAGATACATCGTACGCATGCGAGTACCGCCTACGATTACCAGGTTGTTGTAGGCTTTGCATTCATGCCCATTTCTGAGCCAGCAGGATGCAGCTGCTCCTATGCTTCTATCTTGGCGAGAGTTTCTGGATCATAGGCGAGCCCGCTGTTGATTGAGCGGGCGCTGCTCTTCGAACAGACGTCCAGTCATACTTATTAACAGCGCCTAAAGATGTTTTAAGAGCGACGAATAAGTCAGCTTTTCAGACATCGCCTACGGCCATACTCATCCCTTGATAAGGCGCCCCTCCGATTCTTCGACGTCCGTCTGGAGCGTCTGGAAGCCTATAGCTCAGGTCACGCTTTTGACGTAGCCTGGTTCATGTCGCGAGCGACGCTCGGCTGGAGGTCAATACCAGCGTGGTTTGTTTGTAGGACTTTGTAGCATGCTTTTTTGCCATTGTTCTGCACCAGCAGGACAGCAGTCTTCTCTAGTCGCTTCGTTCGGTTTGCAGGGTGATTCTGAGAGATAGAAGCCCGAGAGCGCTGTCGCTTAGTCGTTAGACGGGAGTAGTAAGATACGGTCTCTTGAAGAGATGCTTTACAGGAGGACGAAAGTCAGTCTAGACCATCGGCCTCTGCACGGCCATACCCACCCTGGAAAGCGCCGGATTCGTCCGTGGCTCGATCTCGGGAACGCTTATGACGCTAGGGACGTGCGTTGGTGTTAGAGTAGCCTGGGTATGGGAGACGCCTGTTGGAAATAACCACGTGTTGTAGCGTTTTGCATTTGCTCTATTACACTGACCACAGTCAGGAGAGGCTATGTTCTTGCCTCTGGGGATGCTTTCTCGGCATTGATTCTTGAGGATAGAGCCCAGGGTGGGAGGCGAGCGCTAGCGCCTGACGGGTTGAGCGTCGAGCTAGAAGCGGCTACAGAGAGCGTATTATAAGCAGCGGGGGACGACAAAGTCCCAGCGCTCTAGATCGAGTCGCGCGTGAGCGGCGATTAGAGACCACGCACTGAATAGGCGGCGGCCCTGGGATTCTGCTGACGATCGCCCGTGAGAAGCTAGTCAGGGACGCGGTCTTCAGCGGGTTAGTTACCTCAGGCGGATTCGGCTGGAGGGAGACCTGCCTCTTCGGCGTGTAGCGCCGGAGAGTACGCAGGGTTGGTGTTGAGGCTGTGTTGCATGTGTCCATGTGCTGTAGTCACCAGTCGATGGCAGTCTTTCTCGATATGCTTTCTGCAGTGAATCCTGAGACTAGAGGTCCGAAGCGACGAGCGGCGCCTCTGTGACGCGCATCTAGAACTCAGAACCAAGCCGCGTAAAGACGATGCTAGATCGGCAGCCCGAACAACAGTCAAGCTAGATCTAATCGCCTTGACGCGCAGCATACCACCCTGAAGGCGCCCGATTCACTCTGATCTCGCCGTACAACGCTGAACGCCAGCCACTGAGCCTTGTGGCGCTGCGCACCGGTCAGGGTGTTTATTACCTGGACTAGGTACTAACCTGGCGGAGAACCGCCTTGTGGGAACTACCAGGCTGTGGTAGGCTTTTTGTCATTCTCGTGCCATTTACTGTAAGCTGCTGGTCCCGTGACCAGCAGGAGGCAGTCTTTCTCGTATTCGCTTTTCTGCATTGACCTTCTCGACGAAGAGGAGCCCCGACGAGCGCGCCTTCCAGGGGTTGCAGCAAGTTAGAGAGGGCTAACGAAGTAGATGTTAAGGACGGAAAAGTCAGCTCGTAGACATCGCCTACGGCCATTAAACCCCGCCCCCCCCCACCCCCCCTGAAAAAAAAAAAAGCGCTCCAGTTCTCGTCTGCATCTCGGAAGCTATAGCATGGAGACGGGCTTTGGTATTACCTGGATGGCGAGACCGCCTGGGAAACAGGTTTGTAGGGCTTTTGCATTTTGCGCATTTCCGACCAGCAGGGAGCAGTCTTCTCTATGCTTTCTGCATGATTCTCGAAGAGCCCTGAGAGCGGCCTTGGTTGAGCGAGTAGAAGTCGGCTAAGAGATGGTTTAAGAGCGGTACGAAAGTTTCAGCTTAGACATCACCTACGGCCATTACCTAGCCCTGTAAAGCGCACCCATTCTCGTGCTGATTCTCGAAGCTAGCGAGGGGACGGCGCGTTTAACCTTGGAGGAGACACGCCTGGAATACCAGGTGTTGGTAGGCTGTAGGCATTTTGCCATTCTGACCAGCAGGAGGCAGTCTCTCTATGCTTTTCGGCATTCGCATTCTGAGAAGACGCCCGATACAGCGCGCTAGTCGTGAGCGAAGTAGCAAAGCCGGACTAAAGATGTTTAAAGAGGGACGAAAAGTCAGCTTCGACATCGCTACTCTCTCTTATACCACCTCAAAGCGCCCATTCTCTCTACTTATCTCTTGTGAATTCTAAGAGACGGGCTTGGTTGTACCTGGATTGGTAGACCTTCCTGGTGGAATATCTCATGTGTTTGTCAGGCTTTTGCAAGTTGTGGCCATTCGTACCTATGTCAGAGCAGTCTCTATTGCTCTAGTCTATTTATCTGAGTATATGGGAGCGCCGGACGAGCGCGCCTGTTGAGCGAGTATATCAGCGGCTAAGATTATGTTTAACAGCAGGACGAAAGTTCGAGCTTCGACATCGCCTACGCGCATACCACCCTTGAAAGCGCCGCGATACGTCTGATTTCTCGAAGCTAAGCAGGAACGGCTGGCTTAGTACCTGGCATCCGATTGGCAGACCGCCCTGGAATACAGGTTGTAGCTTTTCATGTTTGCCAGTCCGAAACCAGCAGGAGGCAGCTCTTCTCTATGCTTGTTCTCTATTATCTATATATATGCCCGTATTGGTGACTCGCAGCGGACCTCATTGAGCGTATATACATCTCTAAGAGATAAATAGCGACAGACTAAGGCATAATAAACTACAGCCTACAGGCACAATACCACCATAATATAAGCGCCGATACTACGTAATGATCTCGGAGCCTAAAGCGAGACGAGGAGACAAATGAAAATTATAAAGAATACACTGAGCGATGAAGACAGCCTAGGGATACCATAAGTAGTTAGTAAGCTCATGCAATATTTGCCACATATATCTGAACCGAGCAGGAGAGCAAGATCTCTAACATAGACTTCTATCATGCATTGATTCTAGAGAAGAGCCCGAAGCACAAAGCAGACGGCGACGCGCTTTTGAGCGCAAAAAGTACAGCCATACAGAGGACGAAAAGTCAAGCAAAACAAACCCCTCTACCAGGCCCATACCACCCGTGTGACAAGCGCCCGATCTCGTTGCTGGAGTCTCAGGAAGCTAAGCAGGGACGGCTTGCGTTACACCTTGCGAAATAGGGAGACCGCCTGGTAATACCAGGTTGTGTGTAGGCTATTTGCACTTGCCATTCTGACAGCAAGAGGCCAGGCTTCCTATGCTTGTTTTTCTTGCGATTGATTCTGAGAAGAGCCCGAGGGAGCGGCGCCTTCAGCTGAGCGAATGTAGAAAGCGGCTAAGAGATGTTTAAGAGGACGAACACGAGTTAACAGACTTTAGCACATCAGCCGACGGCCATGACCAACCCTGAGAAGGCGCCCGATTTCCTCGTTCTATCCGCTGCGACGCTAAGCTAGGGACGGGCTTGGTTCTAGGTTACCTGGTCATGAGGGGAGACCGCCTGGGCCTAATACCATTTGTTTGTAGCCGCTTTATGCATTTGCCATATCATGGCCAGCAGGAGGCTATCTTCTCTATGCTTTTTTTTCGCCGATTGACTCTCTGAGAAGAGCCTGACGGATGCAGCCGCCATATTAGCCGCAGGTAGAAGCGGCCTAAGAGGATGTTTTAATGAGGTACGAAAAGTCAGCTAACACGGCCTACGCGGCTCATACCCACCCTGAAAAGCGCCGTCGATCTCTCGTCTGCACTCGGAACGCTACAATAGCCAGGACGGGCTGGTTAGTACCTGGATGGGAGACCCGCGCTGGGAATACCCAGGTTGTTGTAGGAGCTTTTATTGCATTCTCTTGCCATTCACGAAGCAGCACGGAGCAGTCTTCTCTATGCTTTTCTGCATCTGGATTCTGAGAAGAGCCCGCGAGACGCGCCGGCCATGTCTCTGATGCGGAGTAAACAGCGGCTAGCAGATCGCTGTAATGAGGCAACGAACAAGTCAGCTCAGACACGGCCTACGCGGCCATACCACCCTGAAAGCGCTCCGATCTCGTCTTCGATCTCGGAAAAAGCTAAGCAGGTATCTGGTCTTATCTGGTGTATGTTTCATTCCTTGTGTATGTAGTTTTTGGTGAGAGCGCGCCTTTGAGAGTAGAAGCGGCGTAGATTTTTAAGAGGACGAAAAGTCAGCCTAGTCATCGCCTAAGGCCATACCACCCTGAAAGCGCCCGATCTCGTCTGATCTCGGAAGCTAAGCAGGGACGGGCTTGTTTAGTACCTGGATGGGAGACCGCCTGGGAATACCAGGTGTTGTAGGCTTTGCATTTTGCCATTCTGACCAGCAGGAGGCAGTCTTCTCTATGCTTTTCTGCATGGATTCTGAGAAGCCCCGAGAGCGCGCCTTTGAGCGAGTAGAAGCGGCTAGGGATGTTTAAGAGGACGAAAAGTCAGCTTAGTCATCGCCTACGGCCATACCACCCTGAAAGCGCCCGATCTCGTGATCTCGGAAGCTAAGCAGGGACGGGCTTGGTTAGTACCTGGATGGGAGACCGCCTGGGAATACCAGGTGTTGTAGGCTTTTTGCATTTTGCCATTCTGACCAGCAGGAGGCAGTCTTCTCTATGCTTTTTCTGCATTGATTCTGAGAAGAGCCCCGAGAGCGCGCCTTTGAGCGAGTAGAAGCGGCTAGGAGATGTTTAAGAGGAGGAAAAGTCAGCCTAGTCATCGCCTACGGCCATACCACCCTGAAAGCGCCCGATCTCGTCTGATCTCGGAAGCTAAACAGGTTAGTACCTGGATATGAGACCGCCTGGGGAATAACAGGTGTTGTAGCTTTTGCATTTTGCCATTCTGACCAGCAGGAGGCAGTCTTCTCTATGCTTTTCTGCATGGATTCTGAGAAGAGCCCGAGAGCGCGCCTTTGGCCGGGTAGAAAGGGTATGGGATGTTTAATTGGACGAAAAGTCAGACTAGTCATCGCCTACGGCCATACCACCCTGAAAGCGCCCGATCTCTTCTGATCTCGGAAGCTAAGCAGGGACGGGCCTGGTTAGTACCTGGATGGGAGACCGCCTGGGAATACCAGGTGTTGTAGGCTTTTGCATTTTGCCATTCTGACCAGCAGGAGGCAGTGTTCTCTATGCTTTTCTGCATTGATTCTGAGAAGAGCCCGAGAGCGCGCCTTTGAGCGAGTAGAAGCGGCTAGGAGATGTTTAAGAGGACGAAAAGTCAGCTTAGTCATCGCCTACGGCCATACCACCCTGAAAGCGCCCGATCTCGTCTGATCTCGGAAGCTAAGCAGGGACGGGCCTGCTTAGTACCTGGATGGGAGACCGCCTGGGAATACCAGGTGTTATAGGCTTTTACCATTCTGACCAGCAGGAGGCAGTGTTCTCTATGCTTTTCTGCATTGATTCTGAGAAGAGCCCGAGAGCGCGCCTTTGAGCGAGTAGAAGCGGCTAAGAGATGTTTAAGAGGACGAAAAGTCAGCTTAGTCATCGCCAACGGCCATACCACCCTGAAAGCGCCCGATCTCGTCTGATCTCGGAAGCTAAGCAGGGACGGGCCTGGTTAGTACCTGGATGGGAAACCGCCTGGGAATCCAAGGTGTTGTAGGCTTTTGCATTTTGCCATTCTGACCAGCAGGAGGCAGTGTTCTCTATGCTTTTCTGCATTGATTCTGAGAAGAGCCCAAAAGGGAGCCTTTGAGCGAGTAGAAGCGGCTAGGAGATGTTTAAGAGGACGAAAAGTCAGCTTAGTCATCGCCTACGGCCATACCACCCTGAAAGTGCCCGATCTCGTCTGATCTCGGAAGCTAAGCAGGGACGGGCCTGGTTAGTACCTGGATGGGAGACCGCCTGGGAATACCAGGTGTTGTAGGCTTTTGCATTTTGCCATTCTGACCAGCAGGAGGCAGTCTTCTCTATGCTTTTCTACATTGATTCTGAGAAGAGCCCGAGAGAGCGCCTTTGAGCGAGTAGAAGCGGCTAGGAGATGTTTAAGAGGACGAAAAGTCAGCTTAGTCATCGCCTATGGCCATACCACCCTGAAAGCGCCTGATCTCGGAAGCTAAGCAGGCTCGGGCCTGTTTAGTACTTGGATGGGAGACCGCCTGGAATACCAGGTGTTGTAGGCTTTTGCATTTTGCCATTCTGACCAGCAGGAGGCAGTCTTCTCTATGCTTTTCTACATTGATTCTGAGAAGAGCCCGAGAGCGCGCCTTTGAGCGAGTAGAAGCGGCTAGGAGATGTTTAAGAGGACGAAAAGTCAGCTTAGTCATCGCCTACGGCCATACCACCCTGAAAGCGTCTGATCTCGTCTGATCTCGGAAGGTAAGCAGAGACGGGCCAGGTTAGGACCTGGATGGGAGTCCGCCTGGGAATACCAGGTGTTGTAGGCTTTTGCCATTCTGACCAGCAGGAGGCAGTGTTCTCTATGCTTTTCTGCATTGATTCTGAGAAGAGCCCGAGAGCGCACCTTTGAGCGAGTAGAAGCGGCTAGGAGATGTTTAGGAGGACGAAAAGTCAGCCTAGTCATCGCCTACAGCCATACCACCCTGAAAGCGTCTGATCTCGGAAGCTAAGCAGAGACGGGCCTGGTTAGTACCTGGATGGGAGACCGCCTGGGAATACCAGGTGTTGTAGGCTTTTGCATTTTGCCATTCTGACCAGCAGGAGGCAGTCTTCTCTATGCTTTTCTGCATGGATTCTGAGAAGAGCCCGAGAGCGCGCCTTTGGCCGGGTAGAAGTGGCTATGGGATGTTTAAGTGGACGAAAAGTCAGCTTAGTCACCGCCTACGGCCATACCACCCTGAAAGCGCCCGATCTCGTCTGATCTCGGAAGCTAAGCGGGCACGGGCCTGGTTAGTACCTGGATGGGAGACCGCCTGGGAATACCAGGTGTTGTAGGCTTTTGCATTTTGCCATTCTGACCAGCAGGAGGCAGTCTTCTCTATGCTTTTCTGCATTGATTCTGAGAAGAGCCCGAGAGCGCGCCTTTGAGCGAGTAGAAGCGGCTAAGAGATGTTTAAGAGGACGAAAAGTCAGCTTAGTCATCGCCTACGGCCATACCACCCTGAAAGCGCCCGATCTCGTCTGATCACGGAAGCTAAGCAGGGACGGGCTTGGTTAGTACCTGGATGGGAGACCGCCTGGGAATACCAGGTGTTGTAGGCTTTTGCATTTTGCCATTCTGACCAGCAGGAGGCAGTGTTCTCTATGCTTTTCTGCATTGATTCTGAGAAGAGCCCGAGAGCGCGCCTTTGAGCGAGTAGAAGCGGCTAGGAGATGTTTAAGAGGACGAAAAGTCAGCTTAGTCATCGCCTACGGCCATACCACACTGAAAGCGCCCGCTCTCATCTGATCTTGGAAGCTAAGCAGGGACGGGCTTGGTTAGTACCTGGATGGGAGACCGCCTGGGAATACCAGGTCTTGTAGGGTTTGCATTTTGCCATTCTGACCAGCAGGAGGCAGTGTTCTCTATGCTTTTCTGCATAGATTCTGAGAAGAGCCCGAGAGCGCGCCTTTGAGCGAGTAGAAGCGGCTAGGAGATGTTTAAGAGGACGAAAAGTCAGCTTAGTCATCGCCTACGGCCGTACCACCCTGAAAGCGCCCGATCTCGTCTGATCTCGGAAGGTAAGCAGAGACGGGCCTGGTTAGGACCTGGATGGGAGTCCGCCTGGGAATACCAGGTGTTGTAGGCTTTTGCCATTCTGACCAGCAGGAGGCAGTGTTCTCTATGCTTTTCTGCATTGATTCTGAGAAGAGCCCGAGAGCGCACCTTTGAGCGAGTAGAAGCGGCTAGGAGATGTTTAGGAGGACGAAAAGTCAGCCTAGTCATCGCCTACAGCCATACCACCCTGAAAGCGTCTGATCTCGGAAGCTAAGCAGAGAAGGGCCTGGTTAGTACCTGGATGGGAGACCGTCTGGGAATACCAGGTGTTGTAGGCTTTTGCATTTTGCCATTCTGACCAGCAGGAGGCAGTCTTCTCTATGCTTTTCTGCATGGATTCTGAGAAGAGCCCGAGAGCGCGCCTTTGGCCGGGTAGAAGTGGCTATGGGATGTTTAAGTGGACGAAAAGTCAGCTTAGTCACCGCCTACGGCCATACCACCCTGAAAGCGCCCGATCTCGTCTGATCTCGGAAGCTAAGCCGGCTCGGGCCTGGTTAGTACCTGGATGGGAGACCGCCTGGGAATACCAGGTGTTGTAGGCTTTTGCATTTTGCCATTCTGACCAGCAGGAGGCAGTGTTCTCTATGCTTTTCTGCATTGATTCTGAGAAGAGCCCGAGAGCGCGCCTTTGAGCGAGTAGAAGCGGCTAGGAGATGTTTAAGAGGACGAAAAGTCAGCTTAGTCATTGCCTACGGATATACCACCCTGAAAGCGCCCGATCTCGTCTGATCTCGAAAGCTAAGCAGAGACGGGCCTGGTTAGGACCTGGATGGGAGACCGCCTGGGAATGCCAGGTGTTTTAGGCTTTTGCCATTCTGACCAGCAGGAGGCAGTGTTCTCTATGCTTTTCTGCATTGATTCTGAGAAGCGCCCGAGAGCGCGCCTTTGAGCGGGTAGAAGCGGCTAGGAGATGTTTAGGAGGACGAAAAGTCAGCTTAGTCATCGCCTACGGCCATACCACCCTTAAAGCGCCTGATCTCGTCTGATCTCGGAAGGTAAGCAGAGACGGGCCTGGTTAGTACCTGGATGGGAGACCGCCTGGGAATACCAGGTGTTGTAGGCTTTTGCATTTTGCCATTCTGACCAGCAGGAGGCAGTCTTCTCTATGCTTTTCTGCATGGATTCTGAGAAGAGCCCGAGAGCGCGCCTTTGAGCGAGTAGAAGCGGCTAGGAGATGTTTAAGAGGACGAAAAGTCAGCCTTGTCATCGCCTACGGCCATACCACCCTGAAAGCGCCCGATCTCGTCTGATCTCGGAAGCTAAGCAGAGACTTTCTGCATTGATTCTGAGAAGAGCCCGCGAGCGCGCCTTTGAGCGAGTAGAAGCGGCTAGGCTATTTTTAAGAGGACGAAAAGTCAACCTAGTCATCGCCTAAGGCCCTACCACCCTGAAAGCGCCCGATCTCGTCTGATCTCGAAAGCTAAGCAGAGACGGGCCTGGTTAGGACCTGGATGGGAGACCGCCTGGGAATGCCAGGTGTTTTAGGCTTTTGCCATTCTGACCAGCAGGAGGCAGTGTTCTCTATGCTTTTCTGCATTGATTCTGAGAAGCGCCCGAGAGCGCGCCTTTGAGCGGGTAGAAGCGGCTAGGAGATGTTTAGGAGGACGAAAAGTAAGCTTAGTCATCGCCTACGGCCATACCACCCTTAAAGCGCCTGATCTCGTCTGATCTCGGAAGGTAAGCAGAGACGGGCCTGGTTAGTACCTGGATGGGAGACCGCCTGGGAATACCAGGTGTTGTAGGCTTTTGCATTTTGCCATTCTGACCAGCAGGAGGCAGTCTTCTCTATGCTTTTCTGCATGGATTCTGAGAAGAGCCCGAGAGCGCGCCTTTGAGCGAGTAGAAGCGGCTAGGAGATGTTTAAGGGGACGAAAAGTCAGCCTTGTCATCGCCTACGGCCATACCACCCTGAAAGCGCCCGATCTCGTCTGATCTCGGAAGCTAAGCAGAGACTTTCTGCATTGATTCTGAGAAGAGCCCGCGAGCGCGCCTTTGAGCGAGTAGAAGCGGCTAGGCTATTTTTAAGAGGACGAAAAGTCAACCTAGTCATCGCCTAAGGCCATACCACCCTGAAAGCGCCCGATCTCGTCTGATCTCGGAAGCTAAGCAGGGACGGGCTTGGTTAGTACCTGGATGAGAGACCGCCTGGGAATACCAGGTGTTGTAGGCTTTTGCATTTTGCCATTCTGACCAGCAGGAGGCAGTCTTCTCTATGCTTTTCTACATTGATTCTGAGAAGAGCCCGAGAGCGCGCCTTTGAGCGAGTAGAAGCGGCTAGGAGATGTTTAAGAGGACGAAAAGTCAGCTTAGTCATCGCCTACGGCCATACCACCATGAAAGCGCCCGATCTCGTCTGATCTCGGAAGCTAAGCAGGGATGGGCCTGGATGGGAGACCGCCTGGGAATACCAGGTGTTGTAGGCTTTTGCATTTTGCAATTCTGACCAGCAGGAGGCACTGTTCTCTATGCTTTTCTGCATTGATTCTGAGAAGAGCCCGAGAGCGCGCCTTTGAGCGAGTAGAAGCGGCTAGGAGATGTTTAAGAAGACGAAAAGTCAGCTAGTCATCGCCTACGGCCATACCACCCTGAAAGCGCCCGATCTCGTCTGATCTCGGAAGCTAAGCAGGGACGGGCTTGGTTAGTACCTGGATGGGAAACCGCCTGGGAATACCAGGTGTTGTAGGCTTTTGCATTTTGCCATTCTGACCAGCAGGAGGCAGTCTTCTCTATGCTTTTCTGCATGGATTCTGAGAAGAGCCCGAGAGCGCGCCTTTGGCCGGGTAGAAGTGGCTAGGAGATGTTTAAGAGGACGAAAAGTCAGCTTAGTCATCGCCTATGGCCATACCACCCTGAAAGCGCCCGATCTCGTCTGATCTCGGAAGCTAAGCAGGGGAGAGCCTTGTTAGTACCTGGATGGGAGACCGCCTGGGAATACCAGGTGTTGTAGGCTTTTGCATTTTGCCATTCTGCCCAGCAGGAGGCAGTCTTCTCTAGGGTTTCCTGCATGGATTCTGAGAGAGCCAGCCTTTGGGCGGGTAGAAGCGGCTAGGGATGTTTAAGAGGACGAAAAGTCAACCTAGTCATTGCCTACGGCCATAGCACCCTGAAAGCGCCCGATCTCGTCTGATCTCGGAAGCTAAGCAGGGACGGGCCTGGTTAGTACCTGGATGGGAGACCGCCTGGGAATACCAGGTGTTGTAGGCTTTTGATATTCTGACCAGCAGGAGGCAGTGTTCTCTATGCTTTTCTGCATTGATTCTGAGAAGAGCCCGAGAGCGCGCCTTTGAGCGGGTAGAAGCGGCTAGGAGATGTTTAAGAGGACGAAAAGTCAGCTAAGTCATCGCCTACGGCCATACCACCCTGAAAGCGCCCGATCTCGTCTGATCTCGGAAGCTAAGCAGGGACGGGCTTGGTTAGTACCTGGATGGGAGACCGCCTGGGAATACCAGGTGTTGTAGGCTTTTGATATTCTGACCAGCAGGAGGCAGTGTTCTCTATGCTTTTCTGCATTGATTCTGAGAAGAGCCCGAGAGCGCGCCTTTGAGCGAGTAGAAGCGGCTAGGAGATGTTTAAGAGGACGAAAAGTCAGCTTAGTCATCGCCTACGGCCATACCACCCTGAAAGCGCCCGATCTCGTCTGATCTCGGAAGCTAAGCAGGGGAGGTCCTGGTTGGTACCTGGATGGGAGACCGCCTGGGAATACCAGGTGTTGTAGGCTTTTGCATTTTGCCATTCTGACCAGCAGGAGGCAGTGTTCTCTATGCTTTTCTGCATTGATTCTGAGAAGAGCCCGAGAGCGCGCCTTTGAACGAGTAGAAGCGGCTAGGGGATGTTTAAGAGGACGAAAAGTCAGCTTAGTCATCGCCTACGGCCATACCACCCTGAAAGCGTCTGATCTCGGAAGCTAAGCAGAGACGGGCCTGGTTAGTACCTGGATGGGAGACCGCCTGGGAATACCAGGTGTTGTAGGCTTTTGCATTTTGCCATTCTGACCAGCAGGAGGCAGTGTTCTCTATGCTTTTCTGCATTGATTCTGAGAAGAGCCTGAGAGCGCGCCTTTGGCCGGGTAGAAGTGGCTATGGGATGTTTAAGCGGACGAAAAGTCAGCTTAGTCATTGCCTACGGCCATACCACCCTGAAAGCGCCCGATCTCGTCTGATCTCGGAAGCTAAGCAGGGACGGGCTTGGTTAGTACCTGGATGGGAGACCGCCTGGGAATACCAGGTGTTGAAGGCTTTTGCATTTTGCCATTCTGACCAGCAGGAGGCAGTCTTCTCTATGCTTTTCTGCATGGATTCTGAGAAGAGCCCGAGAGCGCGCCTTTGAGCGAGTAGAAGCGGCTAGGAGATGTTTAAGAGGAAGAAAAGTCAGCTTAGTCATCGCCTACGGCCGTACCACCCTGAAAGCGTCTGATCTCGGAAGCTAAGCAGGGACGGGCCTGGTTAGTACCTGGATGGGAGACCGCCTGGGAATACCAGGTGTTGTAGGCTTTTGCATTTTGCCATTCTGACCAGCAGGAGGCAGTCTTCTCTATGCTTTCCTGCATTCAGAGGTATTCCTTAATGTTGCAACAAATTTTAGATGACCGATTTAAAAATATAACATTTACTTCTAAAGACAATAACAAAGACACAACACAGGCAAACAGTAATTTATCCAACAGTACCTTTGATTTTCTCTCGCGATCAAATCTTAATACCATAAATTTCCAAAATTGAAAATATAAACACATTTGGCAAAGCAAAGTCATTAGGGCTGAACTGAGATCAAGGTCCCAACAAGACCCACAATGACTTGCGATCACTCTTAATACCAGGTGTGCTTATATGAGCAGATACATAAAATACAGTTACAGGTACATATAACAAAGACAGGACAACACAGGAATACACATGCAGAGACGAATCAGTCAGTAAATAATGTTTCCCACACACGTCCTGAGAATCCCTAATTCTCTTATTATCTCTGTATCTCTTTTATTTCTGTATCTCTATTTATCTCTGTATCTCTTTTATTTCTGTATCTCTATTTATCTCTGTATCTCTTTTATTTCTGTATCTCTATTTATCTCTGTATCTCTGTATTTCTGTATCTCTGTATCTCTATTTATCTCTGTATTTCTGTATCTCTTTTATTTCTGTATCTCTATTTATCTCTGTACCTCTGTATCTCTTTTATTTCTGTATCTCTATTTATCTCTGTATCTCTGTATCTCTTTTATTTCTGTATCTCTATTTATCTCTGTATCTCTGTATCTCTTTTATTTCTGTATCTCTATTTATCTCTGTATTTCTGTATCTCTGTATCTCTGTATCTCTGTATCTCTGTATCTCTATTTATCTCTGTATTTCTGTATCTCTGTATCTCTGTATCTCTGTATCTCTATTTATCTCTGTATCTCTGTATCTCTTTTATTTCTGTATCTCTATTTATCTCTGTATTTCTGTATCTCTGTATCTCTGTATCTCTGTATCTCTGTATCTCTGTATCTCTGTATCTCTATTTATCTCTGTATTTCTGTATCTCTGTATCTCTATTTATCTCTGTATTTCTGTATCTCTTTTATTTCTGTATCTCTGTATCTCTATTTATCTCTGTATTTCTGTATCTCTTTTATTTCTGTATCTCTGTATCTCTATTTATCTCTGTATTTCTGTATCTCTGTATCTCTGTATCTCTGTATCTCTGTATCTCTGTATCTCTATTTATCTCTGTATTTCTGTATCTCTGTATCTCTATTTATCTCTGTATTTCTGTATCTCTTTTATTTCTGTATCTCTGTATCTCTATTTATCTCTGTATTTCTGTATCTCTTTTATTTCTGTATCTCTGTATCTCTATTTATCTCTGTATCTCTATTTATCTCTGTATCTCTTTTATTTCTGTATTTTTGTATCTCTATTATTTCTTTTTATCTCTGTATCTCTATTAGACTGCTAACTGTACCCTTTTTAGATCGGCCTGTAGGGAAGAGCCAGAGGTAAGAGGAAAACCATCAATTAAGATGTAAATTCTACTTACTGCTGGATTCTCCTGCCGATCCCACTTCTGACACCAAACTGTAAGGGTTAATCTCTTTAACTCCGTCTGTGTCACACAAACCAATTCGCTTTTATTGTGTGTTGACGAAACATCTGATATATCTGCGCATGTGCGCTGATCAGGGAACTTGTACAAATGATACAATCAGTATGTGTATTGCAAACAAGTACGACTTTATTTTGTTTTGATATTACTTATATAGTAGATAGAAAAACACATCCCATTATGCTTACGTATCATGGGTGGGTACATTGCAATTATTAGTAGAAATACAGAAATTATTTAATTAGCTGCTGAAGCTTTATTATGATCTCTTAGCCTTGAATATTAGCTGAGATAATCAAGGCCGGAGCAACTTGGACAAAGACAAGATAGTGAGGGTAATCATAACAACTGAAGTAACACATTCACATACACAGGCCTTCATGATTCAAAACAAAATTGTGTAGATTCAGCATTTAGCAATTTAACCCCTATAACAGCCCCCCTGGCATTCCCAGTACCCAGAGGCACAAACAGCCCCCCCCAGCCCAATAAATAGTGACTGTCTGTGGCACCTTACAGTCCCCCTGGCATTCCCAGTACCCAGAGGCACAAACAGCCCCCCCCCCCAGCCCAATAAATAGTGACTGTCTGTGGCACCTTACAGCCCCCCTGGCATTCCCAGTACCCAGAGGCACAAACAGCCCCCCCCCCAGCCCAATAAATAGTGACTGTCTGTGGCACCTTACAGCCCCCCTGGCATTCCCAGTACCAGAGGCACAAACAGCCCCCCCCAGCCCAATAAATAGTGACTGTCTGTGGCACCTTACAGCCCCCCTGGCATTCCCAGTACCCAGAGGCACAAACAGCCCCCCCCCCCAGCCCAATAAATAGTGACTGTCTGTGGCACCTTACAGTCCCCCTGGCATTCCCAGTACCCAGAGGCACAAACAGCCCCCCCCCCAGCCCAATAAATAGTGACTGTCTGTGGCACCTTACAGCCCCCCTGGCATTCCCAGTACCCAGAGGCACAAACAGCCCCCCCCCCAGCCCAATAAATAGTGACTGTCTGTGGCACCTTACAGTCCCCCTGGCATTCCCAGTACCCAGAGGCACAAACAGCCCCCCCAGCCCAATAAATAGTGACTGTCTGTGGCACCTTACAGCCCCCCCGGCATTCCCAGTACCCAGAGGCACAAACAGCCCCCCCAGCCCAATAAATAGTGACTGTCTGTGGCACCTTACAGCCCCCCTGGCATTCCCAGTACCCAGAGGCACAAACAGCCCCCCCCAGCCCAATAAATAGTGACTGTCTGTGGCACCTTACAGCCCCCCTGGCATTCCCAGTACCCAGAGGCACAAACAGCCCCCCCGGCCCAATAAATAGTGACTGTCTGTGGCACCTTACAGCCCCCCCGGCATTCCCAGTACCCAGAGGCACAAACAGCCCCCCCCCAGCCCAATAAATAGTGACTGTCTGTGGCACCTTACAGCCCCCCCTGGCATTCCCAGTACCCAGAGGCACAAACAGCCCCCCCCCAGCCCAATAAATAGTGACTGTCTGTGGCACCTTACAGCCCCCCCGGCATTCCCAGTACCCAGAGGCACAAACAGCCCCCCCCCCCAGCCCAATAAATAGTGACTGTCTGTGGCACCTTACAGCCCCCCTGGCATTCCCAGTACCCAGAGGCACAAACAGCCCCCCCCCAGCCCAATAAATAGTGACTGTCTGTGGCACCTTACAGCCCCCCTGGCATTCCCAGTACCCAGAGGCACAAACAGCCCCCCCAGCCCAATAAATAGTGACTGTCTGTGGCACCTTACAGCCCCCCCGGCATTCCCAGTACCCAGAGGCACAAACAGCCCCCCCAGCCCAATAAATAGTGACTGTCTGTGGCACCTTACAGCCCCCCTGGCATTCCCAGTACCCAGAGGCACAAACAGCCCCCCCAGCCCAATAAATAGTCACTGTCTGTGGCACCTTACAGCCCCCCTGGCATTCCCAGTACCCAGAGGCACAAACAGCCCCCCCAGCCCAATAAATAGTGACTGTCTGTGGCACCTTACAGCCCCCCTGGCATTCCCAGTACCCAGAGGCACAAACAGCCCCCCCCAGCCCAATAAATAGTGACTGTCTGTGGCACCTTACAGCCCCCCTGGCATTCCCAGTACCCAGAGGCACAAACAGCCCCCCCAGCCCAATAAATAGTGACTGTCTGTGGCACCTTACAGCCCCCCTGGCATTCCCAGTACCCAGAGGCACAAACAGCCCCCCCAGCCCAATAAATAGTGACTGTCTGTGGCACCTTACAGCCCCCCTGGCATTCCCAGTACCCAGAGGCACAAACAGCCCCCCCAGCCCAATAAATAGTGACTGTCTGTGGCACCTTACAGCCCCCCCGGCATTCCCAGTACCCAGAGGCACAAACAGCCCCCCCAGCCCAATAAATAGTGACTGTCTGTGGCACCTTACAGCCCCCCTGGCATTCCCAGTACCCAGAGGCACAAACAGCCCCCCCAGCCCAATAAATAGTGAGTGTCTGTGGCACCTTACAGCCCCCCTGGCATTCCCAGTACCCAGAGGCACAAACAGCCCCCCCCCCAGCCCAATAAATAGTGACTGTCTGTGGCACCTTACAGCCCCCCTGGCATTCCCAGTACCCAGAGGCACAAACAGCCCCCCCCCGCCCAATAAATAGTGACTGTCTGTGGCACCTTACGGCCCCCCTGGCATTCCCAGTACCCAGAGGCACAAACAGCCCCCCCAGCCCAATAAATAGTGACTGTCTGTGGCACCTTACAGCCCCCCCGGCATTCCCAGTACCCAGAGGCACAAACAGCCCCCCCAGCCCAATAAATAGTGACTGTCTGTGGCACCTTACAGCCCCCCTGGCATTCCCAGTACCCAGAGGCACAAACAGCCCCCCCAGCCCAATAAATAGTGACTGTCTGTGGCACCTTACAGCCCCCCTGGCATTCCCAGTACCCAGAGGCACAAACAGCCCCCCCAGCCCAATAAATAGTGACTGTCTGTGGCACCTTACAGCCCCCCTGGCATTCCCAGTACCCAGAGGCACAAACAGCCCCCCCAGCCCAATAAATAGTGACTGTCTGTGGCACCTTACAGCCCCCCCTGGCATTCCCAGTACCCAGAGGCACAAACACCCCCCCCCAGCCCAATAAATAGTGACTGTCTGTGGCACCTTACAGCCCCCCCTGGCATTCCCAGTACCCAGAGGCACAAACAGCCCCCCCAGCCCAATAAATAGTGACTGTCTGTGGCACCTTACAGCCCCCCCGGCATTCCCAGTACCCAGAGGCACAAACAGCCCCCCCCCAGCCCAATAAATAGTGACTGTCTGTGGCACCTTACAGCCCCCCCGGGCATTCCCAGTACCCAGAGGCACAAACAGCCCCCCCCAGCCCAATAAATAGTGACTGTCTGTGGCACCTTACAGCCCCCCCCCCGGCATTCCCAGTACCCAGAGGCACAAACAGCCCCCCCAGCCCAATAAATAGTGACTGTCTGTGGCACCTTACAGCCCCCCTGGCATTCCCAGTACCCAGAGGCACAAACAGCCCCCCCCCAGCCCAATAAATAGTGACTGTCTGTGGCACCTTACAGCCCCCCGGCATTCCCAGTACCCAGAGGCACAAACAGCCCCCCCAGCCCAATAAATAGTGACTGTCTGTGGCACCTTACAGCCCTCCTGGCATTCCCAGTACCCAGAGGCACAAACAGCCCCCCCCAGCCCAATAAATAGTGACTGTCTGTGGCACCTTACAGCCCCCCCGGCATTCCCAGTACCCAGAGGCACAAACAGCCCCCCCCCCAGCCCAATAAATAGTGACTGTCTGTGGCACCTTACAGCCCCCCCGGCATTCCCAGTACCCAGAGGCACAAACAGCCCCCCCAGCCCAATAAATAGTGACTGTCTGTGGCACCTTACAGCCCCCCCGGCATTCCCAGTACCCAGAGGCACAAACAGCCCCCCCCCCCAGCCCAATAAATAGTGACTGTCTGTGGCACCTTACAGCCCCCCTGGCATTCCCAGTACCCAGAGGCACAAACAGCCCCCCCCCCAGCCCAATAAATAGTGACTGTCTGTGGCACCTTACAGCCCCCCCGGCATTCCCAGTACCCAGAGGCACAAACAGCCCCCCCAGCCCAATAAATAGTGACTGTCTGTGGCACCTTACAGCCCCCCCGGCATTCCCAGTACCCAGAGGCACAAACAGCCCCCCCCCAGCCCAATAAATAGTGACTGTCTGTGGCACCTTACAGCCCCCCTGGCATTCCCAGTACCCAGAGGCACAAACAGCCCCCCCCCCAGCCCAATAAATAGTGACTGTCTGTGGCACCTTACAGCCCCCCCTGGCATTCCCAGTACCCAGAGGCACAAACAGCCCCCCCCCCAGCCCAATAAATAGTGACTGTCTGTGGCACCTTACAGCCCCCCTGGCATTCCCAGTACCCAGAGGCACAAACAGCCCCCCAGCCCAATAAATAGTGACTGTCTGTGGCACCTTACAGCCCCCCCGGCATTCCCAGTACCCAGAGGCACAAACAGCCCCCCCCCCCAGCCCAATAAATAGTGACTGTCTGTGGCACCTTACAGCCCCCCTGGCATTCCCAGTACCCAGAGGCACAAACAGCCCCCCAGCCCAATAAATAGTGACTGTCTGTGGCACCTTACAGCCCCCCTGGCATTCCCAGTACCCAGAGGCACAAACAGCCCCCCCCCCAGCCCAATAAATAGTGACTGTCTGTGGCACCTTACAGCCCCCCCTGGCATTCCCAGTACCCAGAGGCACAAACAGCCCCCCCCCCAGCCCAATAAATAGTGACTGTCTGTGGCACCTTACAGCCCCCCTGGCATTCCCAGTACCCAGAGGCACAAACAGCCCCCCAGCCCAATAAATAGTGACTGTCTGTGGCACCTTACAGCCCCCCGGCATTCCCAGTACCCAGAGGCACAAACAGCCCCCCCCCCAGCCCAATAAATAGTGACTGTCTGTGGCACCTTACAGCCCCCCTGGCATTCCCAGTACCCAGAGGCACAAACAGCCCCCCCCAGCCCAATAAATAGTGACTGTCTGTGGCACGTACCTTACAGCCCCCCCTGGCATTCCCAGTACCCAGAGGCACAAACAGCCCCCCCCCCCAGCCCAATAAATAGTGACTGTCTGTGGCACCTTACAGCCCCCCTGGCATTCCCAGTACCCAGAGGCACAAACAGCCCCCCCCCCAGCCCAATAAATAGTGACTGTCTGTGGCACCTTACAGCCCCCCCTGGCATTCCCAGTACCCAGAGGCACAAACAGCCCCCCCAGCCCAATAAATAGTGACTGTCTGTGGCACCTTACAGCCCCCCTGGCATTCCCAGTACCCAGAGGCACAAACAGCCCCCCCCAGCCCAATAAATAGTGACTGTCTGTGGCACCTTATAGCCCCCCTGGCATTCCCAGTACCCAGAGGCACAAACAGCCCCCCCCAGCCCAATAAATAGTGACTGTCTGTGGCACCTTACAGCCCCCCCGGCATTCCCAGTACCCAGAGGCGCAAATTTCATTTAAACCTTATGCAGAAATATAAATGCACTAAATGTTTTCATGTTCTCAGCATATTGATGTTACTGGTGTTTATGATACTGGTGTTACTGGTGGATGAGAGCGCAGGGATTTCCTGTGTGTGTCTGTTGTGGTGACTCTCTTGTTGCACCTCACCTTGTATAAATGTGTTTAGTGGTGAGCGCAACTTCCCCTGCTATAATGTAAACGTGTGTATATATATCTGTATGTGTGTATATATATCTGTATGTGTATATATATGTGTGTTATATAACAAGGTATTATTACTCTGACTGGTTTCTGAGTGCCCTAAAGCTCTTGCCTCCTGGTTTTGCCTCTAACGAGCCATGAATTATCTTACACAATTTTTACAATTATGGAGATCCCAACATGCCGTCCTACAGACATCTTTTCTCGCTTTAGTATTTTTGGTGATAGAGAGAATTTTCGAGTCGCAGTTTGAATGCCCAGAGAATAGCACATTGCAGCTTCTGTACACTCTCCTTATTTTCATCTTAGGGCCGGCCGTGATCTTTACTGTCCAACCCTGTTTCTCTCTGACGAGATGTTGCACTTGGTACAAGTTAAGGAAATGTGGCTTTTATTTTATTGTGCCTTCAGCTATGTGGATCGTTGTTATTTTGCTTGATGGAAGATATTTAAGTTGCATGCTTGACCAAATGTTGCAACCGAATGGGACGCCACCTAAGAACGGCACAGAAGCACGTTTGCCAAGTAACCCAACTGACAGGAGTGCATTTTCCAAGGTTTGTGTGATACCAACTTTGTCATACACAGAGGGACCATTGTTGTTAGACAGAGTGTGCCAGGGGCTGGTACCCCAGGAGGGGAGAGACAGCCGGGCTGAGTGAGTAGCCAGAGTGTGCCAGGGGCTGGTACCCCAGGAGGGGAGAGACAGCCGGGCTGAGTGAGTAGCCAGAGTGTGCCAGGGGCTGGTACCCCAGGAGGGGAGAGACAGCCGGGCTGAGTGAGTAGCCAGAGTGTGCCAGGGGCTGGTACTCCAGGAGGGAAGAGACAGCAGGGCTGAGTGAGTAGCCAGAGTGTGCCAGGGGCTGGTACCCCAGGAGGGGAGAGACAGCTGGGCTGAGTGAGTAGCCAGAGTGTGCCAGGGGCCGGTACCCCAGGAGGGGAGAGACAGCTGGGCTGAGTGAGTAGCCAGAGTGTGCCAGGGGCCAGTACCCCAGGAGGGGAGAGACAGCTGGGCTGAGTGAGTAGCCAGAGTGTGCCAGGGGCCAGTACCCCAGGAGGGGAGAGACAGCTGGGCTGAGTGAGTAGCCAGAGTGTGCCAGGGGCCAGTACCCCAGGAGGGGAGAGACAGCCGGGCTGAGTGAGTAGCCAGAGTGTGCCAGGGGCTGGTACCCCAGGAGGGGAGAGACAGCAGGGCTGAGGAAGGGAGAGACAGCTGGGCTGAGTGAGTAGCCAGAGTGTGCCAGGGGCCAGTACCCCAGGAGGGGAGAGACAGCTGGGCTGAGTGAGTAGCCAGAGTGTGCCAGGGGCTGGTACCCCAGGAGGGGAGAGACAGCCGGGCTGAGTGAGTAGCCAGAGTGTGCCAGGGGCTGGTACTCCAGGAGGGAAGAGACAGCAGGGCTGAGTGAGTAGCCAGAGTGTGCCAGGGGCTGGTACCCCAGGAGGGGAGAGACAGCCGGGCTGAGTGAGTAGCCAGAGTGTGCCAGGGGCTGGTACCCCAGGAGGGGAGAGACAGCCGGGCTGAGTGAGTAGCCAGAGTGTGCCAGGGGCTGGTACCCCAGGAGGGGAGAGACAGCCGGGCTGAGTGAGTAGCCAGAGTGTGCCAGGGGCTGGTACCCCAGGAGGGGAGAGACAGCCGGGCTGAGTGAGTAGCCAGAGTGTGCCAGGGGCTGGTACCCCAGGAGGGGAGAGACAGCCGGGCTGAGTGAGTAGCCAGAGTGTGCCAGGGGCTGGTACCCCAGGAGGGGAGAGACAGCCGGGCTGAGTGAGTAGCCAGAGTGTGCCAGGGGCTGGTACCCCAGGAGGGGAGAGACAGCCGGGCTGAGTGAGTAGCCAGAGTGTGCCAGGGGCTGGTACCCCAGGAGGGGAGAGACAGCAGGGCTGAGGAAGGGAGAGACAGCTGGGCTGAGTGAGTAGCCAGAGTGTGCCAGGGGCCAGTACCCCAGGAGGGGAGAGACAGCTGGGCTGAGTGAGTAGCCAGAGTGTGCCAGGGGCTGGTACCCCAGGAGGGGAGAGACAGCCGGGCTGAGTGAGTAGCCAGAGTGTGCCAGGGGCCGGTACCCCAGGAGGGGAGAGACAGCCGGGCTGAGTGAGTAGCCAGAGTGTGCCAGGGGCTGGTACTCCAGGAGGGAAGAGACAGCAGGGCTGAGTGAGTAGCCAGAGTGTGCCAGGGGCTGGTACCCCAGGAGGGGAGAGACAGCCGGGCTGAGTGAGTAGCCAGAGTGTGCCAGGGGCTGGTACCCCAGGAGGGGAGAGACAGCCGGGCTGAGTGAGTAGCCAGAGTGTGCCAGGGGCTGGTACCCCAGGAGGGGAGAGACAGCCGGGCTGAGTGAGTAGCCAGAGTGTGCCAGGGGCTGGTACTCCAGGAGGGGAGAGACAGCAGGGCTGAGTGAGTAGCCAGAGTGTGCCAGGGGCCGGTACCCCAGGAAGGGAGAGACAGCAGGGCTGAGGAAGGGAGAGACAGCCGGGCTGAGGATGGGAGAGACAGTCGGGCTGAGTGAGTAGCCATATCAGTTCTCTTGTGATTGATTCACCCTTGCGCAGTCGTTGCTGCGATGGCTCTTATCCCCGTTATTTTAAATAGATTATTTGGCCTTAGGTGGGCATATCGCCAGAAAGATCTCGTTTGGTGACCTCGCCATGTGTATCTTACCCCATACACCCACCTTTATACAGGAAACCCCCAGCTGTGCCCCAGGGAGAGAGAAGTGCAAGTGCCAAGGCACACGTAGGGGATAAAGGTCCAGGTTGGCACCTTGGCATTCCCTACTAATTCACATTTCATTCATTTTATATTAATGGTTATCGGCTGTGCCCATCTTGTGCCCAATGGATGAATCATTTGCACTTTGTTTTGTTGCAGGTAATAGGAATGGGGCTTTTCCTCTTGGTTCTGATCGGCTATTGGTGCAGGGAGTTGTGTAGGAAGTGCTGCAAGGAGTGCGGGGAGAAGTGCGGGGAGAAGTGCGGGGAGGAGACGGACCTACAGGAGGAAATGCTCGAGAACTTGACAGCGGAAGCCCGGAAACTGGCAGAGGAAAAAAACAAAAAGTTTGTAGAGACAAAGCTGAAGGAACATTTTTCTCAGGATGAAATGATCACGGATCGGCGCATCGATGATATCAGGTCTAAAGCGGAAGATGAGATACGGAAATTATGGGGAAACCCCGAGGGTTCAAATAAACCACTCCTGAGTGGTGGGGATGCCGAGGGGAGCAGTGGGGGTGCCCAGGGGAGCAGTGGGGGTGCCCAGGGGAGCAGTGGGGGTGCCCAGGGGAGCAGTGGGGATGCCCAGGGGAGCAGTGGGGGTGCCCAGGGGAGCAGTGGGGGTGCCCAGGGGAGCAGTGGGGATGCCCAGGGGAGCAGTGGGGGTGCCCAGGGGAGCAGTGGGGGTGCCCAGGGGAGCAGTGGGGGTGCCCAGGGGAGCAGTGGGGATGCCCAGGGGAGCAGTGGGGGTGCCCAGGGGAGCAGTGGGGGTGAGGCTACTGCTGTTGCCCCAGAGGTCACTGATTCATCTGTGTAGAGTGTTAGAGTGCAGGGCCCATGTCAGCACCATGGGGGGCAAACACTTGTGGCCTGGGGTTGTCACCTGTTCAGTTTTAAACTGGTCAGTTTGACTTTCACTTGGGTTATTTGGTGTAAAAGTGACTGCCCAAGTGTCAGGGCTTTCAACCCCAGAACAAACTCTGCTGCTTACTAAATCCTCAATCCCTGCCTCCCCCACCATTCCCCCATCCCCCGGTGTCAACAACCCGCTCCAATGTAAACAACCCTCCCCCAATAATTGCCCTATCCTGAAAACCATTTGTTATTTTGAATGCTTTAGAAGAAAATACCTGTTAAACTTGGCTTCCTGTCATTTGAACAAAGGCGATAGGGCGATGCCGGGGAAAGTATCAGGAGATGCATCGACTATGCGGCGATCAATTGACCGAGCCTAGCCTGACTTTTTCCTATACAGAAGTCAGGCTCGATCAATCGATCGCCACATAGTTGATGCATCTCCTGATACTTTCAGGATAGGGCAATTATTGGGGGAGGGTAGAATAGATTTTTTAGTTAAAAATTTTCAGTGTTACTTTTCCTTTAGCTATCATCACCCCGCCCAATGACATCATTACTCCGCCTCCTCTATGTTATCTGCATATTATCCGCCCACTCCCTGCCCCTGTTTCAAAAAAAGGGAAAGGTGGCAACGCTAACCTAAATAAAGGTACAGTGGGAGAATGTAGCGCTACCTGGGGTATAAAGGCACTTAGTAGGGGGCATTTATCCCAACCAGGTGGGACTGTCACTTTAACAGAGTGGCCTCGCTGGTTAGCCAGCCGGTATTTCTGTAGTTAGTAAGCCGGTATTTCTGTAGTTAGTAAGCCGGTATTTCTGTAGTTAGTAAGCCGGTATTTCTGTAGTTAGCCAGCCGGTATTTCTGTAGTTAGTAAGCCAGTATTTCTGTAGTTAGCCAGCCGGTATTTCTGTAGTTAGTAAGCCGGTATTTCTGTAGTTAGTAAGCCGGTATTTCTGTAGTTAGTAAGCCGGTATTTCTGTAGTTAGTAAGCCGGTATTTCTGTAGTTAGTAAGCCGGTATTTCTGTAGTTAGCCAGCCGGTATTTCTGTAGTTAGTAAGCCAGTATTTCTGTAGTTAGCCAGCCGGTATTTCTGTAGTTAGTAAGCCGGTATTTCTGTAGTTAGTAAGCCGGTATTTCTGTAGTTAGTAAGCCGGTATTTCTGTAGTTAGTAAGACCAACCCACAAGTACCGAGGGGGATTTTGCTGTATTACTGCCTATTGCATTTTTCTCTTTTCAGTATAAAGTTTATTACTGTTGCACATATATGTGTGTATTTTATTTCCCAGTGGGACCCCCGGAGGTGTATCCATTAGGGCCACTAGGGGGGGACACTGCGCTATGGAGGTTTCCCAGTCTCTCCCACATTTAGCAGAATGTTCCCATCTGTGCCTGAGGGTAAGTGCCCTGTGTGTGCCGGGAGGGATCTGGCTAAGGCAGGGAGCCAACAAAGGGTTACATGCATCTGACTGCAAAGCTCGGGGCAACTAAGTGCAACGATTTTTATATGACAATTCTTTCTTAAATCTGAATATACAAATGATATACATTTGGTCCGGGATCCAGTACAATCTGTCATAAGGAACTGTGCAACATAGTAATGTAACCCCTATTTGGGGGTGAAACGAGGCAGCACCAGCCAGACTTTCCTCAGAGCACGGGGTACATAGGACTCTACACACCAGATGGGCTTTCGCTATGTGGAAATATCCTTGGGGTGTAGTGCAACTACAACTTGGGCTGTGTGTAAAGCTAACAAAAGAATGGGTGCCAGAAGGTTCTTTGTGGTAAACCAGAATGTAACTTGTTTATTGTCCAAGACAATGATCCCCAGGGTTAGAGCAATACTCACACAGAGGGGATATCAGGGAATTGCACAGAAGGTAGAAAAATATGGTGCCTACCTGTATAGCCCTCAGCCGAGGGTGGGGAAGGTAAGGGCCACCAACCAGCACGGCCTCCCTGCGGACAGTAGCCTGACCCAGTATCTGTATCCTCAGGGTGATCCCTCACAGCCGGCTATGGATGGGGGTAGGAACTCATCTGATACCTGCGTCTTAACCGTGTCCTGCTCTAAGGCACAATGCCTGTAGGGAACATACTTCCAGCTAATCTCTCCTGGTTGGAGCCGGAAACTGCTCTTTCTAACTAACATCACTAACCCACTTTCCTACAAAGTGATCTTAGAAATTATCCTGATACTCACTACTCCTCATTCACGGGGTTCCTGTTCCCCGACTTCAGTAGAGCTAGATGCAGACTCTAGGGTAGAAGGCTTTACTGGGGCCCTGTTGATCCCAGGCTCAGTGGAACTCCCACCTGGGTCAACAGATGCAGCCAATGAGGAAGCCCCACCCCGTTGCTAAGCTGTTAGGCCTGGCCTCTGGTGAGAGACCAACAGGTAGGAGCCTATATGCAAATAAACCCCAGAACTCCCTTTAAGGGCCAGACAGCCAAGGTGCAATGAAAAAGGTAATTTAATGAAAACAAACAAAACAAGAGTAAGTACAAGCCTGTGATGAAGGTAAGATAAAGTCCGGCAACAGGCAAATCCGTGAAACAGGCAGGGGTCAGTCCAGGCAGAGAACAAGCAGTAACGATAATCAGGCAGGGGTCAGTCCAGGCAGAGAGCAAGCAGTAACGATAATCAGGCAGGGGTCAGTCCAGGCAGAGATCAAGCAATAACGATAATCAGGCAGGGGTCAGTCCAGGCAGAGATCAAGCAATAACGATAATCAGGCAGGGGTCAGTCCAGGCAGAGAACAAGCAATAACGATAATCAGGCAGGGGTCAGTCCAGGCAGAGAGCAAGCAGTAACGATAATCAGGCAGGGGTCAGTCCAGGCAGAGAACAAGCAATAACGATAATCAGGCAGGGGTCAGTCCAGGCAGAGAACAAGCAATAACGATAATCAGGCAGGGGTCAGTCCAGGCAGAGAACAAGCAATAACGATAATCAGGCAGGGGTCAGTCCAGGCAGAGAGCAAGCAGTAACGATAATCAGGCAGGGGTCAGTCCAGGCAGAGAACAAGCAGTAACGATAATCAGGCAGGGGTCAGTCCAGGCAGAGATCAGGCAATAACGATAATCAGGCAGGGGTCAGTCCAGGCAGAGAGCAAGCAGTAACGATAATCAGGCAGGGGTCAGTCCAGGCAGAGATCAGGCAATAACGATAATCAGGCAGGGGTCAGTCCAGGCAGAGAGCAAGCAGTAACGATAATCAGGCAGGGGTCAGCCCAGGCAGAGATCAGGCAATAACGATAATCAGGCAGGGGTCAGTCCAGGCAGAGAGCAAGCAGTAACGATAATCAGGTAGGGGTCAGCCCAGGCAGAGATCAGGCAATAACGATAATCAGGCAGGGGTCAGTCCAGGCAGAGATCAGGCAATAACGATAATCAGGCAGAGAACAAGCAGTAACGATAATCAGGCAGGGGTCAGTCCAGGCAGAGAGCAAGCAGTAACGATAATCAGGCAGGGGTCAGCCCAGGCAGAGATCAAGCAATAACGATAATCAGGCAGGGGTCAGTCCAGGCAGAGATCAAGCAATAACGATAATCAGGCAGGGGTCAGCCGAGGCAGAGATCAAGCAATAACGATAATCAGGCAGGGGTCAGTCCAGGCAGAGATCAAGCAATAACGATAATCAGGCAGGGGTCAGTCCAGGCAGAGATCAAGCAATAACGATAATCAGGCAGGGGTCAGTCCAGGCAGAGAGCAAGCAGTAACGATAATCAGGCAGGGGTCAGTCCAGGCAGAGAGCAAGCAGTAACGATAATCAGGCAGGGGTCAGTCCAGGCAGAGAGCAAGCAATAACGATAATCAGGCAGGGGTCAGCCCAGGCAGAGATCAGGCAATAACGATAATCAGGCAGGGGTCAGTCCAGGCAGAGATCAAGCAATAACGATAATCAGGCAGGGGTCAGTCCAGGCAGAGATCAAGCAATAACGATAATCAGGCAGGGGTCAGTCCAGGCAGAGAACAAGCAATAACGATAATCAGGCAGGGGTCAGTCCAGGCAGAGATCAAGCAATAACGATAATCAGGCAGGGGTCAGTCCAGGCAGAGATCAAGCAATAACGATAATCAGGCAGGGGTCAGCCGAGGCAGAGATCAAGCAATAACGATAATCAGGCAGGGGTCAGTCCAGGCAGAGATCAAGCAATAACGATAATCAGGCAGGGGTCAGTCCAGGCAGAGATCAGGCAATAACGATAATCAGGCAGGGGTCAGTCCAGGCAGAGAACAAGCAGTAACGATAATCAGGCAGGGGTCAGTCCAGGCAGAGAACAAGCAGTAACGATAATCAGGCAGGGGTCAGTCCAGGCAGAGAACAAGCAGTAACGATAATCAGGCAGGGGTCAGTCCAGGCAGAGATCAGGCAATAACGATAATCAGGCAGGGGTCAGTCCAGGCAGAGATCAGGCAATAATGATAATCAGGCAGGGGTCAGTCCAGGCAGAGAACAAGCAGTAACGATAATCAGGCAGGGGTCAGTCCAGGCAGAGATCAGGCAATAACGATAATCAGGCAGGGGTCAGTCCATGCAGAGATCAGGCAATAACGATAATCAGGCAGGGGTCAGTCCAGGCAGAGATCAGGCAATAACGATAATCAGGCAGGGGTCAGTCCAGGCAGAGATCAGGCAATAACGATAATCAGGCAGGGGTCAGTCCAGGCAGAGATCAGGCAATAATGATAATCAGGCAGGGGTCAGTCCATGCAGAGATCAGGCAATAACGATAATCAGGCAGGGGTCAGTCCAGGCAGAGATCAGGCAATAACGATAATCAGGCAGGGGTCAGTCCAGGCAGAGATCAGGCAATAACGATAATCAGGCAGGGGTCAGTCCAGGCAGAGATCAGGCAATAACGATAATCAGGCAGGGGTCAGTCCAGGCAGAGATCAGGCAATAACGATAATCAGGCAGGGGTCAGTCCAGGCAGAGATCAGGCAATAACGATAATCAGGCAGGGGTCAGTCCAGGCAGAGATCAGGCAATAACGATAATCAGGCAGGGGTCAGTCCAGGCAGAGATCAGGCAATAACGATAATCAGGCAGGGGTCAGTCCAGGCAGAGAACAAGCAGTAACGATAATCAGGCAGGGGTCAGTCCAGGCAGAGATCAGGCAATAACGATAATCAGGCAGGGGTCAGTCCAGGCAGAGATCAGGCAATAACGATAATCAGGCAGGGTCAGTCCAGGCAGAGAACAAGCAGTAACGATAATCAGGCAGGGGTCAGTCCAGGCAGAGATCAAGCAATAACGATAATCAGGCAGGGGTCAGTCCAGGCAGAGAACAAGCAGTAACGATAATCAGGCAGGGGTCAGTCCAGGCAGAGATCAGGCAATAACGATAATCAGGCAGGGGTCAGCCCTGGCAGAGATCAGGCAATAACGATAATCAGGCAGGGGTCAGTCCAGGCAGAGATCAAGCAATAACGATAATCAGGCAGGGGTCAGCCCAGGCAGAGATCAGGCAATAACGATAATCAGGCAGGGGTCAGTCCAGGCAGAGATCAGGCAATAACAATAATCAGGCAGGGGTCAGTCCAGGCAGAGATCAGGCAATAACAATAATCAGGCAGGGGTCAGTCCAGGCAGAGATCAGGCAATAACGATAATCAGGCAGGGGTCAGTCCAGGCAGGGGTCAGCAAATCCAGGAATCAAGCAGAAGTCAAAGGAAACAAAACAGGGACCAAGCAGGACAAGGACAGGGAACACGGAATCGGAAGGGGCAAGACCAGGCTCAGTAGCAACGATGATCGAGCACTGGGTGTTGCCCGGAGAGGGTTTATATAGGTGGGTAATTGGAAAAGCAGCAACACATGTGATAAACAATATATGTTTCGACATAAGGAAAACTGGGGGAAATGCACATAAGGGCGACTGATCCCATGGAGCTCACGGAGCCTCCTGTGGCTCACTAAGCAAGTGCACCTGGGGTTCCGCACACAGTCCAGGATTCCAATCCCTATAGTTCCTGATATAAGTACTATATTGAAGTGCCATGGGAGTGGTCTCCCTATTATCCAATAAGGCACAAATGCTAATGGCACAGCAGATACATGGGCCTCTGCCCAGCAACAGGAATGAGGAAACAGTAGGGTTTAAATCCATAGGGGCATCTTAACCCTATGGGTCCCTACAGTAACATAGTAAGTGAGGTTGAAAACAGACACACGTTCAACCATAATGCCTATATATAACCTGCCCAACTGGTACTGATCCAGAGGGAGGAAAAAACCCCATCTGTACCCTCTCTAATTTGCCTTACAGGGGGAAAGGAATCCTTCCTGACTCCAAGATGGCAATCGGACCAGAACCTGGATCAACTTACGTCATCGCACATAGGCATATGATTAAGTACCAAGTAGGTAGGAAACGCGTAAGGCTTTGTAGCATCATGTGTGAGTGTAAATAAACTTTTTTGATTTTACTTCATTTTTGGAGCGACTGCTGTATAGTTTTTCCATCAGTTTCCGGAGTGTCTGCCTTCATATTATGGTTTTCCTTTGTGTAAAAGCTGCTGGGTCAGCACTGTGTAAAGGGCAAGTTACTGTTCATTTCTACTGTCTCTGATTTCTCCCATGGGGATCCGAATAGAACTTATACTAAGTGTCGGATCCCTTCTGGCAGAGAACCCAGGACCCATCGGTACAGACAACAAGTAACGTGGGATCTCATTATTCAGCTTTATTTAGAATCAGTATAAATACAGGGCACCCTGTTTATATAGAACATTACAGAGTTTATATTGCAGCTAATTCTCCCATTTAGCAGGAGTGAGAATCAAACTTCCAGAGAGACTGCGTATAGGGAATCAAAGAACTAACCTCCTGCAAACCAAAGCCCCCTCCACTTGCCTCCATTGCCCCCTCCACTTGCCTCCATTGCCCCCTCCACTTGCCTCCATTGCCCCCTCCACTTGCCTCCATTTCCCCCTCCACTTGCCTCCATTGCCCCCTCCACTTGCTTCCATTGCCCCCTCCACTTGCCTCCATTTCCCCCTCCACTTGCCTCCATTACCCCCCTCCGCTTGCCTCCATTGCCCCCTCCACTTGCCTCCATTTCCCCCTCCACTTGCCTCCATTGCCCCCTCCACTTGCCTCCATTGCCCCCTCCACTTGCCTTCATTGCCCCCCCCACTTGCCTCCATTACCCCCCTCCGCTTGCCTCCATTGCCCCCTCCACTTGCCTCCATTGCCCCCTCCACTTGCCTCCATTGCCCCCTCCACTTGCCTCCATTGCCCCCTCCACTTGCCTCCATTGCCCCCTCCACTTGCCTCCATTGCCCCCTCCACTTGCCTCTATTGCCCCCTCCACTTGTCTATCACCAGAAGAGACACGCCTGGGATAAATAAAGAAGTTGGTTGCTCTATTCATTCACTGAAACTGTCGGTTAACAGACCAACTATTTGGTCTCTTCCTGGGCAGAAGAAGAAACCCAGGGATTATATTTGGCCGGGAGTTGCAGGGAGTTGCAGGGAGTTGCAGGGAGTTGTCCCTACCAAGCGCATTACTAGCAGCACCATTACTATTATAGCACAAACTGTTATAGTCAGGTTCACATAAAGGGACACTTTTCAGTGTTATTGATGTTACAGGGAGGGAACCTGGAGGTGGCAATAGTGGGGGCTGACATTAAGGTGAGGGTTAAGTTCTCCTTTAAAGCAAAGCAAGAGGTGCCCAGTACAGCCGGCAGCTACACCCCAGTACCCACATCTCCCATATATCTCCATAATGTGCAGCTCATGTGTCTGTGTGGGGCAAAGAACATGAGGAATACGCTGAATCTGATTTGCTCTCTGGGCCCAGACTAGATAAAGACACTGATTGGCTCTCTGGGGCCCAGATTAGATGGAGACACTGATTGGCTCTCTGGGGCCCAGACTAGATGGAGACGCTGTTCTCAATCACCTCTGGATCCAGGTAATGGTATTTCAGTCTCTTGCTCTGGTTCCGTTCCTTGACATCCTTGGAAATCTCCGCCAGCTTCTCCTGGAATTCCTTAATGAATATCTTTGGCATTTCCTCAGTAAAGTGCTCATCTGGATACGTCCCCAGGGGTCTCTGTAATGAGCACAAACAACATCTCATTAGGGGACATGTTTCATATCGTTAGGAGATCAGTTCATAAACTCAGCATCAGAGAGAATTACCTTGTTGTCTTGCAAATGTGGGCCTCTTGCAGTACCGTTAGTTCATTACCTGCCCCCCAACATCTCATTCCCAACCTAAGGGGGTTTATATGAAGTTGCCCCTCCCTTTGCTGCTATAACTGCCCCTGCCCTTCTGGGAAGGTTCCCACTAGATGGTGGAACAGTGTTGCTGGGAGTTGCTCCCATTCAGCCACAAGGGCATTAGTGAGGTTGGGCAGTGATGTTGGGGGTCAGGCTCACAGTCAGGGTTCCATCCCACAGGGGTTAAGTTGGGTCCCCCCCCCCCTTGCTGCTATAACTGCCCCTGCCCTTCTGGGAAGGTTCCCACTAGATGGTGGAACAGTGTTGCTGGGAGTTGCTCCCATTCAGCCACAAGAGCATTAGTGAGGTTGGGCAGTGATGTTGGGGGTCAGGCTCACAGTCGGGGTTCCATCCCACAGGGGTTCAGTTGGGTCCCCCCTCCCCTTGCTGCTATAACTGCCCCTGCCCTTCTGGGAAGGTTCCCACTAGATGTTGGAACAGTGTTGCTGGGAGTTGCTCCCATTCAGCCACAAGGGCATTAGTGAGGTTGGGCAGTGATGTTGGGGGTCAGCCTCACAGTTGCAGTTCCATCCCACAGGGGTTCAGTTGGGTTGCCCCACCCAACCTGCTATAACTGCCCCTGCCCTTCTGGGAAGGTTCCCACTAGATGTTGGAACAGTGTTGCTGGGAGTTGCTCCCATTCAGCCACAAGGGCATTAGTGAGGTTGGGCAGTGATGTTGGGGGTCAGGCTCACAGTCGGGGTTCCATCCCACAGGGGGTCAGTTGGGTTGCCCCCTCCCCTTGCTGCTATAACTGCCCCTGCCCTTCTGGGAAGGTTCCCACTAGATGTTGGAACAGTGTTGCTGGGAGTTGCTCCCATTCAGCCACAAGAGCATTAGTGAGGTTGGGCAGTGATGTTGGGGGTCAGGCTCACAGTCGGGGTACCATCCCACAGGGGGTCAGTTAGGTCCCCCCTCCCCTTGCTGCGGTAACTGCCCCTGCCCTTCTGGGAAGGTTCCCACTAGATGGTGGAACAGTGTTGCTGGGAGTTGCTCCCATTCAGCCACAAGGGCATTAGTGAGGTTGGGCAGTGATGTTGGGGATCAGGCTCACAGTCGGGGTTCCATCCCACAGGGGGGCAGTTGGGTTGCCCCTCCCCTTGCTGCTATAACTGCCCCTGCCCTTCTGGGAAGGTTCCCACTAGATGTTGGGACAGTGTTGCTGGGAGTTGCTCCCATTCAGCCACAAGAGCATTAGTGAGGTTGGGCAGTGATGTTGGGGATCAGGCTCACAGTTGGGGTTCAAATTATTCCACCATTGCTCCATTAAAACATTACTCTTATATAGGAGAATGGGCTCCCAGCCGTACCAGTACTCACCCGGTCCATGGGTTCTGTACTGAGCAGGTGAACAGCAGCCACAGATTTGGCAGTTACATTAACAGCCGGTAACGTCTCCAGGATACTCTGGTGGGTGGCGGTGCCCCTAGTGGTGGGGGGAGGCTTCCTCAGGGAGGATGGGCCATTGGGCATCCAGGAGTAGATGTCATACTGTAGAATAAGGAGAAGAGAATGTGACCCCCCAGCCCTAAGGTTTAATGCAGCCGCTGACCAGTTCCTTTGTATCTTTCATACCCCCCATTGGTGCCACACAGTAATAAAGGCCTCCCAGTGCATGATGGGATTAGGGAGTTTCAGGGTTGAGTCTGTATATAGGATGGGGGTCACACTAAGAGATATTAAGCCCCAACTGTGCCCCCAGTGCAATGTGCAAAGTGCAGATCACAATTCCGTGTTTTTATTCCCAAAAAGTTACAGCCGCCATTTTGCATCCACCACAATTGCGAATGATGTGCCAAACCCATAAGCGCATTTTTATCACTTCCGTAGCATTAGTATCAGCACTAGCCAATCTGGGCAGCTAAGTGGCAGATGGGGTTTAATGAGGGTAAATGTAAGGTCATGCATCTGGGGGGGTAACAATCTGCCCCCACTTATACCCTTAACCCCTTCCCTGCCAACCACATAGCTCTTACTAGTTAACTTAAAATCTTGTTAGGCGCCAAGCACGTAGGATCTACGTTTTCTTTATCTTGTGCTCATTCTCTGTACTCCCCACTCAATGTGACTGCAGGGAACGAGCGCAAGATAAAGAAACTCCTAGACAACGAGCGTACCTGTGTGTGGAGTTCTCTGCCCCCCTCCGATCACCCCCAGGATGACCCCCAATACACAGTGATGTCCTCAAGACCTGCCTGCTGCGTGGGGTATTTAAATTCAGCCCCAGGCACCTCCCCCTCACTCGTGGGGCATCGTGGAGCCTCCCTGCAGCCCCTGTGGTTCTCCAGCACCAGATCTGCCCTGCCCGCCCCCAGGTACCAATTTTGCACTACTATTTACTCACACAGCACACTAAGGGGCACATTTACTAACCCACGAACGGGCCGAATGCGTCCGATTGCGTTTTTTTCGTAATGATCGGTAATTTTGCGATTTTTTCGGCGTCTTTACGATTTTTGCGTAAAAACGCGAGTTTTTCGGCGTCTTTACGAAAGTTGCGCAAAGTCGCGATTTTTTCGTAGCGTTAAAACTTGCGCAAAACGTCGCGCCTTTTAAGTTTTAACGCTACGAAAAAGGCGCGACTTTGCACGCAAGTGTTAACGCTACGGAAAACTCGCGTTTTTACGCAAAAATCGTAAAGACGCCGGAAAACTCGCGTTTTTACGCAAAAATCGTAAAGACGCCGAAAAAATCGCAAAAAATACGAAAAAGTCGCAAAATGTTCGTTTCCAATCAGAATTTTTCCAATTATGATTCGAAATCGTGTCTTAGTAAATCAGCCCCTAATTGTACATTTTTGCTAATTTTACTTCTTTGCAGTTTTCTCTTCTTTTTTTTGCACTGTTTTTTACTGCACACATACATTTTTTTTACTTTGCCTTTATTTTCCATTTTAGCCCTGTTTTTACACTCTAATCTCTCTGTTTGATCAGTTTTATTTTATATTATTGATTTGATTTGCTTTGTTGCATTTTCAGTTCAGCATTGTGTTTTATTTCTGTTACTTGTGTTACTGTGACTTTGCAGTGTGACAAGTGATCAGGGAGCCTGAATGCAAATCACATTATTTTTCTTGCATTTTCAATGGTTTCATTGCAGTTTTAGATTGTGTTGTTGCTGTTCATTTACTGTTCTTATTTACTGACTGTTCTTGGTTGTATTTACAGAACTTTGCTTGCGTTACATTTATTTCAATAGTAATTAGGTCATAATCACTTTTTTGCATATTCAGTGATTTTATTGCATTTTTCTCTGTGTGTTGCTGTTTAGCTACCGGCTTTTGCTTTTTCTTGCTTGTTCTGGATTGTTCCTGATTGTTCTTGATCTTCATTGTTAGATAGGTACAAGGAAGGACCGGATGCTTTATTCATCAGTAGCTCCTCCCAACAAAAGGAAGCCAATCAGATTAGAGGAAAGCAGGTTCCATGTTAAGGAGGGAAAACCCCTTAGTGACTTCTAATATCCTTATCATTTACAGTAGGGGGTACATTATCCCTTATAATACATGAGTGATACTCAGAGTTCCCTGTATAACTCAGCCTGCAGCCTTGTGCCTTTATATGGGGGGCACAGAACCCCTCAGTGACTGCTAATATCCTTATCATTTACAGTAGGGGGTACATTATCCCTTATAATACATGAGTGATACTCAGAGTTCCCTGTATAACTCAGCCTGCAGCCTTGTGCCTTTATATGGGGGGCACAGAACCCCTCAGTGACTGCTAATATCCTTATCATTTACAGTAGGGGGTACAGTATCCCTTATAATACATGAGTGATACTCAGAGTTCCCTGTATAACTCAGCCTGCAGCCTTGTGCCTTTATATGGGGGGCACAGAACCCCTCAGTGACTGCTAATATCCTTATCATTTACAGTAGGGGGTACATTATCCCTTATAATACATGAGTGATACTCAGAGTTCCCTGTATAACTCAGCCTGCAGCCTTGTGCCTTTATATGGGGGGCACAGAACCCCTCAGTGACTGCTAATATCCTTATCATTTACAGTAGGGGGTACATTATCCCTTATAATACATGAGTGATACTCAGAGTTCCCTGTATAACTCAGCCTGCAGCCTTGTGCCTTTATATGGGGGGCACAGAACCCCTCAGTGACTGCTAATATCCTTATCATTTACAGTAGGGGGTACATTATCCCTTATAATACATGAGTGATACTCAGAGTTCCCTGTATAACTCAGCCTGCAGCCTTGTGCCTTTATATGGGGGGCACAGAACCCCTCAGTGACTGCTAATATCCTTATCATTTACAGTAGGGGGTACATTATCCCTTATAATACATGAGTGATACTCAGAGTTCCCTGTATAACTCAGCCTGCAGCCTTGTGCCTTTATATGGGGGGCACAGAACCCCTCAGTGACTGCTAATATCCTTATCATTTACAGTAGGGGGTACAGTATCCCTTATAATACATGAGTGATACTCAGAGTTCCCTGTATAACTCAGCCTGCAGCCTTGTGCCTTTATATGGGGGGCACAGAACCCCTCAGTGACTGCTAATATCCTTATCATTTACAGTAGGGGGTACATTATCCCTTATAATACATGAGTGATACTCAGAGTTCCCTGTATAACTCAGCCTGCAGCCTTGTGCCTTTATATGGGGGCACAGAACCCCTCAGTGACTGCTAATATCCTTATCATTTACAGTAGGGGGTACATTATCCCTTATAATACATGAGTGAAATAGTTAAATGCCACTTACCTGCCCACTGTTGACAGCTGCATGTTGAGCCGAACATCTGAAAATCACCATAGTCAGGTATTTGATCAGCTCCCCCTGGGTTGCAAAGGATGATGGGATTCCTGGGTGACAAAACAAGTGGATAGGACAGAATGGTGCTGTAATATTATAGGCATGGGGGTGGGGCTGGGTATCTGCTGTTGCTCCGTCAGCTGAGCACTGTTACAATGGGGGAACAGGGGTGGAGCTGGTGACATTTGGGGTGGAGCTGGTGACATTTGGGGTGGAGCTGGTGACATTTGGGGTGGAGCTGGTGACATTTGGGGTGGAGCTGGTGACATTTGGGGTGGAGCTGGTGACACTGGGGATAGGCCAGTGAAGTTTAGCGGCTGAGGTATTTAAGCCAGGGTCTTTGATTGGTTGGATTCTCCATCAATCAGGGGAGAGTCTAAATTCTGGGCATCAGTTTTGAACCATAAAGTCCATGTAAAACTGGGACTGGGAACACTGGCCGGGAAGCCTGGGGTCTGTTACCTCAGAGAGGGGCCAAGTAGTTGGGTTGGGTAGTGGCAGGGCAGATCTATGGGCAGAATATTGCGCTCAGGCCCCCATCTTGCCTTCTTGCCCCATTAGAGTGCAGCAAGTTCCGGAACCTACCTGAGGACTGGAGCGACAGGAACCCTTCCTTATATATCTCTGCCACCCAAGCCTGAAGCTCTGGGTCCTTATACACAGACTCATCACTCGGGTAATAGTAACGGACAATGTTGGCCACAAAGCTGGGGAACAGAACGTAAAAATATATTAGTGGGGTAATTACCCAAACAGCACCCCCTAGGGGGGGCGGCCTGTCCTTTTGGGAACCCCTGCTGTACTGCCTATAAATATTGATTTGTACTAATATATAATTATATAATAAGGGATAACGGAGCTCATATCACAATGTAATAAAGTCCATATCCCACAATGCAACACTTTGCTGAGTGACAGTGACAATGGGAGGTTGGTAGAGCCTGTAACCGCTCAGCTCCACCCTCCCATTTAGATTGTAAGCTCTATGGGGCAGGGACCTCAATCCTCTCAGGGGAATCTTTGCATTTATTTGTATTTATTATTGGAATGACCCCCCACATCGGTATGTAAATAAACACAAGGAATTGGAATGGATCAGGCACTCACGTATCAGCAGGGTTTAGGATGCCTGGGTGCAGAATTTAAAGTAAAGATACTGCAGAAAAGATACCCCGCACTCACAGGACTTATGAAAATAAAGAAATAATTTATTGGTCAAACAACTAACGTTAGTTGTTTGACCAATAAATTATTTCTTTATTTTCATAAGTCCTGTGAGTGCGGGGTATCTTTTCTGCTATATATATATATATATATATATGTATATATATATATATATATACCACTGTGCAAAGGTGAATTGTGATTGATGGTTGGTGCCCCCACCCACTTTTTCTAACCTTGAATGGAAGTCACCGGGTGACAAAGAGTGGCACCCCGGCATAAATAGTGTGAGACTGGCAGCATTTTATATTTAAACCAATAAAATTCAATCGATGAAATCTGATTGGCTGTTAGTGGCCCAACCCACTTTTCCTATTTTTGAACTGCAGTCCCCCAGGGACCAACTCTGCAACGTTTGGGGCTCAGGTATAAAAATGATGGGACTGACAGCATTTTACACTTTACCATTGAAAGTAAAAAGGTGAAATATGGCTGTTGGTTGCTCCACCCACTATTTCTAACTCTGAATCACAAATACCCAGCGACTTACTTTGCAAAGTTTAACAATCCTGGAATTAATACTTAAATAAAGGCATCAGTTTAAATATAAACCACTTATGAACAAAGAAGAGGAGGTAACCCTGCACTAAAGCCTCAGGGTGCACACATTGTGTTAATGATTTACAAGCAATGAAAAGAAAAGAGGCCCAATTATTGTATAAGCACACCTGTATTACCAGAATATAAACAAAAACTTTTATTATTAATCGTTAAAATGACTACATTTAAAACAAAGGAGAAAAAGTAGGAAAGATTAAAACCAATCTCTCTTGTATTGGGCTACTGGTGAGAGTTGTTGATACAGTTTCAACTCTTTCATACTGAATGGGAAATGGGATATTTACCTCCTTGAGAGACTATTGTCACTTACTATATACGTGATACTTACCTCATGAAGTGATCGCTGGTTTAAACAGACTGTACAGATGAACCATATAACACATTGCCAAACTGTTTCAAGCTGAATCAGGCAAAAGGAATATCTCAGTTACTTAGTAATAGATTTCAGCCCTCTCCGTAGTAACATTTAATTGTAGCGATCCACTAATCTGCAGATTGCAGACTGAAAGAGTTGAAACTGTATCAACAACTCTCACCAGTAGCCCAATACAAGAGAGATTGGTTTTAATCTTTCCTACTTTTTCTCCTTTGTTTTAAATGTAGTCATTTTAACGATTAATAATAAAAGTTTTTGTTTTTATTCTGGTAATACAGGTGTGCTTATACAATAATTGGGCCTCTTTTCTTTTCATTGCTTTTAAATATAAACCAATGAAATTTAATGGGTGGAAATGGATTGGCGGTTGGTGGCTCCGCCCACTTTTCCTAACCTTTAACCTTAGTCCCCAAGTGACCAGTTGTGAAAAGTTTGGGGTCACTGGCATTAAACATGTGAGAATTCCCCACTGAAATCAATTTAAAAAATGTGATTGGCTGTTGCTGGCTCCGCCCACTTTTTCTAACCCTAAACACATAGTCAGCCAGTGACTGACTCTGCAAAGTTTGGGAACCCCGACATAAATAGTGTGAGAAAGGCAGCAGCTTAAATTTAACCAAAAAGGTTAGCCAATAGGTGAAGTCTGATTGGTTGTTGGTGGCTCCACCCACTTTTTAAATCCTAAAAATGCAGTCCCCTAGTGACCCTACTGTGACATAACAAACTGTATAAGTTGGATGAAACTATTGGATATTTCTCTGTGGGGTAATTCTCTGGCCTTGTTGTCTGCCAGAGGGGGTTTCCGGAACAACTGCCCTGGTTACACGTTGTGCTTTTGGGGTGCCCCTTACTCCATTCCCAGAACTGACTGCTCTGATAGACATTGGGGAATGCTGAGCAATGCTTTCCTCTTGGTCCTGTTCCTCTCCAGCCAGCAACAACTCAGGTAGTGGGGAATCCTCATCTCTTCCCTCCTTGGAGCTTTTTTCAAACTGAGCAGCTCCAGGCTCCACACAATTAGGGATTTCACTTGGGGAGGCCTCAGCCTCTGCCAAGCCTTTAAAGTGGCAGCACCCACTCTCCGGTTCTGCCAGCCCAGGGGTAACACAACCACTGGACTCCATACAGACTGGGATTTGACTTGGGGAGGCCTCAGCCTCTGCCAAGCCTTTAAAGTGGCAGCACCCACTCTCCGGTTCTGCCAGCTCAGGGGTAACACAACCACTGAACTCCATACAGACTGGGATTTCCCTTGGGGACCATAATAAAGTTGTTTGGGAAGGTTCTTGTTCCTCCCCCACCCCGGCACTGACTGTACTGGGGGGTAACTGAAAGTCTTTTGGACCTACAGTACCAAGACATGGCTGTGCCTGCTGAAAACCACAAAAAGATGGTGCACATACCCTCAGTGCTTCCTTGCGTTGGTTTTCCAATTCCTGGATACTCCCATACTCTTTTATCAATTCCAGTTCCTGATACACCAGGTCAGCAAGCCAGTCCCTCCGTTCCTCTGTATCATTCATTCCTATATAATGTTGTCCCCATGTCCACTATTCATATGACACCCTTGTAACATTATAGTAGGAGTGGCAGTGCTAGGCCAAGATGTTCTTGCACCCAATTGGCAAATACCTCTCGTTCTGGCTCCCACTTCCCCTTTACCCACGTTCCACAATCCACCACCACCACCCTTGCTCCACCTTCTCGCTGCCGTAGAATGCTCGCACTCCCACTTTCCATAGCTTGGAGCAAGCCAAGATGGGGGGTGGTTCAAGATTCATCCAATGAATTATGTCTAACTGTTGTGTCGTACGGGTACCAGAAATCCTTTGAGCCCTTAGGCCTCTAGTTGGGCAGCTCTGTTTGAGGCCACTCTGTGGTTTGGTTGACAAGAGAGACAGAGTCCATCTAGCCATGAGATGTGGGTAAAGTTCTCACCTTATCAAAGCTGCCTCCTGGGCTGTTTCCTGGCGAGTGTATTGATGTCTAAGGTGAAACGAAGGTGCGGGATGAGAAGCTGGAAATGAGAAAGGCCAACGTTATAGAGATTATTCCCACCCATAGGGGCTTCTAAAGCTGTTGGTTCCTAAAGAACTGGGTTTTGTTTCTGATCGGGAGAGAAATTTGTGATGGGGTTGGGTGGGAATTTTATAAAAAGCAAATAGACAGGGCTGCCTCCTGGCTTATGTCTTACCTTGTAGATGGGGTGGCCCATTGGGAGTTGCCGGTTGGTCGCAATATTGAAGACCTCAGCGAAGAGATGAGTGTGGAGGAAATGGGTTACAAGTTGATGAACCTGACAGTCAGAGTTTCGCACCCAGATCTTGGCCAAAATCCAGTCCCATTCGGGGTCAGTAGGCATGAAGATTGGGTTCTCCTCCCCTGGGGTTTGATTTAGCTGTCATAGAAATAATCAGAAGATGTAAGATATTTTTTGGAGAAAACTAATACCCTAGGGGTGGGTCCATCTGGTGCACCAAAGAGCTTATTTCTGAGTGTCCATATGTACATGGACTCCCCTTTAGAGGACGCCAGAGCTGATAGTTGGCTGCCTACAGGGTTACAAAGTGCAGGAAACCTGCTATGGATATTGTTCTCCTGAAATATATTTCACACAAGGTAAGTGAGATGCCACCCACTGCCTATCCCTCTCTAATTATCTCTATCAAGGTGAATAATATGCTTTCCCATCTATATGCTTCTGTCTGTGGGTACCTACTGTAGTGACCAGTATTCAGTATATCTCTACTGACCCTCAGACGCCTTCTGTTTGGTCCTAACAAACATTACCTGAATGGCTATAGGGACAACTTTATTCTGAGGGGATTTCCAGAGCAGGCACAATGGGGCAACAAGATATTGGGGTTCTTCATTAATAACATTCGTAGGGATCCCCTCGAGGATCTTGCAGTCTGCCAGGAAGATGTTTCCGTTCTGTTGGCACAGGGAAGAGAGATATAGTAAGGAGATCCTGGGGCAAGAAGCAGGGCTACACTCAGAGACATGAACTGGTGGAAAACTGAAACAAGGGGGCACCTACCTGAAGTTCCACCTGGAGGGTTGTGGACCCCCCTAGAGTCGCAGACACTGTTACATCATCAACAGGGAAATTATCGGGAATCCGGAGACATTTCTTGATCATCACTGGGTTTATGCCATTTAAATACTGGTACCCAAAGAATTTGTCCTCCTTCCACAGCTGAGATTTCGGTTACTGTAAAGCCACATACAGCCTGGTCCCCCTCATTTTGCTTTGCATACACTGGGCCAAACTAGGCTGATCCAATCATTGGTTCCATCATGCAGCTGGACCTACAGAGATAAGATTCTTGTTCAACTAGGGGTGGGCAGAAGAGTCACCAAGGGTGCAAGTCTGGGATGATTTACCCCCTACTGATAAAATGTTAAATAGCTGTCAAATTGGACAATGCACCCCAAAGGGTTACACTCATGATAGTGCTTCTGTAAGCAGTCAGTTTATAAAGGATTATAATGTCAATGTAAAGGAAAACTGATATTGTCATGTCATGGCTGTGATGCCCCAGGGTAAGGGCAATACCACTGTGCAGCTGTGAGGCCACCACCCTTTGCCATCATGCTTGTATAAGGAGCTGTTATAGCCTTGGGTTGGATACTCGCTATTGATCTCACAATCTGTTTCTGTACATTATATTCCAGTTGCTTTAAAATATTTTAATTTGTTGGTGTTGCTTTTCCTTTACTTTAATCTCCTCGTGTAGTAGACAGATCATTAGGGCCCAATAATTACCCAACATAATGTGGTGACAGACAGACTCTGAAATGTACTTAGTGCCCCTTCTGTGGCAAATGAGAGCCAATGTAGTGCTGTTTGCCTACTGAATGGCGGGCAGATAGGAGTTGTGCCCAAGCCAAGCCCATGTTGCACCCACATTGGCACGGAGACAAACTTGAAGCCAAACTTGTGGTTTAGGGTTGGGATATGGGAAAGTATTCTCTGCCCTATTTAATAAAAGCAGCCTGGTGCTAACTAGAGGTCCATTAGCTGGATACAGTTCTCCAAAGCATTTGTTTGGTTCTGATCAGCCTTCTGTTTGGAAGACATTAGGGCAGCATTACACCAAAGGGTGAGACTACCCAAAAGGGACATCTCCATTCCTACAGAGCTGCTGCTTCTGTGCCGTGAGGTTCCCCCCCCAATGCCCCCCCATTCCAATGCAATACGGCAGCACTGACCTATTGCCCCCCTAACCCTACCTATGGGGCATGGAAGGAAAATACTTACCCCGACATGGCAGTAAAGCTAAAGCTGGAGTCTTTCAATAAGGAGAATTGTTCACTATGAGGCAGGTCTGTGGGAGAGTCTGTGTTGATACAGCGAGGGGCCCCTTCCATGTAGGTTTTCCATCTGGGTGGGGAATGTACAAGTTATTTTGGGGGGCAGTTGGGGGTTACCTGGGACTGGTTAATCTTTATCAGGAGAGTGGGAGAGATTAGAAGTCTAGGCTGAAGCAGAGCAAAGAATCTCTAATGGGATTTACAGTAACCCAGCCCTGTTTAGGCTTCTGTAACTAATGGCAAGGGTTTGGGGGGGGTATATGGTGCTGCCTTCCCCTTTAAGCCCCAAATGCATTTTATAAAGGGGCCCCAGTCATTGAGTGCTGGTTCTACTCATATACAGCAGTCACTCACCCATATGTCTCTCGCTTCTTCTCCAGCTCTGATTCTCTCTGTTGTCTCACTATGGGGTTGATTCCATCGGTTACAATGATGCCTGCAACACCCAGAGATGGGAATTCAGAATTCCAGGTGTCACCCCATGAGGGGCAATGATGCTTGTATCTCATAGGCTGAATATATTGGTTACATCATTCCTGCAGCACTGCCTACAGCCCTGTGTGAAGGTCATTGGCTCAATTCAGGGGGGTCATTATGGAAGAGCTTGATGATGCCCTGTGGTTCTGTATCACTGGGATGATATGGAGCTAAATTGCATTAGAGCAGTTACCAGTGGAAACCAATGAGAACCAATCAGTACTAGAATTTACAGAAAGAAGGAAAAGATCTGATTGGTTAAGCAGGGTAAGTTGTCTTGAAAGTTAGTAAATCAGCCCCACTCTGGGTACCAACCTGCAGTGCAGTGATGATGTTGGTGAGTGGAGGATTGTACAGATCCCCAACATATGGCAAACTCATGAACAAAAGCTTGGGGTACATACCCTAAATATATTCCTTCCTGTTACCTCTAAATGAGTTGGTGATTGGTTCAGTCAACTGTCATTATGGAAGAGGTTGGATCTGACAGTTCTTACCCTTCCCCTGGGGAACATCCACACGAAGCCTTCGATCCATTTGTAGAGTGGGAAGCGATAGTGTTCTCCCTTGGGGCAGGTCACGGTGATGTAGCTACAGAACCAGGTATCAGTTGGGAATAACAAGTACTGTTCCTTAATGATACGGACCAGCAGGATCTCTCCCAGGTCTTCCTTACTGCTCACTGAGTACTTCTCCACCAGGGAAATGGGCCGGTACAACTCAGTTCAACTCACACTCACACTGTGTCATTGAGAAGCTTTTACATATTTCTTTCTGGTGCCCAAAAATGTTGGGTTTGTCCATAATGACGCAAAGCAGCAGGTCCAGTCATTTGTGTTTTTAGTGGTGAAAAAGACTTTACATGTTGTTCCAAAGGTGGAACCAATGTTCTGGTACATTATAGACATTCCTAATTCACTTCTATTCCTTTTGCTCATAGAGTAGATCTTGGGGCATTTACAGCCTTTCCTGCACCATCTTTCTGTTTATAGCCCTCAGCCTCCAAGTAACCACCAAGAGCAGAGCAATTATAGACAGGGAACCCCTGTGTTTATTGGGTCTCCTTAAAATAATTTGGGGGATTTTTAGATTCTCTCAGTTTTCTAGCTGATGTGGCGCTTACTTCCCCTTTACCATGTGTTTTATATAGAGAACTGTTAAGTCTGGAACCAGGCTTTGATTTTAGGGGGGCTACAGGCTCCAATAACAGGAGGACTCCAGGCTCTGATACCAAGGGGGTTCCTGGTTTTGATACCAGGGGGCTTCCTGGCTCTGATACCAGGGGGCTTCCTGGCTCTGATACCAAGGGACTTCCTGGCTCTGATACCAGGGGGCTTCCTGGCTCTGATACCAGGGGGCTTCCTGGCTCTGATACCAAGGGGCTTCCTGGCTCTGATACCAAGGGACTTCCTGGCTCTGATACCAGGGGGCTTCCTGGCTCTGATACCAGGGGGCTTCCTGGCTCTGATACTAAGGGGGTTCCTGGTTCAGATACCAAGGGGCTTCCTGGCTCTGATACCAAGGGCCTTCCTGTCTCTGACACCAAGGGGCTTCCTGTCTCTGATACCAAGGGGCTTCCTGGCTCTGATACCAAGGGGCGTCCTGGCTCTGATACCAAGGGGCTTCCTGGCTCTGATACCAAGGGCCTTCCTGTCCCTGATACCAAGGGGCTTCTTGGCTCTGATACCAAGGGGCTTCCTGGCTCTGATACCAAGGGGCTTCCTGGCTCTGATACCAAGGGGCTTCCTGGCTCTGATACCAAGGGGCTTCCTGTCTCTGATACCAAGGGGCTTCCTGGCTCTGATACCAAGGGGCTTCCTGGCTCTGATACCAAGGGGCTTCTTTGCTCTGATACCAAGGAGCTTCCTGTCTCTGATACCAAGGGGCTTCTTTGCTCTGATACCAAGGAGCTTCCTTGCTCTGATACCAAGGGGCTTCTGGCTCTGATACCAAGGGGCTTCTGGCTCTGATACCAAGGGGCTTCCTGGCTCTGATACCAAGGGGCTTCCTGGCTCTGATACCAGGGGGCTTCCTGGCTCTGATACCAAGGGACTTCCTGGCTCTGATACCAGGGGGCTTCCTGGCTCTGATACCAGGGGGCTTCCTGGCTCTGATACTAAGGGGGTTCCTGGTTCAGATACCAAGGGGCTTCCTGGCTCTGATACCAAGGGCCTTCCTGTCTCTGATACCAAGGGGCTTCCTGTCTCTGATACCAAGGGGCTTCCTGGCTCTGATACCAAGGGGCTTCCTGTCTCTGATACCAAGGGGCTTCCTGGCTCTGATACCAAGGGGCTTCCTGGCTCTGATACCAAGGGCCTTCCTGTCTCTGATACCAAGGGGCTTCTTGGCTCTGATACCAAGGGGCTTCCTGGCTCTGATACCAAGGGGCTTCCTGGCTCTGATACCAAGGGGCTTCCTGGCTCTGATACCAAGGGCCTTCCTGTCTCTGATACCAAGGGGCTTCCTGGCTCTGATACCAAGGGGCTTCCTGGCTCTGATACCAAGGGGCTTCTTTGCTCTGATACCAAGGAGCTTCCTTGCTCTGATACCAAGGGGCTTCTGGCTCTGATACCAAGGGGCTTCTGGCTCTGATACCAAGGGGCTTCCTGGCTCTGATACCAAGGGGCTTCCTGGCTCTGATGCACCAAGGCCTGGGAACAATATATAGTGAACCCAGTTTAGTGACCAGTTGCCAAACAGTTACAGGTGAATTCTTTTTGTTCACCTGGACACCATTGGGACTATACCAAGGGGGCAAAGGGGATCCAGTGGCATTTGAAAGTGCCCGATTGGCACAAGATAATGTATGAGAGTCTCAGGAAAAAGACTTACGAATATGTTTCTGATGGGCACATCCATGGGCACAAATATGAGGTTCCATCACACAGTTTTCTCTTTACCCATCAGTCACTGAGAAGAACTTCTCATTCATGGAACATTGATTTTACATTTGCAAATGGTAAGTCTCACAGTAAATTTCTACTAAAAGTGTAAAATGTTCCTTTTCCCAAATAAATGACAGTTTCCGTGGTAAAAAGGAAATTAGAAACCCAGGTAATTAAATCCATAAACTGAACTGAACTCTTTTTCTCAAGATTAGATTGAATTTAGGAGTCGGGCTTGAGACCCTAGAACTGGGTTTAGAACTAACTGTGTGTGAAGCTTTAATTACTAATGACTTTTGTTAAAAGAATAGTCACTGTATAAAAAACATCATGGGGACCCCCCCCCAAACAGCATGGAATCCCTGGGCCTTGCGAGGCAACTTTGGGCGACATTAAAAAATCGAAGTTCTTGTTTTGTCCCAACAGTCTCTGGAATGAATGGGGGGTTTCATTGCTGGGCATGTCCCATACTGAAGGAAGAACTAGGGGAGATACAGGGACACATGGAATGATGGGGGGGGGGTCAAAGTCCAAGAAAGGCCAAGGCAAACCTCTCGCCGGCACAATCATGGCGTCGGGTTACACTCAGCTATGAACACTGGGGCCGGACCTTGTGCTAAATTAGGGGCAATTAAGTGGAAATACATGGCTAATATAAACTGTCATGAACAGGATCTAACAGGAGAGTAACCACGTGGCATTTATTTATTTATTCTGTAACATCCAATGGTAACACAGCAGCAACAGATCCCTCTATGGCAGTGCTGTCCAACTGGCGGCCCGCGGGCTGCATGCGGCCCGCGACCCCCCTCTGTGTGGCCCCCCACCTGTCTGGCTACTTTGATGGTTTACCTTTGAGTAAGCATTCAATGGTATCAGTACTGAGATTAACTGCCCCCCCTGCATGGTTCTCACCTCAGATTCAGGCTGTAATCCCTCTGTATTGTTTAAAAATGTAATCCCCTGTGTTGTTCACACCTTTTAATCCCTGCATTGTTCCCCCCTGCAGTGTTCCCACCTCAGGCTCAGACTGTAATCACCCCCATTGTTCACTTCTTCACACCTCAGACATAGGTACTGTAGGCAGAGTATGGCACATACAGCCAGCATAGGGCAGGTAGAGTATGGCACACACAGGAAGGGTAGGGCAGGCAGAGTATGGCACACACAGGCAGGGTAGGGCAGGCAGACTATGGCACACAGAGGCAGCATAGGGCAGGCAGAGTATGGCACACACAGGCAGGGTAGGACAGGCAAAGTATGGCACACACAGACAGCATAGGACAGGCAGAGTGCTGCCTGTGTGTGCCATACTCTGCTTGCCCTATGCTGCTTGTGGGAGGTGAACCTGGCAGGGGTTTGTTGTGGGAGTTTGTTAGCAGTTGGAAATAGCCATTAAATGGTCCCTAAGGTGTGTAATTATGTACTGGGGGTTGCTCTGCTATCCACAGGGGAGGAGGAGGCATTTGGAATTTAAGGGTATATCTTAATATGACATAATTCTTTCACATATGAATGAGTATCCCCACAGTAAGGACCAAGCATTTGGGATTTTGCTGTGCTACCACCATTGTGATAAAATAGGTGTGGTTTGAAGTGGGTGTGGTTTCAAAAGGGGGAGTGGTCAAAACTGGCTTCCATTAGCGGCCCTCCACCATGTATGCTAGAGAAATTCCGGCCCTCGGCACCGTAGAAGTTGGACAGCACTGCTCTATGGGGAACAAAAAGGCAGTTCCAACGTCCCACAACGTCAAGTCAATACACAGTGACACATCAGCCGCTCCCCATGTATATCTGTTCTCTGGCCCCCAAATCCCCTCAAGAATCCAATTCACTAACACTCACATTCAGGGCCCTTAACCATGAAGCCCCCCCCTTATATCTCAGCTCTGCTCTCACAACACCCTTCCTCCCCAACCTGCCCCCTGCTTCTGCCCTTCCCTCTCTTCTCATTTCTGACTGTAATATGTCTCTCTCTCTCTTGGGGGCTTCTGCTGTCTCTGGAACTCTCTGCCTCGAGCCATCGGACTCCCCCCTTTCCTTCAAAACTCTCAAACTCTCCCTAATGACCCCCCTGTTTAGGGAAGTGAATTCAGTGTCTCTCAATTGATGTCAGCTAATGTGTGATGTCACAAGGGGGGCTATGACATGGTGACTGGCTATTGGCCAATCAAACATCAGACTCTGATGTCCTAGTCCTGTCTGCATTACTAATCTGGAAAACCGGGCAGGTAGTTTTGACCTGGACAGTCCTTCCTTGGCCACTGCGTATTTTTCAATGGGAGCACCAATAGGCTCTCTGGGACCCAGACTAGATGGAAAATCTGATTGGCTCTCTGGGGCCCAGACTAGATGGAGACACCGATAGGCTCTCTGGGACCCAGACTAGATGGAGACACTGATTGGCTCTCTGGGGCCCAGACTAGATGGAGACACCGATTGGCTCTCTGGGGCCCAGACTAGGTGGAGACAACGATTGGCTCTCTGGGACCCAGACTAGGTGGAGACACTGATTGGCTCTCTGGGACCCAGACTAGGTGGAGACACCGATTGGCTCTCTGGGGCCCAGACTAGGTGGAGACACCGATTGGCTCTCTGGGACCCAGACTAGATGGAGACACCGATTGGCTTTCTGGGGCCCAGACTAGATGGAGACACTGATTGGCTCTCTGGGACCCAGACTAGATGGAGACACCGATTGGCTCTCTGGGACCCAGACTAGATGGAGACACCGATTGGCTCTCTGGGGCCCAGATTAGATGGAGACACCGATTGGCTCTCTTGGGCCCAGACTAGATGGAGACACTGTTCTCAATCACCTCCGGATCCAGGTAATGGTATTTCAGTCTCTTGCTCTGGTTCCGTTCCTTGACAACCTTGGAAATCTCCGCCAGCTTCTCCTGGAATTCCTTAATGAATATCTTTGGCATTTCCTCAGTAAAGTGCTCATCTGGATACGTCCCCAGGGGTCTCTGTAATGAGCACAAACGGCATCTCATCAGGGGACATGTTTCAAATTCAGAGACAAAATCAATGTATCCCCTTAGAACATTATCTGCCCCACAACATGTCATTACCTACCCTAGGGGGTTATTATGAAGTTGCCCCTCCCTTTGCTGTCTCAGCTTGGGAAGGTCCCCAAACCTGACTGGCAATAATAATAATTAAAAAAAAAAAGGGAAAAAATGAAAGGAAAAAAGTTTTGACCTGCTCTCCAGCAGGGGGAGCTCTTCCAGAAGATAAGATTCCTACTCACCAGAAAGAAGCAAATTCACAGGCCTGATACAAGTGCCTTAGCTTACATTCTAAGATAAGTTTCTCTTATATAGGGGAATGGGCTCCCAGGGGCCCCAGTACTCACCCGGTCCATGGCTTCTGTACTGAGCAGATGAACATAAGCCACAGATATAGCAGTTACATTAACAGCCGGTAACGTCTCCAGGATACTCTGGTAGGTGGCGGTGCCTCTAGTGGTGGGGGGAGGCTTCCTCATGGTGGATGGACCATTGGGCATCCAGGAGTAGAAGTCAAACTGCACAATAAGGAGAAGAGACAGTGACACCTAGAACCCTATACTTATTCTGTACAATACAACAGCTCCCCCTGTTTGTTTAAGATAGCAGCTGCCATTTTAGCTCGGCCTCAGTAGCTTCCTGCTGCAGCTCTGGCTGCTGGTAGCTCAGATTACACATTCTGATGGGAGGGGGAGTGAATTCTTTTGAATTGTGATGGGAGGGGGAGCAGGAGAAGGGAGGAGAAGAGAGCTGAGCAGACTCATGTTACTGGGAGAGCTGGGAAGTTGTGGGATCCCCCCCCCGAATCAGTGGTACTGGCAGATACATTAGATAGGTACAAGGAAAGGGAGTTACAGGGGGGCTGGGAAGTTGTGGGATCCCCCCTCCCCTGAATCAGTGGTACTGGCAGATACATTAGATAGGTACAAGGAAGGGGAGTTACAGGGGGGCTGGGAAGTTGTGGGATCCCCCCCTGAATCAGTGGTACTGGCAGATACATTAGATAGGTACAAGGAAGGGGAGTTACAGGGGGGCTGGGAAGTTGTGTGACCCCCCCGAATCAGTGGTACTGGCAGATACATTAGATAGGTACAAGGAAGGGGAGTTACAGGGGGAGCTGGGAAATTGTGGGATCCCCCCCCCCTGAATCAGTGGTACTGGCAGATACATTAGATAGGTACAAGGAAGGGGAGTTACAGGGGGGCTGGGAAGTTGTGGGACCCCCCCCCCTGAATCAGTGGTACTGGCAGATACATTAGATAGGTACAAGGAAGGGGAGTTACAGGGGGGGCTGGGAAGTTGTGGGATCCCCCCCCCCCTGAATCAGTGGTACTGGCAGATACATTAGATAGGTACAAGGAAGGGGAGTTACAGGGGGAGCTGGGAAGTTGTGGGATCCCCCCCTGAATCAGTGGTACTGGCAGATACATTAGATAGGTACAAGGAAGGGGAGTTACAGGGGGGCTGGGAAGTTGTGGGATCCCCCCCCCCTGAATCAGTGGTACTGGCAGATACATTAGATAGGTACAAGGAAGGGGAGTTACAGGGGGGCTGGGAAGTTGTGGGACTCCCCCCCCCTGAATCAGTGGTACTGGCAGATACATTAGATAGGTACAAGGAAGGGGAGTTACAGGGGGGGCTGGGAAGTTGTGGGATCCCCCCCTGAATCAGTGGTACTGGCAGATACATTAGATAGGTACAAGGAAGGGGAGTTACAGGGGGGCTGGGAAGTTGTGGGATCCCCCCCCCTGAATCAGTGGTACTGGCAGATACATTAGATAGGTACAAGGAAGGGGGGTTACAGGGGGGCTGGGAAGTTGTGGGATCCCCCCCCCTGAATCAGTGGTACTGGCAGATACATTAGATAGGTACAAGGAAGGGGAGTTACAGGGGGGGCTGGGAAGTTGTGGGATCCCCCCCCCTGAATCAGTGGTACTGGCAGATACATTAGATAGGTACAAGGAAGGGGAGTTACAGGGGGGGCTGGGAAGTTGTGGGATCCCCCCCCCTGAATCAGTGGTACTGGCAGATACATTAGATAGGTACAAGGAAGGGGAGTTACAGGAGGGGCTGGGAAGTTGTGGGATCCCCCCCCCTGAATCAGTGGTACTGGCAGATACATTAGATAGGTACAAGGAAGGGGAGTTACAGGAGGGGCTGGGAAGTTGTGGGATCCCCCCCCCTGAATCAGTGGTACTGGCAGATACATTAGATAGGTACAAGGAAGGGGAGTTACAGGGGGGCTGGGAAGTTGTGGGATCCCCCCCCCTGAATCAGTGGTACTGGCAGATACATTAGATAGGTACAAGGAAGGGGAGTTACAGGGGGGGGCTGGGAAGTTGTGGGACCCCCCCTGAATCAGTGGTACTGGCAGATACATTAGATAGGTACAAGGAAGGGGAGTTACAGGAGGGGCTGGGAAGTTGTAGGATCCCCCCCCCTGAATCAGTGGTACTGGCAGATACATTAGATAGGTACAAGGAAGGGGAGTTACAGGGGGGCTGGGAAGTTGTGGGATCCCCCCCTGAATCAGTGGTACTGGCAGATACATTAGATAGGTACAAGGAAGGGGAGTTACAGGGGGGGCTGGGAAGTTGTGGGATCCCCCCCCCTGAATCAGTGGTACTGGCAGATACATTAGATAGGTACAAGGAAGGGGAGTTACAGGGGGGGGCTGGGAAGTTGTGGGATCCCCCCCCCCCTGAATCAGTGGTACTGGCAGATACATTAGATAGGTACAAGGAAGGGGAGTTACAGGGGGGGCTGGGAAGTTGTGGGATCCCCCCCCCTGAATCAGTGGTACTGGCAGATACATTAGATAGGTACAAGGAAGGGGAGTTACAGGGGGGGCTGGGAAGTTGTGGGACCCCCCCCTGAATCAGTGGTACTGGCAGATACATTAGATAGGTACAAGGAAGGGGAGTTACAGGGGGGGCTGGGAAGTTGTGGGATCCCCCCCCCGAATCAGTGGTACTGGCAGATACATTAGATAGGTACAAGGAAGGGGAGTTACAGGAGGGGCTGGGAAGTTGTGGGATCCCCCCCTGAATCAGTGGTACTGGCAGATACATTAGATAGGTACAAGGAAGGGGAGTTACAGGAGGGGCTGGGAAGTTGTGGGATCCCCCCCCTGAATCAGTGGTACTGGCAGATACATTAGATAGGTACAAGGAAGGGGAGTTACAGGGGGGCTGGGAAGTTGTGGGATCCCCCCCCCCCTGAATCAGTGGTACTGGCAGATACATTAGATAGGTACAAGGAAGGGGGGTTACAGGGGGGGCTGGGAAGTTGTGGGATCCCCCCCCTGAATCAGTGGTACTGGCAGATACATTAGATAGGTACAAGGAAGGGGAGTTACAGGGGGGCTGGGAAGTTGTGGGACCCCCCCCCTGAATCAGTGGTACTGGCAGATACATTAGATAGGTACAAGGAAGGGGAGTTACAGGGGGGCTGGGAAGTTGTGGGATCCCCCCCCCTGAATCAGTGGTACTGGCAGATACATTAGATAGGTACAAGGAAGGGGAGTTACAGGGGGGGCTGGGAAGTTGTGGGATCCCCCCCCTGAATCAGTGGTACTGGCAGATACATTAGATAGGTACAAGGAAGGGGAGTGACTCAGTGACTGCTAATATCCTTATCATTTACAGTAGGGGGTACATTATCCCTTATAATACACGAGTGAAAGAGTTAAATGGCACTTACCTGCCCACTGTTGACAGCCGCATGTTGAGCAGAACATGTGAAAATCACCATAGTCAGGTATTTGATGAGTTCAGAGCGGGTTGCAAAGGATGATGGGATTCCTAGGTGAAGAAACAGGGGGTAGACCAGAATGGTGCTGTAATATTGTAGGCATAGAGGGGGGGTTGTTTATCTTCAGTTGCTCTGTAGGTTGGACACTGCTTCATGTGACACTTGGGTCCCTACTCACTTGGGTCCCCACTCTGCAGGTGTCCCCTGGGGAAATAACCCCACACTCTCCCTCCTTAGTGGGAATAAACCTGCTCACTGTAGCAATTGGGCAAATAACCTTCCCATTTAATGGCGAATGAGTGGAACTGCTCGTTAGTATAATCGTTATGAGAAGGTGCATCATTATGCCGTTCTATGGAGCAGGAGTCTCCCCGCTGCCCCCCAACATCCCTCACTGTCAGTGTAAAATGGCTGAAAACAGAAATAATCTCATTGTCAATAAGGAGGGGTTTTGTTCCCCTTGTTGTGTTGGATCATAAAACTTGGGTCCCAAAATCCACTCCCTTCATCTCTTCATTTGAACTTCTCCCTCTTCTCTTATAATTATATCACTGTCTGACCTGCCAGTGAGTGCAAGTAGCAGGATGGGATCTCTTGGGGGCGCTGAGACCCCACAATAAGGCTGAATTCACCCAATGAGGAACAGCTGGCTGTGTGACAGTTTGATCTGTGGGTTTCCTCAAACAAAGCACAGAACCACCCCCTAAACCTGCCTGTCCCTGCCTAACACAGGGGTCTTGTCCTTCTCTTCTATGGGGTACAAAAGTGCACCCCTCATTCAGTCAGTAAATCTGCCCAAGGGAATGGCTGCACTGTGCCCCTTGCGCATCCACATAACAAATTCAAGGTGCACCATGCAGCGCCACGGGTTGTAGGTCATTCCTGCCCTTACAGTTGGCAGCCGGTGTCCTCTGCCACTAGAGGCTGAGTTATTTAAGCCAGGGTCTTTGATTGGTTGGATTCTGCATCAATCAGCGGAGAGTCTAAAACCTGGGCATCAGTTTTGAACCATAAAGTCCATGTAAAACTGGGACTGGGAACACTGGCCGGGAAGCCTGGGGTCTGTTACCTCAGAGAGGGGCCAAGTAGTTGGGTTGGGTAGTGGCAGGGCAGATCTATGGGCAAAATATTGCGCTCAGGCCCCCATCTTGCCTTCTTGCCCCATTAGAGTGCAGCAAGTTCCGGAACCTACCTGAGGACTGGAGCGACAGGAACCCTTCCTTATATATCTCTGCCACCCAAGCCTGAAGCTCTGGGTCCTTATACACAGACTCATCACTCGGGTAATAGTAACGGACAATGTTGGCCACAAAGCTGAGGAACAGAACGTACCAATATATTAGTGGGGTAATTACCCAAACAGTAAAGGTTCCTGCTGAATTGTACTTAGTACAGGGGAAATGTCTTTTATTAACTTCTTGTATCTACAGAAAAACTAAAGATTAAACAGAATTATTCCCAATACAAACCATTATAATCAGCTGAAATCCCCAGTTTCTATTCTATTTACAATTGTAAAAATCTATGTTAAAGAGGCATTGAAGGAAATAGTGGTCCATTGTTTCCACTTCCCCAGAACATTCCTCCCATGAGCAATCATGATCATCAGTGCGTCTGGACTTTTAGATTCCCATTAACATATATTTCCGTGGAAGACGTTCCAGAGAAAGTCTCTAAGCTTTGGAAGAACCCTTGGGGAACTGACTAAAGAGAGTCCTTCAGTTCCATGAAAGTAGGAACCCAAGACTTTCCCATTGATGTCTCTTCTGGAAGAAGCCCTGATCTCCCCAATAGACACACACCAACACCTCATCACCCTTAGGCTCACTAAAACATACGGCAGCAGAGGGGCACAAGGAGAACACATGTTCTTTAATAAGCCGCCTTTGTAGGTAAGTAATAATACTTTTAATGAGGTTTTCCATTTAGAAGCAGAAATCTCTTGGCTCTTCTGTACAAAACCTTCACCATTAAACAAATTGACCCCGTCCGTACCTCTCAAGCCTTTTACTGATCCAAAGTCAGCAATGGGGTTCCCATTCTCAACCTTAGACTGGTCTAAACCCTCTGAAAGGAGAATGAGAGCTAAGCATCTCATAGAGAAAGGGAGTAGGATCTCTTCCAGAGTGCTATCAAATAGCTCCATGAGATGAGGGACCAGGTCATCAACAAACTGTTTATTACATTTGTTTGTTAAGCCCTCAGGCCCTGGAGATTTTTTGAGGCTGAGGCCTTCAATATAGTGGACTAAGGAGTGTGTGCCATTTCTGCTTCAATTGCTGTCCTAACTCCTCAACTCCAATCTCACACTCCAGTTCTTAAAAAGAAATGTTCTCATCCTCAAGAATAGGGGTCTCTTCCAGAAAGGGAGACATACTGGCCCGGGAGAGCCCCTTCTGCCTTCAGGATTACAGCATAGTAGTTCTCAACAGCTCTGAGAATTCCTAGAACCAAAGTCTCTAGCTCCCCAGCTTCATTTTGCAAGCCATGTATGGAAGAGTACCTGATACTCCAAGAAGGCATAGACTCTGGCAACTTCCCCACCTTGGCCACCTTCAGATCCCCGTCTGTCTAACTTTCTCCCAGACTTTCTCAATTTGTATTTTGTTTGCTAGACCTCGAAAAAGCCCTGCTTTGCTCTTTTGTTTCCCCAACACTCCACTTTAGTGTTTGAGAGATCTAACAAGTATTCTTGAGCCAGAAATGCTGTAACTTCCCAAAGGACTGATTTATGAACTCTGAAACATTCAAGGACACCCTCACCATACAGTAATCCGAGAACTCCATAGCCATCACCTCAGGCACCACTATGAAGTCCCTCTTAACAAAAAACCCGATGCTACTTCTTTATGCTTATGCCTCATAAGTGACAGTAAGTGCGGAGTGAGAGGTGAAGCCTCCAAACAGTTAGAGAGTGGTGAATATGCACATCCTCTAGACCGGCCTGACTAACTATGCAATAAAGGAAGATGCTATCATAGCCCAGCCAACCTATGGCACCCCCCCCCCAGCCAACCTATGGCACCCCCCCCCCCCCATCCATAGGCCTAGTCACAGTGTCAAAGTCACCTTTTCTTGCAAAGATAAAATCTCTGCGTCAGCTTGGGAGAGAAAAAAGTAGGTGACCTCCATTCAGCCTAAAGCACTAGAATTAACACAAGAAAGACTCAGGGGGGCTCATTTATCAACAGTGGGCAAATTTGCCCATGGACAGTAACCCATAGCAACCAATCATTGATTACCTTTTTTCAGCCAGCTGCAGGTAGAACATTGAGTGTAACAATTTGATTGGTTGCCATGGGTATCTGCCCATGGGCAAATTTGCCCACTGTTGATAAATGACCTCCAGTGTGTTCTATTATGTGACTATTAGGGCATATCGTATTTGGGCCCAAATTGAAATGATATCGTCCTGCATAACAATCAGCAAATACATCCGCTATTTCCTTTGGGTTCTGAATCTTTTTTTCCATCTGGTTAATTATTTGTATATATGACTTTTTTGTCTGTAGACCCCCAGGCTGTTGGGCTAATAAGGAAAGGGTTACCTTTGGCACAGTACTTCCATTTCAATTGTTTAAGGCTATATTCAGTTTGTCACAGGGAAAACGTATTCAGTCCTTCCTACATTTATTAATTTTTTGTATTTTTATGGATTAATCTTAATCTCTTTTTCCAAAATGTATGATTCTCTGGTCAAACTATCAGTTTCATGTTGCCTCTTTCTATTCCCGAGGGAATTTAATTGAATATGTATAACCCAAATAACAGCTTTATTCGCTAACCACACCATACCGGGTTTCACTTCTGTGACCCAAATGTAACCCTTTACTGAAAGGACTGTTGGAACATCTATCCCCTCTGATCCCCTCTATTAGCAGCATTCTGAATTTCTGTCTTTTTGAAGTTGTTTCTTCTCCTCTGTGTCCAGTGATCTGGCTACTGATTGGCTCATCACTCAAGTTCCTTTCCAATCCGCTATATGTTCTTCTCATACTTCATCCATGAATCTAGTCTCATTATCCTTAGACTCTTGTCTCAAACTTCTCCTGGAACCCCACCATACTACCCACACTACTATCAAAAATAGATATCCACTTCAAGTTCTGCCCTTGTTTTCTTTAAACTAGTCCTTCATGGGGAATATACTATACTTGGTTCTCATTCATGAGGGGGACAAGTAGAAGATGGCCTTTTGCATTTGTCATGGGCACTTTGAATATAAGGTAATGCCCTTGGGTTATGCAATGCCCAATAAACTTTTCAATATTTTGTCAGTTCCAGGATTATCATTTACCTTGACAAAATTCTTGTTTTCTCCTGCTCCACTGAAGAGCACTTAGTGCATATAAAGAAAGTCCTCTGCAGGCTGCAAACTCATTAATTATATGCCAAACTTAACTAATTTGTGTGAGAAGTCTACCGACAAATTTCTGGGTTTTGGTATTTGTATTGGTGGTGTGGCTATGGATTTGTGTAAGATCTCTACCATTTTGGACTGCCCTGTTCCTAACAACCGCAAGACTGTCCAGCGATTTATGGCTTTGCCAATATCAGTTGTAAATTCATTAAGGACTTTTCCAGAATTATTGCTCCTATTACTGATCTTGTCGGCTCTTAAGAAGTTTTGTTGGACTTCTGAAGTTCGATCCACAGTATCTTTGATGAACTAAAAAGACGCTTCACCTCTTCCTTCCTGAGCATCCTGACCCTTCTCATCCATTTATCATGAAGGTACTGTAGATGCATCTGAAACTGCCTTTGGGGCAATTGTTTCTCAAAAGATCTGGAATCCAAGGTCTCCTGCCAACTGCCCTTTCCTCCTTTCCTTTTCCCAGTCAGACCAAAACTATGAGGTGGGGGATTGGAAGCTGCTAATTTCTTTATTTTTCAATGTGAACCATTTACCAAGCTTAAAGAAGCCTCTAACGTCTATACAGCACAATCTCCTTTGTGACCCAAAGCAAGACAGTCAATCTGCTTTGCAGTTATTAGTGAAAACCTGTTCCAGTCAGAACTCCCAGTGGGCCCTAGGATAACCCTGGGGGCCTCCTATATCCAATGGGTTGTTGCCTTTATGGCTTTGGTCCAACTTGGAACTGAGGCAGAGGGTATTGACTTGTATTTTAGGCCTGAAGAGATAAAGTCTCCTTTCTTAAACTTATCTTGTGACCCATCTACATCATGTTCCTATCCCTTAGCTTTATGCAGCCCACATCTTCTCACCTCCAGCCCCAGCATTCCTATGATTCAATTTTTAGATGTCAATTTCTCCTGGAATGTGTTATAAGAATGGGGAAAGGGTGTCCAGAGCCTTTAACTCCTCCCAAACTCTGCTCAGTTTCCCCAAGCTACCCCATTAGTTCTGCTAATTTCAGGGCCCAAAGTTGGTGTTTGGATCCAGTTGCTATTCTTAGAATGACTTCCATGACAGATGTATGGAGGCCACACAGTACTTACAGAAGGAGGAGACTTCAGTGGAGCATCTGTACACATCAGGATTATTATATATGTGAATAACACCACAATTTAGAACACTAGGGGGCATATTTATCATAGTGTATAAGCCAACATCCCCTTGTAGGTGACCGTTCAAATCTAATTGCTGATTGGTTGCTATGGGCAACATCACCGGTCATTTTGACTTATATACTATAATAAATATGCCTCTAGGTAAACTATTAACTGTGTTATGTTGCTTTTACTTATTATATAGATGGGGGATTGTGAAAACAATGATCTGATTAGTTGCTATAGGCAACTGCTCTGGTGTTTTGGCAGCTATATTTGTATATCATCTCTCCAATGTGTTTCTGTACCTTAATTTAGTCTCTGTACCCCAATGTTTCTCTTACCCCAATGTTTCTCTGTACCTCAATGTACTCTCTGTACCCCAATGTTTCTCTGTACCTCAATGTACTCTCTGTACCCCAATGTTTCTCTGTACCTCAATGTACTCTCTGTACCCCAATGTTTCTCTGTACCTCAATGTACTCTCTGTACCCCAATGTTTCTCTGTACCTCAATGTACTCTCTGTACCCCAATGGTTCTCTGTACCCCAATGTACTCTCTGTACCCCAATGTTTCTTTGTACCTCAATGTACTCTCTGTACCCCAATGTACTCTCTTTACCCCAATGTTTCTCTGTACCCCAATGTACTCTCTGTACCCCAATGTTTCTCTGTACCCCAATGTACTCTCTGTACCCCAATGTTTCTCTGTACCTCAATGTACGCTCTGTACCCCAATGTTTCTCTGTACCTCAATGTACTCTTTGTACCCCAATGTTTCTCTGTACCCCAATGTACTCTCTGTACCCCAATGCACTCTCTGTACCCCAATGTTTCTCTGTACCCCAATGTACTCTCTGTACCTCAATGTTTCTCTGTACCCCAATGTTTCTCTGTACCCCAATGTACTCTCTGTACCCCAATGTTTCTCTGTACCCCAATGTACTCTCTGTACCCCAATGTTTCTCTGTACCCCAATGTACTCTCTGTACCTCAATGTTTCTCTGTACCCCAATGTTTCTCTGTACCCCAATGTACTCTCTGTACCCCAATGTTTCTCTGTACCCCAATGTACTCTCTGTACCCCAATGTTTCTCTGTACCCCAATGTACTCTCTGTACCTCAATGTTTCTCTGTACCCCAATGTTTCTCTGTACCCCAATGTACTCTCTGTACCCCAATGTTTCTCTGTACCCCAATGTACTCTCTGTACCCCAATGTTTCTCTGTACCTCAATGTACTCTCTGTACCCCAATGTTTCTCTGTACCCCAATGTTTCTCTGTACCCCAATGTACTCTCTGTACCCCAATGTTTCTCTGTACCCCAATGTACTCTCTGTACCCCAATGTACTCTCTGTACCCCAATGTTTCTCTGTACCTCAATGTATGCTCTGTACCCCAATGTTTCTCTGTACCTCAATGTACTCTCTGTACCCCAATGTTTCTCTGTACCTCTTCACCGCCTGCCAGATCTTCATCCCATCGTCTCTGTAGAAGTAATTGGGAAGGAATTCTACCCCTCGGCTTTCTATATCATCGGGGAGGCACAGGGCGCTGTAGGTCAAAATTGTCATGGCTTTTGCAAGGACCAGTGGGACTCCCCCCTTTCCAGTGGCAGCGAACTGTTCCCAAACCATGGAAAGAAAAAACTTATTAACAAAACCCACCAAGTTTAACCTTCTGGCCACGTAAATCCTGTGTAAATTCTATATGAACCAGAAGTCAAAAACCCATCTGAAGCCTCTTCAATCTGTCTCATTTCTGAGTCCAAGAGGGAAGTTGGACCAGTCCCTGGATCAAGCTGGGTCTATAAAGTTACATTGTTTGTTTAGGGTCTCTGGATTTGGTATGAATGGCAAGAGGTGCTGTTTGTTCCATGTTACTTACCATCCTGGGTTACATCCTGAATAAACAGTTTGAACACTTGGGGTTAAGACTGTGTAAAAATGACCCCAGCACCCCATATAGGTCATTGTGTCACAAGGGTGTCATAGCATTCAGTGTATCCCATGGCCAAGGGTCTGAGGGGCTTTAGTGCCTGCTGAAGATGCCACTTTGATGATGGTTCATTGATATCACTGTGTAATTGTTCAGTGGACATGGGGGCCACATGGGGAGTCTGAGAAGATATTTTGTATGTTGGAGAGGCACCATGGCTGTTAGATGTAATGGGGGAAGGCAAAGTGAGGGGGACATAATTCTAAGGTTGTTATATGGGTTCTAAGTAAATGACTAACAAGACTGCTTAGTGCTGTTCTGCCCTTTTCAATGGTTGTGTAGTCTGGGGGCCATAGCAATCCTTTGAGAGATGTTTGCAGACCTCCAGCTGGGAAACTCAAACTGTTAGGGTCTGGGACTATTGAGGAAATAATGAGAATTCCACTTACCTTCATTTCATAAATTCCATATCTTCTAGTCCCAACATGAGTACAGATGGGCAGTATTGCCCCTCCCAGAAAAGGAGGTAGGACCTATACCATAGCCAATCAAATATAATCAAGACCACTTGTATTCCTCTTTACCACTGTTATACATTTGCCAGTACAGGAACCAATATTAATAGCTTAGGATGGGAAACCCTGTACTGACCTGTCCAGAATAGGTGAATTTGAATTTCTGGAATTAATGTAAGCAAAATTGTCACTTTCTTCTGTATCCTTTCTATATCAGTAAAGATGGGATGTACCAAAGCTATGCCCCAAAACCCTAGGGGTGGGAATAAATAACAAATTTACTGAAAAAAAAAAAGCCATGACTAACAAGGCCAACATCCAAACCTTGGAACCGGGAAGCTGATATAACATAGCCCCTCAATGGGAGACAAAAACGCTTTACAAGCCAAAAGTACAAGAGTACTCCATGACATGCTAAGTGAGTGACAACAAGAGCTACAAATCCTAATTATATGGCAACTGATGAGAATCCAGCAGCCAAACCTCCAACACCAACCAGAGATCAGCAGAAGGTCATCCAAGCGCTGATACAACACACAAGTGCCAATGTCCTACAGAGCAAGGCCACACCAGTGATCAAAGCCCACTACAGTGGGACCCAAGCAAGTCAGCCTCTATGCATCTAAGGACCATAGCCAAAACCAGAAGCCCCATCTGCCAATGAATCTTGCCCTGTCAAAAACATGCATAAAGCAAACACTGATGCTCACCAATGTCCATAGCAAATACCAGCAGCCATGTCTTCCCCAAAGCCAAAGCAAAGATTGGCAGCCAGTTCCACCAAGGGCCACCGCAAAGGTCCATGGCCACAGCAAAGACCAAAAGGCGCACGCATCAAGGGCCACAGCAAAGACCAAAAGGCACACACACCAGGGGCCACAGCAAAGGCCAAAAGGCATACGAACCAAGGGCCACAGCAAAGGCCAAAGGGCGCACGCACCAAGGGCCACAGCAAAGGCCAAAAGGCGCACGCACCAAGGGCCACAGCAAAGGGCAAAAGGCACATGAACCAGGGGCCACAGCAAAGGCCAAAAGGCACACGCACCAAGGGCCACAGCAAAGGCCAAAAGGCGCATGCACAAAGGGCCACAGCAAAGGCCAAAAGGCACACGAACCAAGGGCCACAGCAAAGGCCAAAAGGCACACGCACCAGGGGCCACAGCAAAGGCCAAAAGGCACACGCACCAGGGGCCACAGCAAAGGCCAAAAGGCACACGAACCAAGGGCCACAGCAAAGGCCAAAAGGCACATGCACCAGGGGCCACAGCAAAGGCCAAAAGGCACATGAACCAAAGGCCTTGGCAAAGGCCAAAAGGTGCACGCACCAAGGGCCACAGCAAAGGCCAAAAGGCACATGCACCAGGGGCCACAGCAAAGGCCAAAAGGCACACGAACCAAGGGCCACAGCAAAGGCCAAAAGGCACATGCACCAGGGGCCACAGCAAAGGCCAAAAGGCACATGAACCAAGGGCCACAGCAAAGGCCAAAAGGCACATGCACCAAGGGCCACAGCAAAGGCCAAAAGGCACACGAACCAAGGGCCACAGCAAAGGCCAAAAGGCACACGCACCAAGAGCCACAGCAAAGGCCAAAAGGCACACGCACCAGGGGCCACAGCAAAGGCCAAAAGGCACACGAACCAAGGGCCACAGCAAAGGCCAAAAGGCACACGCACCAAGGGCCACAGCAAAGGCCAAAAGGCACACGAACCAAGGGCCACAGCAAAGGCCAAAAGGCACACGCACCAAGGGCCACAGCAAAGGCCAAAAGGCGCACGCACCAAGGGCCACAGCAAAGGCCGCAACAAAAAAGTTTTGCCAAAAGAGAAGGGAGAATAACAATGGTGAGGGGGGTCAGGTGGTCTAATAGGTAATGATTAATTTTGGTAGGCTACGGTATAGGTCCTTCCTTCACGTCTGGAAGGTGCAATGCCCATATGTACCCACATGGAAGGGGCACAGAAGAAAATGTGTTTCTAAAAGTGTCATGACCTTTGGTTATCAAGAGAGATGTAGACAGTCCATGTACCTTCTCAAACAGTCCTCAGATGTGGAAAAAAAGGTTTTTACCTGATCAAAGTCACTTCCTGGGCCAATAAGGCCATCCCTGGCGAGTATATTGATCCACAAGGTGAAGCGAAGGTGCGGGACGAGGAGCTGCAAATGAGAAATGAGGCCAACATTATAGGGATTATTCCCACCCAAAGCTGTTGGTTTCTATAGAATGTGGGTAACTTGCTGATCCCTTAATTATATGTAGGGGTGGGGTTGGTATGGTCTGAAAAGCAAATGGCCTGGGAAAAAGCAGTTATGCTTCTTGAATTTAAGGGTTAAAACTATAAATACAGATAAGTAAAGGGTTCTTCAGGACTTGCAGGGCATATTGGGGCAATTAATTAACAATGCAGCCATTGATCTCTTTGAAATGGCCTAGAATTTTCCAGTGTCCCTTTCTCTGTCCCGTGGTGTGTCACTCTGAGGCCTCAAAGTTCTCCATCTACTATACTCTATACCATACTCTATACTATACTATACCATACTCTTTAGTGCCTTGTCAAGTCAATACAATATAAAAATAAATGTTCCCAGTTAGAGGTTCAGATATTTCTTGGAACAGGCTGGGCCAACCCTTACCTTGTAGATGGGGTGGCCCATTGGGAGTTGCCGATTGGTCGCAATGGTGAAGACCTCAGCAAAGAGATGAGTGTAGAGTAAACGGGTTACAATTTGATGGACTTGATATTCAGAGTTGCGCACCCACATCTTGGCCAAAGTCCAGTCCCACTTGGGGTCAGTGGGCATGAAGATTGGGTTCTCCTCCCCTGGGGTTTGATTTAGCTGTGATACAAAGAATCAGAGGGTTTAAGATATTTCTGGAGAAAATTAATATTCAAAAACATCTGGCTCAGCAAACACTACCTGAATGGCTAAAGGGACAACTTTATTCTGAGGGGATTTCCAGAGCAGGCACATTGGGGCAGCGAGATATTGGGGTTCGTCATTAATAACATTCGTAGGGATCCCCTCGAGGATCTTGTAGTCTGCCAGGAAGATGTTTCTGTTCTGTTGGTACAGGGAATAGAGAATATCACAGGTAGATATAGTAAGGAGATCCTGGGGCAAGGAGTAGGGCTGCACTCTACCCACCTGCAGTTCTGTCTGGAGATTGGTTGATGGCCCCATAGTCGCCGAAACGGTGACATCAGCAACGGGGAAATTATCAGGAATTCGGAGACACCCCTTTATCATGACGGGGTTTGGTCCATTTAAAAACTGGTACCCAAAGAATGTGTCCTCCTTCCACAACTCAGATGTCAAATCTGGAGTCAACAATTGTAAAAAATGAAATGTATCTTCCCCTTATACAGTATTACTGTAAAGCTTTATTGGGGGACATTCACCCCTCTTACCCATGACCAACAGTCTAAAATACAGAGAGACGGTATTCCACACAGACTCTCTCCAAGTCAGCTCCAAATCAGTGTTCTCCAAACTCTGTCTTTCTCCAGGCACAGTCACTGGCCCCTTGGCACTCACTTTCTCACACTCCCTGTGTCTTTGGCTCAGGCACTCTGTCTCTTTGTCAGACATGCCCCGTGTCTCAGGGTACTTTTGTGCCCCACTACGCACACGTTTGGGTAGATCCCATTCATATAATCACAGTGTGACTGTACCCACAGATATTCCAGTATAAACCTGCTGTGTCCATGTCTCCTACTTGAAAGTTGAATCAATCCAGAATGTGGGGACAGACAGACTCTGAAATTTACTTAGTGCCCCTTCTGTGGGCAAATGAAAGCCAATGTAGTGCTATTTGCCTACTGAATGGCGGGCAGATAGGGGTTGTGCCCAGGCCAAGCCCACGTTGCACCCAAATTGGCACGGATACAAACCTGAATTTTCTGTTCCTTCAATGACAAGGACTTTCTTGATATCATTTAGGTCTTTCCAGGATTCTTTGCAGTTGGAGAGACCAAGGATCTTCTGCCCAACCGTCCTATCAGAGAAACAAACCCAGAACTGGTTCACTTGGAAGCCACTTAGGGAACATTTGCATGAATGATGGTTGGGGTTCAAAGGCAGTGACTTCTTCCCTATGTAATAAACCCAGTCAGGCCAGTTGGAGTTCTATTGGCTGCAAAAAGTCCTTCAGTGTTTTTATCAGCCTACATTTGCAATAAGGGATGGGAAACCCCAAGAGGAACATCTCAGTTCTTATAAAGCTGCTGTTTCTGTCCCCTTGAGGTTCCCCCAAATGACCAAAATGGCGCAGTGCTCACCCCAATGCATGAGAACATTAATGACCTTCAGCTTCCCTCACCCTACATATATCCATCCTTAGATATTCACCCGAGGGAGGAGCCCCCCAAAACCTTGTGCCCACACTGCATGCACTGTATCATTCCCAATTGAAAACCCATTGAAACGTTGCTGTGCTTCCCTCTAGTCTATTGTTTGGAAGGAAAATACTTACCCCGACACGGCAGAAAAGCTAAATCTGGAGTCTTTCATAAAGGAGAATTGTTCGTTAGGAGGCAGGTCTGTGGGAGAGTCTGCGTTGATACAGGGAGGGGCCCCTTCCATGTAGGTTTTCCATCTGGGTGGGGAATGTACAAGTTATGTCGGTGTAAAGGGTTCAGGGCTCATATCCGTCTGCAGTCGCATTGAGCAAAGTGCAACGCAATGTTTTTTTCCCACAAATTTTTCCTACAATAAATGCGTTATCACTTGCACAACGCGAGCACTGAATCAGACAAAATTGTGCTGCATCTGGCGCAACTGCACCCCATTTGTCAAGATGCACACAGCTACACTTGTGCATCACTGTAAACCGGACAAAATTGTGCCAAATATTTTAGCGGCCTGGCGTCATTTCTGGCGTTTGCTCATGTCAGTTCTAGTGGACGGCGTGTAAATGATGTCTGTGGCCATTTTTTTTAGACGCGAGTGCACTTTATCTACAGTAATGCCGCAGGGCACTGGGGCTACTGCCTGGTTGGGGGGGCGGTAGTGCCACGGTTTGCACAGCGCCATGCGTTAATAGATGCAACATCGCTCATTTCAGCTCAGAATGCAGGAAAGACACTGTGCAACTATACAGAAGTGTTTTAGACGCTGCTCGGAAGAGCGCAAGTTGCCCAATGTATCTGAGGGGGTAAATGAGCCCTTTATCCCTGGGTAAGATACAAATCAAGGAACATTAAGGGGTTCATTCAATAACAGTTGCAAACCTCAGAGCCTTCAAAATAGATTCCCCCAAAATCCTTCCGGCATTTCTTCTTTGAATCTGTGTTTGTAACCTTGCACCAAACTGCCCCCCGTCTCACAAGACAACATCACTTACCTTTTATGTGCCATTGACATTTATAGAGCTGGGGTTGGATTGGCCCCTAGGCCCCTTGCATCCCACTCTCTGGTGGGCCCATTGGGTCAGTCTAACTCTCATTGAGGAGAGTGGGAGAGATTAGAAGTTCAGGCTGAAGCAGAGCAAAGAATCTCTAATGGGATTTACAGTAACGCAGCCCTATTTAGGCTTCTGTAACTAATGGCAAGGGGTTGGGGGGGATGTGGTGCTGCCTTCCCCTTTAAACCCCAAATCCATCTTATAAAGGGGATAAAGGGGCCCCAGTCATTGAGTGCTGGTTCTACTCATATACAGCAGTCACTCACCCATATGTCTCTCTCTTCTTCTCCAGCTCTGATTCTCTCTGTTGTCTCACTATGGGGCTGACTCCGTCGGTTACAATGATGCCTGCAACACCCAGAGATGGGAATTCAGAATTCCAGGTGTCACCCCCATAATGGGCAATAGTGCTTGTATCTCATAGGCTGAATATATTGGCTACATCAGTCCTGATACAGAACATATGGTTTTAAATTGTATCAGAGCAGTACAACCAACAAGCAATTCATTTAGAACAGAGTACTAGAATTTATAAAAGGAAAGCAAAGATCTAATTGGTTCTCTGGGTAAGTGCAATTTATCTTGTAAGTTACAAAATCAGCCCCACTCTGGGTACCAACCTGCAGTGCAGAATTACATGGATGATGTTGGTGAGTGGAGGATTGTACAGAACCCCAACAAACTCATCAACAAAAGCTTGGGGTACGTACCCTAAATATATTCCTTCCTGTTACCTCTTACTGAGTTGGTGATTGGTTCAGTCAACTGTCATTATGGAAGAGGTTGGATCTGACAGTTCTTACCCTTCCCCTGGGGAACATCCACAGTCACGAAGCCTTCGATCCATTTGTAGAGTGGGAAGCGATAGTGTTCTCCCTTGGGGCAGGTCACGGTGATGTAGCTACAGAACCAGGTATCAGTTGGGAAGAACAAGTACTGTTCCTTAATGATACGGACCAGCAGGATCTCTCCCAGGTCTTCCTTACTGCTCACTGAGTACTCATCCACCTGGGAAATGGGTCGGTACAACTCAGTTCAACTCACACTCAAATAAAAACTTATATTTTACCTACACATTTATTTCTGGGGACATAATGATCAAAAATACAGACCCAATGTTTTGACTTGAGCTTGTGCTTCTGCTCCAAAGGTGGAACCAATGTTCTGGTACATTATAGATATTTCTAATTCACTTCCATTCCTTTTGCTCATAGAGTAGATCTTGCTGTAGTAGGGGTCTTTCCTGCACCATCTTTCTGTTTATAGCCCCCAAAATCAGCCTCCAGGAAACCACCAACAGTAGAGCAATTATAGACAGGGAACCCCCCAGGGGGGACTCCAGGCTCTGATACCAGGGGGGACTCCAGGCTCTGATACCAGGGGGGACTCCAGGCTCTGATACAAGGGGGGACTCCAGGCTCTGATACCAGGGGGGACTCCAGGCTCTGATACCAGGGGGGACTCCAGGCTCTGATACAAGGGGGGACTCCAGGCTCTGATACAAGGGGGGACTCCAGGTTCTGATACCAGGGGGGACTCCAGGCTCTGATACAAGGGGGGACTCCAGGCTCTGATACAAGGGGGACTCCAGGCTCTGATACCAGGGGGGACTCCAGGCTCTGATACCAGGGGGGGCTCCAGGCTCTGATACCAGGGGGGGCTCCAGGCTCTGATACCAGGGGGGGCTCCAGGCTCTGATACCAGGGGGGGGCTCCAGGCTCTGATACCAGGGGGGGCTCCAGGCTCTGATACCAGGGAGGGGGGGGGACTCCAGGCTCTGATACCAGGGGGGGCTCCAGGCTCTGATACCAGGGGGGGCTCCAGGCTCTGATACCAGGCAGGACTCCAGGCTCTGATACCAGGGGGGGCTCCAGGCTCTGATACCAGGGGGGGCTCCAGGCTCTGATACCAGGCAGGACTCCAGGCTCTGATACCGGGGGGGGGGGGGACTCCAGGCTCTGATACAAGGGGGGACTCCAGGCTCTGATACCAGTGGGGGGGGGACTCCAGGCTCTGATACAAGGGGGGACTCCAGGCTCTGATACAAGGGGGGACTCCAGGCTCTGATACCAGGGGGGGGGGACTCCAGGCTCTGATACCAGGGGGGGGGGACTCCAGGCTCTGATACAAGGGGGGACTCCAGGCTCTGATACCAGAAGGACCCCAGGCTCTGATACCAGGGGGGACTCCAGGCTCTGATACCAGGGGGGACTCCAGGCTCTGATACAAGGGGGGACTCCAGGCTCTGATACCAGGGGGGGGGCTCCAGGCTCTGATACCAGGGGGGGCTCCAGGCTCTGATACCAGGGGGGGCTCCAGGCTCTGATACCAGGGAGGGGGGGAGACTCCAGGCTCTGATACAAGGGGGGACTCCAGGCTCTGATACCAGGGGGGGCTCCAGGCTCTGATACCAGGGGGGGCTCCAGGCTCTGATACCAGGCAGGACTCCAGGCTCTGATACCAGGGGGGGCTCCAGGCTCTGATACAAGGGGGGACTCCAGGCTCTGATACCAGGGGGGGCTCCAGGCTCTGATACCAGGGGGGGCTCCAGGCTCTGATACCAGGGGGGGCTCCAGGCTCTGATACCAGGCAGGACTCCAGGCTCTGATACCAGGGGGGGCTCCAGGCTCTGATACAAGGGGGGGACTCCAGGCTCTGATACCAGGGGGGGGGGACTCCAGGCTCTGATACAAGGGGGGACTCCAGGCTCTGATACCAGGGGGGACTCCAGGCTCTGATACCAGGGGGGATTCCAGGCTCTGATACCAGGGGGGGGGGACTCCAGGCTCTGATACAAGGGGGGACTCCAGGCTCTGATACCAGGGGGGACTCCAGGCTCTGATACCAGGGGGGATTCCAGGCTCTGATACCAGGGGGGACTCCAGGCTCTGATACCAGAAGGACCCCAGGCTCTGATACCAGGGGGGACTCCAGGCTCTGATACCAGGGGGGACTCCAGGCTCTGATACCAGAAGGACCCCAGGCTCTGCTACAGGAATATTGGGATCTGCCTTCTCAAGGCTCAGCTTTACCCATGTACCCAAGGACCTACTGGAGAATTCCAGCCCTTGGGCAGTTCTGGGTAAGTACAAGATGATTCAAGTTCTGATTCATGTACCTGACTTCCATGGTGGGCAAACTCTTACTCTCAGGGTCTCTGGGGGGGGGTAAGGATGGGGAAAATCCTGATACAGTGGAACCTGCTCTCCTGCAGACTGTGTAACAAGGGAGGGGGTTTAAAGTCTGAAATTCCCATTGGAAATCAGGTTTATTTTCCCTGTGTGCGTGGGATTCCCATTCAGAATTTCTGTACAAAGGATCTGGCTACAGACTTATCCCCCAACAGAACTGATATAATTGCACATTTATTGTGATATAATTACAGAAACAATATGATATAACGATATGAACCCCATGGTCTTTCTTACACTTCCCACCCCTCCCTATAGAAGAATACTCACAGCTCCGGGTAGGAAATCCTTCCCCCATTTATCCAGTTTGTGTTTGGTGCTTTCTCCACAAGACCCAATGAGAATGATTGAGATGGAGTCCAGGGTCCTGGCACATTTGAAATGGCCAGTTACCACTTGGATTTTATAGACAAACATCTCTTGGACACAATGAACTGAGGAGATCCAAGTCCAAAAGATCCAAAAGAAGTGCTGCTCCCTCAAATATAAGTAACAAAGTGCCACCCAGGAAAACTTAGAAGCCTTATATACATGGGGGATCTAAGGAACATGCTCAAGCACCTCAACCAGGTAAAGAAGAAGTAGGAAAGTAATTTCTACAGAACTGCCCAAGGTAGCGTTGGCAATCAAGGCAAGAGCAATCTGTGTCCGTGATCCACGGATACAGACCATGTGACAGGGGTGAGGACCTGCAGTTGGTCTCATGATAAGTCAGATATTTGTGTTCTACAGCTTCATGGAACCCAACAGGGAACTGGCATCTCACTGACTGATGTGCCTAAATATTGATCCTGGCAGCTTCTGCAGTTGGCAAACAAAATGATGTGCCCAACTCTCAAGTGACTGTAACTGTGTAACTGCCTGAAATCTGTGGCTTCCATGGTGTGATATTTCTTGGACTCGGACTGGCCTACACTCTGGAGTTGCCTGGAAGCTACAAACTATATACAGCCATTATTTGCAGATAAGTAGGGGACTGTCAATAAGTTGCCCTTTTTCCCTGGAAGTCCATTAGTAACTTAGACACCTAAGTGGGGTCCTCAGTCTAGAAGGGAGTTTAGTCTATTGGGTCAAAGTATGAGCAGTGTAGTTTGGCCACTAGATGTGCAATGAGGCAGAACAGCCATGTGTCTGGGGTTCAATTTTGTGTAGATGCCCACCTGAGCAGGCACGTGGGATACTCATGGTAAAAGAGGGTCTTTGGCATGACCTCACATATTTTGGTTGGAACATACAGACGCAGCCAGCAAGTTTTCACATGTCGTCTCACCATGTCCAGACACCATTTTTTGGGTGTTAGGTCCTGCCCCTAGGTGGTGCTAGAGTGCAAAGACTATCCAGCAAAAAACAATGAAAAACTCCATAGACCATGGCACAATTTTATGCACAACTTTTTTTTTTTGTCTCAGCAACATTTTTCTTGGCGACTATGCCGCAGTTCACAAAAAAATGCAGATGGCGGAATTTCACCTCAAATCCATGCCTGGCAAAAAATTTTCCCATCACTGGGTCAGACCGTTATTTGATATGGACCTCTCTCATACAAGGAGCCGTGAGACCAACAAGGAGCCGTGAGACCAACAAGGAGCTGACCAGCCAGGAGCTGACCAACAAGGAGCCATGAGACCAACAAGGAGCTGACCAGCCAGGAGCTGACCAACAAGGAGCCGTGAGACCAACAAGGAGCTGACCAGCCAGGAGCTGACCAACAAGGAGCCGTGAGACCAACAGGGAGCTGACCAGCCAGGAGCAGACCAACAAGGAGCTGTGAGACCAACAGGGAGCTGACCAGCCAGGAGCAGACCAACAAGGAGCTGTGAGACCAACAAAAAAGCTGTGAGACCAACAAGGAGCTTTGAGACCAAAAAAAAATGTCTCCTCCATCTCTGCATCATTTGCAATGTTAGTGGCCAGTTATGGATTGGGCTTCAAAATAGGCCCTGGCATTCCCAGTACCCAGAGGCCCAAAAAGCCCCCCCAACCCAATAAATAGTGACTGTCTGTGGTACCTTACAGCCCCCCCGGCATTCCCAGTACCCAGAGGCCCAAAAAGCCCCCCCAACCCAATAAATAGTGACTGTCTGTGGCACCTTACAGCCCCCCTGGCATTGCCAGTACCCAGAGGCACAAACAGCCCCCCAGCCCAATAAATAGTGACTGTCTGTGGCACCTTACAGCCCCCCCGGCATTCCCAGCACCCAGAGGCACAAACAGCCCCCCCAGCCCAATAAATAGTGACTGTCTATGGTGTGACAGCCCCTCTGGCATTTGCCAGAACCCACAGATTGCCAGTCTGGGCCTGCTAGTGGGGACAACTAAGGGCTCAGTTTGGGTCAGAATGGTTTATAGTTGGGGGCTAAACCAAGGGACACGTATAGACCTAGAGCATTAGGGACAATTCAATATTGTGGAAAATAGTGTTGGCCAGAATGTCTAACTCACTTGTCACCGTGTCCCTTAGTGAAATATGAGGCCCACTCTGCCCATGGCTAGCACTGGAGGTGCCAATAAGCCACAACTGGAGTGAGAGACAAACAAGAGATACATAAAGAACACAGGACCCCACTTGCCACATGTTTATTTATTACTCAGTAGAAAAGCAGAAAAGAAAATGCAGGAAGTGCAAAGAGACTCCTCGGGGGTCTCACTAAATGGAGACGCTGCACTCGATTTCCTCCGGATCCAGGTAATGGTACGTCAGCCTCTTGGTCTTGTTCCTTTGTTTGATTTGCTGGGAAATCTCAGATAACTTTTCCCTGAATCGCTCAATGCATTTCTTTGGCACGTCTTCAACAAACTGATTGTTTCTGTATTTTCCCAATGGGTTCTGCAATGAACGAAAAGAGGTTTCTTTGCTGGGCGTGTTCCATATTACAGTAAGGGCTAGGGGGGCACACAGGGACATACTAAATAGAGGGAATGATGGGGGGGTACAAAGTCAAAGAATGTCTGGCCATGAAAAAACCCTGATGGCAGATTCCACTCCACTATGAACAATGGGGCCAGATCTTAAACTGTGCCAAATGTAGGACTGTGTTCCTTTGTAAGTGGAAATACATGGCTAATATGAACCAAGATGGCAGCATTAGCCCATGTGTTAATGGCACCTTGATGCAGTCCTGTCCTGGCAGGTCTCCCTTGGCCATTTGGTATTGGTGGCCAAATCAAGTAAAGATCTGCTCTTTTGGTGACACTTTACACTATTTGCCCAGGATAACTCAGTTTGTTTTGGCCATTGGGGATGAGCCTGAGCATTAAATTGAGATTTTAAACCAAAGGTCTTTGATAACTGAATGGGTTTGAGGATCAGTATCTACAGCCTGTTGGATTTCTTCTATTGTCATTGCTTTGGGTACAGAATGTGCCACTACAAAATCCATGTTCTCCTCTTCTAATGTGTTGATTGGCCTGGGTACTATCCATACTAGCAATGCAAGCCAAAATCTCTGAGGGGTTCCAATCTGTCAGGCACCCCCTACAGGTTATAGTCCCTCAGAAAAGATCCCAGCCAAGTGCTCCCCAACATCTACATCTACTATGAGCTATTGGGTGTAGGTTTCAGAAGATCCAAATAAGACATTGTCAGGCTCAGTGGTCCATGGCCAAGGTCTTCCTATGGGACCAGCCACAGGGGTCCTGAAAAGATCAGGCATAGGGTGACCATAGTCTGTTATCAGTCCCAGAAACTATGGACTTCAGGGTGGTTCTGGATAATTTTATAGCAAATACTTTGAGGGTCAGCGGATCTCACGTTCTGCTGCATTTAGAGTCAGGCTGAAGTCTTGTCATTTCGGAAATATCTCTGGAAGGAATTGTCAGCCCAATAAACTGGCAGAATATACAGGGAGATAAAGCAAATGCAGCAGAGCCACCAAACACTCACCCGATCATGTGGCTCCTTACTGAGGAGGCTGACAGCCACCATGGCTGTAGCGGTGGTGTTTATGACTGGTAACGTCTCCAGGATCCTCTGGTAGGTGGTGGTGCCCTTAGTGGTGGGGGGAGGCTTCCTCATGGTGGAAGGACCATTGGGCATCCAGGCGTAGATGTCAAACTGTAGGACAAGGGAGGGAAGGGTCACACCCCTGGCCATGGAAAGAGTTTTGGCATTTTATTGCCAATTGATTAGTCAATACAATAGTGCCAGCTAGAATGCTTTATTTATTCTGTAAAAAGCTTAACTCCACTTGAGTAAACAGCCCTAGAAGCTCCCTCTGTTAGTTTAAGATAGCAGCTGCCATTTTAGCTTGGTCTCAGTAACTTCTGTGCTTCAGCTCTGGCTGCTGGTAATTCAGATTACAGCCCACTTGGGAGGGGGAGAGAAGAGAAGGGAGGGGGAGAGAGGAGCAGACTCGTGCCCGTGCTTTGAACGATGTTTCTGAGAGCAGGAAGTCTGACACAGAAGAACATGTGACAAAAAAGGAGACAAGAAATCATGCATTTCCTTCGACAGAGGAAGTATGTGCTGTGACATGCTGACTTCCTGTACATGCAATTTTGGGGGAATTAGCAATGGCAGGCAGGCAGGCAGGCAGAGGATCTGGAGCATAGAGACAGGGACACCAAGTCTTCAGGCAAAACACAGGTTTATTTGGGCCAGTTCTTCCCAACAGAAAGATAAGACAATTCATAAACAGTTCAGGGTTGTGATTTGTCCCTTCTTCAGGGCTCTCACCTTCCAGGGTTGGTTCCACACTCTGGAACACTCAGGCTTCACACTAAGCCTTGCTGAGCCCTCTCAGCACTCATCCGTCTGGTCAGAACTCCCCCTGCTCCCTGCAGCGGCACCCCCCAGCCCCTCTGGGAGTTCCTGACACAGACACCCCCCCAGCCCCTCTGGGAGTTCCTGACACAGACAGCCCTCCAGGAGTTCCTGACACAAGCACCCCCCCAGCTCCTCTGGGAGTTCCTGACACAGGCACCCCCCCCAGCCCCTCTGGGAGTTCCTGACACAGACACCCCCCCCAGCCCCTCTGGGAGTTCCTGACACAGACAGCCCCCAGCCCCTCTGGGAGTTCCTGACACAGACAGCCCCCCAGCCCCTCTGGGAGTTCCTGACACAGACAGGCAGCCCCCCAGCCCCTCTGGGAGTTCCTGACACAGACAGCCCCCCAGCCCCTCTGGGAGTTCCTGACACAGACACCCCCCCCAGCCCCTCTGGGAGTTCCTGACACAGACACCCCCCCCCAGCCCCTCTGGGAGTTCCTGACACAGGCACCCCCCCAGCTCCTCTGGGAGTTCCTGACACAGACAGGCAGCCCCCCCCAGCCCCTCTGGGAGTTCCTGACACAGACAGCCCCCCAGCCCCTCTGGGAGTTCCTGACACAGACAGGCAGCCCCCCAGCCCCTCTGGGAGTTCCTCACACAGACAGGCAGCCCCCCAGCCCCTCTGGGAGTTCCTGACACAGGCACCCCCCCCAGCCCCTCTGGGAGTTCCTGACACAGGCACCCCCCCCCAGCCCCTCTGGGAGTTCCTGACACAGACAGCCCCCCAGCTCCTCTGGGAGTTCCTGACACAGACAGCCCCCCAGCCCCTCTGGGAGTTCCTCACACAGACAGGCAGCCCCCCAGCCCCTCTGGGAGTTCCTCACACAGACAGGCAGCCCCCCAGCCCCTCTGGGAGTTCCTCACACAGACAGCCCCCCAGCCCCTCTGGGAGTTCCTCACACAGACAGACAGCCCCCCAGCCCCTCTGGGAGTTCCTGACACAGACAGGCAGCCCCCCCAGCCCCTCTGGGAGTTCCTCACACAGACAGGCAGCCCCCCCAGCCCCTCTGGGAGTTCCTCACACAGACAGGCAGCCCCCCAGCCCCTCTGGGAGTTCCTCACACAGACAGGCAGCGCCCCCAGCCCCTCTGGGAGTTCCTCACAGAGACAGACAGCCCCCCCAGCCCCTCTGGGAGTTCCTCACACAGACAGGCAGCCCCCCCAGCCCCTCTGGGAGTTCCTGACACAGACAGACAGCCCCCCAGCCCCTCTGGGAGTTCCTCACACAGACAGGCAGCCCCCCCAGCCCCTCTGGGAGTTCCTCACACAGACAGGCAGCCCCCCAGCCCCTCTGGGAGTTCCTCACACAGACAGGCAGCCCCCCAGCCCCTCTGGGAGTTCCTGACACAGACAGGCAGCCCCCCAGCCCCTCTGGGAGTTCCTCACACAGACAGGCAGCCCCCCAGCCCCTCTGGGAGTTCCTGACACAGACAGGCAGCCCCCCAGCCCCTCTGGGAGTTCCTGACACAGACAGGCAGCCCCCCCAGCCCCTCTGGGAGTTCCTCACACAGACAGGCAGCCCCCCAGCCCCTCTGGGAGTTCCTCACACAGACAGGCAGCCCCCCAGCCCCTCTGGGAGTTCCTGACACAGACAGGCAGCCCCCCAGCCCCTCTGGGAGTTCCTGACACAGACAACCCTCCTGCTCTGAGAGTGACCTTCACTCAGTCACGGTTCCATTCCCCTCTTTGTGTGTAAATCATACAGCCCTTTTATTGGCTGCTCACCTGCAGGCCAATCAGGCAGCTCCCTACAGCTGGCCAAATCAAAACCTTAAAGGGAGTTTGGAATGGAGGACCTACCCAATTAACCCTCCATTTACTCCAGGGACCTATTCATTTGGCTTTTCCTAAGCCATTAGCATAAACCCAGCATCACCTGCTGCAAAACCAGGTATTTTACCTGGCGCCATTTGTATCCCACCTTAAACACTGGGGGAAATACACCAAATAATGACCTTTCCCATTGGATCTCTCACATATCCCCCCCCCTTTGTTTTGACCCAGGGGCGAAACACCTTGCAACCCCAATAGAAACTCTTTCTCTTAAAGGGATTTCTATCTCAAATTTTCCCCCTAGAGCTCTATCATTGGGATTGAACACATGTGTTTCTATGGGAGTAGCCACACACACACTTTCTTCTCCTGCCACTCCTCACATGGGGAAGAAACAGTGGCCAGACTTGTACCCACACTGTCACACACCTCCCCATCTTTGTCACAATCCTGCACCCTCTGCATCTTACAATGGCTCTCTGTATTAAACCCTACAGGGGGCTTTCCCTCACCCTGCAACACTGGGTTTTCTTGCAATTGTTTGTCTTTGCCTTCAAGCTCTTGCTCCCCAGATGCCCCCCTGCCCTCTGGCAGCATTTGTCCCTTGCACACTGATTTGTATCACACAGCTTGGCACACACTCAGTATTCACACCCAGCACACATTTTGTATCACTTGGATTAACCCTCTCTGCCAGACTCACATTTTCTGCCTGAACATCTCCTTCCACAGCATTTGGCACAGACCCCATTACTTTGCCTTTAAGACATTCCTCAGTCACTGGATTCATCACAAGGTTCTCCCTGCCGACAGAATCTGGGGGCCCAGAACCTCACAGCCCTGATTGGGGGAAGTTTCAAAGTAACTGCACTTTCCTCCCCAGTCACTCCATCTGGCTTACTCTCATTGGCAATATGGCTGCCACTTACCTCAGAACACTCAGTTCCATTTTCACTCAAAACCTGACACTCAGTCAGCTCAACCCACTCACCTGTCCCATCAGGTACCGCTAAGAGTTTGCTATTAATGGAATGGGAACCTCCACCTGCACCATCCTGCTCACACAATGACACTTTAGTACCGCTCAAGTGTCTCCCCCAGCTGGGCAGCTGCAGTGTTACACCGCTCAAAAGCACAGGAGTCAGCAGTATGACTTGGGGCAGAGCAATAGGTGCAGTTTGCTGAGCCCTCTCAGCACTCATTCATCTGGTTGTGACTCCCTCTGCTCCCTGCAGTGGCACCCCCCCCAGCCCCTCTGGGAGTTCCTGACACAGACAGCCCCCCAGCCCCCTCTGGGAGTTCCTGACACAGACAGCCCCCCCCCCAGCCCCTCTGGGAGTTCCTGACACAGACAGCCCCCCCCCCCCCCAGCCCCTATGGGAGTTCCTGACACAGACAGGCAGCCCCCCAGCCCCTCTGGGAGTTCCTGACACAGACAGATAGCCCCCCAGCCCCTCTGGGAGTTCCTCACACAGACAGGCAGCCCCCCAGCCCCTCTGGGAGTTCCTGACACAGACAGATAGCCCCCCAGCCCCTCTGGGAGTTCCTCACACAGACAGGCAGCCCCCCCAGCCCCTCTGGGAGTTCCTCACACAGACAGACAGCCCCCCCAGCCCCTCTGGGAGTTCCTCACACAGACAGGCAGCCCCCCCAGCCCCTCTGGGAGTTCCTCACACAGACAGGCGGCCCCCCCAGCCCCTCTGGGAGTTCCTCACACAGACAGGCAGCCCCCCAGCCCCTCTGGGAGTTCCTCACACAGACAGGCAGCCCCCCCAGCCCCTCTGGGAGTTCCTCACACAGACAGGCAGCCCCCCAGCCCCTCTGGGAGTTCCTCACACAGACAGGCAGCCCCCAGCCCCTCTGGGAGTTCCTCACACAGACAGGCAGCCCCCCAGCCCCTCTGGGAGTTCCTCACACAGACAGGCAGCCCCCCAGCCCCTCTGGGAGTTCCTCACACAGACAGGCGGCCCCCCCAGCCCCTCTGGGAGTTCCTCACACAGACAGGCAGCCCCCCAGCCCCTCTGGGAGTTCCTCACACAGACAGACAGCCCCCCAGCCCCTCTGGGAGTTCCTCTCACAGACAGCCCTCCTGCTCTGAGAGTGACCTTCACTCAGTCACGGTTCCATTCCCCTCTTTGTGTGTAAATCATACAGCCCTTTTATTGGCTGCTCACCTGCAGGCCAATCAGGCAGCTCCCTACAGCCGGCCAAATCAAAACCTTAAAGGGAGTTTGGAATGGGGGACCTACCCAATTAACCCTCCATTTACTCCAGGGACCTATTCATTTGGCTTTTCCTAAGCCATTAGCATAAACCCAGCATCACCTGCTGCAAAACCAGGTATTTTACCTGGCGCCATTTGTATCCCACCTTAAACACTGGGGGAAATACACCAAATAATGACCTTTCCCATTGGATCTCTCACATATCCCCCCCCCTTTGTTTTGACCCAGGGGCGAAACACCTTGCAACCCCAATAGAAACTCTATCTCAAATTTTCCCCCTAGAGCTCTATCATTGGGATTGAACACATGTGTTTCTATGGGAGTAGCCACACACACACTTTCTTCTCCTGCCACTCCTCACATGGGGAAGAAACAATGGCCAGACTGGTACCCACACTGTCACACACACATCTCCCCATCACAATCCTGCACCCCCTGCATCTTACAATTGCTCTCTGTATTAAACCCTACAGGGGGCTTTCCCTCACCCTGCAACACTGGGTTTTCTTGCAATTGTTTGTCTTTGCCTTCAAGCTCTTGCTCCCCAGATGCCCCCCTGCCCTCTGGCAGCATTTGTCCCTTGCACACTGATTTGTGTCACACAGCTTGGCACACACTCAGTATTCACACCCAGCACACATTTTGTATCACTTGGATTAACCCTCTCTGCCAGACTCACATTTTCTGCCTGAACATCTCCTTCCACAGCATTTGGCACAGACCCCATTACTTTGCCTTTAAGACATTCCTCAGTCACTGGATTCATCACAAGGTTCTCCCTGCCGACAGAATCTGGGGGCCCAGAACCTCACAGCCCTGATTGGGGGAAGTTTCAAAGTAACTGCACTTTCCTCCCCAGTCACTCCATCTGGCTTACTCTCATTGGCAATATGGCTGCCACTTACCTCAGAACACTCAGTTCCATTTTCACTCAAAACCTGACACTCAGTCAGCTCAACCCACTCACCTGTCCCATCAGGTACCGCTAAGAGTTTGCTATTAATGGAATGGGAACCTCCACCTGCACCATCCTGCTCACACAATGACACTTTAGTACCGCTCAAGTGTCTCCCCCAGCTGGGCAGCTGCAGTGTTACACCGCTCAAAAGCACAGGAGTCAGCAGTATGACTTGGGGCAGAGCAATAGGTGCAGTTTGCTGAGCCCTCTCAGCACTCATTCATCTGGTTGTGACTCCCTCTGCTCCCTGCAGTGGCACCCCCCCCCAGCCCCTCTGGGAGTTCCTGACACAGACAGCCCCCCAGCCCCTCTGGGAGTTCCTGACACAGACAGCCCCCCCCCCAGCCCCTCTGGGAGTTCCTGACACAGACAGCCCCCCCCCCCCCCAGCCCCTATGGGAGTTCCTGACACAGACAGGCAGCCCCCCAGCCCCTCTGGGAGTTCCTGACACAGACAGATAGCCCCCCAGCCCCTCTGGGAGTTCCTCACACAGACAGGCAGCCCCCCAGCCCCTCTGGGAGTTCCTGACACAGACAGATAGCCCCCCAGCCCCTCTGGGAGTTCCTCACACAGACAGGCAGCCCCCCCAGCCCCTCTGGGAGTTCCTCACACAGACAGGCAGCCCCCCCAGCCCCTCTGGGAGTTCCTCACACAGACAGGCGGCCCCCCCAGCCCCTCTGGGAGTTCCTCACACAGACAGGCAGCCCCCCAGCCCCTCTGGGAGTTCCTCACACAGACAGGCAGCCCCCCCAGCCCCTCTGGGAGTTCCTCACACAGACAGGCAGCCCCCCAGCCCCTCTGGGAGTTCCTCACACAGACAGGCAGCCCCCCAGCCCCTCTGGGAGTTCCTCACACAGACAGGCAGCCCCCCAGCCCCTCTGGGAGTTCCTCACACAGACAGGCAGCCCCCCAGCCCCTCTGGGAGTTCCTCACACAGACAGGCGGCCCCCCCAGCCCCTCTGGGAGTTCCTCACACAGACAGGCAGCCCCCCAGCCCCTCTGGGAGTTCCTCACACAGACAGACAGCCCCCCAGCCCCTCTGGGAGTTCCTCTCACAGACAGCCCTCCTGCTCTGAGAGTGACCTTCACTCAGTCACGGTTCCATTCCCCTCTTTGTGTGTAAATCATACAGCCCTTTTATTGGCTGCTCACCTGCAGGCCAATCAGGCAGCTCCCTACAGCCGGCCAAATCAAAACCTTAAAGGGAGTTTGGAATGGGGGACCTACCCAATTAACCCTCCATTTACTCCAGGGACCTATTCATTTGGCTTTTCCTAAGCCATTAGCATAAACCCAGCATCACCTGCTGCAAAACCAGGTATTTTACCTGGCGCCATTTGTATCCCACCTTAAACACTGGGGGAAATACACCAAATAATGACCTTTCCCATTGGATCTCTCACATATCCCCCCCCCTTTGTTTTGACCCAGGGGCGAAACACCTTGCAACCCCAATAGAAACTCTATCTCAAATTTTCCCCCTAGAGCTCTATCATTGGGATTGAACACATGTGTTTCTATGGGAGTAGCCACACACACACTTTCTTCTCCTGCCACTCCTCACATGGGGAAGAAACAATGGCCAGACTGGTACCCACACTGTCACACACACATCTCCCCATCACAATCCTGCACCCCCTGCATCTTACAATTGCTCTCTGTATTAAACCCTACAGGGGGCTTTCCCTCACCCTGCAACACTGGGTTTTCTTGCAATTGTTTGTCTTTGCCTTCAAGCTCTTGCTCCCCAGATGCCCCCCTGCCCTCTGGCAGCATTTGTCCCTTGCACACTGATTTGTGTCACACAGCTTGGCACACACTCAGTATTCACACCCAGCACACATTTTGTATCACTTGGATTAACCCTCTCTGCCAGACTCACATTTTCTGCCTGAACATCTCCTTCCACAGCATTTGGCACAGACCCCATTACTTTGCCTTTAAGACATTCCTCAGTCACTGGATTCATCACAAGGTTCTCCCTGCCGACAGAATCTGGGGGCCCAGAACCTCACAGCCCTGATTGGGGGAAGTTTCAAAGTAACTGCACTTTCCTCCCCAGTCACTCCATCTGGCTTACTCTCATTGGCAATATGGCTGCCACTTACCTCAGAACACTCAGTTCCATTTTCACTCAAAACCTGACACTCAGTCAGCTCAACCCACTCACCTGTCCCATCAGGTACCGCTAAGAGTTTGCTATTAATGGAATGGGAACCTCCACCTGCACCATCCTGCTCACACAATGACACTTTAGTACCGCTCAAGTGTCTCCCCCAGCTGGGCAGCTGCAGTGTTACACCGCTCAAAAGCACAGGAGTCAGCAGTATGACTTGGGGCAGAGCAATAGGTGCAGTTTGCTGAGCCCTCTCAGCACTCATTCATCTGGTTGTGACTCCCTCTGCTCCCTGCAGTGGCACCCCCCCCCAGCCCCTCTGGGAGTTCCTGACACAGACAGCCCCCCAGCCCCTCTGGGAGTTCCTGACACAGACAGCCCCCCCCCAGCCCCTCTGGGAGTTCCTGACACAGACAGCCCCCCCCCCCCCCAGCCCCTATGGGAGTTCCTGACACAGACAGGCAGCCCCCCAGCCCCTCTGGGAGTTCCTGACACAGACAGATAGCCCCCCAGCCCCTCTGGGAGTTCCTCACACAGACAGGCAGCCCCCCAGCCCCTCTGGGAGTTCCTGACACAGACAGATAGCCCCCCAGCCCCTCTGGGAGTTCCTCACACAGACAGGCAGCCCCCCCAGCCCCTCTGGGAGTTCCTCACACAGACAGACAGCCCCCCCAGCCCCTCTGGGAGTTCCTCACACAGACAGGCAGCCCCCCCAGCCCCTCTGGGAGTTCCTCACACAGACAGGCGGCCCCCCCAGCCCCTCTGGGAGTTCCTCACACAGACAGGCAGCCCCCCCAGCCCCTCTGGGAGTTCCTCACACAGACAGGCAGCCCCCCAGCCCCTCTGGGAGTTCCTCACACAGACAGGCAGCCCCCCAGCCCCTCTGGGAGTTCCTCACACAGACAGGCAGCCCCCCAGCCCCTCTGGGAGTTCCTCACACAGACAGGCAGCCCCCCAGCCCCTCTGGGAGTTCCTCACACAGACAGGCGGCCCCCCCCAGCCCCTCTGGGAGTTCCTCACACAGACAGGCAGCCCCCCAGCCCCTCTGGGAGTTCCTCACACAGACAGACAGCCCCCCAGCCCCTCTGGGAGTTCCTCTCACAGACAGGCAGCCCCCCAGCCCCTCTGGGAGTTCCTGACACAGACAGCCCTCCTGCTCTGAGAGTGACCTTCACTCAGTCACGGTTCCATTCCCCTCTTTGTGTGTAAATCATACAGCCCTTTTATTGGCTGCTCACCTGCAGGCCAATCAGGCAGCTCCCTACAGCCGGCCAAATCAAAACCTTAAAGGGAGTTTGGAATGGGGGACCTACCCAATTAACCCTCCATTTACTCCAGGGACCTATTCATTTGGCTTTTCCTAAGCCATTAGCATAAACCCAGCATCACCTGCTGCAAAACCAGGTATTTTACCTGGCGCCATTTGTATCCCACCTTAAACACTGGGGGAAATACACCAAATAATGACCTTTCCCATTGGATCTCTCACATATCCCCCCCCCTTTGTTTTGACCCAGGGGCGAAACACCTTGCAACCCCAATAGAAACTCTATCTCAAATTTTCCCCCTAGAGCTCTATCATTGGGATTGAACACATGTGTTTCTATGGGAGTAGCCACACACACACTTTCTTCTCCTGCCACTCCTCACATGGGGAAGAAACAATGGCCAGACTGGTACCCACACTGTCACACACACATCTCCCCATCACAATCCTGCACCCTCTGCATCTTACAATTGCTCTCTGTATTAAACCCTACAGGGGGCTTTCCCTCACCCTGCAACACTGGGTTTTCTTGCAATTGTTTGTCTTTGCCTTCAAGCTCTTGCTCCCCAGATGCCCCCCTGCCCTCCAGCAGCATTTGTCCCTTGCACACTGATTTGTATCACACAGCCTGGCACACACTCAGTATTCACACCCAGCACACATTTTGTATCACTTGGATTAACCCTCTCTGCCAGACTCACATTTTCTGCCTGAACATCTCCTTCCACAGCATTTGGCACAGACCCCATTACTTTGCCTTTAAGACATTCCTCAGTCACTGGATTCATCACAAGGTTCTCCCTGCCGACAGAATCTGGGGGCCCAGAACCTCACAGCCCTGATTGGGGGAAGTTTCAAAGTAACTGCACTTTCCTCCCCAGTCACTCCATCTGGCTTACTCTCATTGGCAATATGGCTGCCACTTACCTCAGAACACTCAGTTCCATTTCCACTCAAAACCTGAAACTCAGTCGGCTCAACCCACTCACCTGTCCCATCAGGTACCGCTAAGAGTTTGCTATCAATGGAATGGGAACCTCCACCTGCACCATCCTGCTCACACAATGACACTTTAGTACCGCTCAAGTGTCTCCCCCAGCTGGGCAGCTGCAGTGTTACACCGCTCAAAAGCACAGGAGTCAGCAGTATGACTTGGGGCAGAGCAATAGGTGCAGTTTGCTGAGCCCTCTCAGCACTCATTCATCTGGTTGTGACTCCCTCTGCTCCCTGCAGTGGCACCCCCCCCCAGCCCCTCTGGGAGTTCCTGACACAGACAGCCCCCCCAGCCCCTCTGGGAGTTCCTGACACAGACAGCCCCCCAGCCCCTCTGGGAGTTCCTGACACAGACAGCCCTCCAGCTCCTCTGGGAGTTCCTGACACAGACAGACAGCCCCCCAGCTCCTCTGGGAGTTCCTGACACAGACAGGCACCCCCCCAGCCCCTCTGGGAGTTCCTGACACAGACAGACAGCCCCCCAGCCCCTCTGGGAGTTCCTGACACAGACAGGCAGCCCCCCAGCCCCTCTGGGAGTTCCTGACACAGACAGACAGCCCCCCAGCCCCTCTGGGAGTTCCTGACACAGACAGACAGCCCCCCAGCCCCTCTGGGAGTTCCTGACACAGACAGACAGCCCCCCAGCCCCTCTGGGAGTTCCTGACACAGACAGACAGCCCCCCAGCCCCTCTGGGAGTTCCTGACACAGACAGGCAGCCCCCCAGCCCCTCTGGGAGTTCCTGACACAGACAGACAGCCCCCCAGCCCCTCTGGGAGTTCCTGACACAGACAGGCAGCCCCCCAGCCCCTCTGGGAGTTCCTGACACAGACAGACAGCCCCCCAGCCCCTCTGGGAGTTCCTCACACAGACAGACAGCCCCCCAGCCCCTCTGGGAGTTCCTGACACAGACAGCCCTCCAGCTCCTCTGGGAGTTCCTGACACAGACAGGCAGCCCCCCAGCCCCTCTGGGAGTTCCTGACACAGACAGGCAGCCCCCCCCCAGCCCCTCTGGGAGTTCCTGACACAGACAGCCCTCCTGCCCCTCTGGGAGTTCCTGACACAGACAGCCCCCCCCAGCCACTCTGGGAGTTCCTGACACAGACAGCCCTCCAGCCCCTCTGGGAGTTCCTGACACAGACAGCCCCCCCCAGCCCCTCTGGGAGTTCCTGACACAGACAGCCCTCCTGCCCCTCTGGGAGTTCCTGACACAGACAGCCCCCCCCAGCCACTCTGGGAGTTCCTGACACAGACAGCCCCCCCTCCTGCCCCTCTGGGAGTTCCTGACACAGGCAGCCCTCCTGCCCCTCTGGGAGTTCCTGACACAGACAGCCCTCCTGCCCCTCTGGGAGTTCCTGACACAGACAGCCCTCCTGCCCCTCTGGGAGTTCCTGACACAGACAGCCCCCCCTCCTGCCCCTCTGGGAGTTCCTGACACAGGCAGCCCTCCTGCCCCTCTGGGAGTTCCTGACACAGACAGCCCTCCTGCCCTGTGCCCTGCTCTAAGAGTGACCTTCACTCAGTCACGGTTCAATTCCAACTCTTTCAGAAACTGAACTCCTTGCTGCACCCCCAGGCTCCCCTTAAATGCTTCAGGTGTTGCCTAATTGGCTCCAGCATTCCCTAATTGGCTCCAGCATTCCCTAATTGGCTCCAGCATTCCCTAATTGGCTCCAGCATTCCCTAATTGGCTCCAGCATTCCCTAATTGGCTCCAGCATTCCCTAATTGGCTCCAGCATTCCCTAATTGGCTCCAGCATTCCCTAGCCATACTGCAGGGTCCCAGCCTCTCCTGCCCTGGAGATTTAAAGGAGCCAGTACCTCAGCCTGGGTGCTATATACCTGCCATCCAACAGACACTTCTCACCAAGACAAACCTTTTTGTCACAATATATATGTATTAGGGTTCATCTGGATGTTTTTTAAAAAACCACACAAATAAAGTTCACAATAAAGAGGGAAGTTTAAATATGTTGTGCCAGTTCGAAAAAACAATACATATATACATATATATATACACATCTATTTCCCAAAACATATATACATACGTGTATATATACATATGCATAAATAAGTATATAAAGATCTATATGTATGTATATTTCAATGTATATATACGTATATATATATATGTTTATATATATTTATATATATATATATATACATATTTTGCATGTATATATATATATAGGAGACACAGGGGAGGCAGAGGAAGCAGGAGGACGCGGGGAGGGGGGCACTGGAAGATGCTTGGGGGGCCCTGTGGGAAGCAGCAGGGAGCGGCCCATAGTGTGAGTCATTTGGGGAAGGGCTACGAATGTTTTAGGGGGGGCCCTGGCTAACAATGTCTGTGTGTCCTTTGTATTGATGGGAGGGTTCACAGGGGGAGGGGCCATTGGGGGGGTGGGAGGAGGGGGGCCCAAAAAATGTTGTTGTGAGGGGCCCCATGATTTTGCAATACTATCTCACAGAACTTGAACAGGATCATGCCCCAGAGGCCCCACACCGGCCAGAGGCCAATGACTGGGACAACTGGGTGGTGGATCCTCCTGAGGATGCTGATGAGGGACCCTCCCATGAGACCGAAGATGTGGGGACCCAAACACCACCTGGGAGGACTGACCCCACACTTGGGTCGATGCAGGAGGATCTTGCCACCATAAAGGCCCAGTTGGCCCAGCTGCAGCGGGATGTTGCTGAGATCAAGGCTATATAACTTGTATATAGTTATTTTAGACATCTTTTTAACTTTTATGGCCTAAATAAAAGTTTTTAGTTTTCTACATTTGAACTGAGTAATGTGTCATTATTTACCCTCCCTTGATATGGTATTCTATACTTCCATGTAGTTTCCCCTACACCCTTACATTTATCAGTAACACATCAATATGCTATATGGGTTACATGTTTGCAAATATTCTGCCAACAATTTTGCCTTTTGCCCATTTTGCTGAATAGTAAAACTTGCGCTAATTAGTACGCAGCGTATTTTCTGGCGAGTGGGATAACTGCCAATCCAATGTTTTGTTGCCAGAATAATTGCAATATTATATTTGTCCCCATTTAATAAAGTGCCCATAACATATTTGCCATTTATTCTGTGTCTAAAATCTCCCACTTAATTTAAGCCACTTTAGCAAACGGCCCCTAAGTATTTGGCTAAATATTCCTTAAATGCCCCCCCCCCTATTTACTGGCCTAATTTGATGTTGTACTACACAGCTTTGAGGACATAAGTTACACACATAATAATAGGCGTGCCATACATACATTACATACAAGTAAAGTAAGTAGGAAAGAAGGCAAAAAGGAAGGAAAGTCAGTAAGCCAAAAGGAAAAGCCAGTTGAGTAGAAAAGCAGATGAGCGAGTGTTAAATAGAAAGATGAATGTAAGGTATTTACCCAGGGCCGGGACTAGGGGTAGGCAGCTGCCTAGGGTGCAATGATTGGGGGGCGCCAGGCAGGAGCCTCTCCTGCCTACCTCTCTAGTCTGTGCTCCGTTGCGATCAGTATCGCACCCCCAAACCACCCTCTCCCACCCCCCCCAGTGCGAAAACTGCACATGGGGTGGCGGTGGTGCGATACGAAGTGATGCGCAGGTGCAGGGGTGAGGTGGCTGACCGGATTGCCTAGGGCGCCCGGTCGGCTTGGCCCGCCCCTGTATTTACCGGTATCTGGAGGCCTCTGCCAGCTTTTCTTTCAGGACCCACTTGATGTCCTGATACCTCTTTTTGCAGTGTTGGACCCTGCGCAGACAGACCCCCGCACTATTAACTCCCTCCAGGCCTTAGATTTGATGGCAGTGGGTGTTTTGGTGGCATATTTGCCAATCACTTTATGATAGACCGGCACAGCCCCTCCACCAGCGCCTCGTTCCCGAACTCATTAAATTTGATGTTCCGATGCCCCCCCCTCCTGCTGCCAAGGTAAAGGGGCCCCTCTGTGTGACTGGCGGAGTTGGTTGACACGGCAGTTGTTGGAAGGTGCTCCCACCTTTTTAGTGGTCTCCATGATATTTTTAGGTATGAAAAAAAAATCACACTATCACTGGCACTTCTGTGCTCTCCCAGCGCAAATGCGCAAAATGGCGCTAGTTTTATGCTGCTGCGTGCGTCAAGTCGCAGTAGCGCACACGTTAGTTACCGAGCGTTGAGTCAAATCCCAGTCTTCGCGACTAAAATAACGCATGCAGCATCGCACGTAAATTAACACAAGTATGCTTATAGTGAAACATTGCAAAAATTTAGACACACTAAAAATTTTAACACATGCGATAAATAGCGCACGTTTTAACGCACTTTAGTGAATCAGCCCTATTGCACTTTATTCTTATCAAATGCAGAAAAAAACATATTTGCAAAGGTGCAACATAGACTTCTACCAGCAGGGGGCAACAGTAACCCTACACACACTCCTGGGGCTCTAGAACTGCCTCTTACAAAGGCTTAACACACACTCCCAAAAGGAACCAGTCTGCAGCTTTTATAGCCCCCAAACTGCTCTATGCTGCCCCCGGTGGTCAGTATCTACTCTATAAATATTCACTCAGAGGCTGCCCCGCCCCTTTAGGGAGTGGCTTCTCTGGGATCTCCAGGTAAGGGCTTTATTGAACTTTATACAAACAATTGCAGTGTTCTGTATAGAAACAAAGCAGCTTTATACCCACTTATATATACACTTGGGGCAAACAGAGCTCTCACTTATATATACACTTGGGGCAAACAGACCTCCCACTTATATATACACTTGGGGCAAACAGAGCTCTCACTTATATATACACTTGGGGCAAACAGAGCTCCCACTTATATATACACTTGGGGCAAACAGAGCTCTCACATATATACACTTGGGGCAAACAGAGCTCCCACTTATATATACACTTGGGGCAAACAGAGCTCCCACTTATATATACACTTGGGGCAAACAGAGCTCCCACTTATATATACACTTGGGGCAAACAGAGCTCTCACTTATATATACACTTGGGGCAAACAGAGCTCTCGCTTATATATACACTTGGGGCAAACGGAGCTCTCGCTTATATATACACTTGGGGCAAACGGAGCTCTCGCTTATATATACACTTGGGGCAAACAGAGCTCTCACTTATATATACACTTGGGGCAAACAGAGCTCCCACTTATATATACACTTGGGGCAAACAGAGCTCCCACTTATATATACACTTGGGGCAAACAGAGCTCCCACTTATATATACACTTGGGGCAAACAGAGCTCTCACTTATATATACACTTGGGGCAAACAGAGCTCTCACATATATACACTTGGGGCAAACAGAGCTCCCACTTATATATACACTTGGGGCAAACAGAGCTCCCACTTATATATACACTTGGGGCAAACAGAGCTCTCACTTATATATACACTTGGGGCAAACAGAGCTCTCACTTATATATACACTTGGGGCAAACGGAGCTCTCACTTATATATACACTTGGGGCAAACAGAGCTCTCACTTATATATACACTTGGGGCAAACAGAGCTCCCACTTATATATACACTTGGGGCAAACAGAGCTCTCACTTATATATACACTTGGGGCAAACAGAGCTCTCACTTATATATACACTTGGGGCAAACGGAGCTCTCACTTATATATACACTTGGGGCAAACGGAGCTCTCACTTATATATACACTTGGGGCAAACGGAGCTCTCACTTATATATACACTTGGGGCAAACGGAGCTCTCGCTTATATATACACTTGGGGCAAACGGAGCTCTCGCTTATATATACACTTGGGGCAAACAGAGCTCTCACTTATATATACACTTGGGGCAAACCGAGCTCTCACTTATATATACACTTGGGGCAAACAAATAAGTTCTTTGTTCTGATACCGGAGGAGACTGATTCACTGGCAGTCAGAATATCTAGAAACTCTTAGTCATGTTCAGGGAAATGATAACTATTTAGGGTACCTGAGTACCTTGATGAGTTTTTCTGCTCCCCAAACTGTACAAACTCCCTCTCCATTTCCTACTTCCATTTCCAACAGTGATGACTTGATTTCTGGCTTTTCCAGCTTCAGTGAACACAGCCCCTGTTATTCTCCATTTGCTTTGGGAGAGAGAAACCCCCCCAACCAAGAAAATACTTTGATTTACTGAATGTTTCCAGAGAAATAGACTTCTTGGTAATAATAAGGTTCTTAAAGCACAAAGAAGGGACATTTTATCTTAAACAGTCAGACATTGATTTCCCCAAATAAATGTTGTTCATGTATTGAATAAAAAATGGCACTAAATTCACCCATTGGCCATGAATGAGTTGGGCTGGTTAGGAAATTCTCTTACAGAACTTGTGAAAGATAAAGGGATAAATGTGTTTTTCTTCTTCGTCCCTTCCATGTCAGTACGCATGGGCAGTATTGCCCCCCCAGCTAGGAGGTAGGACCTATATACCAAAGCCAATCAAAATGAATCCTTACCTATAAGACCATGTGACTTCCTCCTCACCATTTTGTGATTTCACAGTTTTTTCTTTTGTTTTTGTCATTTTATTTATTTTTTACCCCTGTGTATACATAGAGGGATGATTCCCAGGTAATGGAGAAGATTTTACCTGATGCCCCAATAAGTAAAGTAATCAAACTGTCACCTATTGGGAAGAAATGCAGGTGTGGGCATACCCATGGTCCTAGCCTTGTGCTAAAATAGCCGCTGTGTGTATGAAATGCTCAGGGCACTGAGAAGCCTGGATACTAACGAGCTAATTATGTCCCTCAGCTGAAGGCTGTCTGGGTTCTTGTGGGAGTTGCCATGCTGCTGACACTCACTGCTATTGGGTAAGGTGTAAGTGCTTCTTTAGGGCCATTTGTTATTAATATCTTTAGTGTTTTACTGTAAGCCTGAGTCCTCTGTGCAGACACAGCAGGTAAGGGTGCAGGTATGGGTGCAGGTATGGGTGCAGGTATGGGTGCTCATTACACCAGGTGTGCCCAGACTGGCTGGGAGTTGCACTGCTGTAGCAGTATGATATCTCCTTTTCTCGCAGGGAGTCTGCACCTTATAACCAACCTTTCTCCAGGGTTCTGACTGGAGTTTGCCTTTACCTACAAGCCAGTGTTACCTTGTTAGGTGCTTGTATGCTTCTTGGGCTCCTTGTTATTGCTGTTTCATATATGTAGAATTCCTTGTGAGTCAAATCTCCTGTGCAGACACAGCAGGTATAGCAGCTCTTATTCCATCAGGGGCTTCCTGGTGTAACTGGGGTTTCTGCTGTGGCAATGTTGTACCTTTTCCTGCTTATTTTATTTCTGCAGGCCCTGGTTGGGTCTTTGGCTTAAAAGGCAGTTTTTTCCTACCAGGTATGAACAGAGGTGTAGTTCAACAACTCCTTTTTCTTTCTGGTGTGTTTACAGGTATTTATTTCTGTGTCTGCTAGCATGATAGGAGCCAAATGTTTGATTGCTCTGTGACTGTCATTTTGCATGACTGCCGGCTTGTGCTATGGCCTTTGCTTACGTGCCTGTTGGTCCTTGTCCTGTTTATGGCCTTTGGTCAGCGTGGCCGCTGGTCTTGGTCCCTGTTAGCCATATTTTTGCTATGTCTCTTGGCTTGCATGGCTGATGTTCCTTGTTTTGGGCTTTGCCTTGTGTGCCTGTTGGCCCTGATTATGGTCTTTGGCTTGCTTGGCTGTTGGTTCTGTTTATGGCTTTTGCCTCCCTAGGCTGCAGTTCCTGATTATGGCCTTTGGCTTGCTTTGCTACGGCCTTGGTTTGGCCATTTTCTTTGCTTGGTCACTGGCCCTGGTTCTGGCCTTGACTCACTTGGCTGCTACCTCTGCTCGGGCTTTTAGCTCACTTGGCCACTGGTTCTGGTTCAGTCTTCTGGTTTGCTTGGCCATTTTTCCCAGTTCTGTCCTTTGGCTTGCTCGGCAGTGGGATCTGATTTTGGCCTTTGGCTTGCTTGCCCATTGGTTCCAGTTTTGACCTTTGACTTGCTTGTCCATTGGTTTTGGCCATGGGCTCTGGTTTCAGCCTTTTGGCTCAGGTTTTGACCTTTGGCTTGATTGGCCTTTTAGCTCTGTTTTTGGCCTTGGTCTCCGGTTTGACCCTTAGCTTGCTTGGCCATTGGCTCCAGTTTTGACCTTTTGGTTCGCTTGACCATTGGTTTTGGCCTTTTGGCTCTGTTTTTGGCCTTGGTCTCTGGTTTGACCCTTAGCTTGCTTGGCTGTTGGCTCCAGTTTTGACCTTTTGGCTCGCTTGCCCATTGGTTTTGGCCTTTGGCTCGTGTGACTGTTGGCCTGGTTCTGGCCTTTGGCTTGCTTGGCCGTTGGCTCTGGTTCTGGCGTTTGGCTTGCTTGGCCGTTGGCTCTGGTTCTGGCCAATGGCTTGCTTGGCCGTTGGCTCTGGTTCTGGCCTTTGGCTTGCTTGGCCGTTGGCTCTGGTTCTGGCCTTTGGCTTGCTTGGCCGTTGGTTCTGGCCTTTGGCTTGCTTGGAGATTGACTCCAGTTTTGGCCTTTGGCCCTGGTTTGTGGCTCATTTGACCCCGGTTTTAGCCTTGGTTTGCTTGCCAACTTGCCCTGTTTTCTGTCCTTTGGATCTCAGGGAGACTGGCCCTGGTTATGAACTTAGGCTCATAGGATGCTGGCAATTGTACATGAGACTGCCAGTTTTGGTGTGCTCCTTGGCGCAGGTGGCTGCTGGCTTTGGCTTAGTCCTTGGCGTATATGGATGCCAGTCATGCTGTGGTCCTTGGTGCAGGCATGTGGTTGTCTGCCTTTGATATGGTCTTTGGTTCATGTCATGGTGTGCCTGGGTGCTTGTGGCTGTCTACCTTAGCTGCTTTCTTGGCATGTGTGGGTGCTTGTTTTTCACCTTGTATTCCACTCCTTACTAGCAGTGGGCTAGTTTGGGGAGCGGTTTCTTTGCAGTTACAGTATCTGAACAGTGCATCAGTGGTTGCAGAGTCATGTATTGCAAGCACAGCGCTAGTTTTTTGCTATTGCTTGTTACTAGCTGTCTTTCACTCTGGGCTCTTGCATGCAGGGATGGCAGCTGGAATGTCCACCAGTGCTTTTCTTGGCAGGTTCACCGGTCCTTTGCTGGCAGGGTGTTGGTTTGTCCACTGGTTGTTTAGCATGCATAGTATATGGCGCTTCTCTGACTTTCATGCAGGGTGGCTAGATGGTACATTGAGTATGAGGCTGTGCACTAGTCGTTCCATGCATGATTTCCAGTTGATTCCAGTCATGTTTTACTGGTTAGCTGATCTTCCATCTGCAGGTCGTGTACAGTTGCTAAACCTGGCCCTAACATTGCTGGTTAGGTAGCCTCTCAAGGTTGGTAGCTACAGTGAGTGGTAGGAAGTTGGGTTTCAGCCTGTCATGCTCTGTTACAGGCTGGAGTCCCTAGCTTGTTTGTGCCATAGGGGGGCTTGATGGCTAGTGGGCCCTTTCACTGTTGGTCAGTTTCGCTTGTATTTTGCTTCAGATCTGTGCTTGGATTATCTTTGGCTGATCTCTGGGGGTTGTTGAGTTTGACGGCTGCCAACACCAATTTAAGCTGATACCGGTGTGCTTTGGAGCTAGAGGCTTGTGTGTCACAATTATTTCTCTAGGGCCCCAGGTTAGTGCTAAGGATTGGGGGCATAGAGACAGCTCTAGTGGATAATGCATCAGAGTTGTGGCTAACTGGCCTGTTGTTGGGCTAGTAACACCAGCGAGCTGCCCAGTGCCAGAGTTATGATTGTGACCGAGCTGGGGTTGGGTGTTTATGGCAACCATAGTGTGGAAATCCCTCTGGTCCCTGAGAGGATTCTTGTAGCCGGGAATGGTCAGTTTTTTCTTGTGATGCTTGATTTGTTTTTAGTATCCGTTGATATTATTGTTCCCACCCCTTATTGTTTAGGGGCGGGGCTTGGTAGATCCCATGCGTACTGACATGGAAGGGACGAAGAAGAAAATGAGAATTTCACTTACCTCTTATCGTAAATTCCATTTCTTCTAGTCCCGACATGTCAGTACGGGGTTTCCCATCCCAATTATTTGCTTCTTGTATTGCTTGGCAAATGTATAACAGTGGTGAGGAGGAAGTCACATGGTCTTATAGGTAAGGATTCATTTTGATTGGCTTTGGTATATAGGTCCTACCTCCTAGCTGTGGGGGCAATACTGCCCGTGCGTACTGACATGGAAGGGACTAGAAGAAATGGAATTTACGATAAGAGGTAAGTGAAATTCTCATTATTTCTATGGCTTGACTCCAAGTAGCAGAAGAGACAGCTCACACTCCTGCCCGCGAGGGAGAGAGAGAACTGTCAGAGGAAATTGGGAAATTTTGATTTCTAAAGATTGTGGGGAAGACTAAGGCTTTATTTACAGATATATAAACCAACTGGCTTCCAAGCACCCACAGTCACCCACAGTCACCCACACTTTCCTTTTGCTCCGAGAGAGATTCTTGGAAATGTCTACTTATAAATTAGTAGTAGAGACGGGCAAGAATCTCCATGCTACAACCAAGGACTCCATCTCCATTGTCCTGATTGGCTCTCGGGGAGAAAGCAAGAAGCAAAAACTGGATAAATGGGGGAAAGATTTCCTTCCCGGCGCCGTGAGTATCTTATTGCTGAACTGTAGTTTTAGGGGAGATGTTGGTGCATCAGTTATAATTGTAAATGAGATGTCTGTGTGTTACCCAGGGGTACCCAGGGCCCAAATCCCCCCCTAACTGGCCTTCAGGCTGGGCCCCCTTAGCCCATAACAAGGTTACAGATATATAGAAACATTGGGGTAACAGTCACCCCGCTATAGTTCCAGGGGTACCCAGGGCACAAATAAGCACTCACCCCAAATCCCCCCCTAACTGGCCTTCAGGCTGGGCCCCCTTAGCCCATAACAAGGTTACAGATATATAGAAACATTGGGGTAACAGTCACCCCGCTATAGTTCCAGGGGTACCCAGGGCACAAATAAGCACCCCAAATCCCCCCCTAACTGGCCTTCAGGCTGGGCCCCCTTAGCCCATAACAAGGTTACAGATATATAGAAACATTGGGGTAACAGTCACCCCGCTATAGTTCCAGGGGTACCCAGGGCACAAATAAGCACCCCAAATCCCCCCCTAACTGGCCTTCAGGCTGGGCCCCCTTAGCCCATAACAAGGTTACAGATATATAGAAACATTGGGGTAACAGTCACCCTGCTATAGTTCCAGGGGTACCCAGGGCCCAAATAAGCACTCACCCCAAATCCCCCCCAACTGGCCTTCAGGCTGGGCCCCCTTAGCCCATAACAAGGTTACAGATATATAGAAACATTGGGGTAACAGTCACCCTGCTATAGTTCCAGGGGTACCCAGGGCACAAATAAGCACTCACCCCAAATCCCCCCCTAACTGGCCTTCAGGCTGGGCCCCCTTAGCCCATAACAAGGTTACAGATATATAGAAACATTGGGGTAACAGTCACCCCGCTATAGTTCCAGGGGTACCCAGGGCACAAATAAGCACCCCAAATCCCCCCCTAACTGGCCTTCAGGCTGGGCCCCCTTAGCCCATAACAAGGTTACAGATATATAGAAACATTGGGGTAACAGTCACCCCGCTATAGTTCCAGGGGTACCCAGGGCACAAATAAGCACTCACCCCAAATCCCCCCCTAACTGGCCTTCAGGCTGGGCCCCCTTAGCCCATAACAAGGTTACAGATATATAGAAACATTGGGGTAACAGTCACCCCGCTATAGTTCCAGGGGTACCCAGGGCACAAATAAGCACTCACCCCAAATCCCCCCTAACTGGCCTTCAGGCTGGGCCCCCTTAGCCCATAACAAGGTTACAGATATATAGAAACATTGGGGTAACAGTCACCCCGCTATAGTTCCAGGGGTACCCAGGGCACAAATAAGCACCCCAAATCCCCCCCTAACTGGCCTTCAGGCTGGGCCCCCTTAGCCCATAACAAGGTTACAGATATATAGAAACATTGGGGTAACAGTCACCCCGCTATAGTTCCAGGGGTACCCAGGAGCCGTTCCCCAGTGTTTGATGTGGGGGGTTTGTGTTGCAGAGAGATGAATATGGGGTTCAGGCTGAGGAAGACCTTGGGGAGATCCTGGTGCTGCGACTCTACAAAGAATCCCTTACGGGTTTGCTGGAAAGCGCCTGGTTCTGTAAGTCCATTAAAGTGATCGGCCCCAGTGGAGAAATATTTGAATTTCCGATTTATTTGTGGATCTCGGGATATGGAATCTTTGAATTTCAGCAGGGAAAGGGTAAGTTCAACCAAGCAAAATATTGGGCTCTAATTTGCTATTGGAGGAAGCAGGTGACACGAGAGATGAGGGAATATTTTTGGCAGGTTTGGTGGGAAATTCCGCATTTTGCTATTGGCAAATGTTTCCCACTGTTGCAAAAAATTGGGCATTTGGGCATTTTTGGTAAGAAAAATGCCCATTGACTTTAATGCATTTGGAGTGAGAATTCTGGATAACGGGTCCCATACCTGCACCTCATTCCCTGAATTAACCCCTCGGGTCCCACATACACATTGGTTTCTATGTTACAGGGATGATACTGGGCGAGAGTGTCGGCCCCGCCGTACGGAAGCAGAGACAGTCGGAACTGAACGCAAAGAGACAGACGCACCAGTAAGATCAGGCGAAAAGCTAAACTGTTATTTATTTTAAAAATGTGATTTTCTTGAATGATTTGTACATTTAGGTGGAAAACATACGCTAAAGGGGCCCCTCGCTGTATCAGCGCCGAGACTGTTACTGATCTGCCCCCCAATGATCGATTCTCCTTCAAGAAAACAATCAGCTTTGGCTTCAATTTATTATCCAGGTAATTTATATGTAATGTGTCTCCTGTGGGGCAGGGGGGTATCAGTCCCATCTCCTGTATAGACTCCAGCAGTGAGTGGGGCAGGGGGGTATCAGTCCCATCCCCTGTATAGACTCCAGCAGTGAGTGGGGCAGGGGGGTATCAGTCCCATCCCCTGTATAGACTCCAGCAGTGAGTGGGGCAGGGGGGTATCGGTCCCATCCCCTGTATAGACTCCAGCAGTGAGTGGGGCAGGGGGGTATCAGTCCCATCCCCTGTATAGACTCCAGCAGTGAGTGGGGCAGGGGGGTATCAGTCCCATCCCCTGTATAGACTCCAGCAGTGAGTGGGGCAGGGGGGTATCAGTCCCATCTCCTGTATAGACTCCAGCAGTGAGTGGGGCAGGGGGGTATCAGTCCCATCCCCTGTATAGACTCCAGCAGTGAGTGGGGCAGGGGGGTATCAGTCCCATCTCCTGTATAGACTCCAGCAGTGAGTGGGGCAGGGGGTATCAGTCCCATCCCCTGTATAGACTCCAGCAGTGAGTGGGGCAGGGGGGTATCAGTCCCATCCCCTGTATAGACTCCAGCAGTGAGTGGGGCAGGGGGGTATCAGTCCCATCTCCTGTATAGACTCCAGCAGTGAGTGGGGCAGGGGGGTATCAGTCCCATCTCCTGTATAGACTCCAGCAGTGAGTAGGGCAGGGGGGTACATACTTGCCCTTACCCTCTCTCCCTGTGTGTCTGTGCCAGTTCCCTTGGGGCTACACTAAAGGGCTTCTTACTGCGCTCCGACTCCTGGAAAGATCTCAGACACATCAAGAAAGTCTTTTCTATTCAATGGACAAAAATATCAGGTTTGTTGCACAGTGATTGGGAATCAGTAAATATTAACCCCCAGTCCCACAGCTGCCCCTCTCTATCAGCCCCTGCAGCAGGATTAACCCCCAGTCCCACAGCCGCCCCTCTCTATCAGCCCCTGCAGCGGGATTAACCCCCAGTCCCACAGCCGCCCCTCTCTCTATCAGCCCCTGCAGCGGGATTAACCCCCAGTCCCACAGCCGCCCCTCTCTCTATCAGCCCCTGCAGCGGGATTAACCCCCAGTCCCACAGCCGCCCCTCTCTATCAGCCCCTGCAGCGGGATTAACCCCCAGTCCCACAGCCGCCCCTCTCTCTATCAGCCCCTGCAGCGGGATTAACCCCCAGTCCCACAGCCGCCCCTCTCTCTATCAGCCCCTGCAGCGGGATTAACCCCCAGTCCCACAGCTGCCCCTCTCTATCAGCCCCTGCAGCAGGATTAACCCCCAGTCCCACAGCCGCCCCTCTCTATCGGCCCCTGCAGTGGGATTAACCCCCAGTCCCACAGCCGCCCCTCTCTATCAGCCCCTGCAGCGGGATTAACCCCCAGTCCCACAGCCGCCCCTCTCTATCAGCCCCTGCAGCGGGATTAACCCCCAGTCCCACAGCCGCCCCTCTCTATCGGCCCCTGCAGCGGGATTAACCCCCAGTCCCACAGCCGCCCCTCTCTATCAGCCCCTGCAGCGGGATTAACCCCCAGTCCCACAGCCGCCCCTCTCTATGAGCCCCTGCAGCGGGATTAACCCCCAGTCCCACAGCCGCCCCTCTCTATCAGCCCCTGCAGCGGGATTAACCCCCAGTCCCACAGCTTTCCCTTCGTTTAGCCCCCAGTAGCTGTCGGTAAGTGATCAGATCCCTTTATAAGTGAATGTGTCGGAGGCTGAAGATACAGAGAATAAAGCTGATTTCTGGTGGGATCTCTCTAGATCTGGTGTCTGAGCTGTGGAAGGAGGACTCGTTCTTTGGGTACCAGTATCTGAATGGGTTAAACCCGCTGATGATCCAGAAATGTCTCCGGATTCCCGATAATTTCCCTGTTGATGATGTGACTGTGTCTGCGACTCTAGGGGAGTCCACAACCCTCCAGGCGGAACTGCAGGTAGGTGCCCCCTACTGACCTTCATCTGCCCCAATCTGCCCATAATTATCTGCCCTGATCAGAAAAACTAACCCCCCCATGTATTAAAAGGCACAAAGTTTTCCCAGGAGCAGTAACCTAAAGCAACCAATGAAATGTTTGATTTTAAACAGGTGATCAATAAATTGTACCTGCTGATTGGTTGCTATGGGTTACTGCTCCTGGGCAAACCTAGTGCCTTTTATTGCATAACCCCTTAAGTGCCCATGTACTAAAGCCGGCCGCAGCCCTAAGTGTGACCAAAGTGCGTTGGTGCAATTATTTCCTAGTGAAACCCTTATGAATACAGTCACATAGGGCAAAGGGGCCAATTTGCAAGCCTGGGGCAGGGGTGGAAAGTGGGGGTGGAAGGTCAAGGCTATGGGGGATACCCCATGTCACAGGAGGGCCCAATACTAAACTCCACCCCCAGGGCATCTCTGTACTTATCGTCATTTTCTTCTCTTTTTGCACCAACAGAACGGAAACATCTTCCTGGCAGATTACAAGATCCTTGAGGGGATCCCTACGAATGTTATTAATGGGGAAAGGCAATATCTCGCTGCCCCAATGTGCCTGCTCTGGAAATCCCCAAATGATGAGATTGTTCCTATTGCAATCCAGGTAAGTACCCGCTACCATATTGTATCCAGGTAACAAGCCTGCCGATTTGTGCTGCAAACTGATCTTCATACCCTGCACTGGTGCTTATGAATGAGCCCTACGGGGTTTTCTCCAATGGGGTTCAACGCTGGACACTGGGAGAGAAACCCCAACTACTTGCGATTGCTGTAAGTGACTCAAATGTCATCCTTGTGTCCAATGGGCAATAACATTGGGATAGGGGTAGTTAGAGCGGAGTTGTAAGTAGTTGGGATTCTATTATGTTTGTGACTATTGAGTGTTGGGCCTTTGCTTCTCTCTTTGTGTTTGGAAACCGTGGTTCTTATGTGGCAATTTCCCTGCGGTTGAGGGTTTGTAGGAGGAACATGGCAGTTACTCGGCTGAGGAGGAGCTGAACAGGGGCAGAACTGGTTGGGGAAAGGGCAGTATTTGTGTATTTGTGTATTTAATGCTTGTTTGGGCTTATTGTTCCAGATGAGACAATACGTCTATTTATACCGAGTTGTTCTGTTTCTTACAGCTAAATCAAACCCCAGGGGAGGAGAACCCAATCTTCGTGCCCACTGACCACGAGTGGGACTGGACTTTGGCCAAGTTGTGGGTGAGAAGCTCTGAGTTTCAGTTCCATGAGGTTGTCTCTCATTTACTCTACACTCACCTCTTCGCTGAGGTCTTTAATGTCGCCACCACCCGGCACCTCCCCATGGGCCACCCTGTGTATAAGGTGAGAGAAGGAGCCAATGTTGCACCTCATGGAGGGATAGTGGTTACACTAGAGTAGGAAATTCAGCTACAGAAGGGCAGTGATTGGAGCTTAGTGGGAGAGTGGGTTAGTGTTGGGCTGATGAATTACAGGATATGCCCAGTAGACAAGGTTATTGATTGGTTTCTGGGTGGTTGCTGGGTGTTTGGATTGGCTGGTTGAGTAGTAGGAAGCTGGAGCTGAGCCCAGGGGTGGGTTGGGGTGCAGATGGGACATGTGGCTTTGGGCACTTGGGTGTTGGGACTGTGTAGAAATGGGGGGTGGGGAGTATTTCAATAAAACTGATTTTAGAGCTCAGGATGAGTGGGAGACACACGGGGCCCCTTCCCTAGAAGGATTCCCTGGGGGTAACAAACTATAATTATATTCATGGAGACAATAAGGAACTCATCTCTATAATGTTGTGTTTTCTATTCTTCAGCTCATTTACCCGCATCTCCGTTACACCCTGGAGATTAATACCCTCGCCCGACAGACTCTCATTGGCCCAAAAGGCCTCTTTGATCAGGTGAGTGGATTCCCTTGGGCATTATAGGGAGTCGGATATTCCAAGAGGAGTAGATAATCCTGTTGATCAGCCATTTAATGGCCCCTCCACATGTTACAGACAGGCAGACATTGTGGAACAACCTAAAACTTTATCACGTGCCTCAGCCAATCCCAGCGCCCCCTGTACAGTTACAATGGCACCACAATAATCACACATTACTGCTCTTGGCTTGAATCCAGGGTCTTAGGAAATGACCCCCAAAATCTTCAGTCATATAATAAAAAGTAATACAATGCAGTAAGGTAAGTGAAATGCACAATTTGCCCCTAACTGTTGTGTATCTGCCCCAGGCTGTGGTGACTGGGAATGGGGGAGTCCCCGTGCTACTTGCAAGAGCCATGGAGAGTCTGACCTACAACGCCCTCTGTCTCCCTGATGATATTCAGGCAAGAGGTGTTGAGTCCATTCCCAATTATTTCTACAGACATGACGGGATGAGGATCTGGAGAGCCATGGAAAGGTGCCCAGTCACTTTATTTGCTTTGATATAATGGTATAATGGTACAAGCAGAAGCTTACTCATGGTTGGGTAACTATGGACACAAACTAACTGTTAATTGGTTGCTATAGGCTGCTGTATGGTTGCTATGAGGTGATGGACTGGGACAAACTTGTCTCCATGTACGGACAGAAAGTACCCATGTGGGAATTCAGCAATATTGGCAATGGACAGAACCAGAGACTGATACCAGTAGGCAGTATTCTCTCCCCATTGGGGAATCCCGGAGAATAAGGGAATTAGTTTTTAGAAATGTTCTCTGTATAATATGAATTCAGATACAAGTCAGACATGTCTGTGTATTGGGCTAATGTTGAACACAGATGTAGATATAACCAATTAAACCACCTACTAGATATGGGTCAAACCAATGCATTGTGCAACCAATCACAGACTGACTAAAGCTCAGCTTATTATTGATTGCAGTAATGGCACAACCAGCAGGGGGCACCACAATGTGCCAGAGAGTTATACCTTGTAGACTTCCCTTCTTACAGGGGGGGCCTTATACTCTATTAATGTGTATAAATATTTTTATTTAACTGTTTGCAGCTATAGACAAAACCTGGGGTACAAGTATTGCACCAAGTTACCTCAAAAATCAGAACGGCACAAACCTGGGGCAAAGAAAACAAAAATGATGGTGCAGTTCAATCATAAGTTTTATTCATAGACAAAACATCATCATCATTTATTTATATAGCGCCAGCAAATTACAGAGTTTCACAATAAATTTAAACGGGGTGGCCCTGCTCGCAAGAGCTTACAATCTACAGGACATCTCAAACATCAACAGTCTGACGCGTTTTGTGCCAAAAAGGGGCACTTAACCATAGGCTAAAGGACAACTAAAGGTCTGAAACAACATGGTTTATAAAGCTAAAAGCACCAATCAAAATGCAGAGTAGAAGATCCAATCATACACTTCAGGGAGTTCCTTAGCCTATGATTAAGTTCCCCTTTTTGGCACAAAACGCGTCAGACTGTTTGTGATGTTTTGTCTTTGAATAAAATTTAATGTTTGAACTGAACCATCATTTTTTGTTTCCTTTGCTCCAGTTTTGTGCCAGTCCCTTCTCATTTTTGAGGTAACTTGGTTTGAATATTCCCCTTTAGCTGAAGGCTTTGAGGCTTGAGCCCCTCACTTTCCTGGGTGACTTTACCCCCAAGAAAACCTCTAGCAGAAAAATGTCTTCATTTCTTGGACAAGTATTGTCCCACCATGAGAAATGACTAAGGACAAAAACCAGAATGATTTATCCATTTGTTACTCAATATGGTTCCCCCCCAGCTTTGTGTCGGACATTATTCATTACTATTACCCGAGTGATGAAACCGTCTCTGAAGATCCAGAACTTCAGGCTTGGGTGGCAGAGATCTTCCAGGAAGGGTTCCTGTCCAATAAAAACTCAGGTACGGCCCATAATTGGGAAATAAAGAGGAAGACTTGGGGTATCTATCAGGGGGGTGTCTAAGGCTCGGGTATTGGGTACCAGAATGTTCCCTTCTATACTGGGAACCTGAGTTCAAGGGGCACAATGCAAAGTTTAAGAAGCAATCCCCTATGGCAGCCGTACATTGTACCCTGACTGAGCGTTAGTGCCCACAGACATGCAGCACAATCACCCGTGCTCTCCCATGAATACAGAGCCGCCTGTGTGTAGCAATGCTGTATTCACGGAGCAGCAAGACCCCGGACACAAGTGCTCATTGACTTTACACTAATTAAACCGTTAACTGATCTGATAACAGCAAATATGTATTTGTATTCTTTGTGCTCCCCCAGGAATCCCATCATCCTTTGCCACCCGGATGGAGCTGATCAAATACCTGACAATGGTGATGTTCACATGTTCCGTGCAGCACGCGGCTGTCAACAGTGGGCAGGTAAGTGGCACCTACAGGCTCTGTGGATCTGCTCATAGCCATCACACTGACTTGTATTAATATATATAGAGAGAGAGGGAGAAAGAGAGAGGAGACAAAGCAGCAGGGTGGTTGGCTGCTTGCAGCTAGAAAATCTGATTGGTGGTTAGAGTTATTGCCATGTGGCCTTTTAGTGATTTATCTCCATAAAGGAGAAGGAAAGGAACAAACTCAGTAGCTTTATCAGCAAGGTCTATGTAACTACAGCCATAAGCACTCACGTCCTCTATAAAAAAGAAACACAGGATTTTGTTTCCTCCTTTGTGTCACATGTTCTTCTGTGTCAGACTTTCCCGCTCTCAGAAACATCCTTCAGGGCACGGCCATGAGTCTGCTCAGTTTGCTCCTCTCTCCCCCTCCCTTCTTCTCTCTCCCCCTCCCATCTCTCCTCTCTCCCCCTCCCAACTGGGCTGTAATCTGAGCTACCAGCAGCCAGAGCTGCAGCACAGAAGTTACTGAGACCAAGCTAAAATGGCAGCTGCTATCTTAAACAAGCAGAGGGAGCTTCTAGGGCTGTTGAGTAAGGGCCGTGGTACACGGGAAGATTAGTCGCCTGCGACAAATCTCCTTTTTGCGGGCGACTAATCTCCCTGATATGACATCCCACCGGCGAAAATGTAAATCGAGAGGCAACTGCGGCCATTGCGCCGCCACATATGCCACCCCACCGGTGATTTACATTTTCGCCGGTGGGATGTCATATCGGGGAGATTAGTTGCCCGCAAAAAGGAGATTTGTCGTAGGGCGATTAATCTCCCCGTGTACCAGAGCCCTAAAGCTTTTTACAGAATAAATAAAGCATTCTATCTGGCACTACTGTATTGACTAATCAATTGGCAATAAAATGCCAAAACTCCTTTCATGGCCAGGGGTGTGACCCTTGCTTCCATTGTTCCACAGTTTGACATCTACGCCTGGATGCCCAATGGTCCTTCCACCATGAGAAAGCCTCCCCCCACCACTAAGGGCACCACCACCTACCAGAGTATCCTGGAGACGTTACCAGCCATAAACACCACCGCTACAGCCATGGTGGCTGTCAGCCTCCTCAGTAAGGAGCCACATGATCGGGTGAGTGTTTGGTGGCTCTGCTGCATTTGCTTTATCTCCCTGTATATTCAGCCAGTTTATTGGGCTGACAATTCCTTCCAGAGATATTTCCGAAATGACAAGACTTCAGCCTGACTCTAAATGCAGCAGAACATGAGAACCATCTCTGACTCTCAATATCTGCTGTGAAAATGGAATATCCGCTGACCCTCTGAAAGTATTTGCTATAAAATTAGCCAGAACCACCCTGAAGTCCGTAGTTTCTGGGACTGATAACAGACTATGGTCACCCTATGCCTGATCTTTTCAGGACGCCTGTGGCTGGTCCCATAGGAAGACCTTGGCCATGAACCACTGAACCTGACAATGTCTTATTTGGATCTTCTGAAACCTACACCCAATAGCTCATAGTAGATGCCAGTACAGTGGGTCTGGGTGCAAGCCTTACTTATAGCACAATGCCAACTATACATCACAGGGGGAGCCAGTTTGTTAGATACCCCCCTAGTGATTATAATGACCAGGCAGAAAGCCGAGGCTGGGGTCCTTCTTCTTTACATACTGCAGTGCCCCAAGGGTTATTGTGCAGAGAGCACCATCATCACTTTCCATCTTCTTTCTTTTCACCAAATGAAGGTGTGCCCATTTGCACTGCAGAAATCAAGTAGGGCATCACCTGGCTGAGATCTTTCCTGAGGGACTATAACCTGTAGGGGCTGCCTGACAGATTGGAACCCCTCAGAGATTTTGGCTTGCATTGTTCTTTAAGTATGGATAGTACCCAGGCCAATCATCACATTAGTAGAGGAGAACATGGATTCTGACAATACATTTGGCAATAACAATAAAAGAAACCCAACAGGCTGTAGATACTGATCCTCAAATCCATTCACTTATCAAAGACCTTTGGTTTAAAATCTCATTTTAGTGCTCAGGCTCATCCCCAATGGGCAGAAAAAACTCTGAGTTATCCTGGGCAAATAGTGTAAAGTGTCACCAAAAGAGCAGATCTTTACCTGATTTGGCCACCAATACTCTGGGTTAAATCAGGATATGATTGTTTGGCCAAGGGAGACCTGCCAGGACAGGACTATCAACGTGCCATTAACACATGGGCTAATGCTGCCATATTGGTTCATATTAGCCATGTATTTCCACTTACAAAGGAACACAGTCCTACATTTGGCACAGTTTAAGATCTGGCCCCATTGTTCATAGTGGAGTGGAATCTGCCATCAGGGTTTTTTCATGGCCAGACATTCTTTGACTTTGTACCCCCCATCATTCCCTCTATTTAGTATGTCCCTGTGTGCCCCCCTAGCCCTTACTGTAATATGGAACACGCCCAGCAAAGAAACCTCTTTTCGTTCATTGCAGAACCCATTGGGAAAATACAGAAACAATCAGTTTGTTGAAGACGTGCCAAAGAAATGCATTGAGCGATTCAGAGAAAAGTTATCTGAGATTTCCCAGCAAATCAAACAAAGGAACAAGACCAAGAGGCTGACGTACCATTACCTGGATCCGGAGGAAATCGAGTGCAGCGTCTCCATTTAGTGAGACCCCCGAGGAGTCTCTTTGCACTTCCTGCATTTTCTTTTCTGCTTTTCTACTGAGTAATAAATAAACATGTGGCAAGTGGGGTCCTGTGTTCTTTATGTATCTCTTGTTTGTCTCTCACTCCAGTTGTGGCTTATTGGCACCTCCAGTGCTAGCCCTGGGCAGAGTGGGCCCCATATTTCACTAAGGGACACGGTGAATTGTCCCTAATGCCCTAGGTCTATACGTGTCCCTTGGTTTAGCCCCTAACTATTAACCATTCTGACCCAAACTGAGCCCTTAGTTGTCCCCACTAGCAGGCCCAGATTGGCAATCTGTGGGTTCTGGCAAGTGCCAGAGGGGCTGCTGTAAGGTGCCATAAACACTCACTATTTATTGGGCCTCTGGGTACTGGGAATGCCAGGGCCTATTTTGAAGCCCAATCCATAACTGGCCACTAACATTGCAAATGATGCAGAGAAGGAGGAGACATTTTTCTAAAGTTTGTCTATGGAATTTTTTAATGCCACTGGTTTCTGTACCAACCCCAAGACAGTCGCCATGCAGTTAATACATATACAGTTGAGAAGTTTCTGTTTGTCGGTTGTAAGAAAGTCAAACTGTTTCTATCTATTCTGCAGGAAAGCCTTATGCAATAATTATGGGACACGTGATATGGGGCAACGTTTCCCCCACACAGTTGGGACATTCTGATGCAATTTATCCGGAGTGTAATACCAAAAATGTTCTGTAACCCTATTTTGGCTACGGTTGTACTTTTAACATGCAACTCCCTGTGTGTGGCGCTACAGGAGCCCTGAGCCCCCGCTTATTTATGGGGGACAGGTATGATATAAATGCATGCCTCCACCCAGGGTAGGTATAGGTTGAACTCTATGTCTTCTCCCTGGGAAACTCTATGAGGTCCTCCTTGGGCCAGGACTCCCAGCAACTCCCAGTACCTTACCCCTCCCTTGGGGCAGCTGCTTACTGGGCAGTTGAGGATCCTCAGTATATGAACACTTCAGGGGATGTCACACAGATGGGCCAAGTCACACTCTCTCTCTTTAGGCTACCCCCGGTACTCCCGCCGGATGATCCCACCTAGGAACTGGCCCCGGTACTCCCGCCGGATGATCCCACCTAGGAACTCACCCCGGTACTCCCGCCAGGTGATCCCACCTAGGAACTCACCCCGGTCCACGTGTAGGGCCCCTTCACTGGGAACACTCCCAGGAGCTGACTTGGCTCCTCTTACTACACACTACAGGTCCTGAACTCCAGCCATGAGTGCTGGGGGGTCTTAACCCCTCTCTCTCCTGTTGGGGCTATCTCTGCCCATTCTCTCTAGCCTGCCTGTCACTCCTAGAGTGACCTATTACAGTACCTCCTGTACGAGAACACTAGCCTGTTGTTGAGAGGGGTCCCAGGCAGAAAGACCTTCACAAAATGGGTGTCAGCCCTTTTTATATTGCAGCACACTGCCACCTAGTGGTTGCTGCTAAATAACAGGGAAACTCCCTTTTCACACATAAACACTCAGGACCACCCTTAGGTGTCCAAATCACATAAGGCCACCCTCATGGTGCCTGTCTAAAGGGCAACTAATCCTGGAGGGTCCCTACAGATCTATAAAGCTTCCTAGTTGTACAGGACGAGATGAACTTCTAACATTATCCCAAATTTCTTCCCAAATTCCTACTGATATTTCTGTGGATGTTATTGCCTCCCAATTAAACACATCGCCATCCTTTGGGAAAGGGTTGTTGGGTAAATGCCATTTGTTATTTGTTGTACATGGCACTAATGGTTAAACGTTTATTGGACGCAATGTTATGGAGTCATGGAAGTCACATGCAGTTAATAATCCCATGTGGCCGGTAGAAACAGAGGGATTGGCTAATAGAGGGGGTGAAATGGGTTTTTAGCTCACAGAATATTTATCTTTACAACGGCACCAAATATGTTATGTGCATATAATTCAGAACATAAAGGTATTGAGTACATACAGGTTCCTCCCACTGGGAGCATTTTGTGATTGGATGGAAAGTTGTCCAACCTGGTCACTGAGGTAAATGGGCTCCTTCATTTCAAGTTACTGGGGCTGCTAGCCTCCTTGTGTTTCACTAGCCATCACTTGGATTTGCCCCAGATAAATGGGAAAGAAAGAGGTTTGTAGATCTTGGAGGACAGCTTTTAGGGCAGAAAATGGTTTCGTACATCAAAAAAATGATGCTTGGGGCAATTCTTTTTTGACACGCAACATTTTCGCCATTTTGCGAATCCTTTTCAAACATCCGCTCATCACTAGTCAGGATGTATAGATTTGGGCAGAAATCCTGCTAACCTACAGTATTGGCCAACATTTTAGTAAATAGTTTTGAACCAAATTTACAAGGGCCATAGGTCTCACAGCTCCTTGGCCAAGAAGCTTGCGGTTTTTCACCACTTTTGTAGCATCTTTGTTGCACTGCAGAGCTTTTTCTATCAGTAGAGAGGGATCATAGTTGTTTATGAATTTGGGAATTTTTGGGGTTGGTTTGCCCAACTTCTCAGTAAGTTTTACTAATTCAGATTCAGGAGGCAATTGAATTTTTGAGCATACAAATGGTCTATGGAGTTTTTCATTTTTTGCTGGATAGTCTTTGCACTCTAGCACCACCTAGGGGCAGGACCTAACACCCAAAACATGATGTAGGGACATGGTGAGATGACATGTGACAACTTGCTCACTACATTCCCTCACTGGTCTCCCTGCTCCTCACTACATTCCCTCACTGGTCTCCCTGCTCCTCACTCCATTCCCTCACTGGTCTCCCTGCTCCTCACTACATTCCCTCACTGGTCTCTCTGCTCCTCACTCCATTCCCTCACTGGTCTCCCTGCTCCTCACTCCATTCCCTCACTGGTCTCCCTGCTCCTCACTCCATTCCCTCACTGGTCTCCCTGCTCCTCACTCCATTCCCTCACTGGTCTCCCTGCTCCTCACTACATTCCCTCACTGGTCTCTCTGCTCCTCACTACATTCCCTCACTGGTCTCTCTGCTCCTCACTACATTCCCTCACGGGTCTCCCTGCTCCTCACTCCATTCCCTCACTGGTCTCCCTGCTCCTCACTACATTCCCTCACTGGTCTCTCTGCTCCTCACTACATTCCCTCACTGGTCTCCCTGCTCCTCACTACATTCCCTCACTGGTCTCCCTGCTCCTCACTACATTCCCTCACTGGTCTCCCTGCTCCTCACTACATTCCCTCACTGGTCTCCCTGCTCCTCACTCCATTCCCTCACTGGTCTCCCTGCTCCTCACTCCATTCCCTCACTGGTCTCCCTGCTCCTCACTCCATTCCCTCACTGGTCTCCCTGCTCCTCACTCCATTCCCTCACTGGTCTCCCTGCTCCTCACTACATTCCCTCACTGGTCTCCCTGCTCCTCACTCCATTCCCTCACTGGTCTCCCTGCTCCTCACTCCATTCCCTCACTGGTCTCTCTGCTCCTCACTACATTCCCTCACTGGTCTCTCTGCTCCTCACTCCATTCCCTCACTGGTCTCTCTGCTCCTCACTCCATCCCCTCACTGGTCTCCCTGCTCCTCACTACATTCCCTCACTGGTCTCCCTGCTCCTCACTCCATTCCCTCACTGGTCTCCCTGCTCCTCACTCCATTCCCTCACTGGTCTCCCTGCTCCTCACTACATTCCCTCACTGGTCTCCCTGCTCCTCACTCCATTCCCTCACTGGTCTCCCTGCTCCTCACTCCATTCCCTCACTGGTCTCCCTGCTCCTCACTCCATTCCCTCACTGGTCTCCCTGCTCCTCACTCCATTCCCTCACTGGTCTCTCTGCTCCTCACTCCATTCTCTCACTGGTCTCCCTGCTCCTCACTCCATTCCCTCACTGGTCTCCCTGCTCCTCACTCCATTCCCTCACTGGTCTCCCTGCTCCTCACTCCATTCCCTCACTGGTCTCTCTGCTCCTCACTCCATTCCCTCACTGGTCTCTCTGCTCCTCACTCCATTCTCTCACTGGTCTCCCTGCTCCTCACTCCATTCCCTCACTGGTCTCTCTGCTCCTCACTCCATTCCCTCACTGGTCTCTCTGCTCCTCACTCCATTCTCTCACTGGTCTCCCTGCCCCTCACTACATTCCCTCACTGGTCTCCCTACATGTTCCTGGTCGTCTCCTCCGCTCCTCTCAGAGCCTCTGTCTCTTTACACCATCCACACCCACTGCGCTCTCTCGGCTTAACCCTTTCTATCTCACTGCTCCTTCCCTCTGGACCTCTATCCCTGAATCCCTCCGTAGGGAAAACTCACCCACTCTCTTTAAGAAAAAGCTCAGCTGTTGCCTTCTGGAGCACTAAGATATTATTTTGCCCAGTTTGTGCCTGTATATTACCCAACCACTTAGATTGTAAGCTCTACGGGGCAGGGACCTCCTTCCTACTGTGTCTCATACCACATGGCACTTATATATATATATATTTATTGTATTTATTTATTATAACACTTGTCCTCCCTGTGTGTAATTGTGTATTCTATAAGACTGTACAGCGCTGCGTACCCTTGTGGCGCTTTATAAATAAAGTTATACATACATACATGCCACATTATATATAGGGCCCTGTATATAAACAAAATTAGGAGAATGTGTGAGCGTTTGGTCCAACCCATGCTGTAGTGCTGACTTACTTGGTCAATAAGACACCACAGGGTCAATCAAGGCACAATATTTTGCAACACAAGAACAATGAGTTCCCCACAGCTTTCAGAATCTCCCACTTGTTCTCAAATTCTGGGCAATAGTAAACATGAGGGCTGCTTCACTAAAGTGCGTTAAAAATTTTATTGCATCTAAATTTTCGCAACTTATCGCACGATTCACTATAAGCATACTTGCGCTATTTTACGCGCGATACTGCATGCAATATTTAACTCGCGAAGACTATTTTCATGCGGTATTTGATGGTACATGCGCTAAATAACGCACACGTATAGTCGCCGCATATAAATAGTAGCATATAAATAGTAGCATATAAATGGTAGCATATAAATAGTAGCATATAAATGGTAGCATATAAATGGTAGCATATAAATGGTAGCATATAAATAGTGCATATAAATAGTAGCAAATAAATAGTGCATATAAATAGTAGCATATAAATAGTAGCATATAAATAGTAGCATATAAATAGTAGCATATAAATGGTAGCATATAAATGGTAGCATATAAATGGTAGCATATAAATAGTGCATATAAATAGTAGCATATAAATAGTGCATATAAATAGTAGCATATAAATGGTAGCATATAAATAGTAGCATATAAATAGTGGCATATAAATAGTAGCATATAAATAGTAGCATATAAATGGTAGCATATAAATAGTGCATATAAATAGTAGCATATAAATAGTGCATATAAATAGTAGCATATAAATAGTAGCATATAAATAGTAGATGCTTATAAATAACATAGTAAGTTTGGTTGAAAAAAGACTTACGTCCATCACGTTCAACCATAATGCCTATATATAACCTGCCTAACTGCTAGATTAGATACAGGGTGGCCAAGTCCTTTTAAGGGTGAAGACACACTGGGCCACCAGCAGCAGCCACCCCCCCCCCCCCCACGGCCACCAAACACCAGAAAATCCCCCGCCACAGACAACACCGAGAACCGCCTCCGCCAAAACACACGCAGAGACAAACATCAGCAAACGGTCAGCACCGTCCAGTCCAGCAGCCACGACAAGTAGCTCCAACCAGCAGCTCCGCATGCCCCTGTAATAATAAAACAATACCTGTACTTGATCCCAACTAAGATATAATTACCCCTTATTGGGGGCAGAACAGCCCTATTGGGTTTATTTAATGGTTAAATGATTCCCTTTTCTCTGTAATAATAAAACAGTACCTGTACTTGATCCCAACTAAGATATAATTACCCCTTATTGGGGCAGAACAGCCCTATTGGGTTTATTTCATGGTTAAATGATTCCCTTTTCTCTGTAATAATAAAACAGTACCTGTACTTGATCCCAACTAAGATATAATTACCCCTTATTGGGGCAGAACAGCCCTATTGGGTTTATTTAATGGTTAAATGATTCCCTTTTCTCTGTAATAAATAGTAGCATATAAATAGTAGCATATAAATAGTAGCATATAAATAGTAGCCGCTAGTGATGAGCGAATGTGTTCTGGTTATCTTTGGTGAAAAATTCGCAAATCTTTCAAAAGATCCACGAAATGGCAAAAATGTTGTGCGGCCAAAAAAATTGTTTCCCGCGACAAAACAATTATTTTTTGACACCTGTGTCAATTTTTGGATGTGCGGTGAATTTTTGCGTGGCGAATTTTTTCATGCGTTTTGCCAATGGCAGATTGTTTTGCAAAATGCATGAAAAAATTTGCCGCGGAAAAATTTGCCACATGTTCAAAAATTTGCTGCGAATCCCTGCCTGGCGAAACATTTCATCACTTGTAGCCAAATATAAATAGTCGTGCAAATAAACGCACGCCATGTTAGCCATACACGCCAATATTTGCGGAAAATTACTGTATTAAAAATGACCATTTCGCTGCAAACTGGCAGCTGCGTCACTCTGGGGGAAACACAGACTGAATAAATAACACTGTAAGTCCATATTTTATTGCAAAAAACTCATTTACTGTACTTATCTATAATTACCGCCTGCCTGTAGTTAATTTTCGCATAGCCTAATGCGATATTTAGCGCGCCTAAGTGTTTGTGAATCATGCGATCGTATTCTTTTCAGCGCGCTATTTAACACATGCATTAAAACTACCACATGCGGTCGAGCGAAAATTAACGCATGCGATATGGCGACTAAACGCACGCGATAATACTATGGTGAATCGCACGCTAATTATCGCAAAAAAAGTGCGATAAAATTTATCGCACTTTAGTGAATCAACCCCATGGGATCTTTATCCCATTAATATTCCTCGGTGGAGCCAAAAGCTGCTCAACTAGTTAGCTCTAACTATCTGTCACTAGCGATTGAATTTTTTTGCCAGGTATGGGTTTGCAGCAAATTTCCACATTTTGGCATTGGCGAATGGTTTGTAAAAAATTTGCCACAAAACAATTCGCTGTGCATCAAAAAAAAAGCTGCGGTCGTGTCGAAATAGGAACAGTGGCATCAAAATGGGCGCGGTCACATCAAAAAACATTTCACAAAGCGAAACCAGGGACCAATTAGAGTTCATCCTGATCTATCTGGAGCTAAACCTAAGCCTGGGTTCCACGGTATCCCACGTGCCTGCTCAGGTGGGCATCTACACAAAACTGAACCCCAGACACATGGCTGTTCTATTGCACATCTAGTGGCCAAACTACACTGCTCATACTTTGACCCAATAGACTCACTTAGGTGGCTAAGTTACTAATGGGCTGCCAGGGAAAAAGGGCAACTTTTTGACCAGTCCCCTACTTATCTGCAAATAATGGCTGTATAGGACTTCCGGGGGGTGTGCCCAAAAGATGAGCTCCACTCCATACCCGCTCCAAAAAGCTCCCAAACAGCTAAAACAACTAAAAATAAATAACATAAAATGAGTGGAATCTACGGCAGAACAGCAGAACACCGGACCATACCCACGCACCTCACCAAGCTATAACGCCGGACGTGCAAGCTCACAAACAAACAAATCAAACCTAAAATTCAACTGCTGAGCAAAAGCGCTCATGGGAAGGCGGCTATCAGTGCCAAAACTATCTGGACACAGATCTATAACTCCAGACCTAAGGTACATGAAATACAATTAATACCTTAAGCAAAAGAGTGCTCACTGAAAACCCAATAAAATACACTTGAAAAGTGAAATCTTGAGACAGTTACTGTAACTAAAATAAACAAAAGTAAAGGAAACGCAATAACTAAAAGCTTATTGAAAGCTGCCTAACAAGCTACAATGCCCTGAAACCACCAGAGGGCAGCATAACCGCACTTTTGTTCAGAAACACCTCCTAAAGCACATTGAAACCAGAAAAAACAAACTGAACTGAGAAACACAACTAAAACCTAACTTATTAAGGAAATAATATATCTCAGAAAAACAGAGAAAGATAAAATATAAAGAATAATAGCAACAGAAGCCAATTGAAAACTACTAGTGACACTATACATCTCGAAATCACCAGAGAGTCATAAAACTTAACCCTCTGTTCAGAAACATTTAACCCTTTCCCTGCCAACAATATAGGTACTACGTTGTTTTAAAAAAAAAAAAAAACTGTTATGTGCCAACAACATAGTACCTACGTTATTGTTATAAAGATATACATACATACATACATTGGTAGAAAAGAATTCAAAAGCCGCCGGTGCAGAGAGTCAGATGTGTCCCCAACCCCCTCTGCAACGAGCCAAGGGGGCTGTCAAGTCAGTCCTGCGATGCAATTGTTGCAGGACCAACTTCTTAACATCAGACACATCACAGATCACATGTGTCTGCTGTTAAGGCTGATGTCACACACATCGTATGGCGTATATTTTCACAGCGTATGGCGTATATTTTTCCACCATACACCTCCTACCTGTGCCCGCACCCGAATGAATGGAATACACTTGGGTGCAGGCACGCGTAGCTGATACCCGTATAAAAACGCGAGAGAATGCAAAGTCTAGGTAGGCGTATGGCGGAATTTTCGGCAAGCATTTTTCAGCTTGACGAAAATATACACCATGCGCCTGGTGTGACATTAGCCTAAGAGCTTCCTGGTGCAGCCCCTGTGAGCCCGCCCACTCACTTCCTGCTTCAGTCGCTCTGCGATCCAGGGACCCTCTCTGCAGCCAAGGACCCTCCTGCTCAAAAAAAGGTAAGTGGTTTTTTTTAACCTATATACACACATTTACACACACACATACATGCATTTACACACACACATACATGCATTTACACACACACATACATGCATTTACACACACACATACATGCATTTACACACACACATACATGCATTTTCACACACACATACATGCATTTACACACACACATACATGCATTTACACACACACATACATGCATTTACACACACACAACACGCCTTTTACTAAATGTAGCTTTTATTTCAGCTTTTCTAACTTTTTTTTGCTTTTTTCAATATTTACACACTTACATACACATATACAAACATTCACACACTTTTTAGATGTGTACACACAAGTATACACAAACAGACACACATACACTTTTTTTTTTTAGCTCCTTATTTTATCATTTTGTATGTTGTTTTTCCCCTAAAAACTATTTATTTCACAGTGAGACCATTGGATCAGGTATTCTGACCACTAACAATGCTGTAAAATAATTAATTTTGTTATTTCATTGATTTGCCTAATTGTATTCCATTGTTGTGCTTTTATTGCAGTTTTACACTTGCATTGTTGTTTGTTGTATTTCTTTTAGCGTAGCTTTGCCGTTTGGTAGTTTGGGGTAGAAAGATGCCCTTACCCCCATATATGGTTTTCTGGGGGTCTCTGTATAGTTAGGGGGTCTTACAGCACATAATATGCAGTTGGGGGGTGAAAAAATTCACATTCACTACTTTTATTTGGCATCTGTACATAACCACATACTTAGATAAACCTATGTATATTGGGTATTAAACTGTTCAGTAGAACTCTGGCGTTCATATTTAGGGTGATTTGTCATTGTATCTAAAAAATTGTGTGAGATAAAAACGGCAAATTGCAACATTTTTACGTGATTTTCAAAAATATCATCAAAAAAAGTTTAGGAAAGCTTTGTTGTTTGGTGTAGAGAGATGTTCTTATCCATGTTTGATTTGTCAGAATGTCTGCTTTCCAAGAATATATGGTTTTCAGGAATCATCCTAGAATTTTTTAGACTTTTACCCCACACAAAACTGCCCGTGTGTTTTTTAATTAGGTAAATGTAAGCCATGAAATTAGTGGCACAAGGTATATTTTGGGGAAAGTGCCATTTACTTTGATAAACCTATGTATATAGGACATCAAACTGTTCGATAGACCCCTGCGGTTCATATTTAGGGGTTTATATGGCTACCTAATGACCTGTGAGAGAAAAGATGTTGCAAAGAGGAAGGTATTGAAGTGATTTTCAGAAGTTTCATCAAAATTGCCAATTTTAGAAAAGCTTTACAGCATGATGCTTTGGAGTAGAAAGACACGGGTACCCATTTTAGATTCTGGAGAATGTGTACTTTCCAAAAATATATGGCTTTCTGGGGTGAATGTACTTTTTTTGTAGCTTTATCCCACAAATAATGCAGTAAATGTGTTGGTTTTGCAATAGCTAAAATGACAGAAATGACTGATCCTATGGGGGTATGTTCACCTTGGGGCCCCTATATGCCACAAACATACCTAAATGTATGCACATTGGGCATCAAACTGTTTAGGGGACCCCTGGGGTACATAATTAGGGGATGTTTTATCTTGGTACCTAATAGTATGTGGGACGTAGGATGCTGCAAAGTAAAAGCTTTGAGGTGATTTTCAGAAATCTCATCAAAATTGCCAAATTTAGGAAAGCTGTGCGGCTTGGTACTTTGGAGTAGAAAGACACGGGTACCCATTTTAGATTCGGGGGAATGTGTACTTTCCAAAAATATATGGCTTTCTTGGGTGAATGTACTTTTTTGTAGCTTTAACTCCCATAAAATGCACCAAATGTGTTGGTTTTGCAATAGCTAAAATGAAAGAAATACTAGATTGTATGGGGTATCTTCACCTTGGGGCCCCTACATGCCACTTACTTAGCTGAACCTACTGTATGCTAGGTCTCTTAACCCTTTGAATTTTGTCATTGCCCTTTTGGCTTTAGCTTGCCGCCTTTTTCATCTTTGATTCTTTCTCCAGACTTTAACATTTTCCAAAGTGTCTATGAAGATTCTCATTCATCCAGGTCATGATATACAGTATCTAGTAGAATTAAGTCTAAAACAACTGGACTTTTCTGAGTTTTTCTTGAAAACGTTTCACCACTCATCCGAGTGGCTTCTTCAGTTCAAATGACTGGTAGGGAATTCCCCGGTATTTAAACTCTTGATGGTAGTAGAGTCACAGACATCCAATCACAATGGTTCCATTGAACTTGTTCAGTTAGGTGTTAGCTGAAACTGACAGGTGTAAGAAGGTATGATCCAATCACAATGGTACCAAGATTCTCATTGATGAAGGTGTTAATCCTTCAAAGTACATGACTGGAAGTGTGAACTGTTGTGAAACTGCCGGGGTAAGGATGTCAACGCGCCATTGTATGTTGGTGACAAGCGGTGTCTCAGGCCCCCTCCTCTGTTCAGGGATGGTTTTTCCAGGTTGGCATAAATGGCCTCTTTCACACCTCTTTCAAACCATCTGTCCTCTCGGTCCAAAATATGCACGTTACTGTCCTCAAAAGAGTGACCTTTTTCTTTGAGGTGTAGATAGACCGCTGAGTCTTGTCCTGAGGAGTTTGCCCGCCTATGTTGGGACATTCTCTTACAGAGAGGTTGTTTTGTCTCCCCAATGTATAAGTCTGAGCACTCTTCACTACACTGGACAGCATAGACCACATTACTTTTCATGTGCTTGGGTGTTGGGTCTTTCGGGTGCACCAGTTTCTGTCTCAGGGTGTTGCTGGGTTTGAAAAACACAGGAATGCGATGTTTGTTGAAAATTCTCCTAAGTTTTTCTGATGTTCCAGCAACATATGGAATGACTATGTTGTTTCGCCTGCTGTGTTCCTCCCTTCTGTTTGTAGGTCTGGTCTTTCTGTTGGTCTTTGATTTGGTTTTGATGAAGGCCCAGTCTGGGTACCCACAAGTTTTCAGAGCTCCTTTTAGATGTTTATATTCTTTCTCCTTGGCCTCTGCATTGGATGCCACAGTTTCAGCCCGATGATTTAGAGTCCTAATTACACCCAGTTTATGTTCCAAAGGGTGGTGGGAATCAAACAGCAAGTACTGGTCTGTGTGGGTGGGTTTCCTGTATACTTCAATATCCAGGTCCCTCCCCTCTTTGATAACTATAGCACAGTCCAAAAAAGCCAGTTTGCTGTCTTTCAGATCTTCCCTTGTGAACGTGATGTTTTTGTCCACCGAGTTTGATTCCCACCACCCTTTGGAACATAAACTGGGTGTAATTAGGACTCTAAATCATCGGGCTGAAACTGTGGCATCCAATGCAGAGGCCAAGGAGAAAGAATATAAACATCTAAAAGGAGCTCTGAAAACTTGTGGGTACCCAGACTGGGCCTTCATCAAAACCAAATCAAAGACCAACAGAAAGACCAGACCTACAAACAGAAGGGAGGAACACAGCAGGCGAAACAACATAGTCATTCCATATGTTGCTGGAACATCAGAAAAACTTAGGAGAATTTTCAACAAACATCGCATTCCTGTGTTTTTCAAACCCAGCAACACCCTGAGACAGAAACTGGTGCACCCGAAAGACCCAACACCCAAGCACATGAAAAGTAATGTGGTCTATGCTGTCCAGTGTAGTGAAGAGTGCTCAGACTTATACATTGGGGAGACAAAACAACCTCTCTGTAAGAGAATGTCCCAACATAGGCGGGCAAACTCCTCAGGACAAGACTCAGCGGTCTATCTACACCTCAAAGAAAAAGGTCACTCTTTTGAGGACAGTAACGTGCATATTTTGGACCGAGAGGACAGATGGTTTGAAAGAGGTGTGAAAGAGGCCATTTATGCCAACCTGGAAAAACCATCCCTGAACAGAGGAGGGGGCCTGCGACACCGCTTGTCACCAACATACAATGGCGCGTTGACATCCTTACCCCGGCAGTTTCACAACAGTTCACACTTCCAGTCATGTACTTTGAAGGATTAACACCTTCATCAATGAGAATCTTGGTACCATTGTGATTGGATCATACCTTCTTACACCTGTCAGTTTCAGCTAACACCTAACTGAACAAGTTCAATGGAACCATTGTGATTGGATGTCTGTGACTCTACTACCATCAAGAGTTTAAATACCGGGGAATTCCCTACCAGTCATTTGAACTGAAGAAGCCACTCGGATGAGTGGTGAAACGTTTTCAAGAAAAACTCAGAAAAGTCCAGTTGTTTTAGACTTAATTCTACTAGATATTTTCCAAAGTATTTCAATTTTTTTCAGCCAAATCACCTGTGGCCTCACCACCCCAAAATCAGTCCATTGAAGTGAGAGGCCTCACCTTGAGTATGGGGGGCAGTTTTGGGCTCCAGTCCTTCAGAAGGATATTAATGACTTGGAGAGAGTCAGTATGTGTATATATATATATATAGAGAGAGAGAGAGAAAGAGAGAGAGAGAGAGAGAGAGAGAGAGTGCCGCACGCTCAGAGACTTTTTGCAAAAAAAAAAAAGTATATTGAAAAAACTCCAAGGTTTCAAGTACAACCAGTATCTTCTTCTTCCCTTGTTGCCTCAACCGGCGCTAATTCCATATTGCCCTCGCTGCTCTAAGTCAGGCTACCGCTGGGCTCATAGGGAGTACTGTATCATTTCTACTTTTATTCTCTTATATTTATTCTATTATTATATAGTACTACTCACCCCAGCAGGGTCGGCATTCTTGTGCGGCTGGTGAGCATAAATTGGTTCATGGAGTGGGTTACAATTGCCCTTCTTTGTTAATAGACCTCAACGTCTTACCCAGCACCCACCTTGCTGCCTTTCCATTTCCATCCAGAATCTGATTATTTCTGATGATTGCAAAAGTCACCAATCCCGCCCAAGGAAAGTCTCCCATAGGGCTCAATGGCACTCTGTAGCTCCAACCAGGCCCAAGGAAAGTCTCCCATAGGGCTCAATGGCACTCTGCAGCTCCAACCCGGCCCAAGGAAAGTCTCCCATAGGGCTCAATGGCACTCTGCAGCTCCAACCTGGCCCAAGGAAAGCCTCCCATAGGGCTCAATGGCACTCTGCAGCTCCAACCCGGCCCAAGGAAAGTCTCCCATAGGGCTCAATGGCACTCTGCAGCTCCAACCCGGCCCAAGGAAAGTCTCCCATAGGGCTCAATGGCACTCTGTAGCTCCAACCCGGCCCAAGGAAAGCCTCCCATAGGGCTCAATGGCACTCTGCAGCTCCAACCCGGCCCAAGGAAAGTCTCCCATAGGGCTCAATGGCACTCTGCAGCTCCAACCCGGCCCAAGGAAAGTCTCCCATAGGGCTCAATGGCACTCTGCAGCTCCAACCCGGCCCAAGGAAAGTCTCCCATAGGGCTCAATGGCACTCTGCAGCTCCAACCCGGCCCAAGGGAAGTCTCCCATAGGGCTCAATGGCACTCTGCAGCTCCAACCCGGCCCAAGGAAAGTCTCCCATGGGGCTCAATGGCACTCTGCAGCTCCAACCCGGCCCAAGGAAAGCCTCCAATAGGGCTCAATGGCACTCTGCAGCTCCAACCCGGCCCAAGGGAAGTCTCCCATAGGGCTCAATGGCACTCTGCAGCTCCAACCCGGCCCAAGGAAAGTCTCCCATGGGGCTCAATGGCACTCTGCAGCTCCAACCCGGCCCAAGGAAAGTCTCCCATAGGGCTCAATGGCACTCTGCAGCTCCAACCCGGCCCAAGGAAAGTCTCCCATAGGGCTCAATGGCACTCTGCAGCTCCAACCCGGCCCAAGGAAAGTCTCCCATAGGGCTCAATGGCACTCTGTAGCTCCAACCCGGCCCAAGGAAAGTCTCCCATAGGGCTCAATGGCACTCTGCAGCTCCAACCTGGCCCAAGGAAAGTCTCCCATAGGGCTCAATGGCACTCTGCAGCTCCAACCCGGCCCAAGGAAAGTCTCCCATAGGGCTCAATGGCACTCTGTAGCTCCAACCCGGCCCAAGGAAAGTCTCCCATAGGGCTCAATGGCACTCTGCAGCTCCAACCTGGCCCAAGGAAAGTCTCCCATAGGGCTCAATGGCACTCTGCAGCTCCAACCCGGCCCAAGGAAAGTCTCCCATAGGGCTCAATGGCACTCTGCAGCTCCAACCCGGCCCAAGGAAAGTCTCCCATAGGGCTCAATGGCACTCTGTAGCTCCAACCCGGCCCAAGGAAAGTCTCCCATAGGGCTCAATGGCACTCTGCAGCTCCAACCTGGCCCAAGGAAAGTCTCCCATAGGGCTCAATGGCACTCTGCAGCTCCAACCCGGCCCAAGGAAAGTCTCCCATAGGGCTCAATGGCACTCTGCAGCTCCAACCCGGCCCAAGGAAAGTCTCCCATAGGGCTCAATGGCACTCTGCAGCTCCAACCCGGCCCAAGGAAAGTCTCCCATAGGGCTCAATGGCACCCTGCAGCTCCAACCTGGCCCAAGGAAAGTCTCCCATAGGGCTCAATGGCACCCTGCAGCTCCAACCTGGCCCAAGGAAAGTCTCCCATAGGGCTCAATGGCACTCTGCAACTCCAACCCGGCCCAAGGAAAGCCTCCCATAGGGCTCAATGGCACTCTGCAACTCCAACCCGGCCCAAGGAAAGTCTCCCATAGGGCTCAATGGCACTCTGCAACTCCAACCCGGCCCAAGGAAAGTCTCCCATAGGGCTCAATGGCACTCTGCAGCTCCAACCCGGCCCAAGGAAAGTCTCCCATAGGGCTCAATGGCACTCTGCAACTCCAACCTGGCCCAAGGAAAGCCTCCCATAGGGCTCAATGGCACTCTGCAGCTCCAACCCGGAAGTCACCGAATCTTGAATGGATCCGAAACTTTCCTACTCGGTGCAACAAATACGATTTTGTCGCGCAAATTGTCACAAAGTACAAAAAAGTCACGCAAATTAATGAAAATATTGCAGGAAATACGCAAAAATTGTAAACTTAAAAAAAAATATGAATTTTTTGTAATCGGACCTGTTGTACTTTAGTGAATGTGCCCCTACGTGTAACTACACTTAACTGCAACAACCTCTTTTCACTCCATTTTACTATATTTCTTTGCCTCTTTTTGCTTCTTTTCTCTATGCTGTTTGTTGACAGTGGTTGCTATGGTTACCAGGGGCACTTTTTGGCGCCATTTTGTGGGAGGGTACTTAAATTACGTGTTGGTATTCAGCCTGTTGGTTTGTCCCTGAAGAAGATACTGTTTGTACTTGAAACGTTGGATTTTTTTCAATTAACTTTTTTTCTTTTGCACCAAGTCCATGAGAGTGCGGCAATCACTTCAATTTTGTATTATATTTCTGATTTGCACCAAAGTCTCATAGCATGTGTGCCTAAGCCCCCAGCAACATATATATATATATACAATCCTATCTATAAACTCACATATATAGATATCTATACACAATCCTATCTATAAACTCACATATATAGATATCTATACACTCCCATCTATATATATATATACAATCCTATCTATAAACTCACATATATAGATATCTATACACTCCCATCTATATATATATATATATATATATATATATATATATCTATGCACAATCCTATCTATAAACTCACATATATAGATATCTATACACTCCCATCTATATATATATATATATATATATATATATATATCTATCTATACACAATCCTATCTATAAACTCACACATATAGATATCTATACACAATCCTATCTATAAACTCACATATATAGATATCTATACACAATCCTATCTATAAACTCACATATATAGATATCTATACACTCCCATCTATATATATATATATATATATATATTCCTCAACGCCTTACATAACTGTGGGATTTCCCCACAGACTGGGGGTGGCAGTTGTTATAATGCAGAACGCAACTGTCAGTATCGCCGTTGGGCCTGAATGAACTTCCTACACCAGTGATTACACTGTCCCTGTTACGACACTTTGCCTCTGTATTGTGGTTAGAAATGTTACATAGTTCAGTTGTTCTGAGGTTTCGTTGGTTTTATATCTATTGCCAAAGGTCTATTTTAATTGTTTTTTTAGTCTAGATCCTTTCCTGGTTACTGTGATGTGGGGAAACTTCCCCTTTACTCTGTCAGGGGGAGGGGCTTGTGGCTTTCACTGCTGGTGGGGCGGCACGTCCTGCGCTCGGTGTGTTTCACTTATTTATATGTTTTTCTTATTAATGTGAATTGTGGTCTTGAGAAGGATCCAAGATGGGGAGCAACACATCGACCTGTGTTTAATGGATACAATAAAAGTTATTTTGTTTGAGTAAAAGTCCGGTGCATTGGCTGCAGGGGCGGCTCTATTGCATTGTATTGTTTAGCAAAAGGGAATAATTACCCCTACTTGGGGGCAGAACAGCCCTATTGGGTTTATTTCATGGTTAAATGATTCCCTTTTCTCTGTAATAATAAAACAGTACCTGTACTTGATCCCAACTAAGATATAATTACCCCTTATTGGGGGCAGAACAGCCCTATTGGGTTTATTTAATGGTTAAATGATTCCCTTTTCTCTGTAATAATAAAACAGTACCTGTACTTGATCCCAACTAAGATATAATTACCCCTTATTGGGGCAGAACAGCCCTATTGGGTTTATTTAATGGTTAAATGATTCCCTTTTCTCTGTAATAATAAAACAGTACCTGTACTTGATCCCAACTAAGATATAATTACCCCTTATTGGGGGCAGAACAGCCCTATTGGGTTTATTTCATGGTTAAATGATTCCCTTTTCTCTGTAATAATAAAACAGTACCTGTACTTGATCCCAACTAAGATATAATTACCCCTTATTGGGGGCAGAACAGCCCTATTGGGTTTATTTAATGGTTAAATGATTCCCTTTTCTCTGTAATAATAAAACAGTACCTGTACTTGATCCCAACTAAGATATAATTACCCCTTATTGGGGCAGAACAGCCCTATTGGGTTTATTTAATGGTTAAATGATTCCCTTTTCTCTGTAATAATAAAACAGTACCTGTACTTGATCCCAACTAAGATATAATTACCCCTTATTGGGGCAGAACAGCCCTATTGGGTTTATTTCATGGTTAAATGATTCCCTTTTCTCTGTAATAATAAAACAGTACCTGTACTTGATCCCAACTAAGATATAATTACCCCTTATTGGGGGCAGAACAGCCCTATTGGGTTTATTTAATGGTTAAATGATTCCCTTTTCTCTGTAATAATAAAACAGTACCTGTACTTGATCCCAACTAAGATATAATTACCCCTTATTGGGGCAGAACAGCCCTATTGGGTTTATTTAATGGTTAAATGATTCCCTTTTCTCTGTAATAATAAAACAGTACCTGTACTTGATCCCAACTAAGATATAATTACCCCTTATTGGGGCAGAACAGCCCTATTGGGTTTATTTCATGGTTAAATGATTCCCTTTTCTCTGTAATAATAAAACAGTACCTGTACTTGATCCCAACTAAGATATAATTACCCCTTATTGGGGGCAGAACAGCCCTATTGGGTTTATTTAATGGTTAAATGATTCCCTTTTCTCTGTAATAATAAAACAGTACCTGTACTTGATCCCAACTAAGATATAATTACCCCTTATTGGGGCAGAACAGCCCTATTGGGTTTATTTCATGGTTAAATGATTCCCTTTTCTCTGTAATAATAAAACAGTACCTGTACTTGATCCCAACTAAGATATAATTACCCCTTATTGGGGCAGAACAGCCCTATTGGGTTTATTTCATGGTTAAATGATTCCCTTTTCTCTGTAATAATAAAACAGTACCTGTACTTGATCCCAACTAAGATATAATTACCCCTTATTGGGGCAGAACAGCCCTATTGGGTTTATTTCATGGTTAAATGATTCCCTTTTCTCTGTAATAATAAAACAGTACCTGTACTTGATTACATTACATTACATTAACATTTATTTATAAAGCGCCAACATATTCCGCAGCGCTGTACAATAAGTGGGTTACATACATTGGACATACAGAGTAACATATAAAGCAATCAATAACCGATACAAGAGGTGAAGAGGGCCCTGCCCAAAAGAGCTTACAATCTACAAGGAGAAAGGGTTGAGACACAAGGTGTGGGAATGGGCATGACCAGAGTTGTGAGAGGTGGGGCACAGGGTGTTGCTAAACTAGATTAGGGTAAGCCTCTCTAAATAAATGTGTTTTTAGAGATTTCTTGAAGGCAGAGAGATTGGGGGAAAGTCTGACAGTTTGTGGGAGCGAATTCCAGAGAAGGGGGGCAGCCCTTGCAAAGTCTTGAATGCGAGCGTGTGAGGAGGGAATGAGAGAGGAGTTGAGGAGCAGGTCAGTAGAGGAGCGTAACAAGCGGGTTGGATGGTACCTAGAGATGAGTTCAGAGATGTAGGGTGGGGCAGAGTTATGGGCTGCTTTAAATGTGAGGGTCAATAGCTTGAATTTTATCCTGGATGGTAGGGGAAGCCAGTGCAGGGATTGGCAGAGCGGCATGGCAGAGGAGGAGCGGTTGGAGAGGTGTATGAGCCGGGCAGCAGTATTCATTATGGACTGGAGAGGGGACAGTCTTTGGAGGGGAAGGCCAATTAATAGGGAGTTACAGTAGTCCAGGCGAGATATTATAAGAGAGTGAATAAGAATTTTGGCAGCATCTTGGGTGATAAATGATCGGATTTTGGAGATATTTTTTAGGTGAAAGTGACATGATTTGATAAGTGATTGGATATGAGGGGTGAAGGACAGGGCAGAATCAGGGGGAACCCCAAGGCACCGGGCCTGGGAAGATGGGGTGATGGTAGAATTGTTAACAGTTATAGATACCTCGGGAACAATGTGGGCGTTGGATGGGGGAAAGAGAACCAGTTCAGTTTTAGAGAGGTTTAATTTCAGGTAACGTTGGGACATCCAAGTGGAGATAGCGGACAGGCAGGAAGAGACGCGAGTTAGAAGCTCTGGGTTGAGATCAGGAGAGGAAAGATAGATCTGAGTATCGTCAGCATAGAGGTGGTACTGACAGCCAAAAGAACTGATTAGTTTGCCAAGTGAGGAGGTATAGAGAGAAAATAGTAAGGGGCCCAGGACAGAGCCTTGAGGAACCCCAACAGAAAGAGGCAGGGGAGAAGATGATTCCCCATTGTAAGAGACACTGAAGGATCGATCTGAGAGATAAGATGAAAACCAGGATAAGGCAGTGTCACGAAGGCCAAGAGAGCGGAGAGTCTGGAGGAGAAGAGGGTGATCCACAGTGTCAAAAGCAGCAGAGAGATCGAGAAGTATTAGTAGCGAGTAGTGTTTTTTGGCTTTAGCCGAAAGGAGGCCATTTGTTAGTCGGGTTAGAGCAGTTTCAGTGGAGTGTTGTTGTCTAAAACCAGATTGTAGGGGATCCAGGAGGTTATTGTCAGAGAGGAATAGCGTCAGTCGGTTGTATACTAGGCGCTCAAGCAGTTTGGAGATGAATGGGAGCAGAGAGATAGGTCGGAGGTTAGTAGGATTGGAAGGATCTAGGGAGGGTTTTTTCAGAATAGGGGTTACAAGTGCATGTTTCAGTTGGGAGGGAAAGATTCCAGTAGAGAGCGAGAGATTGAATAGATGAGTTAAGGCTTTGATAAGACAGGGGTTGGCATTGCGTAGAAGTTTGGTAGGAATGGGATCAAGCGGGCAGGTAGTAAGGTGGGAGGAAGACAGCAGTTTTGAGACTTCCTCTTCAGTCACAGGGGAGAAGGAGCCAAGAAGAGACTGGGGAGCATGTAGGGAGGGAGGGGAATGGTTATGGGGATGAAGTTGTGCAATGTCACTTCGGATGGTGTCAATTTTATTTTTAAAGTGCTCGGCAATAGCTTGAGCAGTGACTGAAGCACACGGAGGGGGGGGGAGGAGGGGACAGCAGAGAGTTAAAGGTAGAGAAGAGTTGTGCAGGTTGGTTAGAGAGGGAGTTAATAAGTGCAGTGAAGTAGGTTTGTTTAGCTTGGCAGAGGGGGGTGTTGTAGGAGAGCAGAGCAGATTTGTAGCTGCAGAAATCTGACTCTGACCTTGATTTGCGCCAGCGGCGCTCAAGTGCACGTGACTGTTTTTGGAGGGATTTGGTATGAGCAGTGTGCCAGGGTGGGTATGAGCAGGGTGCCAGGGTGGGTATGAGCAGTGTGCCAGGGTGGGTATGAGCAGTGTGCCAGGGTGGGTAGGAGCAGGGTGCCAGGGTGGGTATGAGCAGGGTGCCAGGGTGGGTATGAGCAGTGTGCCAGGGTGGGTATGAGCAGTGTGCCAGGGTGGGTATGAGCAGTGTGCCAGGGTGGGTAGGAGCAGGGTGCCAGGGTTGGAGCGGTTTGGGCCTCATGCGTTTAGTCTTGGCAGGAGCAAGCACATTGAGGGCAGTGGTGAGTGTGCTGTAGTAGACAGCGGTAGCCTGATTAGGACAAGAGACAGTTTGGATGTTAGAATGAATAGAGTCAAAGGAAGAAGAGAGATGTGACGTGTTTAGGGATTGCAGGTGTCGGTATGTGTATGTTTGGGGGGCAGCAGGGGGTGTAGGGGGAGTTAGCGAGAGGTGAAATGTGAGCAGATTGGGATCAGAGAGGGGGAAAGGGGAGTTAGTGAAGTTGGAGGTAGAACAACATTTTGTAAATATAAGATCCAGGGAGTTTCCATTAGAGTGAGAGGGGGAGTCAGAGCACAGAGATACCCCAAAGGGGGATGTTAGTGAGAGGAGTTTAGAGACAGCAGGGGCATTAGGGTTGTTAACAGGTATGTTACAGTCACCTAGTACAATGGATGGGGAGTCAGAGGAAAGGAAGTAAGGAAGCCAGGCAGAAAAGTTGTCAAAGAATTGTGAGGTCGGTCCAGGAGGTCGGTATATGGGCGCAATGCGAAGCGAAACAGGGGCGAAGAGCTTAATAGAGTGACCCTCAAATGGGGAAAATGAAAGAGAAGGAGGAGGTGGAAGGACTTTAAATGAATAGCGGGGGGAGAGAAGGAGCCCTACCCCACCCCCTGCCCTGTTTCCAGGCCTGGGAGTGTGAGTAAGGTGTAGCCCCCCATAGGGCAGAGCAGCAGGTGAGGCAGTGTCAGTAGGGGAAAGCCAGGTCTCAGTTATTGCAAATAAGTTAAGGGATTTAGCGATGAAAAGGTCATGGATGGAGGTGAGTTTGTTGCAGACGGAGCGGGAATTCCAGAGGCACAGGGAATGTGAATAGGGGCTTTGGGTATAGGGGTAAGGGGTCTGTACTTTATAGGGGTACAGGGTGGGTTTGGGTATAGGGGTAAGGGGTCTGTACTTTATAGGGGTACAGGGTGGGTTTGGGTATAGGGGTAAGGGTCCTGTACTTTATAGGGGTACAGGGTGGGTTTGGGTATAGGGGTAAGGGTCCTGTACTTTATAGGGGTACAGGGTGGGTTTGGGTATAGGGGTAAGGGTCCTGTACTTTATAGGGGTACAGGGTGGGTTTGGGTATAGGGGTAAGGGTCCTGTACTTTATAGGGGTACAGGGTGGGTTTGGGTATAGGGGTAAGGGTCCTGTACTTCAGAGGGGTACAGGGTGGGTTTGGGTATAGGGGTATGGGTCCTGTACTTTATAGGGGTACAGGGTGGGTTTGGGTATAGGGGTAAGGGTCCTGTACTTCAGAGGGGTACAGGGTGGGTTTGGGGAACGTGTCCCTAACAGAACAGGGATGGGGTAAGGGCCGGGGTTGGGGGAAATGTCACTGGCAGCGAGTAACAGGAAGGAGAGGAATGCAAGGTGAGAGCAGGATTTGTACGTTTTTGTTTTATATGAGGAAAAAGAGTTAACTGGGGTTACGGAGCAGAGCAATTTAAAGACTCCATGTGCTGAGAGGGAAGGAGAGGAGAGAGGCAGTGATGGTTATACCTTTCTGACTGGATGGAGGGAGCGGCTGGAGATGTTTTAGGAAACATGAAAGTGCAAAGAGGAGGAGGGCAGGATAAAACATTATGGGATAGGAAATAACAAACTACAATGAATAAGCAAAGTTGTTTTCTTGCGATTCCACGTTGTTCAGTGTTGATAGCAGATAGTTTGTAGCCTTGTCAATGCCTTGTTTAACTGCCTTGTTTAACTGCCATTCCCTTCTTCCTAGCACTTGTGAAATGTTGACACTTAGGAAATGGTAGCACCAGTGCCTGCCCCTGACACTAGTGCCATCCCCAAGGCTGCATCTGAATTTATATGCAGTTGATTGGGGAAAGCCAGAACCTGATTGACTAATTAATCAATTAAACAATCAGGGATCAAAGTAAATAGGCTGTGTGGGGAGGGGGAGACTTTTAAGTTTTGGGGCTGTAAAAATATCTTTTGCTCACTGAGGAGTGGGACACAGATGTGAGTGACACAGCTATCACTAGTACTAAATCAAGGTAGGCCTAACAGAAACAGTTATTGGCATAGCAGATACACAGATGAGAATTACCATTAATAAGGAGGCTGCAATATAGTGGGTTATATGGCAGTATACAGCAGAGGGATACACAGATGAGAATTACCATTAATAAGGAGGCTGCAATATAGTGGGTTATATGGCAGTATACAGCAGAGGGATACACAGATGAGAATTACCTGTAGAAGTGAGAAGAGATATGAGTTAGTTCCATGAACTGCCTTGTTTAACTGCCATTCCCTTCTTCCTAGCACTTGTGAAATGTTGGCACTTAGGAAATGGTAGCACCAGTGCCTGCCCCTGACACTAGTGCCATCCCCAAGGCTGCATCTGAATTTATATGCAGTTGATTGGGGAAAGCCAGAATCTAATTGACTAATTAATCAGTTAAGCAATCAGGGATCAAAGTAAGCAGGCTGTGAGACTTTTACAAGCACCAGAACCAAGTTTTGGGGCTGTAAAAATATCTCTTGCTCACTGAGGAGTGGGACACAGATGTGAGTGACACAGCTATCACTAGTACTAAATCAAGGTAGGCCTAACAGAAACAGTTATTGGCATAGCAGATACACAGATGAGAATTACCATTAATAAGGAGGCTGCAATATAGTGGGTTATATGGCAGTATACAGCAGAGGGATACACAGATGAGAATTACCATTAATAAAGAGGCTGCAATATAGTGGCTTATATGGCAGTATACAGCAGAGGGATACACAGATGAGAATTACCATTAATAAAGAGGCTGCAATATAGTGGCTTATATGGCAGTATACAGCAGAGGGATACACAGATGAGAATTACCATTAATAAAGAGGCTGCAATATAGTGGCTTATATGGCAGTATACAGCAGAGGGATACACAGATGAGAATTACCTGTAGAAGTGAGAAGAGATATGAGTTAGTTCCATGAACTGCCTTGTTTAACTGCCATTCCCTTCTTCCTAGCACTTGTGAAATGTTGGCACTTAGGAAATGGTAGCACCAGTGCCTGCCCCTGACACTAGTGCCATCCACAAGGCTGCATCCCAACTAAGATATAATTACCCCTTATTGGGGGCAGAACAGCCCTATTGGGTTTATTACATGGTTAAATGATTCCCTTTTCTCTGTAATAATAAAACAGTACCTGTACTTGATCCCAACTAAGATATAATTACCCCTTATTGGGGCAGAACAGCCCTATTGGGTTTATTACATGGTTAAATGATTCCCTTTTCTCTGTAATAATAAAACAGTACCTGTACTTGATCCCAACTAAGATATAATTACCCCTTATTGGGGCAGAACAGCCCTATTGGGTTTATTACATGGTTAAATGATTCCCTTTTCTCTGTAATAATAAAACAGTACCTGTACTTGATCCCAACTAAGATATAATTACCCCTTATTGGGGCAGAACAGCCCTATTGGGTTTATTTCATGGTTAAATGATTCCCTTTTCTCTGTAATAATAAAACAGTACCTGTACTTGATCCCAACTAAGATATAATTACCCCTTATTGGGGCAGAACAGCCCTATTGGGTTTATTTTTTCGGAAGTTTTGCCGGTGCCGCGGGCAAGTTTAGGGAGACAGCGGGAGCTTAGGGAGCTGAATGTGGGGCTAAAGTCTTGGTGTAGGAAGGAAGGGTTTGGGTTCCTAGAGCACTGGGCTGACTTTTCCTTGGGGTACAATCTATACGGCCGTGACGGATTGCACCTCAATGGAAGGGGGGCTGCTGTGCTAGGGGAGAGAATGGTTAAGGGGCTGGAGGAGTGTTTAAAGGGGGGGAGTGAGCTAGAGGATTATGTAGATGGGGCAGTGGGGTTAGTAAGGGGGGCATTGGGGAAGAGTGAGGGGGTATATAGTTTAACAGCTAAGGAGCTTCCTATGTTACAGCCTAATAGTAACCTTAGCGCTAACTCTCCGTTAGGAAATGTTAATATCAGGGAGAAAGTAGCGCCCCCTGCTGCATGCTGGGTAATGCTCGGAGCTTGTCGGGTAAATCAGAGCGGGAATCTATTGCATAAACTGACGATTATAATATAATTGTGTAATGCTATTTTGGCTACTGTTGTACTTTTATCAAGCAATCTCCTGCGTGTGGCGCTACAGGAGCCCTGGGCCCCCACTTATTATGGGGGACAGGTATAATGTTGTTGAGTGGTGTGCCTCCACCCAGAGTAGGTATAGGTAGAACTATATGTCTCCTCCCTGGGAAACTCTATGAGGTCCTACTTGGACCCGGACTCCCAGCAACTCCCAGTACCTTGCCCCTCCCTTGGGGGAGCTGCTTACTGGGCAGTTGAGGATCCTCATTATATGAACAGCCAAGACACCGGTTAAAATGATGAACCAGATGAACTTGTTTTATTGTTCATGCAGCAGAACTTTCAGAGGATGTCACACAGACGGCCCAAGTCACACTCTCTCTCTTTGGGCTACCCCGGTACTCCCGCCGGATGATCCCACCTAGTAACTCACCCCGGTACTCCCGCCGAATGATCCCACCTAGGAACTCACCCCGGTACTCCCGCCGGATGATCCCACCTAGGAACTCACCCCGGTACTCCCGCCGGATGATCCCACCTAGGAACTCACCCCGGTACTCCCGCCAGGTGATCCATTACAGAATCTCTCTGATCTCTCAAGCCTGTAGATAACCTCTTACGAGGGGGGTCCCAGGACTAAGACCTTGCAGAACATGGCTGCATGCCCTTTTTATATTGCTTCACACCGCCACCTAGTGGTTGCTGCTGAACAACAGGGAAACTCCCTTTTCACACATAAACATCTAGGACCAACTTTAGGTGTCCAAATCCATAAGGCCACCCTCTGGTGCCTGTCTAAAGGGGAACCAACTAAAGGGGCCCAATTCTTTGAGGTCCCTACACTTGGTATCACTGAGATCCCAGCTGGAGGGATGAAACGTGACTGAGTGGGGAATTTACATGGTTACACCCCTTTTGGAGGGACAGGGATTAAAAAGGGTTAAAGAGGCATCTTCTTACTGGTCACAGCACTGGGGAGGGTGTGGAACCCCTTTGGGTAGAGATTTCAGCTGGGATACAGGTTACAAAGGAAATGATCATGGTGATTTGTACAAACCAGCCCCCCGTATAACTGAGGGGTATGAGGCCCAGCTACTGTTACACATGGGGGGCTTTACAGATACAGGCGGTGAGTTTTCACATTTAGTCTCACCGTGTCCAGACACCATGTGAGGGGGGGCACCGAAGATTGGGAAGGTATCAGGGGGCAGTAATTGTTATTCCATGGGGCTATTTATCTTGGGGTTGATCCAGTAGCCCAATAACTAATCAACTAGGAATCCCATTATTGAGCATTAGATGTCTGGACCCTCCCTGGGAACTTGCTCCTCGCCAAAAGGGTAAACACAGATACAAATAGAAGTTCAACTATTTGGTTAAAACTATTAGATGGGCAGTTATGAGAAATGTCCCCTTCTCCTCGGCATTATTAGCCTTTCCCTTCTATTGAGGGACAAGTGAGGGGCTCAGTTTGGGTCAACAGCCTCACATTGAGCATCAGACCAGAGACACATGAAGAACACAGAACCTCAAAGTTCACATCTTTATTTTTCACAGTATAAAAAGCAGAAAGAAAAAGGGAAATATCTATGCAGGAAATATAGAAAGAGACAGGTCTCCTCAGGGGTCTCAACTAAATGGAGATGCTGCACTCGATTTCCTCCGGATCCAGGTAATGGTACGTCAGCCTCTTGGTCTTGTTCCTCACCTTGATATCCTTAGAAATCTCAGATAACTTTTCCTTGAATTGCTCAATGCATTTCTTCGGCGCGTCTTCAACAAAGTTCACATTTTTGTATTTTCCCAAGGGTCTCTGGAAATACAACAAAGAATTCCAGATCAAACAAAGAAATGGGAGAAATACATGAAAATGCTTTATAAAAATAATAAGGGTAACAAGATAATGTGCTGATCATGAAAAACAGAACTGTGACCAATGTATTGAGAACTGTAATCAGTAGTTGTTGTAGGGTTTTTATTCCAAGTTCCCCTTGGAGGTCGAATGTTTAGCCCATAACAAGGTTACAGATATATAGAAACATTGGGGTAACAGTCACCCCGCTATAGTTCCAGGGGTACCCAGGGCACAAATAAGCACTCACCCCAAATCCCCCCCTAACTGGCCTTCAGGCTGGGCCCCCTTAGCCCATAACAAGGTTACAGATATATAGAAACATTGGGGTAACAGTCACCCCGCTATAGTTCCAGGGGTACCCAGGGCACAAATAAGCACTCACCCCAAATCCCCCCCTAACTGGCCTTCAGGCTGGGCCCCCTTAGCCCATAACAAGGTTACAGATATATAGAAACATTGGGGTAACAGTCACCCCGCTATAGTTCCAGGGGTATCCAGGGCACAAATAAGCACTCACCCCAAATCCCCCCCTAACTGGCCTTCAGGCTGGGCCCCCTTAGCCCATAACAAGGTTACAGATATATAGAAACATTGGGGTAACAGTCACCCCGCTATAGTTCCAGGGGTACCCAGGGCACAAGCACTCACCCCAAATCCCCCCCTAACTGGCCTTCAGGCTGGGCCCCCTTAGCCCATAACAAGGTTACAGATATATAGAAACATTGGGGTAACAGTCACCCTGCTATAGTTCCAGGGGTACCCAGGGCACAAATAAGCACTCACCCCAAATCCCCCTCTAACTGGCCTTCAGGCTGGGCCCCCTTAGCCCATAACAAGGTTACAGATATATAGAAACATTGGGGTAACAGTCACCCCGCTATAGTTCCAGGGGTACCCAGGGCACAAATAAGCACTCACCCCAAATCCCCCCCTAACTGGCCTTCAGGCTGGGCCCCCTTAGCCCATAACAAGGTTACAGATATATAGAAACATTGGGGTAACAGTCACCCCGCTATAGTTCCAGGGGTACCCAGGGCACAAATAAGCACTCACCCCAAATCCCCCCCTAACTGGCCTTCAGGCTGGGCCCCCTTAGCCCATAACAAGGTTACAGATATATAGAAACATTGGGGTAACAGTCACCCTGCTATAGTTCCAGGGGTACCCAGGGCACAAATAAGCACCCCAAATCCCCCCCTAACTGGCCTTCAGGCTGGGCCCCCTTAGCCCATAACAAGGTTACAGATATATAGAAACATTGGGGTAACAGTCACCCTGCTATAGTTCCAGGGGTACCCAGGGCACAAATAAGCAGTCACCCCAAATCCCCCCCTAACTGGCCCTCAGGCTGGGCCCCCTTAGCCCATAACAAGGTGTGATAGTTATAGACTTGGGGAGGTCCAACTTGGTATTCAGGCCACTAAAGAACCATCATTTGGCCAACATGTCCTTGCCAGCGGCCATTATAACAGACCGCTAATGGCTCCTCTCTCCAGTTTTGTATCTTTAAACAAATGCAGCAGAGTCACCAAATACTCACCTGATCGAGTGGCTCCTTACTAAGGAGGCTGACAGCCACCATGGCTGTAGCGGTGGTGTTTATGGCTGGTAACGTCTCCAGGATACTCTGGTAGGTGGTGGTGCCCTTAGTGGTGGGGGGAGGTTTCCTCATGGTGGAAGGACCATTGGGCATCCAGGAGAAGAAGTCAAACTGTAGGACAAGGAAGGGAAGGGTCAGACCCACACTTGTGGCCACACAACAGTAGCCTTTATAGAAGCACTTACAATAACCTTATATTTTACAACAGGGGGTACATTATAATTAGAATTTCCACAGTGGGTGCATAGGTGCCACTTACCTGCCCACTGTTGACAGCTGCGTGCTGAGCAGAACATGTGAACATCACCATCGTCAGGTATTTGATCAGCTCCACCCGGGTGGCAAAGGATGATGGGATTCCTGGGGGAGCAATGAGAATAAGAAAACATATTTGCTATCATCGGAGCAGTTTGTATTTCTATGTTTAAAGGGATATTGTTTATATTAAACATTTTTAAAGACACACTGCTTACTGGTCTATTACCAGTCTATGGGGAATTCTGCTGGTCATGGTGCTACATGGGCTCACAAACGACTGAATAGTCCTGTATATCTGTGCCCTCTCCAACCTGAGCTGCTCTGTGAGGGTCCCACCCAATATCATGGCACCTCTATAGCAGAAGGTTCTGATTTGTTCCTACAGCCTCTGACCAATATGGCGGCTACATGCAGTTGGAGTTTGTAAAGAGTTCTGGTTTCCAAACTGTAGGCAGAGGTTGGGGGGCTGAATGGAATTGGGGTGAGAATATCTCTATTTGTGATCATAGATACACATGAAAGTCCAACTTAAAGGTCAGTTAGGGTGAGATTTGCTGATGTATTTGCCTGGAACTATGGCTGAATGATGGATACATCAACATTTTCCTCTGTATCTAACCATTTAATGAGTTTATGTGTTCCTGGCCATAGACTAGACCAGTGATCCCCAACCTTTTTTACCTGTGAGCAACATTTATATGTAAAAAGACTTGGGGAGCAACACAACTATAAAACATGTTCCTGGGGCTACCAAATAAGGACTGTGATTGGCTATTTGGTAGCCCCTATATGGACTGGCAGCCTGTTTGGCAGTACAACTTGTATTTATACAACCAAAACTTGCCCAAAAACCAGAAATTCAAAAATGAGCTCCTGCTTTGAGGCCACTGGGAGTGACACCCAAGGAGTTGGAGAACATGTTGCTCAAGAGCCACTGGTTGGGGATCACCGGACTAGACCTTCAAGGCAACCGCAAAAAGTCTGACAATGATGGCTGTAGATCAACTTTCTAAATGTGTGAATAAATAGGGGCTAAACCTACATTCCTGCTAGATACCCTAGGTCTTTCTAAAGACAAGTCTTCCTCTTTATTTCCCAATTATGGGCCGTACCTGAGTTTTTATTGGACAGGAAGCCTTCCTGGAAGATCTCTGCCACCCAAGCCTGAAGTTCTGGATCTTCAGAGACGGTTTCATCACTCGGGTAATAGTAATGAATAATGTCCGACGCAAAGCTGGGGGAGGAACCATATTGTTAGGGCAACAAATAGGTAACTCATTTTGGTTTACATCACAAGTAAATTCTCAGGGTGGTTCTGGGGGGCCTGGTGCCCAACTTCTACTCCCAGATTCTGTATATACTTTTAAAATATTCTTTATATATAATCTAGATGAGCTGAGCCCTACCAGTTGTCCAAAACGTTCCCTCTCTATTGTGGCACCTCCTGCTGTTTGTGCCATTAGGACTACAGCCAATCATAAGCTGAGTTTTATTCACTATGTGATTGGTAACCCTAACCTTTATACACTACAACCCTAACTGCAACCCCAACCTCAACACTAACACTATAAAAACTCGTTTGAAATCTACGGGGAAAAACTAGAACTGCATTGAGAGAAAAGTTGTCTTCTTCTCAAATTGAATGTCACCCATATGTTTTCATATGATAAATTATTAAATAACGTTTTCTCATGAAATCGAGTATGGCCTCTAGTCTTCAATGGGGGTTTTAGGTGATAAACCTTGAGATAAGTTCCTCTCAAGGAATCGAGTATGGCCTCTAGAATTCAATGGGGTTTTCAGGTGATAAACCTTGAGATAAGCTCTTCTCATGGAATCGAGTCTGGCCTCTAGACTTCAATGGGGTTTTTTGGTGATAAACCTTGAGATAAGTTCTTCTGATGGAATCGAGTCTGGCCTCTAGACTTCAATGGGGTTTTTTGGTGATAAACCTTGAGATAAGTTCTTCTCATGGAATCAAGTCTGGCCCATCATTACATAAATACCCTTATATCAAAGCAAATAAAGTGACTGGGCACCTTTCCATGGCTCTCCAGATCCTCATCCCGTCTTCTCTGTAGAAATAATTGGGAATGGACTCAACACCTCTTGCCTGAATATCATCAGGGAGACAGAGGGCGCTGTAGGTCAGACTCTCCACGGCTCTTGCAAGTAGCACCGGAACTCCCCCATTCCCAGTCACCACAGCCTGGGGCAGATTCACATGGGAACAGTTAGGGGCAAATTGTGCATTTCACTCATTCTGTGTAACTTTGTTATCACATGGTCCCAAAGGGAAATGATAAGATTGAATAAGAGAGGCTCCTCCCACATATTGCACACATGACTTTATTGACCACCTATGAAATTCAAAATGCCCTTTTCATATTAAGTTCTAATGCTTTATAATATAAATGCATAGGAGGCCTAAGGGAGCTACTTTTGGGAAAGTCTGACTATGTCCCATAGGTTTCTGTAGCATTTGTTGAACCCCCAATCCCTTATTTTAGGTTTAAACATGGCAAAATTGCACCCCGTTGGACCTGCACCCATTTGGCCTTGCACCCCACTGTCGTCTCTGAAATACAGTAGATGAGTGAAAGCTGTGATTGTTAAGGGGACCATATGATTGGTGGGACAGTTGCGGGGGCACTGGGATCGCTATGGAAACAATGTAACTGGTGACAGAATAAATACAAAATGGTGGCCAATAATTTGCAGATACCGACGTCTGATTGGTTGGTTTCAAAACATTCATTCCTCACTCTCGGAATATCCGACTCCCTATATTGCCCAGGGGAATCCACTCACCTGATCAAAGAGGCCATTTGGGCCAATGAGAGTCTGCCGGGCGAGGGTATTAATCTCCAGGGTGTAACGGAGATGCGGGTGGATGAGCTGAAAATTAGAAAACACAACAATTGACCCCCCTGTGATACTAAGGGTCCAGTTTTCACTTCATTTTTTTTACTATTTACATATTTATAGGATAATTTGGGGTTCCCTTTACCCCTAGCTGCAATACCCCTTCCCATCTCTATTTTAGCTGCCTGACAGTGTTTTTGCTGCTTTATTGCCCCCTTGTACCTGCCCCAGATAACTTGAATACCCTAAAAGCACATATGTTCTTCCCAACCCCGACACTAACACTTTTATCCAACCATAAAGCTTCGGCTTAGCTCCGCCTGTATACTTGCTAAGCAACATTATAAAGATATTCCATTTCCCTTCTGGGTTTAACCCTATGAGGAGCCTTTCCCAGTGACAACCTCAAGACAAGATAAAGTACCTTTCATTGTAGGGGCCTCATGTTGGCCAATAAGAAATACTGATTTATTCAGTATCACCATAAATCAATAAAAAGAAGAGTGGGGTTGATGAGATGGGGGTTGATCAGCAACTCAGTGCACTCCCTGTTCACATGACACATCGCTACTCCTGCCCATCCCTAGTGCCATCCCCGTTGGACAAGAAGTGGATTTGGTTTTGGTTGAACACCAAACTTAGTCCACATTCTGCAAAAAGCTCAGGATTTGGCCAAATCCCGTATCAAATATGGGTTTATTTCTGAGGTGCAACATTTCTGTACCGGCTCCTTCTCTCACCTTATACACAGGGTGGCCCATGGGGAGGTGCCGGGTGGTAGCGATGTTGAAGACCTCAGCGCACAGATGAGTGTGGAGTAAATGAAAGACAACCTCATGGACCTGAAACTCAGAGTTTCGCACCCAGATCTTGGCCAAAGTCCAGTCCCATTCGGGGTCAGTGGGCACAAAGATTGGGTTCTCCTCCCCGGGGGTTTGATTTAGCTGTAAGAAACAGAACAATACTGCCCCGGTTATCCCAATAGTTACCCTTAGCTACCTGTCTCTAGCAGTGCAATGGGTGGGTATTCCTCTTGCTCAGATTCTGATAGGAAGTTATTATTGTTGTTCAATGTACTGTTGGGTGGTTATTTCCTTATAGCTTATGATGATCATCATTATAGACTGTGAGGTGGGTATTTTGTTGCTGATGTGGCTACATCAGTATTTTGTAGGCCAATAGGTGGTCATCATATGCCCATAGGTCAACTCAAGCCAATAACTTGTTAAAGTGTTAATGTTGCCTCAAGGTTGTCTTAGACTCTAAAATCTTTTGTGGTTGGCGAATGCCAATATATGTCTGGCTCATGAATCTGATTGGTTAGTCCTAGTCTGTGACCGTTGGAAATGGTGGCTGTTCCTTCTCATGTTCTTACCTGTTTAATAAATTTAACTTTAAAATACTCAAGCTAAACCTCATGGTATGGATGGAGGATGTATGGAAGGATGCAGACTCACCTCGGAGGATATTTATCCTGCCTGTATAAGGTTAGCCATAGATGGTTGGAGGTTCCACAAGTTACTTGGCATGGACTGCAATTATATAGTGAATAAAGTGCCCCCTATTGTAACATATAGGGATATTATAAGCCCCCGAGGAGTTCCTTATAATATATAGTGAATAAAGTGCCCCCTATTGTAACATATAGGGATATTATAAGCCCCCGAGGAGTTCCTTATAATATATAGTGAATAAAGTGCCCCCTATTGTAACATATAGGGATATTATAAGTCACAGAGGAGTTCCTTATAATATATAGTGAATAAAGTACCCCGTATTGTAACATATAGGGATATTATAAGTCCCCGAGGAGTTCCTTATAATATATAGTGAATAAAGTGCCCCCTATTGTAACATATAGGGATATTATAAGTCACAGAGGAGTTCCTTATAATATATAGTGAATAAAGTACCCCGTATTGTAACATATAGGGATATTATAAGCCCCCGAGGAGTTCCTTATAATATATAGTGAATAAAGCACCCCCTATTGTAACATATAGGGATATTATAAGCCCCCGAGGAGTTCCTTATAATATATAGTGAATAAAGTGCCCCCTATTGTAACATATAGGGATATTATAAGCCCCCGAGGGGTTCCTTATAATATATAGTGAATAAAGTACCCCCTATTGTAACATATAGGGATATTATAAGTCCCCGAGGAGTTCCTTATAATATATAGTGAATAAAGTGCCCCCTATTGTAACATATAGGGATATTATAAGCCCCCGAGTAGTTCCTTATAATATATAGTGAATAAAGTACCCCCTATTGTAACATATAGGGATATTAAAAGCCCCCGAGGAGTTCCTTATAATATATAGTGAATAAAGTACCCCCTATTGTAACATATAGGGATATTATAAGCCCCCGAGGGGTTCCTTATAATATATAGTGAATAAAGTACCCCCTATTGTAACATATAGGGATATTATAAGCCCCCGAGGGGTTCCTTATAATATATAGTGAATAAAGTACCCCCTATTGTAACATATAGGGATATTAAAAGCCCCGAGGAGTTCCTAATAATATATAGTGAATAAAGTACCGTACCCCCTATTGTAACATATAGGGATATTATAAGCCCCCGAGGAGTTCCTTATAATATATAGTGAATAAAGTGCCCCCTATTGTAACATATAGGGATATTATAAGTCCCCGAGGAGTTCCTTATAATATATAGTGAATAAAGTGCCCCCTATTGTAGCATATAGGGATATTATAAGCCCCCGAGGAGTTCCTTATAATATATAGTGAATAAAGTGCCCCCTATTGTAACATATAGGGATTTTATAAGCCCCCGAGGAGTTCCTTATAATATATAGTGAATAAAGTGCCCCCTATTGTAACATATAGGGATATTATAAGCCCCCAAGGAGTTCCTTATAATATATAGTGAATAAAGTGCCCCCTATTGTAACATATAGGGATATTATAAGCCCCCGAGGAGTTCCTTATAATATATAGTGAATAAAGTGCCCCCTATTGTAACATATAGGGATATTATAAGCCCCCAAGGAGTTCCTTATAATATATAGTGAATAAAGTGCCCCCTATTGTAACATATAGGGATATTATAAGCCCCCGAGGAGTTCCTTATAATATATAGTGAATAAAGTACCCCCTATTGTAACATATAGGGATATTATAAGCCCCCGAGGAGTTCCTTATAATATATAGTGAATAAAGTACCCCCTATTGTAACATATAGGGATATTATAAGCCCCCGAGGAGTTCCTTATAATAAATAGTATACTCTATAGTATAGAGTAATTATCTTCTCTCAGTTTGATTCAGTCCAATGAGAAAAAAACAAACTACCCTAATGAATTCCAAAATTCCCCATATACTTCTTATTGGACTGAATGTGGCCCTTTGATCCTGTGCCATTTTATACCCCCCCAGATTACCCCTACACCCTCTGTAGGAGAAGCCACAAACATGCCAGGAAAGCTGCCCAAGATCCAATTCAGGAGAAGGAAAATATCTCCTAATCCTGTTCCAGTTTTTCCCATAGACTTTTTGTGTGAAAAACAGTGAGATACATTTTTTCTCATTAAATTGCACCCGGCTCTATGGGGAAATGTGGAATTTAATGAGAAGATAAGATTTTCTCATCAAACTGGATCGGTCCCTACGTGTGAATCCATTGACTAATGAGCTTTGTTCTCACCCATATTTACCTGGATTGCAATAGGAACTATGTAATTGTTTTTGGATTTCCAGAGCAGGCACATTGGGGCAGCGAGATATTGCCTTTCCCCATTAATAACATTCGTAGGGATCCCCTCAAGGATCTTGTAATCTGCCAGGAAGATGTTTCCGTTCTGTTGGAAGAGAAGGAGAAGAAATGAAGGTTCTGCCACCCAGTTTGGCCTTCTGAGAGGCTTTATAGGAAAAAAGAATTCAGAATTGAGCCCCAGTCTGTTATGTCTTTGCACCACTACCAAGTCCCAAGACCATGAGATTCCAAGGGCCTTAATCCCATAGAATATTGGAATGTTGCATTGTGAGATGGACTACCAACTGGTATGGACTGGGGTAGCCTTGTGGGCTTCACAGAGGTTTCCCTTTCTCATCTAGTAATCCCCCCCAGCAGCTGCACCCACGGCCTATAAACCTGATCTCAAGGGCAAGTTCAGAAGGGCCAATGAGAGACATGCAGAGATACTCATGGAAAGGTCTCATTGCTTGGTGGGAAGATTCAATGTGGGTCATGGGTTTAGGGCAAATTAAGAAGCATCTAAAGCAGTAGAGAAATAGCAACATCTGTGGGACCCCAAACTGGCCATGGTCTATGTCAGTAGATACACCGTCCAGTTCCACATTAGTTGATCCTAATAAATGTTTTCCCTAACTGTGTTTGCAATAAACTTGAGAACTTGGACTCCGTTGGCTAAAGGATCCAATTCCCATTCTGAGATCCATCTCAGTCAGTCTTTCCCAACTGAAATTCTAAATTTACTTTCTTGTTCCTCCTTGCTGGACAGATGGAGCTATCAGAGTAGGAAGTTGTGTCTCCTCCTCACTTCCTGTCACATTTCCTCATTTGGGCCAATGGGTTTAAAAAATAGAGTCATGATGTTTGGGTGTGGGGATCAATGGCTGAATAATTGGGGATGATATGAGGATCCTGAGGGGACATCATAGGAAAAATAAAAGGAACACACAGCGAGTGCATTAAACATGGCTTCCACTTTGTCACTTCCTGTCCAGCTTCCTGGTTCTACCAAGTCTACCGTTATAATAGGAATAGGTTTTAAAACACACCAACCCACAAGAACACCCATGTATTGGGCTGGTTTAAAAAAGGTTTAAAAAGTTTAAAAAAGGTTGCCGCCTTAGAAGGGGATGAGTTTGTTTACGAAGAGCTCATTGTCTCCATTAACCTGGTTAAAGGTGGAGAAAAGGGGGAGGTCAGGGAAAAAACATTTTACTTTATTAATAGTGATATCTATAGTGCTGGGGTAGAACAAAGGTGTAGGGAGGTACCTGCTGCCCCTTAGTCTGTGTGGTCAGGGCAGATAATTATGGGCAGATTGGGGCAGATGAAGGTCAGTAGGGGGCACCTACCTGCAGTTCCGCCTGGAGGGTTGTGGACTCCCCTAGAGTCGCAGACACGGTCAAATCATCAACAGGGAAATTATCGGGAATCCGGAGACATTTCTGGATCATCAGCGGGTTTAACCCATTCAGATACTGGTACCCAAAGAACGAGTCCTCCTTCCACAGCTCAGACACCAGATCTAGAGAGATCCCACCAGAAATCAGCTTTATTCTCTGTATCTTCTCTATATAATCTTTTATAAAGCCACGGTCTGACTGGGCCAGCCGGACACTGGAAAAAAAACGGGTGAATCCCGCCAACCCCGACCTGATCCCACTTGGCCTCTCTGCCCTGATCATGTCTATGTATGTGGGGTGGCAGCCCCAGTGGGTCCCACACCCCCAGTCCAACCCTGTATAAGGGGATCTGATCACTTACCAACAACTACTAAACTGGACTATCAAAAAGACCCCCAAATTGCTGTTTATTCCCCCCCCCCAAACAATGTACCTGAGATTTCTGTCCACTGGCAGCAAAAGACTCTCTTGATGTCGTTGATATCGGCCCAGGAGTCGGAGCACTGTAGGTAGCCTTTCAGCTTGGGCCCAATAGAACTGCACAGACAGGCAGAGAGGGTAAGGGCATTTATATGAAACACTGGGGCTGTTTTACAAACAGAGGGGCTAAACTGTACCCTGATACCCCCCTGCCCCACTCACTGCTGGAGTCTATACAGGAGATGGGACTGATACCCCCCTGCCCCACTCACTGCTGGAGTCTATACAGGAGATGGGACTGATACCCCCCTGCCCCACTCACTGCTGGAGTCTATACAGGAGATGGGACAGATACCCCCCTGCCCCACTCACTGCTGGAGTCTATACAGGGGATGGGACTGATACCCCCCTGCCCCACTCACTGCTGGAGTCTATACAGGGGATGGGACTGATACCCCCCTGCCCCACTCACTGCTGGAGTCTATACAGAAGATGGGACTGATACCCCCTGCCCCACTCACTGCTGGAGTCTATACAGGGGATGGGACTGATACCCCCCTGCCCCACTCACTGCTGGAGTCTATACAGGGGATGGGACTGATACCCCCCTGCCCACTCACTGCTGGAGTCTATACAGGAGATGGGACTGATACCCCCCTGCCCCACTCACTGCTGGAGTCTATACAGGAGATGGGACAGATACCCCCCTGCCCCACTCACTGCTGGAGTCTATACAGGGGATGGGACTGATACCCCCCTGCCCCACTCACTGCTGGAGTCTATACAGGAGATGGGACTGATACCCCCTGCCCCACTCACTGCTGGAGTCTATACAGAAGATGGGACTGATACCCCCTGCCCCACTCACTGCTGGAGTCTATACAGGAGATGGGACTGATACCCCCCTGCCCCACTCACTGCTGGAGTCTATACAGGAGATGGGACTGATACCCCCCTGCCCCACTCACTGCTGGAGTCTATACAGGAGATGGGACTGATACCCCCCTGCCCCACTCACTGCTGGAGTCTATACAGGGGATGGGACTGATACCCCCCTGCCCACTCACTGCTGGAGTCTATACAGGGGATGGGACTGATACCCCCCTGCCCCACTCACTGCTGGAGTCTATACAGGGGATGGGACTGATACCCCCCTGCCCCACTCACTGCTGGAGTCTATACAGGGGATGGGACTGATACCCCCCTGCCCCACTCACTGCTGGAGTCTATACAGAAGATGGGACTGATACCCCCCTGCCCCACTCACTGCTGGAGTCTATACAGGAGATGTGACTGATACCCCCCTGCCCCACTCACTGCTGGAGTCTATACAGGAGATGGGACTGATACCCCCTGCCCCACTCACTGCTGGAGTCTATACAGGGGATGGGACTGATACCCCCCTGCCCCACTCACTGCTGGAGTCTATACAGGGGATGGGACTGATACCCCCCTGCCCCACTCACTGCTGGAGTCTATACAGGGGATGGGACTGATACCCCCCTGCCCCACTCACTGCTGGAGTCTATACAGGAGATGGGACTGATACCCCCCTGCCCCACTCACTGCTGGAGTCTATACAGGGGATGGGACTGATACCCCCCTGCCCCACTCACTGCTGGAGTCTATACAGGGGATGGGACTGATACCCCCCTGCCCCACTCACTGCTGGAGTCTATACAGGGGATGGGACTGATACCCCCCTGCCCCACTCACTGCTGGAGTCTATACAGAAGATGGGACTGATACCCCCCTGCCCCACTCACTGCTGGAGTCTATACAGGAGATGGGACTGATACCCCCCTGCCCCACTCACTGCTGGAGTCTATACAGGGGATGGGACTGATACCCCCCTGCCCCACTCACTGCTGGAGTCTATACAGGGGATGGGACTGATACCCCCCTGCCCCACTCACTGCTGGAGTCTATACAGGGGATGGGACTGATACCCCCCTGCCCCACTCACTGCTGGAGTCTATACAGGGGATGGGACTGATACCCCCTGCCCCACTCACTGCTGGAGTCTATACAGGGGATGGGACTGATACCCCCTGCCCCACTCACTGCTGGAGTCTATACAGAGGATGGGACTGATACCCCCCTGCCCCACTCACTGCTGGAGTCTATACAGGGGATGGGACTGATACCCCCCTGCCCCACTCACTGCTGGAGTCTATACAGGGGATGGGACTGATACCCCCCTGCCCCACTCACTGCTGGAGTCTATACAGGAGATGGGACTGATACCCCCCTGCCCCACTCACTGCTGGAGTCTATACAGGGGATGGGACTGATACCCCCTGCCCCACTCACTGCTGGAGTCTATACAGGGGATGGGACTGATACCCCCCTGCCCCACTCACTGCTGGAGTCTATACAGGAGATGGGACTGATACCCCCCTGCCCCACTCACTGCTGGAGTCTATACAGGGGATGGGACTGATACCCCCCTGCCCCACTCACTGCTGGAGTCTATACAGGGATGGGACTGATACCCCCTGCCCCACTCACTGCTGGAGTCTATACAGGGGATGGGACTGATACCCCCTGCCCCACTCACTGCTGGAGTCTATACAGGGGATGGGACTGATACCCCCCTGCCCCACTCACTGCTGGAGTCTATACCAGGGATGGGACTGATACCCCCCTGCCCCACTCACTGCTGGAGTCTATACAGGAGATGGACTGATACCCCCCTGCCCCACTCACTGCTGGAGTCTATACAGGGGATGGGACTGATACCCCCCTGCCCCACTCACTGCTGGAGTCATATACAGGAGATGGGACTGATACCCCCCTGCCCCCACTCACTGCTGGAGTCTATACAGGGGATGGGACTGATACCCCCCTGCCCCACTCACTGCTGGAGTCTATACAGGGGATGGGACTGATACCCCCCTGCCCCACTCACTGCTGGAGTCTATACAGGAGATGGGACTGATACCCCCTGCCCCACTCACTGCTGGAGTCTATACAGGGATGTGACTGATCCCCCCTGCCCCACTCACTGCTGGAGTCTATACAGGAGATGGGACTGATACCCCCTGCCCCACTCACTGCTGGAGTCTATACAGGGATGGGACTGATACCCCCTGCCCCCACGGGTTAAGGGGGCTGACCCCTGCCCCACTCACTGCTGGAGTCTATACAGGGGATGGGACTGATACCCCCCTGCCCCACTCACTGCTGGAGTCTATACAGGGGATGGGACTGATACCCCCCTGCCCCACTCACTGCTGGAGTCTATACAGGAAGATGGGACTGATACCCCCCTGCCCCACTCACTGCTGGAGTCTATACAGGAGATGGGACTGATACCCCCCTGCCCCACTCACTGCTGGAGTCTATACAGGGGATGGGACTGATACCCCCTGCCCCACTCACTGCTGGAGTCTATACAGGGGATGGGACTGATACCCCCCTGCCCCACTCACTGCTGGAGTCTATACAGGGGATGGGACTGATACCCCCCTGCCCCACTCACTGCTGGAGTCTATACAGGGGATGGGACTGATACCCCCCTGCCCCACTCACTGCTGGAGTCTATACAGGGGATGGACTGATACCCCCTGCCCCACTCACTGCTGGAGTCTATACAGGGATGGACTGATACCCCCCTGCCCCACTCACTGCTGGAGTCTATACAGGGGATGGGACTGATACCCCCCTGCCCCACTCACTGCTGGAGTCTATACAGGGGATGGGACTGATACCCCCCTGCCCCACTCACTGCTGGAGTCTATACAGGGGATGGGACTGATACCCCCCTGCCCCACTCACTGCTGGAGTCTATACAGGGGATGGGACTGATACCCCCCTGCCCCACTCCACTGCTGGAGTCTATACAGGAGATGGGACTGATACCCCCTGCCCCACTCACTGCTGGAGTCTATACAGGAGATGGGACTGATACCCCCCTGCCCCACTCACTGCTGGAGTCTATACAGGAGATGGGACTGATACCCCCCTGCCCCACTCACTGCTGGAGTCTATACAGGAGGATGGGACTGATACCCCCCTGCCCCACTCACTGCTGGAGTCTATACAGGGGATGGGACTGATACCCCCCTGCCCCACTCACTGCTGGAGTCTATACAGGAGATGGACTGATACCCCCCTGCCCCACTCACTGCTGGAGTCTATACAGGGGATGGGACTGATACCCCCCTGCCCCACTCACTGCTGGAGTCTATACAGAAGGATGGGACTGATACCCCCTGCCCCACTCACTGCTGGAGTCTATACAGGGATGGGACTGATACCCCCCTGCCCCACTCACTGCTGGAGTCTATACAGAAGATGGGACTGATACCCCCTGCCACCACGCTGAGTATACAGGAGATGGACTGATACCCCCCTGCCCCACTCACTGCTGGAGTCTATACAGGGGATGGGGACTGATACCCCCCTGCCCCACTCACTGCTGGAGTCTATACAGGAGATGGGACTGATACCCCCCTGCCCCACTCACTGCTGGAGTCTATACAGGGGATGGGACTGATACCCCCCTGCCCCACTCACTGCTGGAGTCTATACAGAAGATGGGACTGATACCCCCTGCCCCACTCACTGCTGGAGTCTATACAGGAGATGGGACTGATACCCCCCTGCCCCACTCACTGCTGGAGTCTATACAGAAGATGGGACTGATACCCCCCTGCCCCACTCACTGCTGGAGTCTATACAGAAGATGGGACTGATACCCCCTGCCCCACTCACTGCTGGAGTCTATACAGGAGATGGGACTGATACCCCCCTGCCCCACTCACTGCTGGAGTCTATACAGGGGATGGGACTGATACCCCCCTGCCCCACTCACTGCTGGAGTCTATACAGGGGATGGGACTGATACCCCCCTGCCCCACTCACTGCTGGAGTCTATACAGGGGATGGGACTGATACCCCCCTGCCCCACTCACTGCTGGAGTCTATACAGGGGATGGGACTGATACCCCCCTGCCCCACTCACTGCTGGAGTCTATACAGGGGATGGGACTGATACCCCCCTGCCCCACTCACTGCTGGAGTCTATACAGAAGATGGGACTGATACCCCCCTGCCCCACTCACTGCTGGAGTCTATACAGGAGATGGGACTGATACCCCCCTGCCCCACTCACTGCTGGAGTCTATACAGGAGATGGGACTGATACCCCCCTAGCCCAATGGCCCTTACTAGTAGCCCTGGTTTCCTTGGTAGTTAAGGTGCAATTACCTGGTCAGATAATCGAAGCCAAAGCTGATTGTCTTCAGGAAGGAGAATCGATCATTGGGGGGCAGATCTTTAACATTGTCGGCGCTGATACAGCGAGGGGCCCCTTCAGCGTATATTTTCCACCTAAATACAAAATACAATTAATTTATAAAAAATATTCTTTTTTTAACTGTCAGCTCTACTTTCATCTAACTGTCAGCTCTGCTTCCTTCCTCTCATCTAACTGTCAGCTCTGCTTCCTTCCTCTCATCTAACTGTCAGCTCTGCTTGTGCCTCTGTAAGAGTGAGAGTTGATCATTTACTGGAAAGCGGATTCTCGGGTTAGTACTGTGAGTACAGAGAAATGGGTTGGACCCGGTGCCAGTCTGTCTCGGCCAATGCCGTGCCCCCGTCACTCACTCGTGTGTCTGTCTCTTTAGCTCCAGTTCCGCTGCTCTCTGCTTCTTTATGATGGGGCTGACACTCTCCGTCAGTATTACACCTGCAACACAGAGCGGCCATTTGTACTTTGGGCAAATTCATATTTCATGTAAATGTGCACCTTCTGTACTAATGGTACTTACTGTTCCCTGAAAGGCAATAGGGCTCATTTACTGCAACCCCAGGCAGAAGGGCACTAGGGGGCGCAACAGCAGCACTTCTGCCCAACATCTGCCCGCACTGAGCACCCTGTCCTTTCTGTTTGTAGTACGGTAGGGTATGACACAGGTAGGGGTAAGAAGGGGACAGGTGGGGGATGGGTGGGGCAGGTAGGGGACAGGTGGGGAGCAGGTAGGGTACAAGTGGGGAGCAGGTGGGGGACAGGAAGGGGACAGGTGGGGGGCAGGTGGGGAGCAGGTGGGGGACAGGAAGGGGACAGGTGGGGGGCAGGTGGGGAGCAGGTGCGGGACAGGAAGGGGACAGGTGGGGGGCAGGTGGGGAGCAGGTGCGGGACAGGAAGGGGACAGGTGGGGGGGCAGGTGGGGAGCAGGTGCGGGACAGGAAGGGGACAGGTGGAGGGCAGGTAGGGGGCAGTTGGGGGGCAGGAGGGGGACAGGTGGGGGACAGGAAGGGGACAGGTAGGAAACAGGTGGGGGACAGGAAGGGGACAGGTGGAGGGCAGGTACGGGGCAGGTGGGGGCAGTTGGGGGGCAGGAAGGGGACAGGTGGGGGACAGGAAGGGGACAGGTAGGAAACAGGTGAGGGACAGGTAGGGGACAGGTGGGGGGCAGGTGGGGACAGGAATGGGACAGGTGGGGGGCAGGTAGGGGGCAGGTGGGGGGCAGTTGGCGGGCAGGAAGGGGACAGGTGGGGGACAGGAAGGGGAAAGGTGGGGGACAGGTAGGGGGCAGGTGGGGGCAGTTGGGGGGCAGGAAGGGGACAGGTGGGGGACAGGAAGGGGACAGGTGGGGGGCAGGTGGGGAGCAGGTGGGGGACAGGAAGGGGACAGGTGGGGGGCAGGTGGGGAGCAGGTGGGGGACAGGAAGGGGACAGGTGGGGGGCAGGTGGGGAGCAGGTGCGGGACAGGAAGGGGACAGGTGGGGGGCAGGTGGGGAGCAGGTGCGGGACAGGAAGGGGACAGGTGGGGGGCAGGTGGGGAGCAGGTGCGGGACAGGAAGGGGACAGGTGGAGGGCAGGTAGGGGGCAGTTGGGGGCAGGAGGGGGACAGGTGGGGGACAGGAAGGGGACAGGTAGGAAACAGGTGGGGGACAGGAAGGGGACAGGTGGAGGGCAGGTACGGGGCAGGTGGGGGCAGTTGGGGAGCAGGAAGGGGACAGGTGGGGGACAGGAAGGGGACAGGTAGGAAACAGGTGAGGGACAGGTAGGGGACAGGTGGGGGGCAGGTGGGGGACAGGAATGGGACAGGTGGGGGGCAGGTAGGGGGCAGGTGGGGGCAGTTGGCGGGCAGGAAGGGGACAGGTGGGGGACAGGAAGGGGAAAGGTGGGGGACAGGTAGGGGGCAGGTGGGGGCAGTTGGGGGGCAGGAAGGGGACAGGTGGGGGACAGGAAGGGGACAGGTGTACAGGTATGGGAACTTTTATCCAGAAAGCTCTGAATTACCGGAAGGTGATCTCCCATAAACCCAACTTTAATCAAACTATTTAAATTTTAAAAATTAAAATTAAAAAAATGTCCTTTTTCTCTCTAATAATAAAACAGAACCTTGTACTTGATGGTAACTGAGCTGCTTGAATCCATATTGGAGACTAAACCCTTCTGTTGGGTTTATTTAATGTTTAAATGAATTTTAACAGACTTAATATATGCTGAGTAAATAACAGAAAGACCCCTTATCTGGAACCCCCCCCCCCCCCCCAGGTCCCAAGCATTCTGGATAACAGGTCCTATACCCATATACACAACATAACATTCACAATACATGCAGCTTAGTAATAAATCCAGATTCACATTACATGGTAGCATTGAATTCAGTGCAGTCTGCATCAGAATTTCCCAATCAGCCCTGTAGCATCAGATTCTGTGATATATCCCAGGCTATTGTGATACTAATATCTACAGTTAGTATTAGTGGGTGTATTTATAGTTTATGTATGTGAGTGTATAGATTGGTAGGTGTGGGTTAGGTGTGCTGGGTTTACTTGGATGGGTTGAACTTGATGGACTCTGGTCTTTTTTCAACCCTATGTAACTATGTAACTATGTAACTATCTGCTTGAGGATTCCCCCCCCCCCAGGCTTAGCGTCTCACTAGCAGCCCAGAGCTCACTGAGCACTGACACTCCTACCAGCGTTTTTAGCCATGTTCGTTTTTAGGGTTTAGTTCTCCTTTAAAGGGAAGCAGTTAAGGCTCATAATGCCCAATTGTTCACTTAAAAATATCTTCACTGTATGTGGGTGATTTAGGCAAAGGAGGGTCGTTGCCCTTGTATTTTAGCCCCTTTGAGCAGTTGTTGCCCCAGGATTCTGTAATTACTTTGTTCACGGTTGAACTTACCCTTTCCCTGCTGAATTTCAAAGGTTCCGTAGTCTGAGACCCACAAAAAAAGTGGGAATTCAGCCGTCTCTCCATTGGGGCAGGTCACTGTGATGGAGTTGCAGAACCAGTCGTCCTTGGGGAAATGTCGGAAAGGTTCCTTGTAGAGTCTCAACACCAGGATCTCCCCAATATCTTGCTCACATCTCACCTCATACACGTCTCTCTGTAACATCAACACAATAAATGTTCCCTCTCTGGGTCTCTAGATCAGTACCTGACTCTGTAGGTAAGGGGTAAGGGTAATAATGCCATCATTGGCCACCCCAGGGTGCTCATAGGGACACAAGTGAGAGACTGAGCAGAGGAGCCGCAGGAGATGCTCTCGGCATCAGTAAGTAACATGTTTGTCTGTCTGTCCGGCCCCGCCCAGTCAGGTGATTTATTTATATATATCAGTAATGGGAAATCTGCCAATATCATTTCATCCAAAAAAGTACATTCCTTTACTGCTCAGCGGAGCAATGTTACATGCACTAATCAGGGAGGGTATATTTCCCCTTTAAAGTAGAACTAAGTTCCCCACCCTATCATTTTAACTCTTAACATGGGTCCCTGATACATTTTCTCTCCATGCAGAATTAATGGGGGTCTGCGACTGCCACCTTTGGCCAATCACATGCAGTTATACACTGTTAGCCATTTCCTAACAATAGATAATAAATGGGCTCTTCACCTTTAAATGAACTTATATGATGATGTAGAGACTGCTATCCTGAGACAATTTGCCATTGGTCTTCATTTTCTTATTATTTTGATGTTTAAATCATCTAGCTTTATGTTAAGCGGTTTGGAATTTGCAGCAGCTATCTGGTTGCTAGGGTCCAATATAACTTAGCAACCAGGCAGGGGGTTGGAAAGAGAGAGACAGGACTATGAATAGAAGAGGGCCTAAAGAGAAATAAGTAATAGAAATAATAAACAATAACTAGGATGGGATTTTCAGCTGCCGGGGTCAGTGACCCCTATTTGAAAACTGCTAATAATTTAAAAACTAAAAAAATGAAGACCAATTGAAATTTTATTAAGAATAGGACAGTCTATTCCATACTAAAGGTTAACTACAATCTGGCTCCACTCCCATTCAGCAATAAGGTACTCACAGCGCCCGGAAGGAAATCTCTCCCCCAGTGATCCAGTGTGTGCTTCGGGCTCTCTCCCCCGGAACCAACCAGAACCACTGAGATGGTGTTTATGGTCCCAGCACAGAGTTCCTTGCCGGTCTCTATTTCTAATTTATAAGTCAGCATTTCTCTCACTTGTCTCTCCCTGGGTGCCTGTGGGTGGCTGTGGGTGGCTGTGGGTGGCTGTGGGTGCCTGTTGGTGGCTGTGGGTGCCTGTGGGTGGCTGTGTGTGCCTGTGGGTGGCTGTGGGTGCCTGTAGGTGCCTGTAGGTGGCTGTAGGTGCCTGTGGGTGCCTGTGGGTGCCTGTAGGTGGCTGTAGGTGCCTGTGGGTGCCTGTGGCTGCCTGTGGGTGGCTGCTCGCCATTATATAGAGATTTCAGCCCGTGAAAGTAGAAGTCCAGCCCCATGACCTCTTACTGTTACCCAAGTTCTCTAGAAAGTAGATTTTCCTCAGAAATTCACTCCATTAGTTGACACGTCACAGGCAATAAAAATCAATTATTTACCTTTCTGCTGTCTCTATAGATCTATAGAACTTCCACAGGATCTACAGAAGGCAATGATTCCACAGAAACGTACTAGTGCGTGCCAAGGTGTGTGTAAATACCTTTGTCTCTTATGTTTCCTGTGCGAGCGGAAATGTGAGTGTGCGACTCTCCCTGGTGCTGACACTGTGTGTAGCTGCAATGCTGGGGGGCACTTGGGGGCAATGAAATACTGAGAATACTGTGCCAAAAACTACTGGGGCCGATGTGTGATAAAATCTTGGGGCCTCTGTGCCATGAAATCCAGGGGGTGCAGCATTATTAAATGTCAGATCAACTTGGCATCAAGAAACATGGGGGAAACTGTGCCATGAAATGCTGAGGTAACCGTGCCATGAAATGCTGGGGTCACCATGCCATGAAATGCTGGGGTAACTGTGCCATAAAATGCTGGGTTAACTGTGCCATGAAATGCCGGGGTCACTGTGCCATGAAATGCTGGCGTAACCGTGCCATGAAATGCTGGGGTCACCGTGCCATGAAATGCTGGGGTCACTGTGCCATGAAATGCTGGGGTAACTGTGCCATGAAATGCTGGGGTCACTGTGCCATGAAATGCTGGCGTAACCGTGCCATGAAATGCTGGGGTCACCGTGCCATGAAATGCTGGGGTCACTGTGCCATGAAATGCTGGGGTAACTGTGCCATGAAATGCTGGGGTAACTGTGCCATGAAATGCTGGGTTAACTGTGCCATGAAATGCTGGGGTAACCGTGCCATGAAATGCTGGGGTCACTGTGCCATGAAATGCTGGGGTCACTATGCCATGAAATGCTGGGGTAACTGTGCCATGAAATGCTGGGGTCTCTGTGCCATGAAATGCTGGGGTCACTGCGCCATGAAATGCTGGGGTCACTGCGCCATGAAATGCTGGGGTCACTGTTCCATGAAATGCTGGGGTCTCTGTGCCATGAAATGCTGGGGTCACTGTGCCATGAAATGCTGGGGTCACTGTGCCATGAAATGCTGGGGGTAACTGTGCCATGAAATGCTGGGGAGACTGTGCCATGAAATGCTGGGTAACTGTGCCATGAAATGTTGGGGTCACTGTGCCATAAAATGCTGGGGTAACTGTGCCATGAAATGCTGGGGTCTCTGTGCCATGAAATGCTGGGGTCTCTGTGCCATGAAATGCTGGGGTCACTGTGCCATGAAATGCTGGGGTCACTGTGCCATGAAATGCTGGGGTCACTGTGCCATGAAATGCTGGGGTCACTGTGCCATGAAATGCTGGGGTCTCTCTGCCATGAAATGCTGGGGTCTCTGTGCCATGAAATGCTGGGTCACTGTGCCATGAAATGCTGGGGTCACTGTGCCATGAAATGCTGGGGTCACTGTACCATGAAATGCTGGGGTCACATGAAATGCTGGGGAGACTGTGCCATGAAATGCTGGGGTCACTGTGCCATGAAATGCTGGGGTCACTGTGCCATGAAATGCTGGGGAAACTGTGCCATGAAATGCTGGGGTCACTGTGCCATGAAATGCTGGGGTCACTGTGCCATGAAATGCTGGCGTCACTGTGCTTTGAAATGCTGGGGCCACTGTGCCGTGATATGCTGGGGTCACTGTGACATGAGATGCTGGGGTCTCTGTGCCATGAAATGCTGGGGTAACTGTGCCATGAAATGCTGGGGTAACTGTGCCATGAAATGCTGGGGTAACTGTGCCATGAAATGCTGGGTTAACCGTGCCATGAAATGCTGGGGTAACCGTGCCATGAAATGCTGGGGTAACCGTGCCATGAAATGCTGGGGTCTCTGTGCCATGAAATGCTGGGGTAACTGTGCCATAAAATGCTGGGTTAACTGTGCCATGAAATGCCGGGGTCACTGTGCCATGAAATGCTGGCGTAACCGTGCCATGAAATGCTGGGGTCACCGTGCCATGAAATGCTGGGGTCACTGTGCCATGAAATGCTGGGGTAACTGTGCCATGAAATGCTGGGGTAACTGTGCCATGAAATGCTGGGTTAACTGTGCCATGAAATGCTGGGGTAACCGTGACATGAAATGCTGGGGTCACTGTGCCATGAAATGCTGGGGTCACTATGCCATGAAATGCTGGGGTAACTGTGCCATGAAATGCTGGGGTCTCTGTGCCATGAAATGCTGGGGTCACTGCGCCATGAAATGCTGGGGTCACTGCGCCATGAAATGCTGGGGTCACTGTTCCATGAAATGCTGGGGTCTCTGTGCCATGAAATGCTGGGGTCACTGTGCCATGAAATGCTGGGGTCACTGTGCCATGAAATGCTGGGGTAACTGTGCCATGAAATGCTGGGGAGACTGTGCCATGAAATGCTGGGGTAACTGTGCCATGAAATGCTGGGGTCACTGTGCCATAAAATGCTGGGGTAACTGTGCCATGAAATGCTGGGGTCTCTGTGCCATGAAATGCTGGGGTCTCTGTGCCATGAAATGCTGGGGTCACTGTGCCATGAAATGCTGGGGTCACTGTGCCATGAAATGCTGGGGTCACTGTGCCATGAAATGCTGGGGTCACTGTGCCATGAAATGCTGGGGTCTCTGTGCCATGAAATGCTGGGGTCTCTGTGCCATGAAATGCTGGGGTCACTGTGCCATGAAATGCTGGGGTCACTGTGCCATGAAATGCTGGGGTCACTGTACCATGAAATGCTGGGGTCACATGAAATGCTGGGGAGACTGTGCCATGAAATGCTGGGGTCACTGTGCCATGAAATGCTGGGGTCACTGTGCCATGAAATGCTGGGGAGACTGTGCCATGAAATGCTGGGGTCAATGTGCCATGAAATGCTGGGGTCACTGTGCCATGAAATGCTGGGGTCACTGTGCTTTGAAATGCTGGGGCCACTGTGCCGTGATATGCTGGGGTCACTGTGACATGAGATGCTGGGGTCTCTGTGCCATGAAATGCTGGGGTCTCTGTGCCATGAAATGCTGGAGTCACTGTGGCATAAAATGCTGGGGTCTCTCTGCCATGAAATGCTGGGGTCTCTGTGCCATGAAATGCTGGGGTCATTGTGCCATGAAATGCTGGGGTCTCTGTGCCATGAAATGCTGGGGTCACTGTGCCATGAAATTCTGGGGTCACTGTACCATGAAATGCTGGGGTCACATGAAATGCTGGGGAGACTGTGCCATGAAATGCTGGGGTCACTGTGCCATGAAATGCTGGGGTCACTGTGCCATGAAATGCTGGGGAGACTGTGCCATGAAATGCTGGGGTCACTGTGCCATGAAATGCTGGGGTCACTGTGCCATGAAATGCTGGGGTCACTGTGCTTTGAAATGCTGGGGCCACTGTGCCGTGATATGCTGGGGTCACTGTGACATGAGATGCTGGGGTCTCTGTGCCATGAAATGCTGGGGTCTCTGTGCCATGAAATGCTGGAGTCACTGTGGCATAAAATGCTGGGGTCTCTCTGCCATGAAATGCTGTGGTAACTGTGCCATAAAATGCTGGGTTAACTGTGCCATGAAATGCCGGGGTCACTGTGCCATGAAATGCTGGCGTAACCGTGCCATGAAATGCTGGGGTCACCGTGCCATGAAATGCTGGGGTCACTGTGCCATGAAATGCTGGGGTAACTGTGCCATGAAATGCTGGGGTAACTGTGCCATGAAATGCTGGGTTAACTGTGCCATGAAATGCTGGGGTAACCGTGACATGAAATGCTGGGGTCACTGTGCCATGAAATGCTGGGGTCACTATGCCATGAAATGCTGGGGTAACTGTGCCATGAAATGCTGGGGTCTCTGTGCCATGAAATGCTGGGGTCACTGCGCCATGAAATGCTGGGGTCACTGCGCCATGAAATGCTGGGGTCACTGTTCCATGAAATGCTGGGGTCTCTGTGCCATGAAATGCTGGGGTCACTGTGCCATGAAATGCTGGGGTCACTGTGCCATGAAATGCTGGGGTAACTGTGCCATGAAATGCTGGGGTCACTGTGCCATAAAATGCTGGGGTAACTGTGCCATGAAATGCTGGGGTCTCTGTGCCATGAAATGCTGGGGTCTCTGTGCCATGAAATGCTGGGGTCACTGTGCCATGAAATGCTGGGGTCACTGTGCCATGAAATGCTGGGGTCACTGTGCCATGAAATGCTGGGGTCACTGTCCCATGAAATGCTGGGGTCTCTCTGCCATGAAATGCTGGGGTCTCTGTGCCATGAAATGCTGGGGTCACTGTGCCATGAAATGCTGGGGTCACTGTGCCATGAAATGCTGGGGTCACTGTACCATGAAATGCTGGGGTCACATGAAATGCTGGGGAGACTGTGCCATGAAATGCTGGGGTCACTGTGCCATGAAATGCTGGGGTCACTGTGCCATGAAATGCTGGGGAGACTGTGCCATGAAATGCTGGGGTCACTGTGCCATGAAATGCTGGGGTCACTGTGCCATGAAATGCTGGGTCACTGTGCTTTGAAATGCTGGGGCCACTGTGCCGTGATATGCTGGGGTCACTGTGACATGAGATGCTGGGGTCTCTGTGCCATGAAATGCTGGGGTCTCTGTGCCATGAAATGCTGGAGTCACTGTGGCATAAAATGCTGGGGTCTCTCTGCCATGAAATGCTGGGGTCTCTGTGCCATGAAATGCTGGGGTCATTGTGCCATGAAATGCTGGGGTCTCTGTGCCATGAAATGCTGGGGTCACTGTGCCATGAAATGCTGGGGTCACTGTACCATGAAATGCTGGGGTCACATGAAATGCTGGGGAGACTGTGCCATGAAATGCTGGGGTCACTGTGCCATGAAATGCTGGGGTCACTGTGCCATGAAATGCTGGGGAGACTGTGCCATGAAATGCTGGGGTCACTGTGCCATGAAATGCTGGGGTCACTGTGCCATGAAATGCTGGGGTCACTGTGCTTTGAAATGCTGGGGCCACTGTGCCGTGATATGCTGGGGTCACTGTGACATGAGATGCTGGGGTCTCTGTGCCATGAAATGCTGGGGTCTCTGTGCCATGAAATGCTGGAGTCACTGTGGCATAAAATGCTGGGGTCTCTCTGCCATGAAATGCTGGGGTCTCTGTGCCATGAAATGCTGGGGTCACTGTGCCATGAAATGCTGGGGTCTCTGTGCCATGAAATGCTGGGGTCACTGTGCCATGAAATGCTGGGGTCACTGTACCATGAAATGCTGGGGTCACATGAAATGCTGGGGAGACTGTGCCATGAAATGCTGGGGTCACTGTGCCATGAAATGCTGGGGTCACTGTGCCATGAAATGCTGGGGAGACTGTGCCATGAAATGCTGGGGTCACTGTGCCATGAAATGCTGGGGTCACTGTGCCATGAAATGCTGGGGTCACTGTGCTTTGAAATGCTGGGGCCACTGTGCCGTGATATGCTGGGGTCACTGTGACATGAGATGCTGGGGTCTCTGTGCCATGAAATGCTGGGGTCTCTGTGCCATGAAATGCTGGAGTCACTGTGGCATAAAATGCTGGGGTCTCTCTGCCATGAAATGCTGGGGTCTCTGTGCCATGAAATGCTGGGGTCATTGTGCCATGAAATGCTGGGGTCTCTGTGCCATGAAATGCTGGGGTCACTGTGCCATGAAATGCTGGGGTCACTGTACCATGAAATGCTGGGGTCACATGAAATGCTGGGGAGACTGTGCCATGAAATGCTGGGGTCACTGTGCCATGAAATGCTGGGGTCACTGTGCCATGAAATGCTGGGGAGACTGTGCCATGAAATGCTGGGGTCACTGTGCCATGAAATGCTGGGGAGACTGTGCCATGAAATGTTGGGGAGACTGTGCCATGAAATGTTGGGGTCACTGTGCCATGAAATGCTGGGGTCACTGTGCCATGAAATGCTGGGGTCACTGTGCTTTGAAATGCTGGGGCCACTGTGCCGTGATATGCTGGGGTCACTGTGACATGAGATGCTGGGGTCTCTGTGCCATGAAATGCTGGGGTCTCTGTGCCATGAAATGCTGGAGTCACTGTGGCATAAAATGCTGGGGTCTCTCTGCCATGAAATGCTGGGGTCTCTGTGCTATGAAATGCTGGGGTCACTGTGCCATGAAATGCTGGGGTCACTGTGCCATAAAATGCTGGGGTAACTGTGCCATGAAATGCTGGGGTAAGTGTGCCATGAATTTTGGAGTCACTCTGCCATGAAATGCTGGGGTCTCTGTGCCAAGAAATGCTGGGGTCACTGTGCCATGAAATGCTGGGGTCACTGTGCCATGAAATGCTGGGGTCACTGTGCCATGAAATGCTGGGGTCTCTCTGCCATGAAATGCTGGGGTCTCTGTGCCATGAAATGCTGGGGTCACTGTGCCATGAAATGCTGGGGTCACTGTGCCATGAAATGCTGGGGTCACTGTACCATGAAATGCTGGGGTCACATGAAATGCTGGGGAGACTGTGCCATGAAATGCTGGGGTCACTGTGCCATGAAATGCTGGGGTCACTGTGCCATGAAATGCTGGGGCCACTGTGCCATGAAATGCTGGGGTCACTGTGCTTTGAAATGCTGGGGCCACTGTGCCATGATATGCTGGGGTCACTTTGACATGAGATGCTGGTGTCTCTGTGCCATGAAATGCTGGGGTCTCTGTGCCATGAAATGCTGGAGTCACTGTGGCATAAAATGCTGGGGTCTCTCTGCCATGAAATGCTGGGGTCTCTTTGCCATGAAATGCTGGGGTCACTGTGCCATGAAATACTGGGGTCACTGTGCCATAAAATGCTGGGGTAACTGTGCCATGAAATGCTGGGGTAACTGTGCCATGAATTTTGGAGTCACTCTGCCATGAAATGCTGGGGTAACTGTGTCATGAAATGATGGGGCCTCTGTGCCATAAAATGCTGGGGTCACTGTGCCATGAAATGCTGGGCCCACTATGCCTGAAATGCTGGGGTAACTGTGCCATGAAATGCTGGGGTAACTGTTCCATGAAATGCTGGGGTAACTGTGCAATGAAATGCTGGGGTAACTGTGCCATGAAATGCTGGGGTCACTGTGCCATGAAATGCTGGGGTCACTGTTCCATGAAATGCTGGGGTCACTGTGCCATGAAATGCTGGGGTCTCTTTGCCATGAAATGCTGGGGTCACTGTGCCATGAAATGATGGGGTCACTGTGCCATGAAATGCTGGGGTCACTGTACCATGAAATGCTGGGGTCACATGAAATGCTGGGGTAACCATGCCATGAAATGCTGGGGAGACTGTGCCATGAAATGCTGGGGAGACTGTGCCGTGAAATGCTGGGGTCACTGTGCCATGAAATGCTTGGGTCACTGTGCCATGAAATGCTGGTTTAACTGTGCCATGAAATGCTGGGGTAACTGTGCCATGAATTTTGGAGTCACTGTGCCATGAAATGCTGGGGTAACTGTGTCATGAAATGCTGGGGTCACTGTGCGATGAAATGCTGGGGTCACTATGCCATGAAATGCTGGGGTAACTGTGCCATGAAATGCTGGGGTCACTGCGCCATGAAATGCTGGGGTCACTGTGCCATGAAATGCTGGGGTAACTGTGCCATGAAATGCTGGGGTCACTGCGCCATGAAATGCTGGGGTCACTATGCCATGAAATGCTGGGGTCACTGTGTCATGAAATGCTGGGGTCAGTGTGTCATGAAATGCTGGGGTCTCTGTGCCATGAAATGCTGGGGTCACTGCGCCATGAAATGCTGGGGTCACTGCGCCATGAAATGCTGGGGTCACTGCGCCATGAAATGCTGGGGTCACTGTTCCATGAAATGCTGGGGTCACTGTGCCATGAAATGCTGGGGTCACTGTGCCATGAAATGCTGGGGTCACTGTTCCATGAAATGCTGGGGTCACTGTGCCATGAAATGCTGGGGTCACTGTGCTTTGAAATGCTGGGGCCACTGTGCCGTGATATGCTGGGGTCACTGTGACATGAGATGCTGGGGTCTCTGTGCCATGAAATGCTGGGGTCTCTGTGCCATGAAATGCTGGAGTCACTGTGGCATAAAATGCTGGGGTCTCTCTGCCATGAAATGCTGGGGTCTCTGTGCCATGAAATGCTGGGGTCATTGTGCCATGAAATGCTGGGGTCTCTGTGCCATGAAATGCTGGGGTCACTGTGCCATGAAATGCTGGGGTCACTGTACCATGAAATGCTGGGGTCACATGAAATGCTGGGGAGACTGTGCCATGAAATGCTGGGGTCACTGTGCCATGAAATGCTGGGGTCACTGTGCCATGAAATGCTGGGGAGACTGTGCCATGAAATGCTGGGGTCACTGTGCCATGAAATGCTGGGGTCACTGTGCCATGAAATGCTGGGGTCAATGTTCCATGAAATGCTGGGGTCACTGTGCCATGAAATGCTGGGGTCACTATGCCATGAAATGCTGGGGTCACTGTGTCATGAAATGCTGGGGTCAGTGTGTCATGAAATGCTGGGGTCTCTGTGCCATGAAATGCTGGGGTCACTGTGTCTTGAAATGCTGGGGTCAGTGTGTCATGAAATGCTGGGGTCACTGTTCCATGAAATGCTGGGGTCACTGTGCCATGAAATGCTGGGGTCACTGTGCCATGAAATGCTGGGGTAACTATGTCATGAAATGCTGGGGTAACTGTGCCATGAAATGCTGGGGTAACTGTGCCATGAAATGCTGGGATAACTGTGTTATGAAATGCTGGGGTCACTGTTCCATGAAATGCTGGGGTCAGTGTGTCATGAAATGCTGGGGTCTCTGTGCCATGAAATGCTGGGGTCACTGTGCCATGAAATGCTGGGGTCACTGTGCCATGAAATGCTGGGGTCACTATGCCATGAAATGCTGGGGTCACTGTGCCATGAAATGCTGGGGTCACTGTGCCATGAAATGCTGGGGTCAATGTTCCATGAAATGCTGGGGTCACTGTGCCATGAAATGCTGGGGTCACTATGCCATGAAATGCTGGGGTCACTGTGTCATGAAATGCTGGGGTCAGTGTGTCATGAAATGCTGGGGTCTCTGTGCCATGAAATGCTGGGGTCACTGTGTCATGAAATGCTGGGGTCAGTGTGTCATGAAATGCTGGGGTCACTTTTCCATGAAATGCTGGGGTCACTGTGCCATGAAATGCTGGGGTCACTGTGCCATGAAATGTTGGGGTAACTATGTCATGAAATGCTGGGGTAACTGTGCCATGAAATGCTGGGATAACTGTGTTATGAAATGATGGGGTCTCTGTTCCATGAAATGCTGGGGTCACTGTGTCATGAAATGATGGGGTAACTGTGTCATGAAATGCTGGGGTCTCTGTGCCATGAAATGCTGGGGCCACTGTGTCATGAAATGATGGGGTCTCTGTGCCATGAAATGATGGGGTAACTGTGTCATGAAATGCTGGGGTCTCTGTGCCATGAAATGCTGGGGTCACTGTGTCATGAAATGATGGGGTCTCTGTGCCATGAAATGCTGGGGTAACTGTGTCATGAAATGCTGGGGTCTCTGTGCCATGAAATGCTGGGGTAACTGTGTCATGAAATGATGGGGTCTCTGTGCCATGAAATGCTGGGGTAACTGTGTCATGAAATGCTGGGGTCTCTGTGCCATGAAATGCTGGGGTAACTGTGTCATGAAATGATGGGGTCTCTGTGCCATGAAATGCTGGGGTAACTGTGTCATGAAATGCTGGGGTCACTGTGCCATAAAACAGCAAAAAAATGTGTAACAACGCCTGCGACTATTCTGTTGTTGCCCATGGCTATTCTTTTCTTGCGCGACTATTCTTTTGTCGGCTGCGGCTATTCTTTTGTCGCGCTACTTTTCTATTGTTGCCCGCAGCTTTTCTTTTGTCGCCACGGTTATTCTTTTGTCGGCTGTGGCTATTATTTTGTCGGGTGTGGCTATTCCTTTGTCGCGTGGCTATTCTTCGACAATTTTTCGACACGCAGCGAATTTTTCCGCTGCAAATTTTTTCATCTGTTTCGCGAAACAAGCCGCCAATGGCGTAACGCAGAAATTCCTCGTGAATGCATGCCTGGCGAAACATTTTGCCCATCACTACTCGGAATACATTATTACAGAAAGTGCTCATCAAGCTGTTTGAGGGGTATCCTGGTTGGGCAGCTCCTCCGATTGCGGCGCCTCTGGGATACCAACAACAGGCAATGGCATTATGGGACGGTTTTTTGGAGAGAGGCTATGTGCATATGAGAGGCCGGGGGCCAGTGATAGAGATGCCCTGCTTAACCCTACGAGTACCCATACACATCTAAACACATTTCTCCATGATTTATAATAAAGATTCCCATTCTATTCGTATAAGTGTAAATTCCGGGGGGGGCCCATTGCAGGATCCTGTTCTCACTAGTGATGAGCGAATCTGTCCCGTTTCACTTCACCGAAAAATTTTTCAAAAGATTAGTGAAATGGCGAAAATGACATGTGTAAAAAAACTTTTGTCACCCGCGACTAATTTTTTGGAAAACCATACGGAATCTCTCTACACGTATGTTATCAGATCGGCAGCGTCGCGGCATGTTATAGAGAGGCATGATGGGAATGGATATTTTGCTTTTCAGATAACTGACAACCCAGCTTTCCTGATTAGGAAGGGTGGCCTATAGTGATGAGCGAATTTGTTCCGTTTCGCCATAAAATTCGCAAAACAGCGGAAAATTCGCAAAATGCATTTGTTGCACGATTTTTTGTCGCCCGCATCTTTTTGTCGCTCGCATCTTTTTTGTCGCCCGCGTCTTTTTTGTTGCCCGCATCTTCTTTTCGTCTGCGTCTTTTTTGTCGTCTGCGTCTTTTTTGTTGCTCGTATCTTTTTTGTCGCCTGCGGTTTTTTTTTTGTCGATCGCGTCTTTTTTGTCACTCGTGTCTTTTTTCGCCCACGTCTTTTTTTGTCGCTCGCATCTTTTTTGTCGCTTGTATCTTTTTGTCGTTTGCATCTTTTTTGTCACCTGCGTCTTTTTTGCCGCTCGCGTCTTTTTTGTCACTCGTGTCTTTTTTGTCACCCGTGTCTTTTTTTCGCCCGTGTCTTTTTTTGTCGCTTGTATCTTTTTGTCGTTTGCATCTTTTTTGTCACCTGCGTCTTTTTTGCCGCTCGCGTCTTTTTTGTCACTCGTGTCTTTTTTGTCACCCGTGTCTTTTTTTCGCCCGCGTCTTTTTTTGTTGCTCGTATCTGTTTGTCGCTTGCATCTTTTTTGACACCCGTGTCCTTTTTGTTGCCCATGTCTTTTTTGTCGCTCGCGTCTTTTTTGTTGCCCGCATCTCCTTTTGTCTGTGTCTTTTTTGTCACCCGTGTCTTTTTTGTCACCCGTGTCTTTTTTGTCACCCGTGTCTTTTTTTTGACGCCCACGTCTTTTTTTTGCTCACTTCTTTTTATTTGTCGCCCGCACTTTTTGTTGATGTAGCCACGTCCAATTTGCCACGCGGTGAATATTCACGGAAGTTACATGAAAGTTACACCGGCCGTGTCCCCTAACCCCCCCGCAAGGGCCCCCACCCGACGTCCTCCCCGAGCACGCATAAGTTTAACACGTCAGGGGAGGAACAGTTGGGCAGGGGGAGCGCCGGCAAGGATTGGGTCTGGGCTGCTGGGGCCCACCGAGATTTTTCCCGGTGTCCCAGCAGCCCAGTCCGACCCTGGAAATGCGGAAGCGCGGGCCCTATGGATGTACATGTGTCCTCTTTTTTACATGGTTGAATAAAGATCGGCTTTTTTAATTCAGCCTCCTGTGGTGCTCGGCTATTTTTGCTGTGGGGGCCCTTAGGGAGCCGGTCTGCGAGTCTCACACTTGGGCTTGAGCGGTAAGTGCTCCCGTGTAATTACCTGTGTTCTACTGGAAGCCATAGGAATTGATTAGGTGGCCATGGGCGGAGCCTTGAGGAACCCAACAGGAGGGGGAGGGGAGAAGGTGAGATCAACAGAGGGTCTGATTTGCTGAGAAATTCGGCATTTTGCCATTGCTGCAAATATCTGGCGCAGCACAAATTCACTGAATGGAGAAAAAAATTGTGGTCACGTCAAAAAAACTCTCAGTTGCATCCAAAGAAGTTGCGGTCGCATCAAAAAGGTCACAGTCGTGTCAAAAACACTTGCGTCCAGCAGTTTCGCAACTGTTCCAGCGAAGTGAAATGAGACCCATTTGCTCATCACTAGTGACCACTGTGTAATTCAAAGGGAAAGATGAAACAGAAGGTTTAAAGGGGAAGTTCACCTTTCTGGGCACATAATGAGCGTTTTTGCCGCTGACTTTATCTAAAGTCCATGATGTTCAACCAATAAACTGACTGAATCCCATTAACTTCTATTCCTGCTCGTTCAGAGGAATGGGTCTGCCGACGCCTTATCTTAGCCCCGCCTCCTGCGGCTCTGAGCTTACTCCATCACTGACCATTGGCTGAGCTTTGAGGCGCTATGTGGCGCTGCCTAGTGGATGCTTGTGGGACAGACAGACAATTGTAAACAGTGAGGGACACAACACGACCAATAGTAGAGCAGAAAGGATGAAGAACTGAGGCAAAAAAATGCTTATTATGTGCCCAGAAATGAATCTGCACTGTTTTCTATGAAGGTGAATTTCCCCTTTAAGGCTTTGATTGGATGGGAGTTTGGATGGAATGGGACTCGGAGGGAAGGTACCGCAGACATTTTAGCACCTCCTCTTCAGTTCCAGGGGGAGGAGCTTTGAGGGGAGTGAAGAAGGATAGAAGGGGAGGTGCCAGGCGGCCAGGGGGGAGTTATTGCACAATCGGGGGGGGGGGGTTGCTGAGTGGAAATTTGGTTTCTGAAATGCTCAGGGGGGTCACTGAGGGGTCACTGAGGGGGTGAGGGGGTCACTGAGGGGTGAGGGGGTCACTGAGGGGGTGAGGGGATCACTGAGGGGGTTAGGGGGTCACTGAGGGGGTTAGGGGGTCACTGAGTGGGTGAGGGGGTCACTGAGTGGGTGAGGGGTCACTGAGTGGGTGAGGGGGTCACTGAGTGGGTGAGGGGCTCACTGAGTGGGTTGCTGAGGGGGTCACTGAGGGGGTGAGGGGGTCACTGAAGGGGTGAGCGAGTCACTGAGGGGGTGAGGGGGTCACTGAGGGGGTGGTGGGGTCACTGCAGGGGTGAGGGGGTCACTGAGGGGGTAAGAGGGTCACTGAGGGGGTCACTGAGGGGGAGAGGGGGTCACTGAGGGGGTTAGGGGGTGAGGGGGGCACTGAGGGGGTGAGGGGGTCACTGAGGGGGTGTGGGGGTCACTGAGGGGGTTAGGGGGTCACTGAGGGGGTCACTGAGGGGGAGAGGGGGTCACTGAGGGGGTTAGGGGGGCACTGAGGGGGTTAGGGGGTCACTGAGGGGGTTAGGGGGGCACTGAGGGGGTGAGGGGGTCACTGAGGGGGTGAGGGGGTGGGGAAGGGAGGGGAAAAGTTGTGCAGTTTTGTTTTTGTAAACTGACACTGACACCAAAAACTGCTTTTCAGAATATAAATATACAGTAAAGTTCCCTGATAGGGCTGTGTAACTGGTACCAGCACTCCCTAACCCGACTGCCCCTTCCCAACCCGACTGCCCCTTCCCAACCCGACTGCCCCTTCCCAACCCGACTGCCCCTTCCCAACCCGACTGCCCCTTCCCAACCCGACTGCCCCTTCCCAACCCAACTGTCCCTTCCCAACCCCGACTGTCCCTTCCCAACCCAACTGCCCCTTCCCAACCTGACTGCCCCTTCCCAACCCGACTGCCCCTTCCCGACCCGACTGTCCCATCCCAACCCGACTGCCCCTTCCCAACCCGACTGCCCCTTCCCAACCCAACTGTCCCATCCCAACCCGACTGCCCCTTCCCGACCCGACTGTCCCATCCCAACCCGACTGCCCCTTCCCAACCCGACTGCCCCTTCCCAACCCAACTGTCCCATCCCCAACCCGACTGCCCCTTCCCGACCCAACTGTCCCATCCCACCCGACTGTCCCTTCCCAACCCGACTGCCCCTTCCCAACCCAACTGTCCCATCCCAACCCGACTGCCCCTTCCCAACCCAACTGTCCCATCCCAACCCGACTGTCCCTTCCCAACCCGACTGCCCCTTCCCAACCCGACTGCCCCTTCCCAACCCAACTGTCCCATCCCAACCCGACTGCCCCTTCCCGACCCGACTGTCCCATCCCAACCCGACTGCCCCTTCCCAACCCGACTGCCCCTTCCCAACCCAACTGTCCCATCCCAACCCGACTGTCCCATCCCAACCCGACTGTCCCATCCCAACCCGACTGTCCCTTCCCAACCCGACTGCCCCTTCCCAACCCGACTGCCCCTTCCCAACCCGACTGCCCCTTCCCAACCCGACTGCCCCTCCCAACCCAACTGTCCCATCCCAACCGACTGTCCATCCCAACCCGACTGTCCCATCCCAACCCGACTGTCCCTTCCCAACCCGACTGCCCCTTCCCAACCCGACTGCCCCTTCCCAACCCGACTGCCCCTTCCCAACCCGACTGCCCCTTCCCAACCCGACTGCCCCTTCCCAACCCAACTGTCCAATCCCAACCCGACTGTCCCATCCCAACCCGACTGTCCCATCCCAACCCGACTGCCCCTTCCCAACCCGACTGCCCCTTCCCAACCCGACTGTCCCATCCCAACCCGACTGCCCTTCCCAACCCGACTGCCCCTTCCCAACCCCGACTGCCCCTTCCCAACCCGACTGTCCCATCCCAACCCGACTGCCCCTTCCCAACCCGACTGTCCCTTCCCAACCCAACTGTCCCATCCCAACCCGACTGCCCCTTCCCGACCCCGACTGTCCCATCCCAACCCGACTGCCCCTTCCCAACCCGACTGCCCCTTCCCAACCCAACTGTCCCATCCCAACCCGACTGTCCCATCCCAACCCGACTGTCCCATCCCAACCCGACTGCCCCTTCCCAACCCGACTGTCCCTTCCCAACCCGACTGCCCCTTCCCAACCCGACTGCCCCTTCCCAACCCAACTGTCCCATCCCAACCCGACTGTCCCATCCCAACCCGACTGTCCCATCCCAACCCGACTGTCCCTTCCCAACCCGACTGCCCCTTCCCAACCCGACTGCCCCTTCCCAACCCGACTGCCCCTTCCCAACCCGACTGCCCCTTCCCAACCCGACTGCCCCTTCCCAACCCAACTGTCCCATCCCAACCCGACTGTCCCATCCCAACCCGACTGTCCCATCCCAACCCGACTGCCCCTTCCCAACCCGACTGCCCCTTCCCAACCCGACTGTCCCATCCCAACCCGACTGCCCCTTCCCAACCCGACTGCCCCTTCCCAACCCCGACTGCCCCTTCCCAACCCGACTGTCCCATCCCAACCCGACTGCCCCTTCCCAACCCGACTGTCCCTTCCCAACCCGACTGTCCCATCCCAACCCGACTGTCCCTTCCCAACCCGACTGTCCCATCCCAACCCGACTGCCCCCTCCCAACCCGACTGCCCCTTCCCAACCCGACTGTCCCATCCCAACCCGACTGTCCCATCCCAACCCGACTGTCCCAGCCCAACTGTCCCAACCCAACTGCCCCTTCCCAACCCGACTGCCCCTTCCCAACCCGACTGTCCCATCCCAACCCGACTGCCCCTTCCCAACCCGACTGCCCCTTCCCAACCCGACTGTCCCATCCCAACCCGACTGTCCCTTCCCAACCCGACTGTCCCATCCCAACTGTCCCAACCCAACTGCCCCTTCCCAACCCGACTGTCCCATCCCAACCCGACTGTCCCATCCCAACCCGACTGTCCCTTCCCAACCCGACTGTCCCTTCCCAACCTGACTGTCCCATCCCAACTGTCCCAACCCAACTGCCCCTTCCCAACCCGACTGTCCCATCCCAACCCGACTGTCCCTTCCCAACCCGACTGTCCCTTCCCAACCCGACTGTCCCATCCCAACTGTCCCAACCCAACTGCCCCTTCCCAACCCGACTGTCCCATCCCAACCCAACTGTCCCTTCCCAACCCGACTGCCCCTTCCCAACCCGACTGTCCCTTCCCAACCCAACTGTCCCAACCCGACTGTCCCTTCCCAGCCCGACTGTCCCTTCCCAACCCGACTGTCCCTTCCCAAACCGACTGCCCCTTCCCAGCCCTGACTGTCCCTTCCCAGCCTGACTGTCCCTTCCCAACCCGACTGTCCCTTCCCAACCCGACTGTCCCTTCCCAGCCCGACTGTCCCTTCCCAGCCCGACTGTCCCTTCCCAGCCCGACTGCCCCTTCCCAACCCGACTGCCCCTTCCCAGCCCTGACTGTCCCTTCCCAGCCCGACTGTCCCTTCCCAGCCCGACTGTCCCTTCCCAGCCCGACTGCCCCTTCCCAAACCGACTGCCCCTTCCCAGCCCTGACTGTCCCTTCCCAGCCTGACTGTCCCTTCCCAACCCGACTGTCCCTTCCCAACCCGACTGTCCCTTCCCAGCCCGACTGTCCCTTCCCAGCCCGACTGTCCCTTCCCAGCCCGACTGCCCCTTCCCAACCCGACTGCCCCTTCCCAGCCCTGACTGTCCCTTCCCAGCCTGACTGTCCCTTCCCAACCCGACTGTCCCTTCCCAACCCGACTGTCCCTTCCCAACCCGACTGTCCCTTCCCAGCCCGACTGTCCCTTCCCAGCCCGACTGTCCCTTCCCAGCCCGACTGCCCCTTCCCAACCCGACTGCCCCTTCCCAGCCCTGACTGTCCCTTCCCAGCCTGACTGTCCCTTCCCAACCCGACTGTCCCTTCCCAACCCGACTGTGCCTTCCCAGCCCGACTGTCCCTTCCCAGCCCGACTGTCCCTTCCCAGCCCTGACTGTCCCTTCCCAGCCCTGACTGTCCCTTCCCAGCCCGACTGTCCCTTCCCAGCCCTGACTGTCCCTTCCCAACCCGACTGTCCCTTCCCAACCCGACTGTCCCTTCCCAGCCGACTGTCCCTTCCCAGCCTGACTGTCCCTTCCCAACCTGACTGTCCCTTCCCTACCTGACTGTCCCATCCAAACCCGACTGTCCCTTCCCAACCCGACTGTCCCTTCCCAACCTGACTGTCCCTTCCCGACCCGACTGTCCCTTCCCGACCTGACTGTCCCTTCGCAACCCGACTGTCCCTTCCCAACCTGACTGTCCCTTCCCAACCCGACTGTCCCTTCCCAACTTGACTGTCCCTTCGCAACCCGACTGTCCCTTCCCAACCCGACTGTCCCTTCCCAACCCGACTGTCCCTTCCCAACCCGACTGTCCCTTCCCAACCCAACTGTCCCTTTCCAACCCGACTGTCCCTTCCCAACCCGACTGTCCCTTTCCAACCCGACTGTCCCTTCCCAACCCAACTGTCCCTTTCCAACCCGACTGTCCCTTCCCAACCCAACTGTCCCTTTCCAACCCAACTGTCCCTTCCCAACTGCACCAATATGGCCGCCCCTCATAGAGGAACACTGGGATCAGACAGGGAATGTAATAGCATTGGGCAAATACTTTAAAGCTGAAATGATAAAGTGAATACAAAGACAATGTTATCAAAGTTGTAGTTTTGTTTAAGCTCAGGAATAGGAATCACAATATGACAGCCCCGTGTGATAGCCCCGTGTGACAGCCCCGTGTGACAGCCCCGTGTGACAGCCCCGTGTGACAGCCCCGTGTCGGACTGAGACAGCCGGGACCCACTCTCCTCCCACAAACTCGTTATTATCCTCGTCTCTTTTCTCTCCATACTGCACTCTATCCTTCCATCTATCAAGCTCCCTTGTTCCCATACAGGAATGGGCTGAATAGTTAGAAGCAGGAGGGCCCCCTGACCCCTGGGCCCCCCGGGAGTTTCCTGGTACCCTGTGGGTCAGTCCGACACTGTAAAGGCCCCACAGCCGTCCCCACAAAATCTTTGGAGAGGCCCAACATGCAACTTCTTGTAGCGCCTCCCCCCACAATGTGCCCCCCCACTTACCTGCTTATGTGGCTGTGGGTGGTACCCAAGCTAAAGGAGAGGATGAGGCTGAGGAGGGGGGGCTACCATACCGAATACCTCATTTCCTGGGATCCCCATCCTACTTGGTCCATTCTAATTTCAACTTGATACTGACATAAATCTGGTTATATTTCTTTATATCTTCTTATATAGTGAATAAAGTGCCCCCTATTGTAACATATAGGGATATTATAAGCCCCCGAGGAGTTCCTTATAATATATAGTGAATAAAGTGCCCCCTATTGTAACATATAGGGATATTATAAGCCCCCGAGGAGTTCCTTATAATATATAGTGAATAAAGTACCCCCTATTGTAACATATAGGGATATTATAAGCCCCCGAGGAGTTCCTTATAATATATAGTGAATAAAGTGCCCCCTATTGTAACATATAGGGATATTATAAGCCCCCGAAGAGTTCCTTATAATATATAGTGAATAAAGTACCCCCTATTGTAACATATAGGGATATAATAAGCCCCCGAGGAGTTCCTTATAATATATAGTGAATAAAGTACCCCCTATTGTAACATATAGGGATATTATAAGCCCCCGAGGAGTTCCTTATAATATATAGTGAATAAAGTACCCCCTATTGTAACATATAGGGATATAATAAGTCCCCGAGGAGTTCCTTATAATATATAGTGAATAAAGTGCCCCCTATTGTAACATATAGGGATATTATAAGCCCCCGAGGAGTTCCATGGCCCTATATAGGGACCAGGCCGAAGGCTGGGTCCTTCCGCATATTCTATTGTTCTTGCAATAAAGTGTTAGACTCACAGGAGTTTTGGGGGGATAGTCCCTTGAAGTCTCACTTACACCCCTCTGTGGGTTCCAGCCAACATCTAACTGAATCAATGGAACCGTTGTGATTGGATGTCTGTAACTGTGCTACCCTCAAGGGGTTAAATGCCCTGAATCCCACTTAGTGAAGAAGCCGCTTGCACGGGCTCTGTGAGTGGGGGTACAGGGGAGCCCCCCATAGGACAGGGCAGCAGGCAGTTTCAGTTATAGTTTATAGCAGTGCTGTCCAACTTCTGCGGTGCCGAGGGCCGGAATTTCTCTAGCATACATGGTGGAGGGCCGCTAATGGAAGCCAGTTTTGACCACTCCCCTTTTTGAAACCACACCCACTTCAAACCACACCTATTTTATCACAATGGTGGTAGCACAGCAAAATCCCAAATGCTTGGTCCTTACTGTGGGGATATCAACCATCATTCATATGTGAAAGAATTATGTCATATTAAGATATACCCTTAAATTCCATATGCCTCCTCCTCCCCTGTGGATAGCAGAGCAACCCCCAGTACATAATTACACACCTTCGGGACCATTTAATGGCTATTTCCAACTGCTAAAAAACTCCCACAACAAACCCCTGCCAGGTTCACCTCCCACAAGCAGCATAGGGCAAGCAGAGTATGGCACACACAGGCAGCACTCTGCCTGTCCTATGCTGTCTGTGTGTGCCATACTCTGCCTGTCCTATGCTGTCTGTGTGTGCCATACTCTGCCTGTCCTACCCTGCCTGTGTGTGCCATACTCTGCCTGTCCTACCCTGCCTGCATGTGCCATACTCTGCCTGCCCTACCCTGACTGTGTGTGCCATACTCTGCCTGTCCTACCCTGCCTGTGTGTGCCATACTCTGCCTGTCCTACCCTGCCTGCATGTGCCATACTCTGCCTGCCCTACCCTGCCTGCATGTGCCATACTCTGCCTGCCCTACCCTGCCTGCGTGTGCCATACTCTGCCTGTCCTACCCTGCCTGTGTGTGCCATACTCTGCCTGTCCTACCCTGCCTGCATGTGCCATACTCTGCCTGCCCTACCCTGCCTGCGTGTGCCATACTCTGCCTGTCCTACCCTGCCTGCATGTGCCATACTCTGCCTGCCCTACCCTTCCTGTGTGTGCCATACTCTGCCTGTCCTACCCTGACTGTGTGTGCCATACTCTGCCTGCCCTACCCTGCCTGTGTGTGCCATACTCTGCCTGTCCTACCCTGCCTGCATGTGCCATACTCTGCCTGCCCTACCCTTCCTGTGTGTGCCATACTCTGCCTGTCCTACCCTTCCTGTGTGTGCCATACTCTGCCTGCCCTACCCTGCCTGTGTGTGCCATAATCTGCCTGTCCTACCCTGCCTGTGTGTGCCATAATCTGCCTGTCCTACCCTGCCTGTGGGTGCCATACTCTGCCTGCCCTACCCTGCCTGTGTGTGCCATACTCTGCCTGCCCTACCCTTCCTGTGTGTGCCATACCCTCCCTGCCCTATGCTGGCTGTATGTGCCATACTCTGCCTACAGTACCTATGTCTGAGGTGTGAAGAAGTGAACAATGGGGGTGATTACAGCCTGAGCCTGAGGTGTGAACACTGCAGGGGGGAACAATGCAGGGATTAAAAGGTGTGAAAAACACAGGGGATTACATGTTTAAACAATACAGAGGGATTACAGCCTGAATCTGAGGTGAGAACCATGCAGGGGGGCAGTTAATCTCAGTACTGATACCATTTAATGCTTACTCAAAGGTAAGACATCAAAGCAGCCAGACAGGTGGGGGGCCACACAGAGGGGGGCCGCCAGTTGGACAGCACTGGTTTATAGTATATAGTATAGTTTGATTATATATGGTTTGATTGGAGGGAAACAGGTTGTGAATAGAAGTCAGTTTGTTGCAGACTGAACTATAGGAACGAAGGGTTATGGTGATAGCATCAGGGTTTATTACATAGATAGTAAAACAGGAGGGGTAGGGAACATTGTTACATCAGAACTGGGTATAAAGGTCAGGGAAAGGCAGTGAGAGCGGAATCAGTAGGAGGAGAAGGAAAGTGAGCCAGGAGGGCACATAGGGGGGTAGAGCAGCCATTGCCCCGTCTCTCATATACACTGAAGCCTTCTGAGCCTTATACATGTGAGCCAATCAGAATACACCATGCCGACATGTATACACTGAAATGGAATTGGGAACTTCATTGGAATAAAATACTGTAAATATATGTGTATTTGGGCTCAGCAATCTCTTTGCATTTATGGCCAATACAGTTGTGTGTAATAATTGTTCTCTTGGTCTCATCTTCACTTTATAGTTCAACATAACCGCAACTTTTACAACTGCCTTTTCCCAGGGCTTGTGAGATAGTAGCGCTTGTGAGATAGTAGCGCTTGTGCAACAGTAGCGCTTGTGCAATAGTTGCACTTCCCCAGCGTATAACTGCCTTTCAGTATGGGCCGGCACGAAACTGGAGCAAAGAAAAACAAAATACAAAAAACATTTGGTGCATATTAAGTTTTATTCATAGACATCTCAAACATGAACAGCCTGATGCGTTTCATGCCAAAAAGGGGCACTTAGTTATAAGCAATAAAAGATTGCTTTGCGATACAAGCTCCATTTGCAGTGTCCAACAATATAGTGTGTGTAATGTACCCCCTGTTGTACAATATAAGGATATTACAAGTCACCGAGGAGTTCCACAGCCATAGTTATAGGCAATAATTTTGTGATTAAATACCACCTTTTGGTACAAAACGCATCAGGCTGTGCATGTCTTTGAATAAAACCTAATATGTTTGAATTGCACCAAATATTTTTTGGGAATACCATCATTTCAGTTTTGGTTCCATTTCAGAAATCCTTGATTGATCCAGGGGCATTGCCAGGGGGCAATCCTTACCCACAGGTGCCCATTCAGGGCCAGCCTGTACCCTGTGGTGCTCAATGGATCTACAGGCTCAATGGGCAGATACGCCATGATGGACCATAAATGTGTAACTTTCCAATGTTCCCTTTCTTCCAACCGACTGGGAAAAGGAATGAAGAGCAGGAAATGCAAAGGAGCCGCAGAGCTTTGGGGTGAGGAGCTTGGGGGGGTAAATAATAAAATCATTCAGAATTTAAAGACTGATTCCCTTTTCTCTGTAATAATAAAACAGTACCTGTACTTGATCCCAACTAAGATATAATTACCCCTTATTGGGGCAGAACAGCCCTATTGGGTTTATTTCATGGTTAAATGATTCCCTTTTCTCTGTAATAATAAAACAGTACCTGTACTTGATCCCAACTAAGATATAATTACCCCTTATTGGGGCAGAACAGCCCTATTGGGTTTATTTCATGGTTAAATGATTCCCTTTTCTCTGTAATAATGAAACAGTACCTGTACTTGATCCCAACTAAGATATAATTACCCCTTATTGGGGGCAGAACAGCCCTATTGGGTTTATTTAATGGTTAAATGATTCCCTTTTCTCTGTAATAATAAAACAGTACCTGTACTTGATCCCAACTAAGATATAATTACCCCTTATTGGGGCAGAACAGCCCTATTGGGTTTATTTCATGGTTAAATGATTCCCTTTTCTCTGTAATAATAAAAAAGTACCTGTACTTGATCCCAACTAAGATATAATTACCCCTTATTGGGGCAGAACAGCCCTATTGGGTTTATTTAATGGTTAAATGATTCCCTTTTCTCTGTAATAATAAAACAGTACCTGTACTTGATCCCAACTAAGATATAATTACCCCTTATTGGGGGCAGAACAGCCCTATTGGGTTTATTTAATGGTTAAATGATTCCCTTTTCTCTGTAATAATAAAACAGTACCTGTACTTGATCCCAACTAAGATATAATTACCCCTTATTGGGGGCAGAACAGCCCTATTGGGTTTATTTAATGGTTAAATGATTCCCTTTTCTCTGTAATAATAAAACAGTACCTGTACTTGATCCCAACTAAGATATAATTACCCCTTATTGGGGCAGAACAGCCCTATTGGGTTTATTTAATGGTTAAATGATTCCCTTTTCTCTGTAATAATAAAACAGTACCTGTACTTGATCCCAACTAAGATATAATTACCCCTTATTGGGGCAGAACAGCCCTATTGGGTTTATTTAATGTTTTATACATTTTTTAGTAGACCTAAGGAATGGAGATCCAAATTACAGAAAGACCTCTGTATATATTTCTGGGATAGAATTCTGCCGGGGGTTTAGTTTGACCACAATAAAACACTGACTCTGCCCATTGACTCCCATGTTTGGGGCAAGAAAAAATTACCAATAAATTTGTTTTTCCAGCAAAGCAAAATGGGGATGTGAGTTTTGAGTCACGGCGGCTTCGTCTGAATTATCCTGGAACAGAAACCGTAACACGTGGAAGGACTGGGTTTGTCTCATGATGGAACTGAATGATATTGGGGGAGACGGGGAGGGAGGGGAAGAAATTCATCAGTATAAATATAAATAGTAAAGTGTCACCGCTGAGTACGACTTTCTGTTGGTGCAAAACACGCAGGGACACGGCTGTTTCATGTGAAATCCCATATAAAGGCACAAGGCTGCAGGCTGAGTTATACAGGGAACTCTGAGTATCACTCATGTATTATAAGGGATAATGTACCCCCTACTGTAAATGATAAGGATATTAGCAGTCACTGAGGGGTTCTGTCCCCCCCATATAAAGGCACAAGGCTGCAGGCTGAGTTATACAGGGAACTCTGAGTATCACTCATGTATTATAAGGGATAATGTACCCCCTACTGTAAATGATAAGGATATTAGCAGTCACTGAGGGGTTCTGTGCCCCCCATATAAAGGCACAAGGCTGCAGGCTGAGTTATACAGGGAACTCTGAGTATCACTCATGTATTATAAGGGATAATGTACCTCCTACTGTAAATGATAAGGATATTAGCAGTCACTGAGGGGTTCTGTGCCCCCCATATAAAGGCACAAGGCTGCAGGCTGAGTTATACAGGGAACTCTGAGTATCACTCATGTATTATAAGGGATAATGTACCCCCTACTGTAAATGATAAGGATATTAGCAGTCACTGAGGGGTTCTGTGCCCCCCATATAAAGGCACAAGGCTGCAGGCTGAGTTATACAGGGAACTCTGAGTATCACCCATGTATTATAAGGGATAATGTACCCCCTACTGTAAATGATAAGGATATTAGCAGTCACTGAGGGGTTCTGTGCCCCCCATATAAAGGCACAAGGCTGCAGGCTGAGTTATACAGGGAACTCTGAGTATCACTCATGTATTATAAGGGATAATGTACCCCCTACTGTAAATGATAAGGATATTAGCAGTCACTGAGGGGTTCTGTGCCCCCCAGATAAAGGCACAAGGCTGCAGGCTGAGTTATACAGGGAACTCTGAGTATCACTCATGTATTATAAGGGATAATGTACCCCCTACTGTAAATGATAAGGATATTAGCAGTCACTGAGGGGTTCTGTGCCCCCCATATAAAGGCACAAGGCTGCAGGCTGAGTTATACAGGGAACTCTGAGTATCACTCATGTATTATAAGGGATAATGTACCCCCTACTGTAAATGATAAGGATATTAGCAGTCACTGAGGGGTTCTGTGCCCCCATATAAAGGCACAAGGCTGCAGGCTGAGTTATACAGGGAACTCTGAGTATCACTCATGTATTATAAGGGATAATGTACCCCCTACTGTAAATGATAAGGATATTAGCAGTCACTGAGGGGTTCTGTGCCCCCCATATAAAGGCACAAGGCTGCAGGCTGAGTTATACAGGGAACTCTGAGTATCACTCATGTATTATAAGGGATAATGTACCCCCTACTGTAAATGATAAGGATATTAGCAGTCACTGAGGGGTTCTGTGCCCCCCATATAAAGGCACAAGGCTGCAGGCTGAGTTATACAGGGAACTCTGAGTATCACTCATGTATTATAAGGGATAATGTACCCCCTACTGTAAATGATAAGGATATTAGCAGTCACTGAGGGGTTCTGTGCCCCCCATATAAAGGCACAAGGCTGCAGGCTGAGTTATACAGGGAACTCTGAGTATCACTCATGTATTATAAGGGATAATGTACCCCCTACTGTAAATGATAAGGATATTAGCAGTCACTTAGGGGTTCTGTGCCCCCCATATAAAGGGATGAGGCTGAAAAACCCATGGAAATCAGAAGAAATTGCAGATGTGGAGGCAGATTTACTAAAACAGTTCTATTTTTTTTTTTTTTTCAAAATTTGAATGAACTCACGGCCACAAATGACATTTTCTAAAATGTACTGAACTGAAAAATTCTGTGTGAAAAAAGTCACAAAAGTGCGATTCAAATTGTCGCACACAAAAAACAGCATTCAGAACCGGAATTGTTGGATTTGGATTTTTAGCCATTTGGGCGCATAGTAAATCTCATAGTAAAAAAAAAAAAAGTTGTGATTTTTTTCAAAAAAAATCTGCCAGTTAGTAAATCTGTCCCTGACAGATACGCAGCACATAAGGACACATATATCACAAATACCAAAACATCTCTTACGCTTAGGGGCATATTTACTAAGCAATTTTGAAAAAAGTCGATTTTTATTTTTTTTTTACTTCGAGATATGTTCAAATGGGTTTTCGCCAGTACTCGATGATATTGTTTCTCATAAAAATTGAGATTTTTTTTTTAATTTTTAAAATTTAAGTTTTTCAAAAATAACTCCCATAATTTGCGATTTATTAATGTTTAGTTAACTTTTTTGTCAAAAAAAAATAAAAATTGGCAGTTTCGATCTGTCGGGTACCATCGAGTCCTATGGAGGCTTAGAATCCTAGAAGAGTCCATCAAGTTCAACCCTTCCCAGTAAACCCAGCACCCACACCCCATGCCGACCAATCTATACACTCACATACATAACTATATATACACCCACTAATACTAACTGAAGGCATAGAGGCGGGGCAGCCAATACATGATTGACAGCTCAGATTTTTAATTACAATTACTTTCACTTTCCATTCAGCACTTCCTAGATATCACCTAGATGGAAAATGCATAAGATTTTGAGGGGGATACAAAGCTCCGCCTTAATAACAGTGTTCCCAAAATGGCGCCGGCCTGCTGGCTGTGACTGTCAATTCCAAGACTGAAGGGAAAAAAAAATGAAACTGTTTTTACAGAGTAAGTAAAGTTCATTTTGCTCAACTAACGTGATAGGAAAGGATTTGGAATTAGTTTTTAGGGTGACAGGTCCCCTTTAAGGGTGTTTATACCCTCGGGTGTATCGTAAACACCAACATTATTTAGTGGCACCGAATCTAAAGGGAAAATAAAGTCAGTGTTTGATATTTAGTAACAATACTCCGAATGTGATGCGTTAAGTGGGCGTGTCCTTATCTACAGACTCGGCCAGGGAGCATTCGGAGAGGAACTATAGCTCCTCACTCCTTGGTTCCTTTTCTTTTTTGATTTGGTGCCAGTGCCAAAATATCTATAAATATATGTTACTAATGTTATAAATGAAAGTGAATGCTTACCCCCCCCAATAGGAGTGGGTGCAGGTGCTCATGCCCCAGACCTTCAGCTTAAGGAGCCATGTGGGGTTTAACGGGAAAAGAAACAGCAGGCACTCTGGGGTATCCATAATTCTCAAAAAGTTAGAAGAAGCAGCTTGTAGTATTCATAAAAAGTCGATATTTCAATCCATACATAAACTTACAGATATAAGCCTTACGCGTTTCGTGCCGGGGGGGGGGGCACTTAATCACAGGTTGTTTTTCACGCTGAGGCCAATCACATTATACATCTCGTTAACTGAATAGTCAGTTGTAAAAAAAAATCCAAAACAGACCAATCACATTGTACGGCTCATTAGCTTAGACAATTGGTTGTGGAAAGTGTCCCCCCCCCCAGGCATGAAACGCGTAAGGCTTATATCTGTCATTTTATGTATGGATTTAAATATAGACTTTTTATGAATACGACAAGCTGCTTCTTCTAACTGCCAGACAATGTAACCGGACTGCACTGGGCCAGTGGCCAAGCGGGTGGTATAGTAAAGGGGAACTAAGCCGTTACGGTGGGTGGGACTGGAGGTTCCAGGCTTTGCAGACACGTAGCTACACTGACCCAAACATGATATTGCGCGTATGTGACTGCCCTAAGGGTCAGGGTCGTTTATTTAAGTTATTTTGCCCCATTCTCCCAAACACACAACTGCATTATTGGGGAACGCAAATTGCATCCGACAGTTTCCAAAGCCCAAAGTCACACGAAGGGTTCAGATTTGGCGCTACTCACCGGAACCCGAATCAATTCATGGGATTCCACTAAATCCTGTAATCGGTGCATCTCTAGATGTTTCATTGCCTCTAAGGTTCGGACCCATAATATTACTGCACTAAGGGCCTAACAGAGCCTAACAGAGCCTAACAGAGCATAACAGGGCCTAACAGGGCCTAACAGAGCCTAACAGAGCCTAACAGGGCCTAACAGAGCCTAACAGAGCTTAACAGGGCCTAACAGGCCTAACAGGGCCTAACAGAGCCTAACAGGGCCTAACAGAGCTTAACAGGGCCTAACAGGGCCTAACAGGGCCTAACAGGGCCTAACAGAGCTTAACAGGGCCTAACAGAGCCTAACAGGGCCTAACAGAGCTTAACAGGGCCTAACAGATCTTAACAGGGCCTAACAGAGCCTAACAGAGCCTAACAGAGCCTAACAGGGCTTAACAGGGCCTAACAGAGCCTAACAGAGCCTAACAGGGCCTAACAGGGCCTAACAGAGCCTAACAGGGCCTAACAGAGCCTAACAGAGCCTAACAGGGCCTAACAGGGCCTAACAGAGCCTAACAGGGCCTAACAGAGCCTAACAGAGCCTAACAGAGCTTAACAGGGCCTAACAGAGCCTAACAGAGCCTAACAGGGCCTAACAGGGCCTAACAGGGCCTAACAGGGCCTAACAGAGCCTAACAGGGCCTAACAGGGCCTAACAGAGCCTAACAGGGCCTAACAGAGCCTAACAGGGCCTAACAGAGCCTAACAGGGCCTAACAGGGCCTAACAGGGCCTAACAGAGCCTAACAGGGCCTAACAGGGCTTGGCTAATGACCAGGACAAATTGAGCAGAGGGAACCACCCATTCATTGCTCTCTGTAATTTCCTCTAGAATTAAAAATGAACTTTCTGATTGGCTGTTGGTGGCTCCACCCACTTTTTCTAACTCTGAACCGCAGTTACCTGGTGACTATCTCTGCAAAGGTTGGGGACCTTAGTATTAATATTTAAAGAATGGCAGCAGTTTAAACTTGAAGTCTATAGGTGAAATCTGATTGGCTGGAGTTGGCTCCGCCCACTTCTAAACTTGGAACATAGTCACCCAGTGACAAACTGTGCTTGGGAACCCTGACATTAAACATGTGAGAATGGCAGCAGCAAAAATGTCCCTAATAAAAACAATGAAAGAAATGTGATTGGCTTTTGGCAGCCCCGCCCACTTTGTATAACTTTGACTACAAAGTCACCAAGTGACGGACTGTGTAAAGTTTGGGAACCCTGACATCAAACCAATAAAATTCAATAGGTGAAATCTGATTGGCTGTTGATGGCTCCGCCCACTTTTTCAAAACTAAAACTGCAGTCCCCTAGTGACCAACTGTGAAAAGTTTGGGGATGAGCAAACTGTACAGAGAGATCCCATACAACTATGGCACATAGGGATTCCCCTGTACTAAGCACAATTCAGCAGGAACAGCCCCCTAAGTTTGCTCATAGCCTGTACAGAGAGATACCATAAAACTATGGCACATAGGGATTCCCCTGTACTAAGCACAATTCAGCAGGAACAGCCCCCTAAGTTTGCTCATAGCCTGTACAGAGAGATACCATAAAACTATGGCACATAGGGATTCCCCTGTACTAAGCACAATTCAGCAGGAACAGCCCCCTAAGTTTGCCCATAGCCTGTACAGAGAGATACCATAAAACTATGGCACATAGGGATTCCCCTGTACTAAGCACAATTCAGCAGGAACAGCCCCCTAAGTTTGCCCATAGCCTGTACAGAGAGATACCATAAAACTGTGGCACATAGGGATTCCCCTGTACTAAGCACAATTCAGCAGGAACAGCCCCCTAAGTTTGCCCATAGCCTGTACAGAGAGATACCATAAAACTATGGCACATAGGGATTCCCCTGTACTAAGCACAATTCAGCAGGAACAGCCCCCTAAGTTTGCCCATAGCCTGTACAGAGAGATACCATAAAACTATGGCACATAGGGATTTCCCTGTACTAAGCACAATTCAGCAGGAACAGCCCCCTAAGTTTGCCCATAGCCTGTACAGAGAGATACCATAAAACTATGGCACATAGGAATTCCCCTGTACTAAGCACAATTCAGCAGGAACAGCCCCCTAAGTTTGCTCATAGCCTGTACAGAGAGATACCATAAAACTATGGCACATAGGGATTCCCCTGTACTAAGCACAATTCAGCAGGAACAGCCACCTAAGTTTGCTCATAGCCTGTACAGAGAGATACCATAAAACTATGGCACATAGGGATTCCCCTGTACTAAGCACAATTCAGCAGGAACAGCCCCCTAAGTTTGCCCATAGCCTGTACAGAGAGATACCATAAAACTATGGCACATAGGGATTCCCCTGTACTAAGCACAATTCAGCAGGAACAGCCCCCTAAGTTTGCCCATAGCCTGTACAGAGAGATACCATAAAACTATGGCACATAGGGATTCCCCTGTACTAATCACAATTCAGCAGGAACAGCCCCTAAGTTTGCTCATAGCCTGTACAGAGAGATACCTACGACCAATGGTTGTGGGAAAGATCATTATGGGCAGCGTTTCTTTGCTCACAAGGTGTGACCTCCCCCAGCTCAGCTTTCTAGATAGTAAGAAATGGAGCCACGAAACAGCAGTGGGACAGGGGGACTCGTGGGTAACTTTCCCTTTAATGTGCAGCCACAGAATCCATCACTTTCATTCTATCGGAACAATAAGTTGGGCTCAGTCTGCCCTGATTGGCTGGCTGCTGGCTTTCCCAGCATACCTTGCTTCAGGCCCTCTGTGATGCACTCCTTACATGCAGAAAGATAATATCTGATTGGGTATCTACAGCTGGTCCCTATATAATATATATATTTTATATGTAGAACAACTTCTTTATATACTTTATTTAACCGTAATAAAAAAATAAACTTCTGTCCAATGAAAAGCCCCTGAGGGGTCAGAAGAACCAGTGAGGGTGTTTGTCGCTTTTGCGCCGGGTCCTCAGCTGCTCGTTCAACCTGTTGCGTATCTCGCTGTGATCGCCCTTCCTCAGGGTGAAGTGACGCTCCACAACGGCCATCAGGCGCCTCTTGACGTTCATCGGGATCCCCCTCCTGCCCCTCAACCCATCCAGGTTCACGTGGTTGACCCACCCTTTGTATATGTCAAATGGAACGAGGGCGCGGAACACCAGAGCCGCAAACCTCCCCGCCCTGCCTCCACTCTTGGCCAGCAGAGACCATTCCCGCTCGGCGCTGAGGGGCATCATGGGGATATTGGGCAGCCGGTCCCCCATCCGGCACTCATCATAGAGCGTTGGGCCCTCAGGGGAGGTGCACCCTTCCGCCTCACCTTCCCTTTTGACCTGAATTGTGTCAGTTGTTGATGGGAGTAAGTCTTCATGGGAAGACGCCAGGTACATCCATGATGTCCCGTCCCTACTCTGGTCAGACAGGTTCTCCAGAGGGTAAGGAGGAGGATACTGGGGGCTGCTCTCTGGTGAGGCTCTGCTGGAAGAGATGGAAAACCTGTCTGCTCCCTGCTGGGGTGAAGTCCTCTCTGCATTGATCCAAGCTGGATGTGAGGGAGGCTCGGCCAAGGTGGGAGCTTCTGTGCCAGAGGGGCAAATTCGCACTGGGTCCCTCACAGAACATACAGTCGCCACCATCTCCTTCAGCTCCCTCATCTCCTGAGTAAATAGGTCCATGGTGGCCCTCATGCTGTCCCATTCCTGCTGGAGCCTATCGGACATCCTGCGGAATCTTCTCAGCTCTCTCAGCATTGGTAGGTGCACCCCGGTCGCCTTCTTCTGCCTTGGGAACTAGGGAGATGCAAGGAAATCTGTGAACGTCTTGGAGCACCCCAACATCATATTGTGGGATCTTTGCTCTGAAATTTCCAGGCAAACATTCAGCAATTATAACAAAGGGTTAAAAAGGCTGTAAATGTAAGAATAATACCCCTAGGAGGAGTTAAATCAAACCATGGCGACCCTAAGCCTTCCCTAAACCAACCCCGAAGAATTTCCAACAACAAACAGGACTGGGGAATTATACGTGGAATTGGCACTGTATTTATCCCGCTGTGGGTTCTGGGGTATTATACATGGAATTGGCACTGTATTTATCCCGCTGTGGGTTCTGGGGTATTATACATGGAATTGGCACTGTATTTATCCTGCGGTTCTGGGGTATTATACATGGAATTGGCACTGTATTTATCTGCTGTGGTTCTGGGTATTATACCCGGAATTGGCACTGTATTTATCCTGCTGTGGGTTCTGGGTATTATACATGGAATTGGCACTGTATTTATCCTGCTGTGGGTTCTGGGGTATTATACATGGAATTGGCACTGTATTTATCCCCTGTGGGTTCGGGGTATTATACAGGTATTATACATGGAATTGGTGGGTCTGGGTATTATACATGGAATTGGCACTGTATTTATCCCGCTGTGGGTTCTGGGGTATTATACATGGAATTGGCACTGTATTTATCCCGCTGTGGGTTCTGGGGTATTATACATGGAATTGGCACTGTATTTATCCCGCTGTGGGTTCTGGGGTATTATACATGGAATTGGCACTGTATTTATCCCGCTGTGGGTTGGTATTATACATGGAATTGGCACTGTATTTATCCCGCTGTGGGTTCTGGGGTATTATACATGGAATTGGCACTGTATTTATCCCGCTGTGGGTTCTGGGTATTATACATGGAATTGGCACTGTATTATCCCGCTGTGGGTTCTGGGGTATTATACAATTTATCCCGCTGTGGGTTCTGGGGTATTATACATGGAATTGGCGCTGTATTTATCCCGCTGTGGGTTCTGGGGTATTATACATGGAATTGGCGCTGTATTTACTGTGGGTTCTGGGTATTTATACATGGAATTGGCACTGTATTTATCCCGCTGTGGTTCTGGGGTATTATACATGGAATTGGCTCTGTATTTATCCCGCTGTGGGTTCTGGGGTATTATACATGGAATTGGCACTGTATTTATCTGCTGTGGGTTCTGGGGTATTATACATGGAATTGGCGCTGTATTTATCCCGCTGTGGGTTCTGGGGTATTATACTTGGAATTGGCGCTGTATTTATCCCGCTGTGGGTTCTGGGGTATTATACATGGAATTGGCGCTGTATTTATCCTGCTGTGGATTCTGGGGTATTATACATGGAATTGGCACTGTATTTATCCTGCTGTGGGTTCTGGGGTATTATACATGGAATTGGCACTGTATTTATCTGCTGTGGGTTCTGGGGTATTATACATGGAATTGGCACTGTATTTATCCCGCTGTGGGTTCTGGGGTATTATACATGGAATTGGCACTGTATTTATCTGCTGTGGGTTCTGGGCTATTATACATGGAATTGGCACTGTATTTATCCCGCTGTGGGTTCTGGGGTATTATACATGGAATTGGCACTGTATTTATCCCGCTGTGGGTTCTGGGGTATTATACATGGAATTGGCACTGTATTTATCCCGCTGTGGGTTCTGGGGTATTATACATGGAATTGGCACTGTATTTATCCCGCTGTGGGTTCTGGGGTATTATACATGGAATTGGCACTGTATTTATCTGCTGTGGGTTCTGGGGTATTATACATGGAATTGGCACTGTATTTATCCCGCTGTGGGTTCTGGGGTATTATACATGGAATTGGCACTGTATTTATCTGCTGTGTGTTCTGGGGTATTATACATGGAATTGGCACTGTATTTATCTGCTGTGTGTTCTGGGGAATTATACATGGAATTGGCACTGTATTTATCCCGCTGTGGGTTCTGGGGTATTATACATGGAATTGGCACTGTATTTATCCCGCTGTGGGTTCTGGGGTATTATACATGGAATTGGCACTGTATTTATCCCGCTGTGGGTTCTGGGGTATTATACATGGAATTGGCACTGTATTTATCCCGCTGTGTGTTCTGGGGTATTATACATGGAATTGGCACTGTATTTATCCCGCTGTGGGTTCTGGGGTATTATACATGGAATTGGCACTGTATTTATCTGCTGTGGGTTCTGGGGTATTATACATGGAATTGGCACTGTATTTATCCTGCTGTGGGTTCTGGGGTATTATACATGGAATTGGCACTGTATTTATCCCGCTGTGGGTTCTGGGGTATTATACATGGAATTGGCACTGTATTTATCCTGCTGTGGGTTCTGGGGTATTATACACGGAATTGGCACTGTATTTATCCCGCTGTGGGTTCTGGGGTATTATACATGGAATTGGCACTGTATTTATCCCGCTGTGGGTTCTGGGGTATTATATATGGAAATGGCCCCCAAACATAAAATTCATCTCATTCTATGGCAGGGCCTTGACTTCTATATGAATAGGGAAAGCTTGTTACAACCCGTATTATATAGTGACCCCCCAAGTCTCGGTTGTCGTAAAGGAGAAAATCAGGGTCCAACTTAGTAAGTAGGTTGGTACCATTTCCACCCCTTCGGGACCGTCACAGTGGGACTGTTGGATCAGTGTTTTTCCAACTTACAGCCATTTATAAGCTCAGATCTACCCGCTGCCTTACCTCTGTCTGTGTGTCCTGGTCCCTCACTTTAACTTCCCCCTTATTAGGAGAGCTCTGTCCTGGCTCCTCCTCTTTTTCCACGTCAGCAACAATTTCTTGTTTTTCCTGCCCTCTTGGAGAGTTCCCTCTCTCAGCGTCAGATAATTTCCTCTTGTGGTGCTCGCCTTTCTTTCCGTCTGCTTCCTGCAACTTCCTGTCCCACTGCTCATCCTTCCTTCCCTCTGCTTCCTGCAACATCCTGTCCCACTGCTCATTCTTCCCTTTGTCTGCTTCCTGCAACTTCCTGTCCCACTGCTCATCCTTCCTTCCCTCTGCTTCCTGCAACATCCTGTCCCACTGCTCATTCTTCCCTTTGTCTGCTTCCTGCAACTTACTGTCCAATTGCTCATCCTTTTTTCTGTCTGCTTCCTGTAACTTCCTGTCCCCCTGCTCATCCTTCCATTTGTCTGCTTCCTGTAACTTACTGTCCAATTGCTCATCCTTCCTTTTGTCTGCTTCCTGTAACTTCCTGTCCCCCTGCTCATTCTTCCCTTTGTTTGCTTTCTGCAACTTCCTATTCTGGTGCTGATCCATCCTTTTTTCTGTTCCTCCGGGCTCCGGGTTCTGCTGCTCATCTCTACCCTTGTCCTGATGATCTCCATCCCCTTTATCTGCTCCCTCTGGCTTTCTGCCCTCAGACTCCCCCCCACTATTGTCTGCCCCCGGGAGCTCTCTCTCCAACTGCTTCTCACCCCTCTTTCTGCTTCTTTTCTCCAGTTGGATATCACATGCCTCATAGTCCTGTCCTTTTCCTTCCCTCTGCCCCCTGTCCTGCTGCTTATTCTTCCTTCCTTCTGATTTCCCCTGCCCCTTGTGCAACTCATGATCCTTCCTTCCTTCCTGCTCCTTGTCCCATTGGTGATCCTCCTGTTTGTCTCCCTCCTCCAACTTCCTGTCCCACCGCTCAGCTTTCCTTCTGTCTCCTCCCTTTAGCTTCCTGTCACATTGCTCTAAATTCCTTTCTTCTAATCCCTCCAGCTCATTCTTCCCTCTGAAATGAAACTGGAAAATAAAAAGTATGAGAGTCAGCACAGGATATTCCATTTATAAAGGCCCCGTGCCAATATAATCCTTCCTAGGGGGCATTACATGGCAGCGACCCAAAGTTTCCTTCCTGTGTGGCCCCCAGTTGCCCTGAATTACGGACACCCCCTCTGTCTCTCTGCCTTTTAAATGTAACAAAACAACAGGGCTGCTTTATTAACAACTTGCCCTAGTGCAGTGGCCAATAGCAACCAATCAGGTTGTTGCTTTCATTTTTCAGCTTGCAGTAGACTATTTAAAACTAATTCCACATTGGCTGCTATTGGCAACAACACATTTGTTTGTGAATCAGCCCTAGTAACTTTTCTTTAAGGGCAAATGCTCACCTGGCCAAGCTGTACTGCTCCCACTATTCCACTAGGTGGCACCCTATCCCAGTACAGACCCTATCCCAGTACACACCTAATGTGGGGTATTTAAATTGGTTACCTCTTTGCTGGCATCAGCCTGTATGAGACGGAATGCTCCATCTGTAGCTAACAGCTCCAGTTTTGGGTTCCTCTCTGTAGACCCATCCGTGGGACTGCCCGTGGCACAGTGCGTTTCCCAGAAGGTTTGCAGACTCTCGCCGGCGTGTTTGCGCAGGTGTCTCTGCAGGGATTTCTTGCGGATAAACCTCTCCCAGCAGTAGGGGCACTCGTAGGGACGCTCCCCGGTGTGCCTCCTCATATGAGCCACTAGGTCGGTTTTGCGGCTGAAGCTCTTGGGGCAGCAGGAGCAGTGGAAGGGCTTGTGGCCGGCGTGGCTCCATAGGTGGGTAGTGAGAGTGGAGCTCTGGCGGAAGCTGCGGCCGCACTGGGGGCAGGTGAAGGGTCTCTCCTCGGTGTGGACTTTGCGGTGGGAGCTCAGGTGCTGCTTCTTCACGAAGGTCTTGGAGCAGATGTTACAGACGTAGGGGCGATACTGGCAGCTTCCCGCCTCGTGGGACAAGAAGTCGAGCAGATTGTTCCAAGTCTCTCCACACCGGGCACATCTATAGGGCTTCCCAACGCCAAGGCCTGGAATGTGGGCATTCTCCTCAGAGAGCTCCTCTCTCTTGCACACAATACCTTGCCCCCTCCGGGTATTACGTGGCACACTGGCACCAGCCGGCCCATGTTGGGGTTTCTCTGGCTGAGGCTGGTTCAGTGTCCCGTGGGTAACGTGGTTCCCCAGCCCAGTGTCCATGACCACTTTTGGAGACCTTCTCAACAGCTTCAGAGACCGTTGGGTTGGTTTCCTCTTCACCGGACAGCGCTTGGCACTCGGTTCCTCTGGCGGCTGCTTCTGCCCAAGGCTCCTGACTCGCTCTGCGGAACCAGGGGGGGCTCTGTGGCTTCTTAGTGGGTATTTGGAATGTTTGGGCCCTAGAGCTGCTTTTGGGGCTCCGTCCATGTGTGTGGGACCTGAAGTTGGGGAAACCATACTCAGTCAGTGATTGGTTATAATCAGTATAAATCCCTAGTCTACTGCACCCATCAGGGTCTGCCCTTACTCCATAACCAAAGGGTTACACCAGAATATAGGCAGTGATTTCTAAACTGAGGGTCCGGCCCCCAGGAGGGGGGAAGTCCGTGACCTGGTTATTAGCTGCGGGGGCCCTGCCTAAAGGTTGGACCTCCACGGAGGGGGGCTTGAACCAAACAAGAGTAAAACAACCACTGCTCTATGGAAGCAGTATGGCAGCTCTGATCTGTAGGAAAGCATACATTAAGCCACGCCCAGCTGTACAATGCTGAATGCTAATCTGTAAGGTGAGTGCCCTAATAACAGCCCAGGCAGGCAACAAGGGGTTAATAGACTGCACTGTCTCTCACTCACGTTTGTGTGCCGGAGCCAGACAGACGCCGATGATTGGATCCTCCCCCTTCTCAATCTTTAGCACAATCTCTGGTTTGGTGATAACAAGTCCTGCAGGGGTAGAAGAAGAAAGAGTTAGCCTCCCACTAAAAAGGAAACAAACTGCAGTGAATAAAAGAGCCAATGAGGAGAGGGGGTGGAGGGGTGATACCATCAGCATAGAAAGGGATCCTTACTGGAAGGGCAGTCAAGTTGCAGAGCTCCCTGGGAATGAGCTGAACAGGAAGTGAGAGTTGGGGTCCCGAGTAGAAAGGAAGGAAACACTGGGTACATATTTGTTACAATTTGGGGTGCATTACAACTCCCGGCTACCCTGCGGGGGGGCTCCTCACCCAGAGCAGTCAGGTTCTGGTAATTGTCCTGCATCACCTCGCGGTACAGCTCCTTCTGCCCCTCCTGTAACCCCTTCCATTCCTCCTCTGAAAAGCGCACAGCAATGTCCTCAAATGTGACTGGGTCCTGGAAAGCAGGGAGAGAGGGGCATTGTGGGATTGCACTGGCAGGGACAGTAGCTGAGGGGATATGTCGCTATGAATCATGGGATGTGTAGTTCATTTATGGTTGGACACAAACTTACAGTTGTGGGACTTGGCACTGACTGATGTCTCTTCCAGTTCAGGCCTCTGTCCGGCTGGGGTCTCATCGTCCCAATGGCTTTCTGGGGGGGGGGGGGGCTCAGTTATAGGCAGCCCCAGAGTCCTGAGTCTGTCCCTGTCTGTGCCATGTTGGGTCTGGTCTCATACCCCCTGCCCCCCTCCCCTGTGTCTCCTTCTCACTGCTCTGTCCATTCACTGTGATATGTCACTGACTGTACTGCCCCAAATACCCCCCCCGCCTGACAGTGAGCCGGGGCTGTACTACCCCAGATACCCCCCCTGCCTGACAGTGAGCCGGGGCTGTACTACCCCAAATACCCCCCCCTGCCTGACAGTGAGACGGGGCTGTACTACCCCAAATACCCCCCCTGCCTGACAGTGAGCCGGGGCTGTACTGCCCCAAATACCCCCCCCTGCCTGACAGTGAGACGGGACTGTACTGCCCCAAATACCCCCCCCCTGCCTGACAGTGAGCCGGGGCTGTACTACCCCAAATACCCCCCCCTGCCTGACAGTGAGCCGGGGCTGTACTACCCCAGATACCCCCCCCTGCCTGACAGTGAGCCGGGGCTGTACTACCCCAAATACCCCCCCCTGCCTGACAGTGAGCCGGGGCTGTACTACCCCAGATACCCCCCCTGCCTGACAGTGAGCCGGGGCTGTACTGCCCCAGATACCCCCCCTGCCTGACAGTGAGCCGGGGCTGTACTACCCCAAATACCCCCCCTGCCTGACAGTGAGCCGGGGCTGTACTACCCCAAATACCCCCCCTGCCTGACAGTGAGCCGGGGCTGTACTACCCCAAATACCCCCCCCTGCCTGACAGTGAGCCGGGGCTGTACTACCCAGATACCCCCCCTGCCTGACAGTGAGCCGGGGCTGTACTGCCCCAAATACCCCCCCCCTGCCTGACAGTGAGCCGGGGCTGTACTGCCCCAAATACCCCCCCCTGCCTGACAGTGAGCCGGGGCTGTACTGCCCCAAATACCCCCCCCTGCCTGACAGTGAGCCGGGGCTGTACTGCCCCAAATACCCCCCCTGCCTGACAGTGAGCCGGGGCTGTACTACCCCAAATACCCCCCCCTGCCTGACAGTGAGCCGGGGCTGTACTACCCCAAATACCCCCCCCTGCCTGACAGTGAGCCGGGGCTGTACTACCCCAAATACCCCCCCTGCCTGACAGTGAGCCGGGGCTGTACTACCCCAGATGCCCCCCTGCCTGACAGTGAGCCGGGGCTGTACTACCCCAAATACCCCCCCTGCCTGACAGTGAGCCGGGGCTGTACTACCCCAGATGCCCCCCTGCCTGACAGTGAGCCGGGGCTGTACTACCCCAGATGCCCCCCTGCCTGACAGTGAGCCGGGGCTGTACTACCCCAAATACCCCCCCCTGCCTGACAGTGAGCCGGGGCTGTACTACCCCAGATGCCCCCCTGCCTGACAGTGAGCCGGGGCTGTACTACCCCAGATGCCCTGTCTCTGTGCCAGTTTGTGGCTCCGTTCCTCTCTCCCCAGCGCAGCAGAGCAGCTCCCAGTAATGCTTTGCGGCAGAGCCCGGAAGTAGCCAGGAACCTACCGCCCTCCCTGCTGTGTAGGTGCGTCAGAGCTGGAGGCTCCTCCCCCAGGGTCACATGGGAGAGTCAGAGCTGCTTCCGGTGTAACTGCCAATGGGAGAGCTCCTGTGCCCCCCAAGTGCAAATTATACTGTATGGGGGTGAGTGAGGGCTGAATCCCTGGGAGACGTTATAGGAAGGTGTCGGGCAGACAAAACGCACCCTACAGGGGGCAGTGTAACTCCGTGTCACCTGACGCGCCACAGGGCTGTGATTGGCTCTCCCCCTCCTGCTGTGCTTCTGGCAGGGACCGGTAGGCCACGCCCACTCTCCATTTCAAACTCAGACAGAGAAGTGAGAGGATCTATAGGGAGCTCCAATAAAGGGGCCATTGGTACAGATAGGGTTAATGTTTAGCCCAAAGGGAAACCAGCACCGGATATTATTCATAATTGCCTACAGGGTTAGGGGTTTGTTTATCCAATATGTCTCCTGTAAGGGGCTGAGGCTATATAGTTTATCTGTGAGTGCAACAAACTGCCCAGCCAGTAGGTAGAGCTGTGATTGGCAGATATTATCCCGCTGCCTCATTACATCACGTCTGGCCCTTGTGACATCACTTCCTTTTGTTGCCGTCGCTGCTTGAGGTCACATGGGGCGTTTTTATGTCACATTTTTAAAAAAAGTGGATTTGGGTGTAAATTCCCCTAAAGTGAAGCCCTACTGAAAATAATGGAATACGCACTATAGCAATTCCCGCGGGGCAAACAACATGGCGCCACTATGTCGTTCCAATATGGCGGGAAAGTCGCGCAAGCTGGATTGGGCCTATGGGCATTCGCGTCACTGTAATCTAGTGGCGTCATTAAAAATCTGCAATGCATGTTGGGAAAAGGAAAGGACAGGCTGAGGCGCCGCGCATATAATCAGCCGCGGGGGGTTTTATTGGCGTATTTACACCCCAAGCCCTACAGAACGGCCTATAGGGGCCACACTACTAGTGTTACTAGGGGGTACTTTTACTACTTTTACTAGGGGGTAGTAGAGTTAAATGTAAATAGTGCTAGAGATTAGTAGTCTTACTAAAGATTTGTATTAGCGGTTAGTACTGTTAGAAGAAAGTAGTGGTATTGTTAGTAAGGTTAGTAGTGTTACTAGAGATTAGATAAAAGGTAGTAGTGTTAGTGGCCATTCATTCTAGTGTGTTAGAGGTAAGTAGTGCTAGAGATTACTAGTGGTACTAGAGGACCACAACCAGCTGGTTGGGCATCGGGCCGATAGACACTGAGGATCTCGGTGGGCCAACTGGAGAAGGACTAACAGTGTTGAGAGGTGATTGCCAACGCGGACATGCGTCCTGATTCAAGATAGATATATATATAAGCAGAACTAAGAGAGGGAGCCTGACAATCACAGCCACGCGTCCGGCCATACCCAGCAGCGTGCTGAAAGAAGTTATTGGCCTGGCTTGGTAAGCCAGCGCCTGTGTGTGTGTGACCAGATGTTTAACGTGATGTGTGACAGTAGAGTAGTTGTAAGCTGAGCGGTGAAGTAACAACAAGGCGCAGTGGGCAAGCAAAGTAATCGCCATACCTTAGCTATACACCAGACTAGGGGGGCCCGCCCCTGCAGCCCCCCGCTCAGCGTGCTATACGAAACGCTTTTGGGCTGCTTGTCTGCAGGGCTGTATGTGAACGTGTACGTAATCAGTACGACGTGTGTACAGTGAGCGCGGTTGAGCTACACCACAGCGGCCAGTGGGCAGCAACGCGTGCATTTACTATACAGACTCGGGGGCGGCCGCCCTCTCAGAGTGCTATAGACAAAGTTCTTGGGCGCTTGTGCAAGGCCTGTATGTGAGTGTGTAACAGTGAGTGTGTGATAGTAGAGTGTTGTGAGCGTGAGCTGTGTGACGTCTGACGTGTGTAACGCAGGTGAGTGTGTGACAGCATAGAGTGTCGTGAGAGTGAGTGTGTCCTAACAGTGAGCTGTGTGACAGTGAGTGTAGTGACAGTCAGAGTGTTAACATCGTGAGTCTGTTGTGACAGTACGAGACTGTGTGACAGTTGAGCTGTGTGACAGTGAGTATGTAACAGTGAGTGTGTGACAGTGAGCGGTGAGTACACAAGGCCAGTGGCACAAGCGTGACCGGCTGCTGTTTGTTATTGGTGTTTGCTCAGCGGCAGCTGCACATCCTATTGGAGAAGGAACCAGGTTCCCTGTGCGACTGGTCACACTGACTCCTCCGGCCAACATGGCATGGGCGCGGGAGGCGCCGGGGGGCTTGTAGCTTAGGGGCTAAGGGCAGGCGAGGGCCTGCGCATCCTAACCTCAGGCAAGCTGCCACGCTAGTCCGCCTACTCAAACCCTGCCTGTGTGTGGTTTTATTCGGGCCACCCTAAAGCCCTGGGGCAGCGTCACACTGGGCAAGCAAGCTGGGGCCGCTGGCTTGACTAGGGAAGGCACTCGGGGTTTGCTAGGCGACAGGCATAGGGCGTTAGCTAGGGGCAAGGGGAAGCCTTGGCATTGGTTGGATACCCAGGGAGGAGACGTTGGCGCAGGATGCACTGAGCACTGATGGGCACTGGGGGCATAAGAGCTAAAGCGGATACTGAGATTGGTACTAGGGGTCTTTGACCCCCCCCCCACTACTACATCTGGGACCAAATATGAACAGCAGATAACGGGGGCACCTACAGCATTGCCTCACCCCCGGGCACCATGGTGTCTGGCACATCTGGAGCTGCATTCATCTTGCTTTGCCAGGTAGGACTGAAGGGGGGGGTTGCTTTGCAAGGGGGGGTATTAGAGAAGATTAGGGGATAATCCCCTGATGAGACCCCCGGAGAGAACCAGCAGATGCCCCCCATATGGCTGTGTGTAACTTCTCTGTGTGTAACTTCTCTGTATGTAGCTACTCTGTGTGTAATTAGTCTGTAACTTCTCTGTGTGTAACTTCTCTGTATGTAGCTACTCTGTGTGTAACTTCTCTGTATGTAGCTACTCTGTGTGTAACTTCTCTGTATGTAGCTACTCTGTGTGTAACTTCTCTGTATGTAACTACTCTGTGTGTAACTTCTCTGTATTTAGCTACTCTGTGTGTAACTTCTCTGTATGTAGCTACTCTGTGTGTAACTTCTCTGTATGTAGCTACTCTGTGTGTAACTTCTCTGTATGTAGCTACTCTGTGTGTAACTTCTCTGTATGTAGCTACTCTGTGTGTAACTTCTCTGTATGTAGCTACTCTGTGTGTAACTTCTCTGTATGTAGCTACTCTGTGTGTAACTTCTCTGTATGTAGCTACTCTGTGTGTAACTTCTCTGTATGTAGCTACTCTGTGTGTAACTTCTCTGTATGTAGCTACTCTGTGTGTAACTGCTCTGTGTGTAACTTCTCTGTATGTAGCTACTCTGTGTGTAACTGCTCTGTATGTAGCTACTCTGTGTGTAACTGCTCTGTGTGTAACTTCTCTGTATGTAGCTACTCTGTGTGTAACTGCTCTGTGTGTAACTTCTCTGTATGTAGCTACTCTGTGTGTAACTGCTCTGTGTGTAACTTCTCTGTATGTAGCTACTCTGTGTGTAACTTCTCTGTATGTAGCTACTCTGTGTGTAACTGCTCTGTATGTAGCTACTCTGTGTGTAACTGCTCTGTGTGTAACTTCTCTGTATGTAGCTACTCTGTGTGTAACTGCTCTGTGTGTAACTTCTCTGTATGTAGCTACTCTGTGTGTAACTGCTCTGTATGTAGCTATTCTGTGTGTAACTGCTCTGTATGTAGCTACTCTGTGTGTAACTGCTCTGTATGTAGCTACTCTGTGTGTAACTGCTCTGTATGTAGCTACTCTGTGTGTAACTGCTCTGTATGTAGCTACTCTGTGTGTAACTGCTCTGTGTGTAGCTACTCTGTGTGTAGCAATCTGACTGGCCAAGTTGATGGGTGTGGGGGGTAAGTGTGTCTTTGTGAAGGAAATGAAGGTTTAACAGATCACTTTGTACTTTGTTGTACTGCAGCTTGTGGCGGCCCAACCTGGAATTGCCCTCGGGTCCCTCAGGGTATCTACTCTTGAGTTCCTGAACCCACCAGACAAGGTTGTTGAGGGATATGTTCTACAAGTTCGGTACCACTGTGAGGAGAGGCAGCTGGTCCATATCGATATAATTGCCTCCTCCCTCACGGCCTCGTCTGTGTCTGTATTTAGGAGGAGATGGGTTTGTGGCCCCGGAGAGGAAAAGACTGTAAAGAAGGTCCGCTTGGACTTCCCAGACCAGATGGTCTACAGAGAAGACTTCTTCCTCAGGAATTCCATATTTGTACACGATGTGGTTCTGAGAGCTTGGATCTCGGATTATGCCCCCCATTATATCAGAAAAGCTGATTGGCTCTCTTACAGCAGAGGGCTGGTACGGAGGAACCACAATGTAGAACCTGTGCCCCCCTACAGCCGCCCCTACAAACCCCCTCGCAGGTCCCTACGGTGGGATCAGCAGCTCATCTGGAACCTGAGAAAAGATCAATTGCCCCAATGTCCGGCTGAGCCAGGTGGGTATTAGCGCCACAATATTATGTTGTGGGGTAAATTAGCAAATTTGCTGCTCCAGGTTATTTCCAGGGTGGGAGGGGCTACGCTAACGAACCCTGCTTGGTCATCCATAGTGAGTTCAGCAAAGAGTGAATCCTCCGATACTGGTGGTGACCATCAATAAATGAGGACTGGCTCTTTGCTGAAGAGAACGTTGAGTACCACTGAGGTCTTCAGATCACGGATGTACAACATGTGGCCCCTGACGGTTTAGAAGGGCCCCTGACTGTTTAGAAGGGCCCCACGTTGTGTTTTATGTTAGAACACAATTCCTTGGAAAAAATATGGAAAAACCCCAACTTTCTTGGGGCTTAGGTTGTCCAACTAAATGGTAAATAAGGCATTGTTGGGTGTCCTATAGCATGGAGACCACCACTGAGCATAGAGGAACCATATGTAGCCCCTGGGCCCCGACTGGGCATCACTGCTAGTCCATCACTTAGGAAGGAAGGAAACCATTGGCTGTTGTTCTCCACCATGGGAACTCTAAGGCCTGACCCACTGGTTGTAGGACACCTTCTCCCTAGGGTTCCTGATATGGATCCCCACCCAAGGTGACCAGATCACTTGAAACCCTGGTTCCAAATCAGCCAATCACAAATGGCTGTAGAATCTGCCTCCCATTTCCCTGAGCCTTGGCTTGTGTCTTTGCAGAGATTGCCCACCTCATGGAGTTTGTTTATGCATCGACCGGGGAGGACTTTGGGGTGCTAAGAACCCTGGAGCCCTACAAGAACCCGGTTCTAGAGAGACAGAGGAAAGCCTCCATCATCTCCCCACGGTAAGTGACTCTCCAGCTTGTTCCGGGTCACTTTATTCTCTTCCCAATGGTCCAAGCCGATTTATTTGGTCAGTTTAGTTTTTTCCCAAAACCTCATGGGGTGATGGGCGGAGCCTGCGCTGATGGTGACAGAATGTGTTTGTGGGGTTTGACGCACATGGAAAGGTAAATGTGATGTAATATTTGTGTTCCACTGGAAAGTCTGAGCCTCGGAACCATAAAGCTGACTATTATAATAGGGATTCGGGTCTGACACCTTCTGAACAAGAATGGAAATTCCCACAAAGGGGGGTTAAATGACTATAAAGGGGGTTAATATGGTCTGTTGGTGCCTATGGGGTCTTTCACCCCAATATGACACCCGCTGTGCAGTACAGGAGTTTATGGAACCCCCCTCCCTAAGGGGGAGGTGTAGCCCCAGTACCAGCACTGCCCAAATGGATCTCTGATGGTTCTGCCCATGTTCTATCCAGATGCACCTTCTCCATGTGGCTCTACCTAATGTGGCACTGCCCCATACAGACGTGTGGCCTCTTCTACCACGTTGGGACCGATGGTGACTATGCGTCTCCCTCCATGCTCATGAACAAACAAGGTAACGCCCCTTACTTACCTGCTTCCTGATTGGGCAGTACTTAACCTGCTTCCTGGTTGGGCAGTACTTACCTGCTTCCTGGTTGAGCAGTACTTACCTGCTTTCTGGTTGGACAGTACTTACCTGCTTCCTGATTGGGCAGTACTTACCTGCTTCCTGGTTGGGCAGTACTTACCTGCTTCCTGGGTGGGCATTACTTACCTGCTTCCTGATTGGGCAGTACTTACCTGCTTCCTGGTTGGGCAGTACTTACCTGCTTCCTGGTTGGGCAGTACTTACCTGCTTCCTGGGTGGGCATTACTTACCTGCTTCCTGGTTGGGCAGTACTTACCTGCTTCCTGGGTGGGCATTACTTACCTGCTTCCTGGTTGGGCATTACTTACCTGCTTCCTGGTTGGGCAGTACTTACCTGCTTCCTGGTTGGGCAGTACTTACCTGCTTCCTGGTTGGGCAGTACTTACCTGCTTCCTGACTCTCTCTCCTTGCTCTGCTTCCTGGTTCTGTATTAGAGACCGCCCCCAGCTCAGTCTCCTCCCCTTTGCTTTCTGCACTACATACCTGCTTCTTGTCCACGTTTCCCTGCTCCTCATTGGCTGATAATCCCAGTACAAATAGGTGTTCTTCCCAGAGATATATCCATAGATAAAAGTCTTGTCCCCATTAACCCTTTCCCGTTGCCCCTGCGCAGGTTTCTTGCACGTTCAGGTCCAACTGGTCTCGGGGAGAACCTACGCCTTCCAGAGCTACGTGGCGCTGCCCCTGAGGCAATGGTGCCAGATCCACCTCACTTTCGACAGCCACTTGGTAAGAATCCCAGGAAGATCCAACTCAAGTCAGGTGCCCTCTTAGCCATCTATCATTCTGCCCCACACATAGACTGGCAGAGGGGCAGGGCAGAGAGACCGGCTGGGCAGGAGAGTTGCAGTTGTCCGTATAATCTCTCTATATTCCTTCCCCAGGCCAACCTGACAGTGATGTGCGAGGGCAAACCCAGCCTGATGTCCTACAGGTACCGTCATGGCTTCTTCCTATTCATTCAGAGCTCATTAGGGCCCCCCCAACGCTACCTGTCTCCCCAACTCCCCAACACTCTTATCCAATGGTGACACTGGGATGGGAGCCCCCCTTCCCCCAATAAGCAGCATTACTGTTTGTACTCATATTCCAGCCCATTGGTTTCCAACCAACTGACCCCCCTCTGATACTAAGGGTCCCGCCCCTTCCTGCTTCATTCCCTGCTCTCATCAACCAACTGACCCCCCTCTGATACTAAGGGTCCCGCCCCTTCCTGCTTCATTCCCTGCTCCCATCAACCAACTGACCCCCCTCTGATACTAAGGGTCCCGCCCCTTCCTGCTTCATTCCCCGCTCCCATCAACCAACTGACCCCCCTCTGATACTAAGGGTCCCGCCCCTTCCTGCTTCATTCCCTGCTCTCATCAACCAACTGACCCCCCTCTGATACTAAGGGTCCCGCCCCTTCCTGCTTCATTCCCTACTCTCATCAACCAACTGACCCCCCTCTGATACTAAGGGTCCCGCCCCTTCCTGCTTCATTCCCTGCTCTCATCAACCAACTGACCCCCCTCTGATACTAAGGGTCCCGCCCCTTCCTGCTTCATTCCCTGCTCTCATCAACCAACTGACCCCCCTCTGATACTAAGGGTCCCGCCCCTTCCTGCTTCATTCCCTGCTCTCATCAACCAACTGACCCCCCTCTGATACTAAGGGTCCCGCCCCTTCCTGCTTCATTCCCCGCTCTCATCAACCAACTGACCCCCCTCTGATACTAAGGGTCCCGCCCCTTCCTGCTTCATTCCCTGCTCTCATCAACCCCCCTCTGATACTAAGGGTCCCGCCCCTTCCTGCTTCATTCCCTGCTCCCATCAACCAACTGACCCCCCTCTGATACTAAGGGCCCCGCCCCTTCCTGCTTCATTCCCCGCTCTCATCAACCAACTGACCCCCCTCTGATACTAAGGGTCCCGCCCCTTCCTGCTTCATTCCCTGCTCTCATCAACCAACTGACCCCCCTCTGATACTAAGGGTCCCGCCCCTTCCTGCTTCATTCCCCGCTCTCATCAACCAACTGACCCCCCTCTGATACTAAGGGTCCCGCCCCTTCCTGCTTCATTCCCTGCTCTCATCAACCAACTGCCCCCCTCTGATACTAAGGGTCCCGCCCCTTCCTGCTTCATTCCCCACTCTCATCAACCAACTGACCCCCCTCTGATACTAAGGGTCCCGCCCCTTCCTGCTTCATTCCCTGCTCTCATCAATCAACTGACCCCCCTCTGATGCCCCCCTTTGCCATCAGCCTGTAGCCCTGGGCAATGCTAGAAGAGTAGGTAGAAGGATGTGGGGGGCATATTAGAGTAATGTATATGAAAGAGGTGCCTGTCCCAAAGAGCTTGCACTCTGATGAAGAGAATTCACCTTATTTCTCCTTGTCCATCTGTAGATTCCCAGACAGCGTCCTACTGGATGACACTGTGGGATACTTTAGTCTGACCGGATCCCAATTTGTTTCTGGGATCAATGGGTTCCTGGGTCCCACCGCGTATCACAGGAACAAGATCACTTTCACTGAAAAGGTGAGTCCTTCCTCCCTGCACATCGCCAGTTACCACCGTTGGGGGGCAGGTGGTCCTACCCCAGGGGCAGCCACAACTTGAAGCAGCGCTGATTCATTTTCATTCATTCTGCTGTTTGATGGGGGTTCTGTCTCTTTATTTCCCAAGGCAAGCCCCCCCAAGCTTATCCAAAGCCTCCAACTGCCCCACTGGCACAACATGTGCCGAGAATTCCAGGACCATGTAAAAACCCGATACCAGTCCTTCCTGGCAGCATCAGAATGGCAACCGGCACCAGGTATGGCACAGTTACGGTTACTACGGGCGAGAACCCCAACATCTCAAGGGTTGGGCACCTTGTTTAATTCAGTAGGGAAACACAGTGTTGAACTGGCGACCAGGAAGTCTCCTAGACTGGTCCTCAATGGCAACTGTAGTCTTCACACTTGGCCCAAATCCCCTCTCAGCACCTGGGATCTCCTTCTTACAGTGTGGTTCTCTTGTCCAATCACAGCGTGGCGTGCTTCTATGCTCGGAGTGTGGGTCCCATCAGAAACCCAATTAGAACTCTGGGCCCCAGTAGGATATCAAGTCTCCATGTCATAGACAACATGAATCTAAATAGTAGAGTAAGAGTAAGGGAACTACAGTATACGCCCTATGAAGGGTTTTTTTCCTGGGTCCAAAAATTGGGGGGGGGGGCAGAAAGGAGAAACAGGGTGGGAAAGAGAAGAAGAAGAAGAGAAGACATGCGCCCCCCTTTTTGGTACCAATGTGTTCCACTGAGGGGATGAGCTCCATTGCTCCATACCCAGAGATACCCGGTACACCCCCCCCCCAGGTCCCATTCTTGTGCCCCCCCTGATCGTTCTCTCCCCCAGGGACCTGCCGAGATGTGTTCCAGGAACTCATCACCCACTACAGCACAATATCCTCTGGGCCAATGTGCACCGAGATGGAGGCCCCCCCAATGCCGAAAAGAGCCACCGTCACCAGGCTTCTGAGAAGGAGTGCGGAACTGGAGGGTAAGTGCCCCGATGGGGGTATCTTTATCTCTGTGGGGGGGCACCTTACTGATCTACTGCAAATTACCCATAGCAACCAATCAGTAATCAGCTTTCATCCGGTAGCTGCTGGAAGGTTTCTTCACCAATAGGTTGTGTTTATTCTGCCAGGTGGGCGGTACCTGAACATGAAGCGGATCGGCAGAGCGCTGTATTATATCTACCTGAGGAACATCCTCTCGCCCAATGGCTTGGCTCGTATCAAGGGCTCCATCATCCTGCTGTTACAGGCGGGCTGCTTGGGATACGACCCGGCCCTGTATCTCGCCTCGGTTCTGTTCCAGACCGGCTTTGGGATTAAAATGGACCCGTCCAAGGTAAATGCACTATTCTGGCCCAACTCTTGCCTTTATTTCTTTCATTGCAATATCCACAGGGAGGTCAGAAACATTACAAATGGAAGTTAAAGGGGAAGTACACCTTTCAGGAAATGTTCTATTCATAGTAACATAGTAAGTTGGGTTGAAAAAAGACATACGTCCATGTTCAACCATAATGCCTATATATAACCTGCCTAACTGCTAGTTGATCCACGCTATGAGGGGGGTGCCCTATAGTATCAGACTCAGTACCCACCATGAGGGGGTTCAAGGGATGTTAATGCTTGGATATGACTGGGTATTTTGTGTATTTACCGCCCCCCCAGGCACTAATGCTCAAGCTCGTTGCTGCCCAAAGGGACGAGCGTCTCTCCGTCATGTCTCTCGGCCACAAACACCACATGGGGGGCGACGGTTACCCGGTAGACTATGACCTCTCCTACGCCTACTACGCCAATATCGCCTTCCAGTCTACGGAAGATCGGCTGCAGCCAAACAGGGACCAGGTACAGTAATACCCACAGTAGAAATTCTACCCAGAACCTGGGCCCAGTACTGACCCAATATCCGCACAGTCCTATGTAGAGAACATCCGCCTGATTGATGAGGAGGTTCTGAAGCTGCAGACAAAGGAGGATGATGATCTCTTCATGTGGCTACGGCACCAGGCCAAGCAGGGCGTTGTCTCGGCACAGGTACCATTAGACTGTCATACTGGGGCAGGGACTGTCACACTGACGGCTATGGGGTCTGACTGCTATGGGGTCTGAATGACTGACTGCTATGGGTACTATGAGACTGCTGCAGAAACTCAGACATTGGCATCTAAGGAATCTCATTGGTGCTCATCCCATTGCCCTGATACTGCCCCTGGTGCTCATCCCATTGCCCTGATACTGCCCCTGGTGCTCATCCCATTGCCCTGATACTGCCCCTGGTGCTCATCTCCCATTGCCCTGGTACTGCCCCTGGTGCTCATCCCATTGCCCTGATACTGCCCCTGGTGCTCATCTCCCATTGCCCTGGTACTGCCCCTGGTGCTCATCCCATTGCCCTGATACTGCCCCTGGTGCTCATCCTATTGCCCTGATACTGCCCCTGGTGCTCATCCCATTGGCCTGATACTGCCCCTGGTGCCCATCCCATTGCCCTGATACTTCCCCTGGTGCCCATCCCATTGCCCTGATACTGCCCCTGGTGCTCATCCTATTGCCCTGATACTGCCCCCTGGTGCTCATCCCATTGGCCTGATACTGCCCCTGGTGCTCATCCCATTGCCCTGATACTGCCCCTGGTGCTCATCCCATTGGCCTGATACTGCCCCTGGTGCTCATCCCATTGGCCTGATACTGCCCCTGGTGCTCATCTCATTGCCCTGATACTGCCCCTGGTGCTCATCCCATTGCCCTGGTACTACCCCTGGTGCTCATCCCATTGGCCTGATACTGCCCCTGGTGCCCATTCCATTGCCCTGATCCTGCCCTGGTGCTCATCCCATTGCCCTGATACTGCCCCTGGTGCTCATCCTATTGCCCTGATACTGCCCCTGGTGCTCATCCCATTGCCCTGGTACTGCCCCTGGTGCTCATACCATTGCCCTGATACTGCCCCTGGTGCTCATCCCATTGGCCTGATACTGCCCCTGGTGCTCATCCCATTGCCCTGATACTGCCCCTGGTGCTCATCCCATTGCCCTGATACTGCCCCTGGTGCTCATCCCATTGCCCTGGACTGCCCCTGGTGCTCATCCCATTGCCCTGATACTGCCCCTGGTGCTCATCCCATTGCCCTGGTACTGCCCCTGGTGCTCATCCCATTGCCCTGATACTGCCCCTGGTGCTCATCCCATTGCCCTGGTACTGCCCCTGGTGCTCATCCCATTGCCCTGGTACTGCCCCTGGTGCCCATCCCATTGCCCTGGTACTGCCCCTGGTGCTCATCCCCATTGCCCTGATACTGCCCCTGGTGCCCATCCCATTGCCCTGATCCTGCCCCTGGTGCTCATCTCCCATTGGCCTGATACTGCCCCTGGTGCTCATCCCATTGCCCTGGTACTGCCCCTGGTGCTCATCCCATTGCCCTGGTACTACCCCTGGTGCTCATCCCATTGGCCTGATACTGCCCCTGGTGCTCATCCCATTGGCCTGATACTGCCCCTGGTGCTCATCTCATTGCCCTGATACTGCCCCTGGTGCTCATCCCATTGCCCTGGTACTACCCCTGGTGCTCATCCCATTGGCCTGATACTGCCCCTGGTGCCCATTCCATTGCCCTGATCCTGCCCCTGGTGCTCATCCCATTGCCCTGATACTGCCCCTGGTGCTCATCCTATTGCCCTGATACTGCCCCTGGTGCTCATCCCATTGCCCTGGTACTGCCCCTGGTGCTCATACCATTGCCCTGATACTGCCCCTGGTGCTCATCCCATTGGCCTGATACTGCCCCTGGTGCTCATCCCATTGCCCTGATACTGCCCCTGGTGCTCATCCCATTGCCCTGATACTGCCCCTGGTGCTCATCCCATTGCCCTGGTACTGCCCCTGGTGCTCATCCCATTGCCCTGATACTGCCCCTGGTGCTCATCCCATTGCCCTGGTACTGCCCCTGGTGCTCATCCCATTGCCCTGATACTGCCCCTGGTGCTCATCTCATTGCCCTGATACTGCCCCTGGTGCTCATCCCATTGCCCTGATACTGCCCCTGGTGCTCATCCCATTGCCCTGGTACTGCCCCTGGTGCTCATCCCATTGCCCTGATACTGCCCCTGGTGCTCATCTCATTGCCCTGATACTGCCCCTGGTGCTCATCCCATTGCCCTGATACTGCCCCTGGTGCTCATCCCATTGCCCTGATCCTGCCCCTGGTGCTCATCTCCCATTGGCCTGATACTGCCCCTGGTGCCCATCCCATTGCCCTTATACTGCCCCTGGTGCCCATCCCATTGCACTGATACTCCCCCCGGTGTTTGCCTTTCCAGCAAAGTGTGAGCCGAATGCTGTACTGGGGGCAGCAGGGAATCTCTTCCAACCCAGAGGCTGCTGCAAGGTTCTATGAGAAGGGGGCCGTGCAGCAGAAGGACCCAGTACTGATGTATGACTATGGGGTGGTGCTGCTCAGGGTAAGTGCTCCATTCCCCTGTCTGTTATGGGTTGAGTGTCCAAATCTTTAGCTTCTCTATGGAGTTTTTGCTTTTTTTAATTCCCTGCTAGACTGTACCCCTATACTGAGCAAATCACCTACATACTAAATGTGCCGTCTCTCCGCCCTCCCACTGTCACACTGACTGCAGCCAATCAGCACTGAGATATGTGTCCCCTATGAGTTACAATTCCTTTAGTTCTGTGATTCCCTTTTCTGTGGGAATAATCATGGGATTGGGCGCAAAAGTTCCATCAATAGTGTGAACCCCAAACTTTTCCTGCTTTGTTGATTAATTTTGGGGGTCTGTGTCAACGTGAGATTTTCTCATGCAGGGTCACGGGGTGAAACAGGATATTCCGAAGGCCCTCGAGTATCTGCAGAAAGCGGCCGATATGGTAAAACCTCTACTCCTTATTGTATGTGACCTGTGCCCTTACTGTATCTGAACTCTGTATGACCTGTGCCCTTACTGTATCTGAACTCTGTATGACCTGTGCCCTTACTGTATCTGAACTCTGTGTGACCTGTGCCCTTACTGTATCTGAACTCTGTCTGACCTGTGCCCTTACTGTATCTGAACTCTGTCTGACCTGTGCCCTTACTGTATCTGAACTCTGTATGACCTGTTCCCTTACTGTATCTGAACTCTGTATGACCTGTGCCCTTACTGTATCTGAACTCTGTATGACCTGTGCCCTTACTGTATCTGAACTCTGTATGACCTGTGCCCTTACTGTATCTGAACTCTGTATGACCTGTGCCCTTACTGTATCTGAACTCTGTATGACCTGTTCCCTTACTGTATCTGAACTCTGTATGACCTGTGCCCTTACTGTATCTGAACTCTGTATGACATGTTCCCTTACTGTATCTGAACTCTGTATGACCTGTGCCCTTACTGTATCTGAACTCTGTCTGACCTGTGCCCTTACTGTATCTGAACTCTGTCTGACCTGTGCCCTTACTGTATCTGAACTCTGTATGACCTGTGCCCTTACTGTATCTGAACTCTGTATAACCTGTGCCCTTACTGTATCTGAACTCTGTATGACCTGTGCCCTTACTGTATCTGAACTCTGTCTGACTTCTGCCCTTACTGTATCTTAACTCTGTCTGACCTGTGCCCTTACTGTATCTAAACTCTATGTGACCTGTGCCCTTACTGTATTTGAACTCTGTCTGACTTGTGCCCTTACTGTATCTTAACTCTGTCTGACCTGTGCCCTTACTGTATCTGAACTCTGTCTGACCTGTGCCCTTACTGTATCTGAACTCTGTCTAACCTGTGCCCTTACTGTATCTGAACTCTGTCTGACCTGTTCCCTTGCTGTATCTGATCTCTGTATGACCTGTGCCCTTACTGTATCTGAACTCTGTATGACCTGTGCCCTTTCTGTACCTAACCTCTATGTGACCTATGCTCTTACTGTACCTGAACTCTATGCGACCTGTGCCCTTACTGTATCTGAACTCTGTCTGACCTGTGCCCTTACTGTATCTGAACTCTGTCTAACCTGTGCCCTTCCTGTATCTGAACTCTGTCTGACCTGTTCCCTTGCTGTATCTGATCTCTGTATGACCTGTGCCCTTACTGTATCTGAACTCTGTATGACCTGTGCCCTTTCTGTACCTAACCTCTATGTGACCTATGCTCTTACTGTACCTGAACTCTATGCGACCTGTGCCCTTACTGTATCTGAACTCTGTCTGACCTGTGCCCTTCCTGTATCTGAACTCTGTCTGACCTGTGCCCTTCCTGTATCTGAACTCTGTATGACCTGTTCCCTTCCTGTATCTGAACTCTGTATTACCTGTTCCCTTACTGTATCTGAACTCTGTATGACCTGTGCCCTTACTGTATCTGAACTCTGTATGACCTGTGCCCTTACTGTATCTGAATTCTGTATGACCTGTTCTCTTACTGTATCTGAACTCTGTATAACCTGTGCCCTTACTGTATCTGAACTCTGTATGACCTGTGCCCTTACTGTATCTGAACTCTGTATGACCTGTTCCCTTCCTGTATCTGATCTCTGTATGACCTGTGCCCTTACTGTATCTGAACTCTGTCTGACCTGTGCCCTTACTGTATCTGAACTCTGTATGACCTGTGCCCTTACTGTATCTGAACTCTGTATGACCTGTGCCCTTACTGTATCTGAACTCTGTCTGACCTGTCCCCTTACTGTATCTGAACTCTGTATGACCTGTTCCCTTACTGTATCTGAACTCTGTATGACCTGTGCCCTTATTGTATCTGAACTTTGTATGACCTGTGCCCTTACAGTACCTGAACTCTGTCTGACCTGTGCCCTTACTGTATCTGAACTCTGTATGACCTGTGCCCTTACAGTACCTGAACTCTGTATGACCTGTGCCCTTACTGTATCTGAACTCTGTCTAACCTGTGCCCTTACTGTATCTGAACTCTGTATGACCTTTTCCCTTACTGTATCTGAACTCTGTATGACCTGTTCCCTTACTGTATCTGAACTCTGTCTGACCTGTGCCCTTACTGTATCTGAACTCTGTATGACCTGTGCCCTTACTGTATCTGAACTCTGTCTGACCTGTTCCCTTACTGTATCTGAACTCTGTATGACCTGTTCCCTTACTGTATCTGAACTCTGTATGACCTGTTCCCTTACTGTATCTGAACTCTGTATGACCTGTGCCCTTACTGTATCTGAACTCTGTATGACCTGTTCCCTTACTGTATCTGAACTCTGTATGACCTGTGCTCTTACTGTATCTGAACTCTGTATGACCTGTGCCCATACTGTATCTGAACTCTGTATGACCTGTTCCCTTACTGTATCTGAACTCTGTCTGACTTGTGCCCTTACTGTATCTAAACTCTATGTGACCTGTGCCCTTACTGTATCTGAACTCTGTCGGACCTGTGCCCTTACTGTATCTGAACTCTGTATGACCTGTTCCCTTACTGTATCTGAACTCTGTATGACCTGTGCCCTTACTGTATCTGAACTCTGTCTGACCCGTGCCCTTACTGTATCTGAACTCTGTATGACCTGTGCCCTTACTGTATCTGAACTCTGTATGACCCGTGCCCTTACTGTATCTGAACTCTGTATGACCTGTTCCCTTACTGTATCTGAACTCTGTCTGACCCGTGCCCTTACTGTATCTGAACTCTGTATGACCTGTGCCCTTACTGTATCTGAACTCTGTCTGACCTGTGCCCTTACTGTATCTGAACTCTTTCTGACCTGTGCCCTTACTGTATCTGAACTCTGTCTGACTTGTGCCCTTACTGTATCTTAACTCTGTCTGACCTGTGCCCTTACTGTATCTGAACTCTTTCTGACCTTTGCCCTTACTGTATCTGAACTCTGTCTGACCCGTGCCCTTACTGTATCTGAACTCTGTATGACCTGTGCCCTTACTGTATCTGAACTCTGTCTGACCTGTGCCCTTACTGTATCTGAACTCTTTCTGACCTGTGCCCTTACTGTATCTGAACTCTGTCTGACTTGTGCCCTTACTGTATCTTAACTCTGTCTGACCTGTGCCCTTACTGTATCTGAACTCTTTCTGACCTTTGCCCTTACTGTATCTGAACTCTGTCTGACCTGTGCCCTTACTGTATCTGAACTCTGTATGACCTGTGCCCTTACTGTATCTGAACTCTGTCTGACCTGTCCCCTTACTGTATCTGAACTCTGTCTGACCTGTGCCCTTACTGTATCTGAACTCTGTATGACCTGTGCCCTTACTGTATCTGAACTCTGTCTGACCTGTTCCCTTACTGTATCGGAACTCTGTATGACCTGTGCCCTTACTGTATCTGAACTCTGTCTGACCTGTGCCCTTACTGTATCTGAACTCTGTATGACCTGTGCCCTTACTGTATCTGAACTCTGTATGACCTGTGCCCTTACTGTATCTGAACTCTGTATGACCTGTGCCCTTACTGTATCTGAACTCTGTATGACCTGTGCCCTTACTGTATCTGAACTCTGTATGACCTGTGCCCTTACTGTATCTGAACTCTGTATGACCTGTTCCCTTACTGTATCGGAACTCTGTATGACCTGTGCCCTTACTGTACCTGAACTCTGTGACCTGTGCCCTTTCTGTACCTAACCTCTATGTGACCTATGCTCTTACTGTACCTGAACTCTGTCTGACCTGTGCCCTTACTGTATCTGAACTCTGTATGACCTGTTCCCTTACTGTATCGGAACTCTGTATGACCTGTGCCCTTACTGTACCTGAACTCTGTGACCTGTGCCCTTTCTGTACCTAACCTCTATGTGACCTATGCTCTTACTGTATCTGAACTCTGTCTGACCTGTGCCCTTCCTGTATCTGAACTCTGTATGACCTGTGCCCTTACTGTATCTGAATTCTGTATGACCTTTTCTCTTACTGTATCTGAACTCTGTCTGACCTGTGCCCTTACTGTATCTGAACTCTGTCTGACCTGTTCCCTTCCTGTATCTGATCTCTGTATGACCTGTGCCCTTACTGTATCTGAACTCTGTATGACCTGTGCCCTTACTGTATCTGAACTCTGTATGACCTGTGCCCTTACTGTATCTGAACTCTGTATGACCTGTGCCCTTACTGTATCTGAACTCTGTATGACCTGTGCCCTTACTGTATCTGAACTCTGTATGACCTGTGCCCTTACTGTATCTGAACTCTGTATGACCTGTGCCCTTACTGTATCTGAACTCTGTATGACCTGTGCCCTTACTGTATCTGAACTCTGTATGACCTGTTCCCTTACTGTATCGGAACTCTGTATGACCTGTGCCCTTACTGTACCTGAACTCTGTGACCTGTGCCCTTTCTGTACCTAACCTCTATGTGACCTATGCTCTTACTGTACCTGAACTCTGTCTGACCTGTGCCCTTACTGTATCTGAACTCTGTATGACCTGTTCCCTTACTGTATCGGAACTCTGTATGACCTGTGCCCTTACTGTACCTGAACTCTGTGACCTGTGCCCTTTCTGTACCTAACCTCTATGTGACCTATGCTCTTACTGTATCTGAACTCTGTCTGACCTGTGCCCTTCCTGTATCTGAAATCTGTATGACCTGTGCCCTTACTGTATCTGAATTCTGTATGACCTTTTCTCTTACTGTATCTGAACTCTGTCTGACCTGTGCCCTTACTGTATCTGAACTCTGTCTGACCTGTTCCCTTCCTGTATCTGATCTCTGTATGACCTGTGCCCTTACTGTATCTGAACTCTGTCTGACCTGTGCCCTTACTGTATCTGAACTCTGTATGACCTGTCCCCTTACTGTATCTGAACTCTGTATGACCTGTGCCCTTACTGTATCTGAACTCTGTATGACCTGTTCCCTTACTGTATCTGAACTCTGTATGACCTGTGCCCTTACTGTATCTGAACTCTGTCTGACCTGTGCCCTTACTGTATCTGAACTCTGTATGACCTGTGCCCTTACTGTATCTGAACTCTGTATGACCTGTGCCCTTACTGTATCTGAACTCTGTCTGACCTGTGCCCTTACTGCATCTGAACTCTGTATGACCTGTGCCCTTACTGTATCTGAACTCTGTATGACCTGTGCCCTTACTGTATCTGAACTCTGTATGACCTGTGCCCTTACTGTATCTGAACTCTGTATGACCTGTGCCCTTACTGTATCTGAACTCTGTATGACCTGTGCCCTTACTGTATCTGATCTCTGTCTGACCTGTGCCCTTACTGTATCTGAACTCTGTATGACCTGTGCCCTTACTGTATCTGAACTCTTTATGACCTGTGCCCTTACTGTATCTGATCTCTGTCTGACCTGTGCCCTTACTGTATCTGAACTCTGTATGACCTGTGCCCTTACTGTATCTGAACTCTGTATGACCTGTGCCCTTACTGTATCTGAACTCTGTCTGACCTGTGCCCTTACTGTATCTGAACTCTGTGTGACCTGTGCCCTTACTGTATCTGAACTCTGTCTGACCTGTGCCCTTACTGTATCTGATCTCTGTCTGACCTGTGCCCTTACTGTATCTGAACTCTGTCTGACCTGTGCCCTTACTGTATCTGAACTCTGTGTGACCTGTGCCCTTACTGTATCTGAACTCTGTCTGACCTGTGCCCTTACTGTATCTGATCTCTGTCTGACCTGTGCCCTTACTGTATCTGAACTCTGTATGACCTGTTCCCTTACTGCATCTGAACTCTGTATGACCTGTGCCCTTACTGTATCTGAGCTCTGTATGACCTGTGCCCTTACTGTATCTGAACTCTGTATGACCTGTGCCCTTACTGTATCTGAACTCTGTATGACCTGTGCCCTTACTGTATCTGAACTCTGTATGACCTGTGCCCTTACTGTATCTGAACTCTGTATGACCTGTTCCCTTACTGTATCTGAGCTCTGTATGACCTGTGCCCTTACTGTATCTGAACTCTGTATGACCTGTGCCCTTACCGTATCTGAACTCTGTATGACCTGTGCCCTTACTGTATCTGAGCTCTGTATGACCTGTGCCCTTACTGTATCTGAACTCTGTATGACCTGTGCCCTTACTGTATCTGAACTCTGTATGACCTGTGCCCTTACTGTATCTGAACTCTGTATGACCTGTGCCCTTACTGTATCTGAACTCTGTATGACCTGTGCCCTTACTGTATGTAAATGCCACGTTGCCTCTTTCTCTGTTTTAGAACTTTGTCCCGGCCATTAACAGCCTGGGTTGGTATTACGAGAGGTATGAGGGGAATTACCAGAAAGCCATTGAATACTGGGAAAAAGCCGATGATCTTTGGAATGCAGAAGCTCCCTTTAACATTGGCATCATGTACTTTAATGGGTATTATCCTGGCCAAGGCAAAAATTACGTAAGTTTCCTTTCAGGGGTCTGGAACAAATGAATGATGGCTTAGTAATAATGTGAGGCTGAACCAAGGGCATAAACCCATAGCGACCAAGCACACATTTACTGTCATTAATCTATATTAAGTTTTAGACGGCACAAGGGTATCTGGGACAGACCTGGGTATCATCCCCTGGGTCTCTGGGATTGACATAGGTATCTTCCCCCTCGGTCATTGAGATAGACCTGGGTATCATCCCCTGGGTCTCTGGGATTGACATAGGTATTTCCCCCTGGGTCATTGAGATAGACCTGGGTATCATCCCCTTGGTCTCTGGGATTGACATAGGTATCTTCCCCCTGGGTCATTGAGATAGACCTGGGTATCATCCCCTGGGTCTCTGGGATTGACATAGGTATTTCCCCCCTGGGTCATTGAGATAGACCTGGGTATCATCCCCTGGCTCTCTGGGATTGACATAGGTATCTTCCCCCTGGGTCATTGAGATAGATCTGGGTATCATCCCCTGGGTCTCTGGGATTGACATAGGTATCTTCCCCCTGGGTCATTGAGATAGACCTGGGTATCATCCCCTGGGTCTCTGGGATTGACATAGGTATCTTCCCCCTGGGTCATTGAGATAGATCTGGGTATCATCCCCTGGGCCCTGGGTCTCTGGGATTGACATAGGTATCTTCCCCCTGGGTCATTGAGATAGATCTGGGTATCATCCCCTGGGTCTCTGGGATTGACATAGGTATCTTCCCCCTGGGTCATTGAGATAGACCTGAGGATCATCCCCTGGACAGACATGGGTGTCTCCACCTTGGTCACTGGTATAGACCTGGGTAACTTCCCATGGATCAAAAGAACAGACCTGGGTATATTCCCTTAGGTCTTTCGAACAAACATTGCTATCTTACCCTTGGTCTTTGGGAAATACCTAGATATCTTCCCCTGGTTCACTGGGACAGACATGGGTATCTTCCCCATGGTCTTTGGAAAAGACCTGGATATTTTCCCCTGGGTCTCTTGGACAGAACAGGGTATGTCCCCTTGGGTCACTGGGACAGATATGGGTATTTCCCCCTGGGTCTCTGGGATAGACCTGGGTATGTTCCCCTTGGGTCAATGGGACAGATACTGTATGGCTATTTCCCCCTGGGTCTCTGAGACAGAACTTCTCACATTCCTCCCGTTTAGACTGCAGCGTATCACTACTACCTGAAGTCCGCCACCCGGGGCCACATCGATGCAGCAGTTCATGTCTCATTTTTCTGGATCAAAGGGATCCCTGGGGTGGTACCACGGAAGCCTCGCGATGCAGTTGTGTAAGTATTGTATCAATGATTAATACTGTCAGCTCATTGGCTGTGGCTGCTCATTGAGGAGACCTCTGGCTCCAGCTGGTGATGCTATTGGCTGATTCCCAACCTTTGCTCTTCATTTCCCAGGTGGACAAAATGGGCTGCAGAGCAGAACGGGTACCTGGGGATGGCGTTACGGAAGGGCCTGGATGGGTATCTCAAGCATTCCTGGTAAGCGGCAGCACTAATCACAGGGGAGGATCATGGGAAGGGACCTGTTACATCAAAAGTGTGTGAATGAGTTGCCCTTAAGGCTAAAGCCCCCATTAGAGAGATATTATGGGGGCAGTGACCCAATGACCAAATGTACCATTGCTCACAACATGACATACAGGAGCCATTACTAATGGGACTATCCCCATTCTTGGTCCCATTCCTGGTGGCAGATAACCTCAAATTGGACCCCGCGGAGTTGGCACCGACCCAGTCAGTGATGTGAGTTCTAACGTTCCAATCCAACATGCTGAGATTTTAAAGGAACAGTAACGCTTATCTGGCTGTGAAACATAGAAGCTGCCATATTGCCTCTATTTGCCTTGATTCCCAGTACTGACCAGTAGTAGCGCTCTTTTACTGACCCAGCCAGATGCCCTAATTCTGCCCTTTTCCTGCCAGGCTGGAGTCCCTTCTCCATTACATCCAGGCAGCGGAGGCCGGCTTTGAGATTGCCCAGTTCAATGCTGCGTATATCTGTGAGCGAGACCCGGTGAGTGCCTTATGTTCCCTATAGTGGGCATTTCACCCACTGCCAGTGGGGCAAGTAGGTACCGGGCACAGGGCATCGGGTGAATAAGATAGCAGAGAAGGGTGAACATTGTGGGCAATTCCCATATACTGGGTCCCGTTGGCACTGCACCCTCAATACCATCTTACAATGCTGGGCATGGTGCATTGTGGGGACAAAAGTGTAAGTAAATTATTCACATATATTTGAATATATTATTGGGCTGTTGATGTGGATTGGCACAAAGTCTCAGGGGAGGTGTAGCCAAATGCCAGCTGTGCCCTCCCTGCCCGTCACACAGTCCGGGGTGGGTGCAGTGTCCCATTTACACAAATAAAATAGAGGAGTCTCCCCCCATTGAGTATAGCTCCCCCTGACTATACAGGCAGGGATATTGCAGCTACGGCCATGAGAGGGCGCTCATTACATGTTGTTTATTTACAGGACGGCCTAGTGAGTCGCTATGTCCATACAGACTGTATGTGGAAATATTATAACCTGTCAGTGTCTAGTTCCACCCCATCATCCTATGGTAAGTCTGTTCTGCTGTGGCTCCTCCCACTGCCCCGAGATGGCGCCTGTATGGCATCGGGTGATACTGGTTCTTTCCTTTTGTCTCAGCCCAGATCAAGATGGGGGACCTGCTGTACACGTCTCATATCAGGAGGAAGCGCAATGTTCAGGCTGCCGTGCAGATGTACAAAGCAGCCGCTCTAATGAAAGACCCCCAGGTATTGGTAATGAAAGACCCCCAGGTACCGGTAATGATAGACCCCCCAGGTACCGGTAATGATAGACCCCCCAGGTACCGGTAATGATAGACCCCCCAGGTACCGGTAATGATAGACCCCCAGGTACCGGTAATGATAGACCCCCCAAGTACCGGTAATGATAGACCCCCCAGGTACCGGTAATGAAAGACCCCCAGGTACCGGTAATGATAGACCCCCCAGGTACCGGTAATGAAAGACCCCCAGGTACCGGTAATGAAAGACCCCCAGGTAGCGGTAATGAAAGACCCCCAGGTACCGGTAATGAAAGACCCCCAGGTAGCGGTAATGAAAGACCCCCAGGTACTGGTAATGAAAGACCCCCAGGTACCGCTAATGAAAGGACCCCAGGTACTGGTAATGAAAGACCCCCAGGTACCGGTAATGAAAGACCCCCAGGTATCGGTAATGAAAGACCCCCAGGTACCAGTAATGAAAGACCCCCAGGTACCGGACCCTCTTGCTCAGGGTTCCTCTCTGGGATGCATATGGCATCAATGTGTTACGTAGTGGGGCCAGGGGTCTTGCACAGAGACAGCAGGAGAACATGAAGAAGGCACAGGAATGGCCCTGGTTCAAGGGCCACATCAACAACAAGGGGTTTCTGAGCATCCCTAGTTCCCTATATGCTCAGTTTGAGGGTCACCACATGGGCACCCACTTGTTCTGTAACAGAAATTGGGGTTCTTCTGTCTTTACTGAGCCATAGGGGATCTTATATGAAGGTTTTATATGGTAGACAAGCAAGTCCCCCCCTTCCGTAGCCATTGGATTGTGGGAGACTTTCTCTGTTCTACATGTCACGAGTGGCGGCTGACAGGAGCCAATCAAAATTCTGAGGCCGATATCATGCAGACACCTCTGAGCTTATGGGTCCTGCTTTGCTGTTCCAGGGTCTCTATAACCTGGGTATCCTGGTAGAAGATGGAGTCCCAGTGCCGTGGTCCACCCTTCGTGAGTTGGGCTTCAATAGATCCATGTACAGCAATAACTACACCATCGCTATGGAACTGTACAGAAGGTACGAGATGCAATTATTTTAGTTTCCCTTTGTAGGGATTATTTATTAAAAAAAAATGGTGCCCAGCCACAAACAAGACCATAAGCCATTCCTCTGGGCGTTAAACTCTGGGTCCCATCATGAACCAACTCATTAGCAGTTCATGTGTGGATGTTACATGAGATGGGTCCAGCCCTACATAGGTGGTTCCATTGGGTATTACTACGTAGAAAGGGAACCAAAACTCTCATTAGCTCATTAATGTTCCTCTTGGGTTTATTCTATAGCTTGAGGCCCAAACCCATACCAGCTTCCTCTGGTGATTATTATATAGGTCAGGGCCCAACCATATAGGAATTTCTTAGGGGGGATTGTTTTATAAAATAGGTCAAACCCATACACCAAGTTATTAGGGGTATTTTTTACATAGAATGGGCCCCAATACTACATCATCTCATTAGCAGTTCCTCTGGGTTTTATTATAGAGAACCAGCCCCATACCAGGTCATTAGCAGGTCCCCCAGAGATAATAATATAAAATGGGCCCCAATACTACATCATCTCATTAGCAGTTCCTCTGGGTTTTATTATAGAGAACCAGCCCCATACCAGGTCATTAGCAGGTCCCCCAGAGATAATAATATAAAATGAGCCCCGATCCTACATCAACTCATTAGTGGTTCCTCTGGGGATTGCTCCTCAGGATGGGGCCCAATCCTACACCAACCCATTAGCAGTTCTTATGGGGATTAATATAAAGGATAAGGCCTTTATGGAAGAGATTATTGTACTTTTGGGGAATTTGGGTCACAGGAAGCCACACAGGATGCCAATAATAATAATAAACATGGCTGTTGTGCTGTTCAGGTGCCGAGACCACGAGAGTGATGAATCCTACATTCCCTGCAGCCTGGCGCTCATCAATGCCCAAATCCAGTACATCTGGGCCTTCCATGGCATCCTGCTCAAGGTAACGGGGTTCTGCCCCAAATCCCACCCATATGCTCAGGGTAGGAGGATCCCTCGCTAGTTCCACGTGTTACATTTGCCCATAAGTAGGAGGCACCACAAATAGATCTATTGGAGCCACCTCTCAGCTTTTCTTCTATCACCAGTGAGATGTAGAACCCCCCGTAACCATATGGCAATTAAAGATCTAAGTCCCACTCCCATTTCAGGACTATTCAGCCTCTCTTCAACCTCCAAATTGGCAAAACCCAATGAGTTGGCTCCAAAGGGAGATGATCAGGGTCCTTGGATTATCATGACCAGCAAAAGTGCCCATCTACCTCCTATCAGGAAAAGCCACTGGAATTCATCTCCCCCTCTGGGGTTTATTATAGAGAACCAGCCCCATACCTGCCCAGACCCACTGGTGACCATGAACATTCATGTGGGACCACTCATTGCTTCTCCTGATAGAAGGCGGATTGTGGGCACTTTTGGTGGCCATGAGAAACCAAGGAGCCAACTCCATATTGTTTTTCTCTTTGTGTTCCAGTGCTCCAGTGCAGCTGCCATTGCCATTGTTACGGCCTTCAGCCTGGTGACCATTTTGGGGCGATTACGCCAGGGTGCCCTGATCCAGCTGCAATCTGTATAAGGCGCCACCGACTGGGAAGGATGGGAAGGGGCACCATGAGATGCAGTTCCAGAATGTTCTATAATATAGAAGTGCCTTATTGCTCTGCTGTTCTTCCATGTTCCCTAATGGGGAGGGGCCCTAATAAATGGCTGTTCGACGTTATGGTCACATTTTCTGTGCAGAGAACCAGGGCAGGAACTAGGGGTAGGCAGAAGAGGCAACTGTTATCTGGGGGTATTAGTCAATACAATACAAGATCTGTTATCCAGAATGTTGGGGACCTGGGCTTAGGGGTACCAACACATACAATACAAGTAGAAATAATATATCCAGGGTTCCCTAAATGAAGCTGTACAGCCCCCGGGGTACCCAGACACCCACTGTTGTACAGTTGCCGGGACCCAAACAGTACGTTGCCATGGGAACAGCCCCAATCCCATATATAATTAACAAAAACATAAATTAGAACCCAAATGAATTCACTTCCAAGTTGCTATGAAAATGACTTCCATTCACTATCACAGTTCCCACCCTCACCCCCCCAGTACAACAACAACAACAAACATTTGTAAAGCGCTTTTCTCCCATGGGATCCTTATCTCAATCCCCCCCCTCATATAAAGACCCTTATCTAAACTTCGCCCCCCAGTATAAATATCCCTATCTCACCCTCCCGCCCCAGTATAAATATCCCCCAGTATAAATGTAGAGGGTCACAGCTGGGAAATCCCCCCCCCCCCGGCCTTCCTGCCCCAGAGCACTTATCCTTTGGGCTTCCCCGGGGTCCGGATTGGCAATAGGGACCAGGGCCAATAAGATCCAACATATAAAAATGGCACCAGGACATGGCAGTGCCGCACACATTGCAATAACGATACAGTAACGGCTCGTTAGTGAATATGTTTAATTGGCATAATGACATGAATAATAAGCATTATAGAGCTCAGCCGGGGATACATTACACTGACTAAAACCTGCATGTTGGAGTAAGTCTCCGGGTGTAGGCCGAGTTACCCCACAGTGGTGTCTCCTGTAGGTAAGTGAGCAGCCGGCTACATTCCCAGGGGCAATAAGGGTGAGACGGCTCATAATAACCCCAATACCCTGCACTTGCACCACCAGCTCCCCTGCTATTTGCCCCACAGGCACAACTGCTATGGGGCACTTTATTGGCTGGTAGCTCTGGCAAAGACCAGTAGGGCAGCTCCCAGTCATGGCAACTATTTACTGTGGTTCTGACACATCACTGCAGGCCCGAGGGACTGGGCTTTGTCCAAATTTCACTCTGCAGAACCCATGGGTCCCTTCTAGTCATCAGTTTTATTGAATAACACACCACATATATTAGTTCTTTTGATCTTTCATGGGGGGATCAGGCTCACAGTTGGGGTTCCCATTCATCCCACAGGGGTTCAGCTGGGTTGCCCCTCCCTTTGCTGCTATAACTGCCCCTACTCTTCTGGGAAAGTTCCCATTAGGTTTTGGATAATTGTTGCTGGGAGTTGCCTCCAGGGGCTCAGACCATGGTAACTGCCCCAGATCATTATTTTTCCTGCACCAAACTTTACCGCTGGCATCATACATTGAGGCATGTTCTCCTGGGATCTCCCAAACCCAAACTTTCCCAATAGACTGGCAGATGGGGAAACCAATGGCGGTACCATTTGCCCCACTCCAGGCGACACTTGGCATTGCAAATTGGGCATGTTGGGTTTGTGGGTGGCCCCTTGCCCATCAAGAGCCCAGGTTCCCAAAACATAGACACCCCTTCCGGAGACAGTTTGGAACCCATCAGTGAGCGCTCCAACTTGAGGACACGTTAGAAGCCGTCTCTGGGTGCGTTTGGCCATACGGCGCATATAGACATGGAATACTCTGAGCTCCCAGTGCCCCCCAAATCCCTCGGGAGCTGGAATCTCCTTCCACCCATGAACTGGCATCACTTATCTGGGATCCATCAGTTTGAGATCCTGTTTTATCCTTGTGGTGCCATTATTACAGGTAATACAAATATACTGGGGTGCCCCCCCATGGGGCAGGCACTGGGTCCCCCTTATTTAGAGACTACCCTGCAGTTCCAGGCTTGCAGGTTGTTGAGCAAATATTAATTCCAGCAGAAGACATACACGTCTATATTCACTGGGGGCCCTTGCGGGAAAGGGGCCCCTCTCCAGCCTATCAGAATAGGGGAATCCAAGGCTGAGGGCCCCACAGGAGCATCAGCCAACAAATCGGAATTATCTGCAGAATTCCCGTCCCGGGGTGCGAGGCTGGAAGAAACACAATATAGTCAGACTCTATCAGCAAATAAAGTGTAAAGTGCAAAACATTGGCTCATTGTGCCCCTTCCTTGCTTTGTTAATTACCCCAGTAGATGTCATATCAAATGCCCCGGTAGAGACAGACCATGGGGGGGGGCATAATCATGTGATAAAGGCTCAGACTCTGACAGATTAATGGGAAATTCTAGGCAAATGGAAGTTAAAATGTGACTGTGATCTGTCTGTCCTGGGGCAGTGGGACAATATCCTTATGAGCACCAACTGCCCCACGTATGTAGTGCTGGGACCCCCATAGTACAGAATATCTCCGCCCATTTAGAATCTGGATGTTGCTCCCATAGAACCTGCTCATTGGGGGGTTCAGTACCAATGTTTCCCACTCTGAGACACTGGGAAGTTGCCAGGTTGGAGCTGGGTGAGACCATTACAATACTGTAGTGGAACAAGATGTCTCCTGGGCAGTCATTGGCCAATCTGTGGGCCAACTACCCCCTGGGGGAAACAAGAAGCTGCGGTTCAGCTAGAAGGTCAAATAGGGTCAATTTAGGATGAACATGTATTTACTAATGTTCCAATGTTTGGGGCTTAACCAAAAAAGTTGACTAATTATAGAGCAAAGTGAGAAGACAGCAAGTTAATTCATTATTGGGATAAAACACTTTAAGTTGGGAAAAGTCAAAATTTGTAACTTTCCAACAACTTTCCACCAATCCCAACCCTCCAGGAAGGCGGAGACACTGTTCCATTGGGCAAACTGCTGCCATTACCTGAATTGAATGGGCACCACGAGGCTTTGCATCTTCTCTCTGCAAAACACAAGGGCAGATATTAGGCACTTTATATGGGGCAGGACTGGGTCACTGGCCTCCCCAATACCCCTGCTCAATGTGTGTGGGGGGCACTTATTGGCAAACCCAAATGGGGCTTTGCTAGTAGCCGGGGGGGGGAGGATCCTTCAATTAGGAACGGGGATGTTCATTAGGAATCCAGTACAAGTTGCAAATATGGAGAAAAGATCTACTTGTTGCACCTTCTCTGTCCGATGCAGTGACCACAAAAGAATTTGCCCCACCTGTGTTCTTAACATTAATATAACCCCCTGCATACAAATGCCCCCAGCCATGCCCAAGCCAGATCCTAAAAATACAGGACGTAAGGCCAATAAAGTCATGTGTTTTTGGGTATTTGCCAGGTAACGACACTAAGCCCACCATCTCACTCACCATGGCAACCAGCATTGGTACCCATGGGATTCAGTAGGAAGATGAGAACAAGGGGTTCATATTAAAGTGAAGATACAGACTGAGGGGTGCAACGTTGCCTCATTGACCTCATTGAATGAAGTTGAACCTCACCTTTCACAAACTCACAGTTGTACACGCTGGACTTTTCCACAGACTGAAGGGTGATGATGTTTTTTCTGCTCATTGTACTGAAATCCGTCACTTTGAACTTCTCGAAGGGTGGGATAAGCACTTCCTCCTCGCTGGGGAAGAACGAGAAGTTCCTAATGTTGACCCCATAGCAGGTATGGATGCTAAAGAAGGTGTCCTCTCCAAAGGACAAGGCGCTCTGGTCATCCTTCGATGAAGAAGTGAATTGGCCAAAACGCACCGGCTTCCTGGGCTCTGGTTTGAACCGAACCCCCTTTATTCCTCTAAAGACTTTGTGACAAGTTGGAGATTCCACGGCATCCAACATCTGAAGTGCCCTGGTCAGGTAGTAGTGTAGGACCTTGAAATTGAAGCTTCTCAGATAGTAGTCTCTGGACTGCCCGGCCTGGCGCACTGCGTCATTGAAGATTTTGTGGAGGGGCCCATTGCTGGTGTAGCTAAATATCGCTATGGCGTACTGGTCCTTAAACCCAGGGGGAACCACCATCTTTCCCTTTCTCTCTTCCCATCTGAATGTAGCAGAATACCAGGCTTCAGCAAAGTCCTTGTTTAGAGAATATTCATATTGGAAGAGTTTGGGGATCTCGGCCTCCATGGCCTCAATGCACCCCCTGTACTGATCATCATAGGAAGAGGGGGCCATATCCAACACGGACTCCTTTGATAGGAACACGTCTCTCCTAGACATTCGGGTCCTCTCCCCCTGTACAGAGATACAATATAATCACCGGCTGTTTCCCTTGCACCCGGGTCAGACTGTGTGCCCCGCTCTCTCCCCTCATTCCCTCCCTACATTCCCTACTGTGTGCCCCGCTCTCTCCCCTCATTCCCTCCCTACATTCCATACTGTGTGACCCGCTCTCTCCCCTCATTCCCTCCCTACATTCCCTACTGTGTGCCCCGCTCTCTCTCCCCTCATTCCCTCCCTACATTCCCTACTGTGTGCCCCACTCTCTCCCCTCATTCCCTCTCTACATTCCCTACTGTGTGCCCCACTCTCTCCCCTCATTCCCTCCCTACATTCCCTACTGTGTACCCCGCTCTCTCTCCCCTCATTCCCTCCCTACATTCCCTACTGTGTGCCCCCGCTCTCTCCCCTCATTCCCTCCCTACTTCCCTACTGTGTGCCCCACTCTCTCCCCTCATTCCCTCCCTACATTCCATACTTCTGTGCCCCGCTCTCTCCCCTCATTCCCTCCCTACATTCCTACTGTGTGCCCCACTCTCTCCCCTCATTCCCTCTCTACATTCCCTACTGTGTGCCCGGCTCTCTGCCCTCATTCCCTCCTACATTCCATACTGTGTGCCCCGCTCTCTCCCCTCATTCCCTCCCTACATTCCATACTGTGTGCCCCACTCTCTCCCCTCATTCCTTCCCTACATTCCATACTGTGTGCCCCGCTCTCTCCCCTCATTCCCTCCCTACATTCCATACTGTGTGCCCCGCTCTCTCCCCTCATTCCCTCCCTACATTCCCTACTGTGTGCCCGCCTCTCTCCCCTCATTCCCTCCCTAACATTCCATACTGTGTGCCCCGCTCTCTCCCCTCATTCCCTCCGTACATTCCCTACTGTGTGCCCCGCTCTCTCCCTCATTCCCTCCGTACATTCCCTACTGTGTGCCCCGCTTCTCCCCTCATTCCCTCCCTACATTCCATACTGTGTGCCCCGCTCTCTCCCCTCATTCCCTCCGTACATTCCCTACTGTGGTGCCCCGCTCTCTCCCCTCATTCCCTCCCTACATTCCATACTGTGTGCCCCACTGTCTCCCCTCATTCCCTCCCTACATTCCTACTGTGTGCCCCGCTCTCATCCCCTCATTCCCTCCCTACATTCCAAACTTGTGTGCCCCACTGTCTCCCCTCATTCCCTCCCTACATTCCATATTGTGTGCCCCGCTCTCTCCCCTCATTCCCTCCCTACTTTCCCTACTGTGTGCCCCGCTCTCCCTCATTCCCTCCCTACATTCCATACTGTGTGCCCCGCTCTCTCCCCTCATTCCCTCTCTACATTCCCTTCTGTGTGCCCCACTCTCTCCCCTCATTCCCTCCCTACATTCCACACTGTGTGCCCCACTCTCTCCCCTCATTCCTCCCTATATTCCATACTGTGTGCCCCGCTCTCTCCCCTCATTCCCTCTCTACATTCCATACTGTGTGCCCCACTCTCTCCCCTCATTCCCTCTCTACATTCCCTTCTGTGTGCCCCACTCTCTCCCCTCCATTCCCTCCCTACATTCCACACTGTGTGCCCCGCTCTCTCCCCTCATTCCCTCCCTACATTCCATACTGTGTGCCCCCACTCTCTCCCCTCATTCCCTCCCTACATTCCATACTGTGTGCCCCGCTCTCTCCCCTCATTCCCTCTCTACATTCCCTACTGTGTGCCCCCGCTCTCTCCCTCATTCCCTCCCTACATTCCATACTGTGTGCCCCGCTCTCTCCCCTCATTCCCTCTCTACATTCCTACTGTGTGCCCCCGCTCTCTCCCCTCATTCCTCCCTACATTCCATACTGTGTGCCCCACTCTCTCGCCTTCATTCCCTCCCTACATTCCCTACTGTGTGCCCCGCTCTCCTCCCCTCATTCCCTCCCTACATTCCACACTGTGTGCCCCCACTCTCTCCCCTCATTCCCTCCCTACATTCCACAACTGTGTGCCCCACTCTCTCCCCTCATTCCCTCCCTACATTCCCTACTGTGTGCCCCCACTCTCTCCCTCATTCCCTCCCTATATTCCATACTATGTGCCCCGCTCTCTCCCCTCATTCCCCCCTACCATTCCATACTGTGTGCCCCGCTCTCTCCCGCTCATTCCCTCCTACATTCCATACTGTGTGCCCCGCTCTCTCCCTCATTCCCTCCCTACATTCCATACTGTGTGCCCCGCTCTCTCCCTCATTCCCTCCCTACATTCCCATACTGTGTGCCCCACTCTCTCCCCTCATTCCCTCCCTATATTCCATACTGTGTGCCCCGCTCTCTCACCTCATTCCCTCCCTACATTCCATACTGTGTGCCCCGCTCTCTCCCTCATTCCCTCCCTACATTCCATACTGTGTGCCCGCTCTCTCCCTCATTCCCTCCCTACATTCCATACTGTGTGCCCCGCTCTCTCCCTCATTCCCTCCCTACATTCCATACTATGTGCCCCGCTCTCTCCCCTCATTCCCTCCCTACATTCCATACTGTGTGCCCCACTCTCTCCCCCTCATTCCCTCCCTACATTCCATACTGTGTGCCCCACTCTCTCCCTCATTCCCTCCCTTTATTCCATACTATGTGCCCCGCTCTCTCCCCTCATTCCCTCCCTACATTCCATACTATGTGCCTTCTCTCTCCCCTCATTCCCTCCCTACATTCCATACTATGTGCCCCGCTCTCTCCCCTCATTTCCTCCCTACATTCCATACTGTGTGCCCTGCTCTCTCCCTCATTCCCTCTCTACATTCCATACTGTGTGCCCTGCTCTCTCCCCTCATTCCCTCCCTACATTCTCTACTGTGTGCCCCGCTCTCTCCCCTCATTCCCTCCCTACATTCCCTACTGTGTGCCCCGCTCTCTCCCTCATTCCTCCCTACATTCCCTACTGTGTGCCCCGCTCTCTCCCCTCATTCCCTCCCTACATTCCATACTGTGTGCCCCGCTCTCTCCCCTCATTCCCTCCCTACATTCCATACTGTGTGCCCCGCTCTCTCCCCTCATTCCCTCCCTACATTCCCTACTGTGTGCCCCGCTCTCTCCCCTCATTCCCTCCCTACATTCCATACTGTGTGCCCCGCTCTCTCCCCTCATTCCCTCCCTACATTCCATACTGTGTGCCCCGCTCTCTCCCCTCATTCCCTCCCTACATTCCATACTGTGTGCCCCGCTCTCTCCCCTCATTCCCTCCTACATTCCCTACTGTGTGCCCCGCTCTCTCCCCTCATTCCCTCCCTACATTCCATACTGTGTGCCCCGCTCTCTCCCCTCATTCCCTCCCTACATTCCCTACTGTGTGCCCCACTCTCTCCCCTCATTCCCTCCCTACATTCCATACTGTGTGCCCCGCTCTCTCCCCCTCATTCCCTCCCTACATTCCCTACTGTGTGCCCCGCTCTCTCCCCTCATTCCCTCCCTACATTCCCTACTGTGTGCCCCGCTCTCTCCCCTCATTCCCTCCCTACATTCCCTACTGTGTGCCCCACTCTCTCCCCTCATTCCCTCCCTACATTCCCTACTGTGTGCCCCACTCTCTCCCCTCATTCCCTCCCTACATTCCATACTGTGTGCCCCACTCTCTCCCCTCATTCCCTCCCTACATTCCCTACTGTGTGCCCCGCTCTCTCCCCTCATTCCCTCCCTACATTCCCTACTGTGTGCCCCGCTATCTCCCCTCATTCCCTCCCTACATTCCATACTGTGTGCCCCGCTCTCTCCCCTCATTCCCTCCCTACATTCCATACTGTGTGCCCCGCTCTCTCCCCTCATTCCCTCCCTACATTCCATACTGTGTGCCCCGCTCTCTCCCCTCATTCCCTCCCTACATTCCATACTGTACCTCACTGGGGGGGATGAATGACAGGGTTGATACCAGAGCGAGTGCCCAGCTGATGTTGGTACCAGGGTGCCCGGGCCCCATCCTCACGATTCTATAATCACAAGGCAGTCACCAGTCAGATTTCCAGTTGTTTGGTTTACAGGTACCGGGTCCAAACCCAACACAAACGCACCAGAATGATACAAAGCAAACCCTAGAGAATCAGAAGACCTTCCTTCTAGTTCATACTGTGCCCCAATGCCCTGTGCCCTAATGCCCGGCCCATAGGTACTGCCCAAGCCTTTCCCATAGTCCCACTGTACAATAATGATCTTATTTCTCACACAGACATCACTACCCAGTGATATTCCCTCAGGTAAATGTTGGACAAGCTAAAGTCTCACTTGTGACATCATTCATATAAATATGGGATTCAGAGATTCCGTTGTGACATCACTCATGTAGTTTATGGATTTTACATTCTGCTAAACTTCATAATAAAAATGACACAATCCTCTCACTTGACTACAACTCCCAGCATTCCCTGGCAGATGGAGGCTCTCAGTGGATGACGATAGATGTTCAACTACAGTTACTCAGGATAATGTACCTCAGTCCATAGAGACTCCTGTAGTAAATATACTACTCACTATCCCCCCTCCTACCCAGTGTAACAACATTTTATTCCCAGGATGAACTCACAGTCCCAGGGAACTGAATTACCCCAATGCACATTGTTGCCTGTCGTACAGTAGGTGACGGGGGGGCCACAGATATACACAGGGTGCACATTGTATATTTATAGGGGGGCATTATGGTTCCCAGCCCTGGGGTACACACACCCCGCACATACAGTAGGAGACGGGGGGGGCCACAGAGATACACAGGGTGCACATTGTATATTTATAGGGGGGCATTATGGTTCCCAGCCCTGGGGTACACACACCCTGCACAGACAGTAGGAGACGGGGGGGCCACAGATATACACAGGGTGCACATTGTATATTTATAGGGGGGCATTATGGTTCCCAGCCCTGGGGTACACACACCCCGCACATACAGTAGGAGACGGGGGGGGCCACAGAGATACACTGGGTGCACATTGTATATTTATAGGGGGGCATTATGGTTCCCAGCCCTGGGGTACACACACCCCGCACATACAGTAGGAGACGGGGGGGGCCACAGATATACACAGGGTGCACATTGTATATTTATAGGGGGGCATTATGGTTCCCAGCCCTGGGGTACACACACCCCGCACATACAGTAGGAGACGGGGGGGGCCACAGATATACACAGGGTGCACATTGTATATTTATAGGGGGGCATTATGGTTCCCAGCCCTGGGGTACACACACCCCGCACATACAGTAGGAGACGGGGGGGCCACAGATATACACAGGGTGCACATTGTATATTTATAGGGGGGCATTATGGTTCCCAGCCCTGGGGTACACACACCCCGCACATACAGTAGGAGACGGGGGGGCCACAGATATACACAGGGTGCACATTGTATATTTATAGGGGGGCATTATGGTTCCCAGCCCTGGGGTACACACACCCCGCACATACAGTAGGAGACGGGGGGGCCACAGATATACACAGGGTGCACATTGTATATTTATAGGGGGGCATTATGGTTCCCAGCCCTGGGGTACACACACAAGTTGAACACTAGTTTAGGGGTTTAGGTTGGGCCCTTGGGGGGGTTCCCCAATCCCGGGCCTCTCCCTATAACCCGCAGGGTGTGGAGAATATACAGTAAATAACTCACCCGTTACCTCTCCTCCTGCCTCTGTGTAACCCTCCTCTTCCTCCCGTGCCAGAGACACACTGGGGGCTGCTGGGCTGGGGGGATATTTTAGAAGGGTTGAGGCTTGTTCTTTTTATAGACGGACACATGATCATATTATGGGATATAGTGACAAGGACAAACAAGTTCCTACTCGGCTACTAAAGCTGCTGGGGGGCATTTCTCAAACTTGGGGGCCCACTCCCCTCTTACTCCAGTTCTGTTAATCCCCACAAATCATTACACAGAAATAATGAGGAGCCAAAGGTGCCCCCCCCCTCTGCCTGTAAATAACAGCACATGGATCTCACGTACCCCAAGCTCCGCAGGGCACCGAGCCATTGGCACCGATCTGTGCGAGGGCAGGAGATGCCCCTTTATATACCAGGGGCTCGGACTTTCCTAATTTTGTTATTACAAGAATAACGGAAAGGCTGTCTCCCATAGACTCCATTATAAGCAAATAATTAAAATTTTTAAAAATGATTCCCTTTTCTCTGTAATAGTAAAACAGTACCTGTACTTGATCCCAACTAAGATATAATTACCCCTTATTGGGGCAGAACAGCCCTATTGGGTTTATTTAATGGTTAAATGATTCCCTTTTCTCTGTAATAATAAAACAGTACCTGTACTTGATCCCAACTAAGATATAATTACCCCTTATTGGGGCAGAACAGCCCTATTGGGTTTATTTAATGGTTAAATGATTCCCTTTTCTCTGTAATAGTAAAACAGTACCTGTACTTGATCCCAACTAAGATATAATTACCCCTTATTGGGGGCAGAACAGTCCTATTGGGTTTAATTACATTTTAAATAATTTTTTTAGCAGACTTAAGGTAGGAGATCCTAATTACAGAAAGACCCCTTATCCAGAAAACCCCAGAACGGTTCATGACTTCTGACCCACAGAAATGTGCCCTTAATTGTACTGGGGGTACGGCGGCTGCCTGGGCTCAAAATGTTGTTTCTCTCTATCGGTTTAGAGAATCAATCTGTGACAACGTGTCCTTTCCTATAGTCACTGTACATTTTACACAGTTATACTGGGAACAGATTTAACCTTTTATTCTTCAACCAACAAATGTATTTGTAGCTGTAATATTGGTGTGTAGGCGCCATCTCAGTGCATTGTGCCTGAGTCTGAGCTTTCAGCCAGCGCTACACATTAGAACTGCTTTCAGCTAACCTATTGTTTCTCCTACTCCCATGTAACTGGAGGAGTCCCAAGCCGGACTTGGGTTTCTTACTATTGAGTGCTATTCTGATACCTACTGGGAGCTGCTATCTTGCTCCCTTCCCATTGTTCTGCTGATCGGCTGCTGGGGGTAAGGGGGGGGGGGATATCACTCCAACTTGCAGCGCAGCAGTAAAGTGTGAGTGAAGTTTATCAGAGCACAGGTCACATGGCTGTGGCACCCTGGGAAATGAAGAATATGACTAGCCCCATGGGAAAAACAAATGACAATGCAGGATTGGGCTGGAGAAGCTCTATTAACTGATGAAGGCTCTCAGCGCAGATATAACAGACACTCATTAATGGGATGAACCAGGGCAGACTTTATTGAAGCAAAGCCAAGCACAGAAGACCCAACGATGGGGTATTTTCATCCACCCACCCGGGGCTCCCCTCTAAATAATGTGAGATGCCCCCTAGGAAATGCCCATGTCTCAGAGGCTGTGGTTACTCCATAGGGTATTTAATAGAGGAGGGTAAGGGGCAACCACAGGGCATCAAGGTTCTACCAAGGTTTCAAATTTGCCCCCTACAGTACTGGCCACAAAGAATGGTTTCAGGGTGTATTATGGGCATATTATCCCTCCCCATGAGTCACATGGTACAAATCTGGCAAATAGTGATGCAGAGTTTCTTGCATAGAGAATTCAACCAGATTCCAATAAATTCCCTGTGACCAAAGAATCTAGAAGAAGTCACGGTAATGGGTCCTATGAGATTAATTCTAAGGGCCACAGCAAAGCCTAAGGATTAGGGTGCATCTCTAGGAGCTTGAGTTCCCCCCTACAAGGAGGCGCCCCGGCTATCACCATGTAATATGGGATCTGGGCAGCGCCACTGGCACAACAGCAACCAATGAGCTCCCTCTCATCATATCAGGGGTGCAGTGGGGCCCCCGAGATTGTTCATTCACTAACAGTGATACGGGATGGAATGAAAATGCAAACATGCAATACACTTATTTCATATACACTTAGCCCCTCCCCCTAAGCCCCTCCCCCTAAGGAACAAAACACAGTTTTGGCCCAGCAGATGCAGTTGATATTCTCAATGTGCTGAGAAACAATAGAAATGAGAGGGAAATCGGGCAGAAGATGGCGCCGCATGCTGCTACGTTACATTTGCGGGAATGGGGCCATTCTCCAGACTGTAGGAATCAGGGGGTCGGGGCAAGAGCAGAGACCCCACAGGGCCCCACAGGAGCAGAAGCTAATCCACTGGAATAATCTGCTGATTTCCCATCCTGGGGCTCGCAGCTGAAAGAAACAAAATACAAATATGAGACAATATATAAAAGACCAACTGCAAGATCCCCACAGGCACAAAATGCAGCATTGGATCAGAACAACAGAATGTGTGCAGTCTACCAAGACCGATACTTGGAAACATCTTCCCCAACATAATGGATATAAAATCAAATGCCCAGGTAGTGAAATCAGTTTCTAGGGGAAATATTAATATTATTGTATCAGCTTTATATTGTCCATTTGGCCCAATGGTTGTAGGAGAGACAGCTCAGAGATAGGGAGAGAGTATCTCACCCATTGGTCCTGAGCAAAGAGAGAGCAGTTCATTACATAATGAGGTTGTTTATGAGCTCAGACTGAGGTGTTAGAGAATTCAGAAAGGGATCCCGTTCTCAGCCTGAAAACTATAGGCCTGTTAGTCTGACATCAGTAGTAGGAAAGCTTCTGGAAGGGGTAATAAGGGATAGGGTACTTGTATACATTGCAGTTTGTGCCACAGGGGTTTATGGGTAACAGATCTTGCGTTTGATACAGTACCTCACAGAAGGTTAATGATCCAATTAAGGAATATTGGCCTAGAACATAATATTTGTAATTGGATAGAGAACTGGCTGAAGGATAGAGTACACAGCCAGCCAATAAAATACAGGCCAACTGGCAACCCTAGTCCAGGCTGAGACTCGGAGAAGAGACAATGGAACAAGTATGAGACAGGTGCAGACGCCAGAGAGACCTGCAGTGTTATCAGGAGAGACAGCGCCACCATCAGATGTTTCAGGTCTGGGACTGCCCATGAACCCAAATGGAAACCAAAATTTTGGGCCCTCTCATAGGTTTTGGTAGAACAAAAGGTTGGACTTGATGCATGTGTTTATTTAATCACAGCTACTGGGATTCAAATTCACCAATCATCTTACTGAAAAGCAGGGATGTAGACAGGGCCGGACTGGGCCCAGACCCGATCCCCGAAGGGCACTGTAAGTTTAATTTAGGCATGCTGGGGGAGGGGGTCAAATGTGTGGGGTGTGCCTGCGGAGGGGGGTTTGAAAGGCTGCGACTGGGGCCATTGGGGGGGTGCAGGGCCTGTGGAGGGGGGGTTTGAAAGGCTGCAATGGGGCCCATTGGGGGGTGCAGGGCTGCGGAGGGGGGGTTTGAAAGGCTGCAATGGGGCCCATTGGGGGGGTGCAGGGCTGCGGAGGGGGGGTTTGAAAGGCTGCAATGGGGCCCATTGGGGGGGTGCAGGGCTGCGGAGGGGGGGTTTGAAAGGCTGCAATGGGGGCCATTGGGGGGTGCAGGGCCTGTGGAGGGGGGGCTTGAAAGGCTGCAATGGGGCCCATTGGGGGGCGCAGGGCCCCCCAAGGCAGAAGTTACACAAAGTTGTGTCAGCTGGCCAGGCCATCCTTGGGTCAAAGTGTGACTGGGCCTGGGAGAACAATCCCCCCTGTACCCCTGATTGTGGCCCTAAGGGCAGAGGAACAGAATCAGCAGCCCCCCCACCATTATGGGGACCTGGGGCCCTTGTTCTGTTCCTGCTTGAAGGGGAAACTCCAGGGGACCCCCCTCTGCCTCTCCCAGTGACTGCTTTTGTTCATAATAACAATATAAACAGTGTTCAGTGATGTCATCATTTATAACTGGAGGCTAGTGATGTCATTTCTGTCACATGATTTACTGAAACTTATCATAATAAATACTGCACCCCCTCAGGTTAAATACTGTATAAGGATATTAGAAGTCACCTCAGAGCTGCAGGCACTGTACAAAAGCATTCGGCCTTTGGCCTCAAACCTTTATATGGTCATGAAATTGGTGACTTAGAAATATCCATATATGTTACGACAGGGGGTACATTGGCCACCAGCCAAGACAAGTCTGTTGCTGAAAATGTAGGAGAAGAGGCCGATATTACAGGCAATGGTAAAACGAGCATTGATACCCCAGGGGTTTACTAGAGGTAGAAGAGAATGAAGGGTTTGTGTGGGTCAGACCCACAGGGGGGATTATTAATGGAAAGTTGCATCTTACCTTTAAAATACCAACAGTTGCGGTTACTTTGGGTTCCCACAGACTGAAGTGTAATATTATTATATCCACTCCCTGATCTGACATCGGTGACCTTGAATGTCTCATAGGGAGGGATAAGCACTTCCTTCTCATCGGGAAAGAAGGATAAGTGCTCAATGCTGGCCCCGTGGCAGGTTGTGATGATGAAGATGGTGTCAGGGCCAAAGGCCACAGCTACTCTGTCATCTGTTGATGAAGATGTGAATTGGCCAAACCGGACGCTGTTCCCTATCTTAGCGCTGAATCGAACCTTCGTTCCTCTGAAGACTTTGTGACAAATTGTTGGTTTCACAGCTTTCAGCATCTGAAGGGCCCGGGTCAGGCAGAAGTCTAGGACCTTGAAATGGAAGTATCTGAGATAGAAGTCTCTGGACTGGCCGGCCTGGCGCACTGCGTCACCGAAGGGTTTGTAAATGGCTGGATACTGATTGGTGTAGGCCAGTGTTGCTATGGCGTACGCATCCCTAAATCCAGGGGGAACCATAGTGGTTTCCTTCATAGAAATCCATCTCTTACTGGCGTTACCCCAGGCATCAACAAAGGTCTTGATTAAGGATTTCTCATTTTGAAAGAGTTGAGGGATCTTGGCCTCCATGGCCTCAGCGCACCCCCTGTACTGATCATCATAGGATTTAGGGGCCATATCCAACACAATCTCCTCTGATAGGAACACGTCTCTCCTGGGCATTTGGGTCCTGTCCCCCTGTACAGAGATACAATATAATCACCGGCTGTTTCCCTTCTCCCCCAGCTGAGCCTCAAACACATTATTGATCAAAATCTCTTTGTTATGATAAGGCTGGGATTAGAATTTAAATTTGAATAATACTACACTCTGTAACTAGTACATACCTGCACTACCTGATGTCTCTCCCCTCATTCCCACTCTATATTCCATACTGTGTGCCCCGCTCTCTCCCCTCATTCCCTCCCTATATTCCATACTGTGTGCCCCGCTCTCTCCCCTCATTCCCTCCCTACATTCCCTACTGTGTGCCCCGCTCTCTCCCCTCATTCCCTCCCTACATTCCATACTGTGTGCCCCACTCTCTCCCCTCATTCCCTCCCTACATTCCATACTGTGTGCCCCGCTCTCTCCCCTCATTCCCTCCCTACATTCCATACTGTGTGCCCCGCTCTCTCCCCTCATTCCCTCCCTACATTCCCTACTGTGTGCCCCACTCTCTCCCCTCATTCCCTCCCTACATTCCATACTGTGTGCCCCGCTCTCTCCCCTCATTCCCTCCCTACATTCCACACTGTGTGCCCCACTCTCTCCCCTCATTCCCTCCCTACATTCCATACTGTGTGCCCCACTCTCTCCCCTCATTCCCTCCCTACATTCCATACTGTGTGCCCCACTCTCTCCCCTCATTCCCTCCCTACATTCCCTACTGTGTGCCCCGCTCTCTCCCCTCATTCCCTCCCTACATTCCCTACTGTGTGCCCCACTCTCTCCCCTCATTCCCTCCCTACATTCCATACTGTGTGCCCCGCTCTCTCCCCTCATTCCCTCCCTACATTCCCTACTGTGTGCCCCACTCTCTCCCCTCATTCCCTCCCTACATTTCATACTGTGTGCCCCACTCTCTCCCCTCATTCCCTCCCTACATTCCATACTGTGTGCCCCGCTCTCTCCCCTAATTCCCTCCCTACATTCCATACTGTGTGCCCCGCTCTCTCCCCTAATTCCCTCCCTACATTCCCTACTGTGTGCCCCACTCTCTCCCCTCATTCCCTCCCTACATTCCCTACTGTGTGCCCCGCTCCCTCCCCTCATTCTCTCCCTACATTCCATACTGTGTGCCCCACTCTCTCCCCTCATTCCCTCCCTACATTCCACACTGTGTGCCCCACTCTCTCCCCTCATTCCCTCCCTACATTCCATACTGTGTGCCCCACTGTCTCCCCTCATTCCCTCCCTACATTCCACACTGTGTGACCCGCTCTCTCCCCTCATTCCCTCCCTACATTCCATACTGTGTGCCCCGCTCTCTCCCCTCATTCCCTCCCTACATTCCATACTGTGTGCCCCACTGTCTCCCCTCATTCCCTCCCTACATTCCCTACTGTGTGCCCCACTCTCTCCCCTCATTCCCTCCCTACATTCCCTACTGTGTGCCCCACTCTCTCCCCTCATTCCCTCCCTACATTCCACACTGTGTGCCCCACTCTCTCCCCTCATTCCCTCCCTACATTCCATACTGTGTGCCCCCACTCTCTCCCCTCATTCCCTCCCTACATTCCATACTGTGTGCCCCACTCTCTCCCCTCATTCCCTCCCTACATTCCCTACTGTGTGCCCCACTCTCTCCCCTCATTCCCTCCCTACATTCCGTACTGTGTGCCCCGCTCTCTCCCCTCATTCCCTCCCTACATTCCCTACTGTGTGCCCCGCTCTCTCCCCTCATTCCCTCCCTACATTCCATACTGTGTGCCCCGCTCTCTCCCCTCATTCCCTCCCTACATTCCCTACTGTGTGCCCCGCTCTCTCCCCTCATTCCCTCCCTACATTCCATACTGTGTGCCCCGCTCTCTCCCCTCATTCCCTCCCTACATTCCATACTGTGTGCCCCACTCTCTCCCCTCATTCCCTCCCTACATTCCCTACTGTGTGCCCCACTCTCTCCCCTCATTCCCTCCCTACATTCCGTACTGTGTGCCCCGCTCTCTCCCCTCATTCCCTCCCTACATTCCCTACTGTGTGCCCCGCTCTCTCCCCTCATTCCCTCCCTACATTCCATACTGTGTGCCCCGCTCTCTCCCCTCATTCCCTCCCTACATTCCCTACTGTGTGCCCCGCTCTCTCCCCTCATTCCCTCCCTACATTCCATACTGTGTGCCCCGCTCTCTCCCCTCATTCCCTCCCTACATTCCCTACTGTGTGCCCCACTCTCTCCCCTCATTCCCTCCCTACATTCCGTACTGTGTGCCCCGCTCTCTCCCCTCATTCCCTCCCTACATTCCCTACTGTGTGCCCCGCTCTCTCCCCTCATTCCCTCCCTACATTCCATACTGTGTGCCCCACTCTCTCCCCTCATTCCCTCCCTACATTCCCTACTGTGTGCCCCGCTCTCTCCCCTCATTCCCTCCCTACATTCCCTACTGTGTGCCCCGCTCTCTCCCCTCATTCCCTCCCTACATTCCATACTGTGTGCCCCGCTCTCTCCCCTCATTCCCACAACAGATTTATCAGTAATGCCCCATTGCCAAGAGCAGGGATAACCTACCTCACAGAGGTGCATCAGTGCCAAGGTTGGGATCAGAGCGAGTGCCCAAGTCATGCTGATATCAGGGTTTCCGGCCCTTATCCTCATAGTTTGTTTCTAAAAGCACAAGGCAGTGAGGAGTCAGTTTCCCGGCCGGTGGGGTTATAGTTACAGCACCCAAACCCAAGGCCCCAATCCCTCCTCCCCAGAGGGGCCACTCACTATACAGAACAACTGAGGAGCAGATGAACAGAGCAATGGAACCCTTGCTGGAAGGGGCCCCGGAGCGTTGGGAGCCCAGTAATGTCCCTGCCGCAGAGTTTGGGGCAGTTACACTCACAGCATTTCTCTACTAGTAGATAATAAACCCAATTCAGCCCCTTATGCCCCGCCCATAGGTACTGCCCAATCATTCCCATAGTCCCACTGTGCAATAATGAGCTTATTCCTCACCCAGACATCGCTACACAGTGATATACTGTATCTTCACCAAATCCAATGGAGACCCCAATAGTCCTATCAGTACATACAGTTATTGGGGCTGTTTCAGTACAACATGTTTCGGATCACTAGGGATCTTCGTTGGGTCCAACTTGTACAAGAGGAAGACTCCCCACTTGCCTGGAACATGTTGTACTGAAACAGCCCCAGTAACTGTATTTACTGATAGGACTATTGGGGTCTCCATTGGATTTGGTGAAGACACACATGTCATTTGATAGAATCTGTTGCCATTTTATCTCGTTTGTATCATTGTACCTGGTGCAAATGAGGCCTGTGGGTGTATAGGAGTCAGCGCTCTGTCTGTCTCTATTCAAGAAACCCAAATGGAACCCAAGTATCTAAAAGCAGAGAAAAAAGTCTAGAGAAACATTGCGTGGAAGTTACTCATTGAGCTGCTCTTCATGTGGCGGGAATATCTCAAACACCAACCTTAAATGGGGGTTTACGTTACCTTTAAGTACAGTATGTTATAGAGTGGCCAATTCTAAGTAACTTTTCAATTGGTCTTCATTATTTATTTGTTATGGTTTTTAATTATTTGCCTTCTTCCAACTTTTTGTAGTTTTTTAATTTGTTAATGTTACTTTTTGTAACTTGTTTCTCTATTGAAGCCCTCTCCTGTTCATATACCAGTCTCTAATCTAAACCACTGCCGGGTTGCTAAGGTACCTTGGACCCTAGCAACCAAATAGGTGCTGAAACACCAAAGTGAGGAGCTCCTGGACTAAAAATGAAATAACTAAATAAACTACAAATAATGAAAAATGAAGACCAGTTGCAAATTGTCTCAGAATATTAATCTCCACTCAATCCCTGGTTCTAAGCAGATATATGCCCCTTAATAACAACTTACTCTGTGTTTATTTGTACCCCCATTCCCAAGGCAGAGACAACTTTGCCCGGCCCTTCCCAAGGTAACCGTAACCTACACAAAGCAATTGCCCCAGGTCTGATCATTCATTGGAGCGGCACTGTGACCCACATGGCTGTGTATGTTGTACTTACAGTAGGTGGTGAGTTACAGTTCTGCTCCACTGATTAGATGGGGGTCCTGCAGCAGAAGGGAAGGGATCACCCAACTTGTTGGTAATTATCTAACCCAACATTCTCCTACAACAAGACCCCGAGACAAGGTTCCCTCAGAAAGGCTGATTGAGGTATTGGGCAAAGAGACAAGTGGGAGTGGTCTCTCTGCAGTCGGATACGAGAGGCCCCAGTGTTGCTCTGGGCTTTTATAGACAGTGAATACGTGACCGTTGTACATTAAAAAGCCCAATTATTTCCAGAGAAGCCCATCGTCCAACCTATGGTTTCCTGCCAATCTTCTAAGATGTTTATCTCTAAACCTGTTTCTTGAGAAATGGAGGCTCAGCTGTTACCCAAGTGTGGGGGGGGGGGCACCCCTAGACCTATCTCTTTTAACTATCTCTGTGTTTCCTGACCCTGAGGTTTCGATCACTTGTTTATTATTAACCCTTTACTGCATGATTAGACATTCCTCTTAGGCCGATCTATACTGGGGACACAAACTGGGGCTATTGGTCAAATGTAGGGTGTCCCAGCTCAGGTCCCCACTAATATAAGGGGGGGCACCCCATGCCAATGTGAAATGGCTACAATAAGCAGGAGGTCTCATTGGCTCCGTTTGCTTCTGGAACAAGGAAATCAGTCAGTACCGGCCATTTCTACAGAACATTCACACTCTGAAACAATCAACTCACAATAAAGTCATGGGAGTCACAGTTTTATTTCCATACAATAACCGGCAGCCCCCCCAGAGCCGAGTCTAGAAAGCCAGGTAATTAATAGAACTGGGGGGACACGAGCTGCACCCCATTGGCTGCAAGTTAATCAGACTAATGGCTCTGCGGCATCAGGACCTGAGGAAGATGAAGAAGCCTCTGTGATGTTTGGGTCAATCCTCTTCAAGGGAAACATTCCTTCCTGACTCCTTACAGGCTGTACCCCAGGATCCATGCACCTCCGGGTATTTAATGGGGGCTTCAGTCTGCAATAGAGTCAAACACAGGCATTAACCACAGGGTCAGGGAGGGAGGGTAAATCCCTCATCAGCTATAACTACTGATACATGGGTCACTCGGGGGGAATTCCAAAGAGACTTTATCAGAAAGGTCTATGTAAATACAGCCATAAGCATTCATAGAAACACTGCACTGAGTCCTCTATCAAAAGAAACACAGGATTTATTGTCTTCCTTTGTGTCACATGTTCTTCAGTATCAGACTTCCTCTCTTTTAGAGCTCTTTCAGACTTGAGTCTGCTCAGTCCCTCCCCTCTCCTGCTCCCCCCTTCCATAAGAATGCATAAGAACTGCCTCCCTCCCTTAGGAATGAGTGATCTGAGCTTCCAATGGCTATAGCTGCAGCAGGAAGCTACTGTACCAAGACCAAGCTAAAATGGCAGCTGCTATCAGAGGGAGCTTTTAGGGCTGTTACTATGGTAATGGTTTCTGCAAAATAAATATAGGGCACTAGGTGGCACTAATGTGGCAAATCTATTGGCAGTAAAAGGCCAAAATGCCTTTCCTTCTCCATGACACCACCCCCCCGTGCACATGGGTGAATCGCCAAGACCCGCCCCCCCCCCGCAGCAGCGAGCGCCAGTGCACATACATTTCATCTCCCATACATTGCGGCGGATGGCATGCCACCCCTAAACTCCTGCCGCCCTAGGCCCGGGCCTTTATGGCCTCTCCACAGATCTGGGCCTGGCTCTGGGCCTGGCTGAGGGACATTCTGTTCATGATAATAAGGTCACAATAGACAAGGAGCCAAAGAGGTTTCCGGCTGAATTACTACAGTCAGAATTTTCTGCAATTACAGATGTTTGTTGGGTTTAACAATAACAGGTTGGACATAGGGGAACAGGTAACGGTGCCGGCAGAGTTGACACTAGAATTCAAAACTTTAAGCCCATGTCCAGGTTTCACCCGGCGCAGCCTACAGATCCAACTGGGTCCCTGTTCCAAAGAGAAGTTGAATTAGAACTAATGAACTTACTGTCTTGTATAAACAGGGCATTGACTCAAGGGATGAAACATCATTTTGCCCCTTTATAGGTCCCTGGTAAGGCCTCACCTTGAGTATGGGGGGGCAGTAACAGTGAGTATGGGGGGCAGTAACAGTGAGTATGGGGGGCAGTAACAGTGAGTAATGGGGGGCAGTAACACTGAGTATGGGGGGCAGTAACAGTGAGTACGGGGGGCAGTAACAGTGAGTATGGGGGGGCAGTAACAGTGAGTATGGGGGGCAGTAACAGTGAGTATGGGGGGCAGTAACAGTGAGTATGGGGGCAGTAACAGTGAGTATAGGGGGGGCAGTAACAGTGAGTATGGGGGGCAGTAACAGTGAGTATGGGGGGCAGTAACAGTGAGTATGGGGGGCAGTAACAGTGAGTATGGGGGGGCAGTAACAGTGAGTATGGGGGGCAGTAACAGTGAGTATGGGGGGGCAGTAACAGTGCGGATGGGGGGCAGTAACAGTGAGTATGGGGGCAGTAACAGTGAGTATGGGGGGGCAGTAACAGTGATATGGGGGGCAGTGACAGTGAGTATGGGGGGCAGTAACAGTGAGTATGGTGGGCAGTAACAGTGAGTATGGGGGCAGTAACAGTGAGTATGGGGGGCAGTAACAGTGAGTATGGGGGCAGTAACAGTGAGTATGGGGGGCAGTGACAGTGAGTATGGGGGGCAGTAACAGTGAGTATGGTGGGCAGTAACAGTGAGTATGGGGGGGCAGTAACAGTGAGTATGGGGGGCAGTAACAGTGAGTATGGGGGGCAGTAACAGTGAGTATGGGGGGGCAGTAACAGTGAGTATGGGGGGCAGTGACAGTGAGTATGGGGGGCAGTAACAGTGAGTATGGTGGGCAGTAACAGTGAGTATGGGGGGGCAGTAACAGTGCGGATGGGGGGGCAGTAACAGTGAGTATGGGGGCAGTAACAGTGAGTATGGGGGGCAGTAACAGTGAGTATGGGGGCAGTGACAGTGAGTATGGGGGCAGTAACAGTGAGTATGGTGGGCAGTAACAGTGAGTATGGGGGCAGTAACAGTGCGGATGGGGGGCAGTAACAGTGAGTATGGGGGGCAGTAACAGTGAGTATGGGGGGCAGTAACAGTGCGGATGGGGGGCAGTAACAGTGAGTATGGGGGGCAGTAACAGTGAGTATGGGGGGCAGTAACAGTGAGTATGGGGGGCAGTAACAGTGAGTATGGGGGGCAGTAACAGTGAGTATGGGGGCAGTAACAGTGAGTATGGGGGGCAGTAACAGTGAGTATGGGGGGCCAGTTACAGTGAGTATGGGGGGCAGTAACAGTGAGTATGGGGGGCAGTGACAGTGAGTATGGGGGCAGTAACAGTGAGTATGGTGGGCAGTAACAGTGAGTATGGGGGGCAGTAACAGTGAGTATGGGGGCAAGTAACAGTGAGTAGGGGGCAGTAACAGTGAGTATGGGGGGGCAGTGACAGTGAGTATGGGGGGCAGTAACAGTGAGTATGGTGGGCAGTAACAGTGAGTATGGGGGGCAGTAACAGTGAGTATGGGGGGCAGTAACAGTGAGTATGGGGCAGTAACAGTGAGTATGGGGGGCAGTAACAGTGAGTATGGGGGGCAGTGACAGTGAGTATGGGGGCAGTAACAGTGAGTATGGGGGCAGTAACAGTGAGTATGGGGGGGCAGTAACAGTGGGATGGGGGGGCAGTAACAGTGAGTATGGGGGCAGTAACAGTGAGTATGGGGGGGCAGTAACAGTGAGTATGGGGGGCAGTGACAGTGAGTATGGGGGGCAGTAACAGTGAGTATGGTGGGCAGTAACAGTGAGTATGGGGGGCAGTAACAGTGCGGATGGGGGCAGTAACAGTGAGTATGGGGGCAGTAACAGTGAGTATGGGGGGCAGTAACAGTGCGGATGGGGGGCAGTAACAGTGAGTATGGGGGGCAGTAACAGTGAGTATGGGGGCAGTAACAGTGAGTATGGGGGCAGTAACAGTGAGTATGGGGGGCAGTAACAGTGAGTATGGGGGGCAGTAACAGTGAGTATGGGGGGCAGTAACAGTGAGTATGGGGGGCAGTTACAGTGAGTATGGGGGGGCAGTAACAGTGAGTATGGGGGCAGTGACAGTGAGTATGGGGGGCAGTAACAGTGAGTATGGTGGGCAGTAACAGTGAGTATGGGGGGGCAGTAACAGTGAGTATGGGGGGCAGTAACAGTGAGTATGGGGGCAGTAACAGTGAGTATGGGGGGCAGTGACAGTGAGTATGGGGGGCAGTAACAGTGAGTATGGGGGCAGTAACAGTGAGTATGGGGGGCAGTAACAGTGAGTATGGGGGGCAGTAACAGTGAGTATGGGGGCAGTAACAGTGAGTATGGGGGGCAGTAACAGTGAGTATGGGGGGCAGTGACAGTGAGTATGGGGGGCAGTAACAGTGAGTATGGTGGGCAGTAACAGTGAGTATGGGGGGGCAGTAACAGTGCGGATGGGGGGGCAGTAACAGTGAGTATGGGGGCAGTAACAGTGAGTATGGGGGGCAGTAACAGTGAGTATGGGGGGCAGTGACAGGTGGAGTATGGGGGGGCAGTAACAGTGGAGTATGGGGGCAGTAACAGTGAGTATGGGGGGGCAGTAACAGTGCGGATGGGGGGCAGTAACAGTGAGTATGGGGGCAGTAAACAGTGAGTATGGGCAGTACAGTGGGTGGGGGCAGTAACAGTGAGTATGGGGGCAGTAACAGTGAGTATGGGGGGCAGTAACAGTGAGTATGGGGGGCAGTAACTGTGAGTTGGGGCAGTAACAGTGAGTATGGGGGGCAGTAACAGTGAGTATGGGGGGCAGTAAAGTGAGTAGGGGGGCAGTGACAGTGATTGGGGCAGTAACAGTGAGTATGGGGGGGGCAGTAACAGTGAGTATGGGGGGCAGTACAGTGGAGTATGGGGGGCAGTTACAGTGAGTATGGGGGGCAAGTAACAGTGAGTATGGGGGGCAGTACAGTGAGTTATGGGGGGCAGTAACAGTGAGTATGGGGGGCAGTAACAGTGAGTATGGGGGGCAGTAACAGTGAGTATGGGGGGCAGTAACAGTGAGTATGGGGGGCAGTGACAGTGAGTATGGGGGGCAGTAACAGTGAGTATGGGGGCAGTAACAGTGAGTATGGGGGCAGTAACAGTGAGTATGGGGGGCAGTGACAGTGAGTATGGGGGGCAGTAACAGTGAGTATGGGGGGCAGTAACAGTGAGTATGGGGGCAGTAACAGTGAGTATGGGGGCAGTTACAGTGAGTATGGGGGGCAGTAACAGTGAGTATGGGGGGCAGTAACAGTGAGTATGGGGGCAGTAACAGTGAGTATGGGGGCAGTAACAGTGAGTATGGGGGGCAGTAACAGTGAGTATGGGGGGCAGTAACAGTGAGTATGGGGCAGTAAGTGAGTATGGGGGGCAGTAACAGTGAGTATGGGGGGCAGTAACAGTGAGTATGGGGGGCAGTAACAGTGAGTATGGGGGGCAGTAACAGTGAGTATGGGGGGCAGTGACAGTGAGTATGGGGGGCAGTAAAGTGAGTATGGGGGGGCAGTAACAGTGAGTATGGGGGGCAGTAACAGTGAGTATGGGGGGCAGTAACAGTGAGTATGGGGCAGTAACAGTGAGTATGGGGGGCAGTAACAGTGAGTATGGGGGGCAGTTACAGTGAGTAATGGGGGGGCAGTAACAGTGTGTATGGGGGTTGTGCAGTAACAGTGAGTGGGGGGCAGTAACAGTGAGTATGGGGGGCAGTAACAGTGAGTATGGGGGGCAGTAACAGTGAGTAATGGGGGGCAGTTACAGTGAGTATGGGGGGCAGTAACAGTGAGTTATGGGGGCAGTAACAGTGAGTATGGGGGGCAGTGACAGTGAGTATGGGGGGCAGTAACAGTGAGTATGGGGGGCAGTAACAGTGAGTATTGGGGGGCAGTAAGTGAGTATGGGGGGCAGTAACAGTGAGTATGGGGGGCAGTTACAGTGAGTATGGGGGGGCAGTAACAGTGAGTAGGGGGGCAGTAACAGTGAGTATGGGGGGCAGTAACAGTGAGTATGGGGGCAGTTACAGTGAGTATGGGGGGCAGTAACAGTGAGTATGGGGGGCAGTTTTGGGCTCCAGTCCTTAAGAAGGATATTAATGAGCTGGAGAGAGTGCAGAGACTGCAACTAAACTGGTTAAGGGGATGGAAGGGTTAAACTATGAGGTGAGACTGTCAGGGTTGGGGTTGTTTTCTCTGGAAAAGAGGCGCTTGCGAGGGGACATGATTACTCTGTACAAGTACATTAGGGGGGATTATAGGCAGATGGGGGGGTTCTTTTTCCCATAAAAACAATCAGCGCACCAGAGGCCCCCCCTATAGATTAGAGGAACGGAGCTTCCATTTGAAGCAGTGTAGGGGGTTCCTCACGGTAAGGGCAGTGAGGGGGTTGGGGAATGCCTGGCGGGGGATGTTGGGTAGGGGGTTCCTCACGGTGAGGGCAGTGAGGGGGTTGGGAATGCCCTGCCGGGGGTGTTGGGTAGGGGGTTCCTCACGGTGAGGGCAGTGAGGGGTTGGGGAATGCCCTGCCGGGGGATGTTGGGTAGGGGGTTCCTCACGGTGAGGGCAGTGAGGGGGTTGGGGAATGCCCTGCCGGGGGATGTTGGGTAGGGGGTTCCTCACGGTGAGGGCAGTGAGGGGGTTGGGGAATGCCCTGCCGGGGGATGTTGGGTAGGGGTTCCTCACGGTGAGGGCAGTGGGGGGTTGGGGAATGCCCTGCGGGGGGTGTTGGGTAGGGGGTTTCCTCACGGTGAGGGCAGTGAGGGGGTTGGGGAATGCCCTGCCGGGGATGTTTGTAGGGGGTTCCTCACGGTGAGGGCAGTGAGGGGGTGGGGAATGCCCTGCCGGGGATTGTTGGGAGGGGGTTCCTCACGGTGAGGGCAGTGAGGGGGTTGGGGAATGCCCTGCCGGGGGGTGTTGGGTGGGGGTTCCTCACGGTGAGGGCAGTGAGGGGTTGGGGAATGCCCTGCCGGGGGATGTTGGGTAGGGGGTTCCTCACGGTGAGGGCAGTGAGGGGGTTGGAGAATGCCCTGCCGGTGTTGGGTAGGGGGTTCCTCACGGTGAGGGCAGTGAGGGGGTTGGGGAATGCCCTGCCGGGGGATGTTGGGTAGGGGGTTCCTCACGGTGAGGGCAGTGAGGGGGTTGGGGATGCCCTGCCGGGGGGTGTTGGGTAGGGGGTTCCCACGGTGAGGGCAGTGAGGGGGTTTGGGGATGCCCTGCCGGGGATGTTGGGTAGGGGGTTCCTCACGGTGAGGGCAGGAGGGGGTTGGGGAATGCCCTGCGGGGGATGTTGGGTAGGGGTTTCCTCACGGTGAGGAGGTTGGGGAATGCCCTGCCGGGGGATGTTGGGTAGGGGGTTCTCGACGGTGAGGGCAGTGAGGGATTGGGGAATGCCCTGCCGGGGTGGTGTTGGGTAGGGGGTTCCTCACGGTGAGGGCAGTGGGGGGTTGGGGAATGCCCTGCCGGGGGATGTTGGGTAGGGGGTTCCTCAGGTGAGGAGGTTGGGGAATGCCCTGCCGGGGGATGTTGGGTAGGGGGTCCTCACGGTGAGGGCAGTGAGGGGGTTGGGGAATGCCCTGCGGGGGATGTTGGGTAGGGGGTTCCTCACGGTGAGGGCAGTGAGGGGGTTGGGGAATGCCCTGCCGGGGATGCTTGGGTAGGGGGTTCCTCACGGTGAGGAGGTTGGGGAATGCCCTGCCGGGGGATGTTGGGTAGGGGGTTCCTCACGGTGAGGGCAGTGAGGGGGTTGGGGAATGCCCTGCCGGGGGTGTTGGGTAGGGGGTTCTCACGGTGAGGGCAGTGAGGGGGTTGGGGAATGCCCTGCGGGGGATGTTGGGTAGGGGGTTCCTCACGGTGAGGGCAGTGAGGGGGTTGGGGAATGCCCTGCCGGGGGATGTTGGGTAGGGGGTTCCTCACGGTGAGGGCAGTGAGGGGGTTGGGAATGCCCTGCGGGGGATGTTGGGTAGGGGGTTCTACGGTGAGGGCAGTGAGGGGGTTGGGGAATGCCCTGCCGGGGGTGGTTGGGTAGGGGGTTCCTCACGGTGAGGGCAGTGAGGGGGTTGGGGAATGCCCTGCTGGGGGTGTTGGGTAGGGGGTTCCTCACGGTGAGGGCAGTGAGGGGGTTGGGGAATGCCCTGCCGGGGGATGTTGGGTAGGGGGTTCCTCACGGTGAGGAGGTTGGGGAATGCCCTGCCGGGGGATGTTGGGTAGGGGGTTCCTCACGGTGAGGGCAGTGAGGGGTTGGGGAATGCCCTGCCGGGGGGTGTTGGGTAGGGGGTTCTCACGGTGAGGGCAGTGAGGGGGTTGGGGAATGCCCTGCCGGGGGATTGTTGGGTAGGGGGTTCCTCACGGTGAGGAGGTTGGGGAATGCCCTGCCGGGGGAGATGTTGGGTAGGGGGTTCCTCACGGTGAGGGCAGTGAGGGGGTTGGGGAATGCCCTGCCGGGATGTTGGGAGGGGGTTCCTCACGGTGAGGGCAGTGAGGGGGTTGGGGAATGCCCTGCCGGGGGTGTTGGGTAGGGGGTTCCTCACGGTGAGGGCAGTGAGGGGGTTGGGGAATGCCCTGCCGGGGGATGTTGGGTAGGGGGTTTCCTCACGGTGAGGAGGTGGGGAATGCCCTGCCGGGGGATGTTGGGTAGGGGGTTCCTCACGGTGAGGGCAGTGAGGGGGTTGGGGAATGCCCTGCCGCGGGGTGTTGGGTAGGGGGTTCCTCACGGTGAGGGCAGTGAGGGGGTTGGGGAATGCCCTGCCGGGGGATGTTGGGTAGGGGGTTCCTCACGGTGAGGGCAGTGAGGGGGTTGGGGAATGCCCTGCCGGGGCTGTTGGGTAGGGGGTTCTCACGGTGAGGGCAGTGAGGGGGTTGGGGAATGCCCTGCCGGGGATGTTGGGTAGGGGGGTTCCTCACGGTGAGGGCAGTGAGGGGGTTGGGGAATGCCCTGCCGGGGAATGTTGGGTAGGGGGTTCCTCACGGTGAGGGCAGTGAGGGGGTTGGGGAATGCCCTGCCGGGGGGTGTTGGGTTAGGGGGTTCCTCACGTGAGGGATGAGGGGGTTGGGGAATGCCCTGCCGGGGGTGTTGGGTAGGGGGTTCCTCACGGTGAGGGCAGTGAGGGGTTTTGGGGAATGCCCTGCCGGGGGATGTTGGGTAGGGGGATCTCACGGTGAGGGCAGTGAGGAGGTTGGGGAATGCCTTGCCGGGTGTTGGGTAGGGTGGTTCTCACGGGGAGGGCAGTGAGGGGGTTGGGGAATGCCTTGCCGGGGGATGTTGGGTAGGGGGTTCCTCACGGGGAGGGCAGTGAGGGGTTGGGGAATGCCCTGCCGGGGGATGTTGGGTAGGGGGTTCCTCACGGTGAGGGCAGTGAGGGGGTTGGGGAATGCCCTGCCGGGGGTGGTTGGGTAGGGGGTTCCTCACGGTGAGGGCAGTGAGGGGGTTGGGGAATGCCCTGCCGGGGGGTGTTGGGTAGGGGGTTCCTCACGGTGAGGGCAGTGAGGGGGTGGGGGAATGCTTGAGGGGGATGTTGGGTTAGGGGGTTCCTCACGGGGAGGGCAGTGAGGGGGTTGGGGAATGCCCTGCGGGGAGAATGTTGGGTAGGGGGTTCCTCACGGTGAGGGCAGTGAGGGGGTTGGGGAATGCCCTGCGGGATGTTGGGTAGGGGGTTCCTCACGGTGAGGGCAGTGAGGGGGTTGGGGAATGCCTTGCCGGGGGATGTTGGGTAGGGGGTTCCTCACGGGGAGGGCAGTGAGGGGGTGGGGAATGCCTTGCGCGGGGATGTTGGGTAGGGGGTTCTCACGGTGAGGGCAGTGAGGGGGTTTGGGGAATGCCTGCCCGGGGGATGTTGGGTAGGGGGTTCCTCACGGTGAGGGCAGTAGGGGGTTGGGGAAATGCCTGCCGGGGGATGTTGGGTAGGGGGTTCTCACGGGGAGGGCAGTGAGGGGTTGGGGAATGCCTTGCCGGGGGATGTTGGGTAGGGGGTTCCTCACGGTGAGGGCAGTGAGGGGGTTGGGGAATGCCTTGCCGGGGGATGTTGGGTAGGGGGTTCCTCACGGGGAGGGCAGTGAGGGGGTTGGGGAATGCCTTGCCGGGGGATGTTGGGTAGGGGGTTCCTCACGGTGAGGGCAGTGAGGGGGTTGGGGAATGCCCTGCCGGGGGATGTTGGGTAGGGGGTTCTCACGGTGGGGCAGTGAGGGGGTTGGGGAATGCCCTGCCGGGGGTGTTGTTGGGTAGGGGGTTCCTCACGGTGAGGGCAGTGAGGGGTTGGGGAATGCCCTGCCGGGGGGTGTTGGGTAGGGGGTTCCTCACGGTGAGGGCAGTGAGGGGGTTGGGGAATGCCCTGCGGGGGATGTTGGGTAGGGGGTTCCTCACGGTGAGGAGGTTGGGGAATGCCCTGCCGGGGGATGTTGGGTAGGGGGTTCCTCACGGTGAGGGCAGTGAGGGGGTAGGGGAATGCCCTGCCGGGGGATGTTGGGTAGGGGGTTCCTCACGGTGAGGGCAGTGAGGGGGTTGGGGAATGCCCTGCGGGGGGTGTTGGGTAGGGGGTTCTCACGGTGAGGGCAGTGAGGGGGTTGGGGAATGCCCTGCCGGGGATGTTGGGTAGGGGGTTCCTCACGGTGAGGAGGTTGGGGAATGCCCTGCGGGGGATGTTGGGTAGGGGGTTCCTCACGGTGAGGGCAGTGAGGGGGTTGGGGAATGCCCTGCCGGGGGGTGTTGGGTAGGGGGTTCCTCACGGTGAGGGCAGTGAGGGGGTTGGGGAATGCCCTGCCGTGGGATGTTGGGTAGGGGTTCCTCACGGTGAGGGCAGTGAGGGGGTTGGGGAATGCCCTGCCGGGGGATGTTGGGTAGGGGGTTTCCTCACGGTGAGGGCAGTGAGGGGGTTGGGGAATGCCCTGCCGCGGGGATGTTGGGTAGGGGGTTCCTCACGGTGAGGGCAGTGAGGGGGTTGGGGAATGCCCTGCCGGGGGATGTTGGGTAGGGGGTTCCTCACGGTGAGGGCAGTGAGGGGGTTGGGGAATGCCCTGCCGGGGGTGTTGGGTAGGGGGTTCCTCACGGTGAGGGCAGTGAGGGGGTTGGGGAATGCCCTGCCGGGGGGTGTTGGGTAGGGGTCCTCACGGTGAGGGCAGTGAGGGGGTTGGGGAATGCCTTGCCGGGGATGTTGGGTAGGGGGTTCCTCACGGTGAGGGCAGTGAGGGGGTTGGGGAATGCCCTGCCGGGGGATGTTGGGTAGGGGGTTCCTCACGGTGAGGGCAGTGAGGGGGTTGGGGAATGCCCTGCCGGGGATGTTGGGTAGGGGGTTCCTCACGGTGAGGGCAGTGAGGAGGTTGGGGAATGCCTTGCGGGGGATGTTGGGTAGGGGTTCCTCACGGGGAGGGGAGTGAGGGGGTTGGGGAATGCCTTGCCGGGGGATGTTGGGTAGGGGGTTCCTCAGGGGAGGGCAGTGAGGGGGTTGGGGAATGCCCTGCCGGGGGATGTTGGGTAGGGGGTTCCTCACGGTGAGGGCAGTGAGGGGGGGTTTGGGGAATGCCCTGCCGGGGGTGTTGGGTAGGGGGTTCCTCACGGGGGGTGTTGGGTGGGGAGGGCAGTGAGGGGGTTGGGGAATGCCCTGCGGGGGTGTTGGTAGGGGGTTCCTCACGGTGAGGGCAGTGAGGGGGTTGGGGAATGCCTTGCCGGGGATGTTGGGTAGGGGGTTCCTCACGGTGAGGGCAGTGAGGGGGTTGGGGAATGCCCTGCCGGGGGATGTTGGGTAGGGGGTTCCTCACGGTGAGGGCAGTGAGGGGGTGGGAATGCCCTGCCGGGGGATGTTGGGTAGGGGGTTCCTCACGGTGAGGGCAGTGAGGGGGTTGGGGAATGCCTTGCCGGGGGATGTTGGGTAGGGGGTTCCTCACGGAGGGCAGTGAGGGGGGGGGGAAGCCTTGCCGGCGGATGTTGGGTAGGGGTTTCCGGGGGAGGGGGTTGGGGAATGCCCTGCCGGGGGATGTTGGGTAGGGGGTTCCTCACGGTGAGGGCAGTGAGGGGGGTTGGGGAATGCCCTGCCGGGGGATGTTGGGTAGGGGGTTCCTCACGGTGAGGGCAGTGCGGGGGGTTGGGGAAATGCCTTGCCCGGGGGATGTTGGGTAGGGGGTTCCTCACGGGGAGGGCAGTGAAGGGGTTGGGGAATGCCTTGCCGGGGGATGTTGGGTAGGGGGGTTCCTCACGGGGAGGGCAGTGAGGGGGTTGGGGAATGCCTTGCCGGGGGATGTTGGGTAGGGGGTTCCTCACGGTGAGGGCAGTGAGGGGGTTGGGGAATGCCCTGCCGGGGGATGTTGGGTAGGGGTTCCTCACGGTGAGGGCAGTGAGGGGGGTTGGGGAATGCCCTGCCGGGGATGTTGGGTAGGGGGTTCCTCACGGTGAGGGCAGTGAGGGGGTTGGGGAATGCCCTGCGGGGGATGTTGGGTAGGGGGTTCCTCACGGTGAGGGCAGTGAGGGGGTTGGGGAATGCCTTGCCGGGGATGTTGGGTAGGGGGTTCCTCACGGTGAGGGCAGTGAGGGGGGTTGGGGAATGCCTTGCCGGGGGATGTTGGGTAGGGGGTTCCTCACGGGGAGGGCAGTGAGGGGGTTGGGGAATGCCTTGCCGGGGGATGTTGGTAGGGGGTTCCTCACGGTGAGGGCAGTGAGGGGGTTGGGGAATGCCCTGCCGGGGGATGGTTGGGTAGGGGGTTCCTCACGGTGAGGCAGTGAGGGGGTTGGGAATGCCCTGCGGGGGATGTTGGGTAGGGGGTTCCTCACGGTGAGGGCAGTGAGGGGGTTGGGGAATGCCCCCCCTAGTGATGGGGTAATGGCAGATTCTGTTAATGCCTATAAGAGGGGCCTGGATGAGTTCTTGATCAATCAGAATATCCAAGGCTATTGTGATACTAATACCTACAGTTCGTACTAGTGGTTGTATTTATAGTGTATGTATGTGAGTGTATAGATTGGTTAGTATAGGTTGTGTGCTGGGTTTACTTGGAAGGGTTGAACTTGATGGACAATGGTCTTTTGTCAACCCTATGTAACTATGTAACCATGGATTTAGCTCAGAAGATTAATGAATCCTACAGGCTTCAGAGCTCTCTGTGTCCAGTCTCTGATATGTTAGTTTGATAGAGGGCAGGACCCCATTAACTTAATGCACAGTGTTCTTTTGGGGGGTTTCGGCCCCATCCACCGGAGTACAGTGCATTTCTGTGCGTGGTAATTGCTCCAGTTCAATCATTTCAGGGATTTGCTCACCAGTTTTCCTTTCTGGCTGAATCCATTGTAAGAGCAGCTCATGCAGCTGGGCATATGCCTCGCGAGGACCATCAGAGTTGCTGTACCTGTAGCCTCTGAATCTTTGTCTGAGGACCCCAGCCCTGATACAGTTTGTTTTTTTTTGGCTCTTTAAAGAACTACAGACCCTGTCATTGGTGGCCAGCGGGAAATTCGATTGGTTGCGCCCCTTGCATCCGTACGCACAGGGCGCAACCATATAATATGTGCAGATGCAGCGGGGAGCCGGGCACACATCTACAGGACGCAGAAGAATTCGCTGGTGGGGGGACCTGGAGGATGCCCGAGGAAGCCGCTGGGGGGAGCCAGAGGGAGTCACTTGGGGGGCTGGAGCCGGAGGATGCTGGGGGGAGCCACAGGAGGACACTGGGGGGAGCTGTGCAGATGCAGGGGGGAGCCGGGCACACATCTACAGGACGCAGAAGAATTCGCTGGTGGGGGGACCTGGAGGATGCCCGAGGAAGCCGCTGGGGGGAGCCAGAGGGAGTCACTTGGGGGGCTGGAGCCGGAGGATGCTGGGGGGAGCCACAGGAGGACACTGGGGGGAGCTGTGCAGATGCAGGGGGGAGCCGGAGCACATATCAAGAGGGGGGAGCCACAAGAAGTCGCTGGGGGAGTTGGAGAAGGCTGGTGGGAGCAGGGGGGGAGCCAGAAGATGCTTGGAGGGGTGGCAGCTGGAGGATAATGGGAAGGATGCTGGGGGGGGAGCTGAAGAACATAAAAAAAGGGGGGTAACTGGAGGATGCTGGGGGGATGCTGGCTACAAATGTTTTAGGGGGGCCCTGGCTACCAATGTCTGTGCGTCCTTTGTACTGATGGGAGGGGTCACTGGGGGGCAGGGCGTGGGAGGAGGGGGGCCCAGAAAATTTTGTTGGGAAGGGCCCCATGATTTCTGATGGCGGCCCTGAATATGGCATTTTTCACACAGTCATAACCATGAGTATTTGTGGCATTTAAACTGCTTTATGCTTTTTGCGCTTTGCCAGTGAAATACGGAGCAAGACGTATCACCCATTGGTCTTTGGGCCAAAGGCATTTGGCAACTCTTTCAGACCTGGTGATATAGGATTCAATATGATCCTCAGCGATCAGTTTAGCCAGACGGAGATCTTGTTGGCTCTTGAGGTTTTGGCTCTTTCCAGGCTGGAAGTATTTCTGCTGTAGCCTGAGCATTTCCTCACAGGCTCCCGTACCTCTAGTGGAAATCAGACAATCCTGAACGAGGGGCCACATTAGAACCCAATGTTCACCCCAGGGGGGGTAGTTATGTGAAAGAATGAATCCTGGCCAAACCCTGGGGCAGTATTATGGATAAGCGAGTTGAACTGGCCAAAGTGTATAACAGGGTCTGACCCACTGGGGGGCTTATCCCCCACATCCCATATCCCCCTATAAAGCACTTTGTATTCTGGTGGGAAGAGCTGGAGAGCCTCTGCCAGTTAATGTTTTGTAATGGAAATGGTGCAATAGCCCCCCCAGGGAAGTGTTTGTCAGTGCAGACAAGCAGGGCAATTCCCATGGAAGCCCTGGGGTAGGTCTGACTGGGGCAAACTGAGCTTCTGCCCCTGCCACCCCAAGGCAACCTTGTCCTGTGCTCCCCTATAGACTGGTGCACCCTGCTTCTTGGCCTCCAGTGAGGTCCATTTCCTGCGTGTTGCCCAAGTACCGCCCCTCACAGGCTCCCCCCGCCCCACCCATTATCCGGCACTGCCCCTGGGGGCACAAAGGGAGGAGGGGCTAATCTTGTTCCTTGGGGGCAGATAGAATATTTCCATCATGGTCGCCCTGTAATTCCCTGATCATGGGGAGATTCCTACATACCTGTGATAATCCCAGTAGGATAATACCCCCAGCAGGGGTATGAAGGGCAAATCTCTCTGCCATATAAGGGAACAGTTGCATTGTATTATATTCTGTCATTATGTTGGGGTGAAAAACCCACAAACTATTCTTTCTCTTCTTATTCTTATTCTTAGCGCCCCCCATTTTCTAAACGCTCCTCCCCCTACAGGTTTAGGGGTACAACTCCCAAACTCCCCACAAATCTTCGCCCTATAGCGGAGCAGGTTGCTTGTGCGTTTCTAAGTGATCCCGCCCCCCGTCTTTTTGTGGCGCCCCTCTGAACCCCCCAATTTTCCCATTGACAGGGAAGATTCTCAAACTGCTCCCACACTTACAGCCCTGAGGCCACACCCCCTAAACTGGAATCACAGTCATGGGCTCAGCCTGAATGAAAATGTGATGATTGTTGGATGCCCAAAAGTGGGCGGAGCTGTGAACAGCCAATCAGATTTTACCTATTGACTTTTAATGGGGGAAATCCAACCTGCTGCCATTCTCACAGTATTAACACCAGGGTCACTAGGGGATGGCATTTTTAGGTTTTTAAAAGTGGGTGGAGCCACCAACAGCCAATCAGACTTCCCCTATTGAATTATTTTGGTTTATATATAAAATGCTGCCTCTCACACTATTTATCTTGGGGTTCCCAAACTTTGCACAGTCAGTGACTGGCTGACTACATATTCAGGGTTAGAAAAAGTGGGCGGAGCCACCAACAGCCAATCCATTTCCACCCATCAAATTTCATTGGTTTATATTTAAACTGATGCCATTATTAAGTATTAATTCTAAATGTTGTTAAAGTTTCCAGAGTTAGTCACGGGGGTATTTGCGATTCAAAGTTAGAAGTGGGCGGAGCCACCAACAGCCAATCACATTGCACCAATTTACTTTTGATGGGGAAGTGTAAAATGCTGTCAGTCCCATAATTTTATGCCTGAGCCCCCAAACCTTGCAGAGTTGGTCCCTGGGGGACTGCAGTTCAAAAATAGGAAAAGTGGGTTGGGCCACTAACAGCCAATCAGATTTCATCCATTCAATTTCATTGGCTTAAATATAAAATGCTGTCATTCTCATACTATTTATGCCAGGGTGCCCACTGTTGGGTGACTTTGACTCAAGGTCAGAAAAATGGGTGGGGCCACCAACCACCAATCAAAATTCACCTATTGACTTTTATTGGTTTAAATTTTAACTGCTGCCGTTCTGTAACTATTAATCCCGGGGCCCCTAAACTGTGCAGAGTTAGTCACTGGGTAACTGCAGTTCCGGGTTAGAAAAAGTGGGTGGGGCCACCAACCACCAATCAAAATTCACCTATTGACTTTTATTGGTTTAAATTTTAACTGCTGCCGTTCTGTTACTATTAATCCCGGGGTCCCTAAACTTCGCATAGTAAGTCACTGGGTAACTGCAGTTCCGGGTTAGAAAAAGTGGGTGGAGCCACTGTTAGGGTTCCTGACCGCAGACTGTAAGTGTAGGGACCTGTAGGAGCCCTCCTGCCACGAAAAATGTATATGCGGAACAAGAAGGACACAACCACGGAGGCAGTTCAAACTTGTTCAATTTATTGTTACATGCTCATAGCTTTTATACCTTCTGTGTGCATTCAAATACATAGGGGTGTATTATAGTAAATAGACAGAGACCATTGTGATATCAAGGATGGCCTGTACCGGGCAGGAATGGAACCGATAAGATACATAATATGTATTTCATAATGTGCAAGCCGAGCAGGGTACTATTTGGGAAAAAACAAACTATTAAGGGATGTTCAAGCCTTGCTGTTTGCAGTTACAAAATGGAGATACATTGTAAAATGGAGTATGATATGCTAAGCCTCAGAGTATATGAATATATGATAATATGTCAAACTTCACAGCCACCAACTGCCAATCAGACATCACTCGTTGACTTTCAGTGGGGAAATATAAGTTGCTGCCAGTCAGACACTAATAAAACCAGGGTCCCCGAATTTTGCACGGTGGTTTTTACTGTATAACTGGGGTCCAAGGTTAGAAAAACTGGGTGGAGCCAGCAACATCCAATCAGATTTCACTCGGTGACTTGTTTTTCAAACCAACATGTTTGTTTGTTCTCAAACGTCCCTTTCTAGTTACACATTTAACCTCTATTTCAGCCCAATAGCTGCCTTCCCGGACTGGTACCAGTAGAACATGGGTCACACTGGTCCCTCTCACCCAGAATGGGGCTTGGCTAAGGGGCAGAGGGTGAGGGTTCCTTTCTGTTTTACAGATAAAGACAGACGGCGCTAGAGGTTCTTGCAATGGAAATACTTTTTTCATTGTGCAAAGCATTTGGGTGAAATTAAATTAGATTCTAGGGGAGTTTTGTTTGTGGGGGGCACCTTTTTGTGCTTTGGGACAACCAATAAACCATTTCCCTTACTTTCCAGCTTTGTTCAATGTGTTAAATTTAGAAGTTTGGCAGAGTATACTGCCTGCTACACACAGGCCCGACATTGTTACAGAACCTCCTATCCGCTCGGCGGAAAAAGCTCCCATTTTCCCAGTTTGTTATAAACATGTCTGTGATTTTTTACTTTACTTCTGGTTGACAGGTAATGGTATCTACTACTGCACTAAAATATTACCTAAAAGTACCGTCTATAGTTTATATATTCCCACTAGCTTACAGACACAGACACAACTAGTAATTAGTATGAACAGGTAATATCGGGGTGCTTTGTATCCCACATTAACATGAATAACCCGTATATTTATAGTGTAAATGTAATGAATCCAGAATACTATGTAATGTAACGTTACATGCCTGACATGGGGAATAGTCACACTTGTGTTATATAATCCCAACAACTTCACGTTCCATCTGATTAGTAGTTACATGAAAAAACTCCAAATGCAGAAGACAGGAAAACGTTTTTAATAAAGAAAAACAATGGCGCTAATCATAAACATTTAGAAACAAGGAGGAGGAGGAGGGTTGTCCCTGAAAGTGAGCAGGGTGTCCTTTATCTCCTGCAGCTTCTGCCTCATTTCATTGACCTCCTGTATGAGCCCAAATAGCAACTCAGTGCGCTGGTCTTGCTCCCAGGTTGGGGCAGAATCACGGAGACTACAGGCACTATATTTTTGTTTCTTCTGGGGAAATTCAACATCCAGATCCTCTTGGGGACGTTTGGCTGGGAATGAAAGAATTTCAGTTTAATACAGACCTTGCATTTGTACAGAGCAGATGTGTCATGTAACTACAAAAAAACATTGTCTATAAGCATGGCAGGTATGGGGCAGGGCATATATAAGCATAGCAGGTATGGGGCAGGGCATCTATAAGCATGGCAGGTATGGGGCGGGGCATCTATAAGCATGGCAGGTATGGGGCAGGGTATCTATAAGCATGGCAGGTATGGGGCGGGGCATCTATCAGCATGGCAGGTATGGGGCAGGGCATCTATAAGCATGGCAGGTATGGGGCAGGGCATCTATAAGCATGGCAGGTATGGGGCAGGGCATCTATAAGCATGGCAGGTATGGGGCAGGGCATATATAAGCATAGCAGGTATGGGGCAGGGCATCTATAAGCATGGCAGGTATGGGGCAGGGCATCTATAAGCATGGCAGGTATGGGGCGGGGCATCTATCAGCATGGCAGGTATGGGGCAGGGCATCTATAAGCATGGCAGGTATGGGGCAGGGCATCTATAAGCATGGCAGGTATGGGGCAGGGCATCTATAAGCATGGCAGGTATGGGGCGGGGCATCTATAAGCATGGCAGGTATGGGGCAGGGCATCTATAAGGATGGCAGGTATGGGGCAGGGCATCTATAAGCATGGCAGGTATGGGGCAGGGCATCTATAAGCATGGCAGGTATGGGGCAGGGCATCTATAAGGAAGGCAGGTATGGGGCAGGGCATCTATAAGCATGGCAGGTATGGGGCGGGGCATCTATAAGCATGGCAGGTATGGGGCAGGGCATCTATAAGGAAGGCAGGTATGAGGCAGGACATCTATAAGCATGGCAGGTATGGGGCAGGGCATCTATAAGGAAGGCAGATATGGGGCAGGGCATCTATAAGCATGGCAGGTATGGGGCAGGGTATCTATAAGGAAGGCAGGTATGAGGCAGGACATCTATAAGCATGGCAGGTATGGGGCAGGGCATCTATAAGGAAGGCAGATATGGGGCAGGGCATCTATAAGCATGGCAGGTATGGGGCAGGGTATCTATAAGGAAGGCAGATATGGGGCAGGGCATCTATAAGCATGGCAGGTATGGGGCAGGACATCTATAAGGATGGCAGGTATGGGGCGGGGCATCTATAAGGAAGGCAGATATGGGGCAGGGCATCTATAAGCATGGCAGGTATGGGGCAGGACATCTATAAGGATGGCAGGTATGGGGCGGGGCATCTATAAGGAAGGCAGGTATGGGGCAGGACATCTATAAGGATGGCAGGTATGGGGCGGGGCATCTATAAGCATGGCAGGTATGGGGCAGGGCATCTATAAGGAAGGCAGGTATGGGGCAGGGCATCTATAAGCATGGCAGGTATGGGGCGGGGCATCTATAAGGAAGGCAGGTATGGGGCGGGGCATCTATAAGCATGGCAGGTATGGGGCAGGGTATCTATAAGGATGGCAGGTATGAGGCAGGACATCTATAAGGATGGCAGGTATGGGGCGGGGCATCTATAAGCATGGCAGGTATGGGGCAGGGCATCTATAAGGAAGGCAGGTATGAGGCAGGACATCTATAAGCATGGCAGGTATGGGGCGGGGCATCTATAAGCATGGCAGGTATGGGGCAGGGTATCTATAAGGAAGGCAGGTATGAGGCAGGACATCTATAAGGATGGCAGGTATGGGGCGGGGCATCTATAAGGAAGGCAGGTATGGGGCAGGGCATCTATAAGCATGGCAGGTATGGGGCAGGGCATCTATAAGCATGGCAGGTATGGGGCGGGGCATCTATAAGCATGGCAGGTATGGGGCAGGGCATCTATAAGCATGGCAGGTATGGGGCGGGGCATCTATAAGCATGGCAGGTATGGGGCAGGGCATCTATAAGCATGGCAGGTATGGGGCAGGGCATCTATAAGCATGGCAGGTATAGGGCGGGGCATCTATAAGCATGGCAGGTATGGGGCAGGGCATCTATAAGGAAGGCAGGTATGGGGCGGGGCATCTATAAGGAAGGCAGGTATGAGGCAGGGCATCTATAAGCATGGCAGGTATGGGGCAGGACATCTATAAGGATGGCAGGTATGGGGCGGGGCATCTATAAGCATGGCAGGTATGGGGCAGGGCATCTATAAGGAAGGCAGGTATGGGGCAGGGCATCTATAAGGATGGCAGGTATGGGGCGGGGCATCTATAAGGATGGCAGGTATGGGGCAGGGCATCTATAAGGAAGGCAGGTATGAGGCAGGGCATCTATAAGGATGGCAGGTATGGGGCAGGGCATCTATAAGGATGGCAGGTATGGGGCGGGGCATCTATAAGCATGGCAGGTATGGGGCAGGGCATCTATAAGGAAGGCAGGTATGGGCGGGGCATCTATTAAGCATGGCAGGTATGGGGCCGGGGCAGTCTATAAGGATGGCTAGGTATGGGGCAGGGCATCTATAACATGGCAGGTATGGGGCGGAGGCAAATCTATAGCATGGCAGGTATGGGGCGGGGCATCTATTAAGGATGGCAGGTATGAGGGCAGGGGCATCTATAGGGAGGCAGGTATGAGGCAGGGCATCTATAAGGATGGCAGGTATGGGGCGGATTAGGCATCCTATAAGCAATTGGGCAAGGTATGGGGCAGGGCATCTTATAAGGGAAGGGAGGTATGAGGCAGGGCATCTATAATCGGATGCAGGATATGGGGCGGAGGCATCTATAGGATGGCAGGTATAGGGGCAGGGCATCTATAAGGACAGGCCAGGTATGGGGGAGGGCATGCTATAAGGATGGCAGAGTATGGGGGAGAGGCATCTATAAGCATGGCAGGTATGGGGCGGGGCCATCTATATAAGCATGGCAGGTATGGGGCAGGTGCATCTATAAAGCATGCGCAGGTATGGCGGGCATCTATAAGCATGGCAGGTATGGGGGCAGGGCATCTATAAGCATGGCAGGTATGGGGCAGGGCATCTATAAGCATGGCAGGTATGGGGCGGGGGCATCTATAAGAATGGCAGGTATGGGGCAGGCAATCTATAAGCATGGCAGGTATGGGGCGGGGCACTATAAGCATGGCAGGTATGGGGCAGGGCCTCTATAAGCATGGCAGGTATGGGGCGGGGCATCTATAAGCATGGCAGGTATGGGGCAGGGCATCTATAAGCATGGCAGGTATGGGGCGGGGCATCTATAAGCATGGCAGGTATGGGGCAGGGCATCTATAAGCATGGCAGGTATGGGGCGGGGGCATCTATAAGCATGGCAGGTATGGGGCAGGGCATCTATAAGGAAGGCAGGTATGAGGCAGGACATCTATAAGCATGGCAGGTATGGGGCGGGGCATCTATAAGCATGGCAGGTATGGGGCAGGGCATCTATAAGGAAGGCAGGTATGGGGCGGGGCATCTATAAGGAAGGCAGGTATGAGGCAGGGCATCTATAAGCATGGCAGGTATGGGGCAGGACATCTATAAGGATGGCAGGTATGGGGCGGGGCATCTATAAGCATGGCAGGTATGGGGCAGGGCATCTATAAGGATGGCAGGTATGGGGCAGGGCATCTATAAGGAAGGCAGGTATGAGGCAGGGCATCTATAAGGATGGCAGGTATGGGGCAGGGCATCTATAAGGAAGGCAGGTATGGGGCAGGGCATCTATAAGGATGGCAGGTATGGGGCGGGGCATCTATAAGGATGGCAGGTATGGGGCAGGGCATCTATAAGGATGGCAGGTATGGGGCAGGGCATCTATAAGGAAGGCAGGTATGGGGCAGGGCATCTATAAGGATGGCAGGTATGGGGCAGGGCATCTATAAGGAAGGCAGGTATGAGGCAGGGCATCTATAAGGATGGCAGGTATGGGGCGGGGCATCTATAAGCATGGCAGGTATGGGGCAGGGCATCTATAAGGAAGGCAGGTATGGGGCAGGGCATCTATAAGGATGGCAGGTATGGGGCGGGGCATCTATAAGGATGGCAGGTATGGGGCAGGGCATCTATAAGGAAGGCAGGTATGGGGCAGGGCATCTATAAGGATGGCAGGTATGGGGCAGGGCATCTATAAGGAAGGCAGGTATGGGGCAGGGCATCTATAAGGATGGCAGGTATGGGGCAGGGCATCTGTAAGCATGGCAGGTATGGGGCGGGGCATCTATAAGCATGGCAGGTATGGGGCGGGGCATCTATAAGCATGGCAGGTATGGGGCAGGGCATCTATAAGCATGGCAGGTATGGGGCAGGGCATCTATAAGAATGGCAGGTATGGGGCAGGGCATCTATAAGCATGGCAGGTATGGGGCGGGGCATCTATAAGCATGGCAGGTATGGGGCAGGGCATCTATAAGCATGGCAGGTATGGGGCAGGGCATCTATAAGCATGGCAGGTATGGGGCGGGGCATCTATAAGAATGGCAGGTATGGGGCAGGGCATCTATAAGCATGGCAGGTATGGGGCGGGGCATCTATAAGCATGGCAGGTATGGGGCGGGGCATCTATAAGGATGGCAGGTATGGGGCAGGGCATCTATAAGGAAGGCAGGTATAGGGCGGGGCATCTATAAGCATGGCAGGTATGGGGAGGGGCATCTATAAGGATGGCAGGTATGGGGCAGGGCATCTATAAGGATGGCAGGTATGGGGCGGGGCATCTAGAAGGATGGCAGGTATGGGGCGGGGCATCTATAAGGATGGCAGGTATGGGGCAGGGCCTCTATAAGGATGGCAGGTATGGGGCGGAGCATCTATAAGCATGGCAGGTATGGGGCGGGGCATCTATAAGCATGGCAGGTATGAGGCAGGGCATCTATAAGGATGGCATGTAACAAGCTGCTTCACCCTAAGCAAATTTCTGTGGTACATATGGTAACGCACCAACAATGCATAGAAAAAGGAAATAGAGACTGGACTGAAGCAAATTTCCTTCCTGACGAAGGGAGGGAGGGCCCCCCGAAACGCTGATTTTGTGTGGTACACTAGCAGAATAAATGAGTATAGCTCCCCAGCCAAAATTCGCTTAACTGCAGTCTATTTCCTTTTTCTATGCATTGCATAAAAAAGGGTATTGACTAGTATGGGGGGGCAGTAACAGTGAGTATGGGGGGCAGTAACAGTGAGTATGGGGGGCAGTAACAGTGAGTATGGGGGGCAGTAACAGTGAGTATGGGGGGGCAGTAACAGTGAGTATGGGGGGCAGTAACAGTGAGTATGGGGGGCAGTAACAGTGAGTATGGGGGCAGTAACAGTGAGTATGGGGGGCAGTAACAGTGAGTATGGGGGCAGTAACAGTGAGTATGGGGGGCAGTAACAGTGAGTATGGGGGGCAGTAACAGTGAGTATGGGGGCAGTAACAGTGAGTATGGGGGGCAGTAACAGTGAGTATGGGGGGGCAGTAACAGTGAGTATGGGGGGGCAGTAAAAGTGAGTGTGGGGGGCAGTTACAGTGAGTATGGGGGGCAGTTACAGTGAGTATGGGGGGCAGTAACAGTGAGTATGGGGGCAGTAACAGTGAGTATGGGGGGGCAGTAACAGTGAGTATGGGGGGCAGTAACAGTGAGTATGGGGGGGCAGTAACAGTGAGTATGGGGGGCAGTAACAGTGAGTATGGGGGGGCAGTAACAGTGAGTATGGGGGGGCAGTGACAGTGAGTATGGGGGGGCAGTAACAGTGAGTATGGGGGGGCAGTAACAGTGAGTATGGGGGGCAGTAACAGTGAGTATGGGGGGGCAGTAACAGTGAGTATGGGGGGCAGTGACAGTGAGTATGGGGGGGTGTGACATAACAAACTGTATAAGTTGGATGAAACTATTAGATATTTCTGTTTATGCTGAAATGTACCCCCTGCCCCCCCCCTACCTGTTGTAGCAAATGCATTGTGTAGGTTAATCTCATCTAGGTGTGTATTGTGTGTAGCCAGCTGGCTCTGTCTGGCCCTCCCCATGTAATTGCCCCTATTGTGAGGGCACACAAAGCCAGACCCCATAGTGACACAATACACATAGTTACCCCTTGTGAGAGCAGTGCTCTGTCTAGTAAATGCAATAGACTGAACTGGGCATGCTCCCTAGGTGGCTTCCCATAGGCCCAGTGGGATTAGCTATGATTGGCCCCTCTGGAAGCTGCCTTAGGGTTGGCAGAAGGAGCCAAATCCTGTTTTGGTTTTACGACAGGGGCTGCTCCCTTTCTGGCTACAAAGGTGGCTGCCAAGAGTTCCAAGGAGCCTTTTGTCTGGGGTGTAACCTTAGCTACGGCAGGACCCCCTCCCCTGTGTTCCCTGGAATCTACCTTAGCTGGGGCAAGAAGATTCCCCCCAACTGTGTGTATTTCCCTACTCCCTAAGGAACAAGAGTGCAGGCTGGCTACCACCTACTGGCTTATGGGAACCTGCTGATGGCTACTTGCCATTTCTCCAATAAACGCCTCATCCTGTGATACCAACTGTTTGCTCTTTGGGTCCTGCCCTATGTCTGGGAACTCACGGCCCTGAGGTTGTGACATAATTTGGTGGCAGCGGTGGGATAGGATCCCAGGACCCAAAAGGCACCATGAGCACCCCACCTGGATTCTACGCTGACCCATTGGATCTCTTCGCTCGCATGGATTACTCCTGGACTCCAGAGATCCCTACTGATCCCAGAGAGAGGACCCTGTTCTGGCTGAGATGTGAGTCACTGGGACTATCTGGGGATGAGGGTCTGGCATATGGAGTAGGGCAGTTAGTGGCAGAAGAGGCAGACCTGGAGGATGGGTACTATGTTCTGCAGCGCACCATGCACCAACCAGGTGGGAGATATTGGCACAGTCCCTATACAGTGCTCCCGCTTCCCTGTAGCTTGGCGGAATGGCACGGCCAATGGCAGAGGCTGAGGCCTCCCCAAGTGAAAACCCTGTTTGTTTAGAGTTCAGTGGTTGTGTTACCCCTGTGCTGGCAGAACCGGAGAGTGGGTGCTGCCACTTTAAAGGCTTGGCAGAGGCTGAGGCCTCCCCAAGCCAAGTCCCTAATTGTGTGGAGCCTGGAGTTGCTCAGTTTGAAAAAAGCTCCAAGGAGGGAAGAGATGAGGATTCCCCACTACCTGAGTTGTTGCTGGCTGGAGAGGAACAGGACCAAGAGGAAAGCATTGCTCAGGATTCCCCAATGTCTATCAGAGCAGTCAGTTCTGGGAATGGAGTAAGGGGCACCCCAAAAGCACAACGTGTAACCAGGGCAGTTGTTCCGGAAACCCCCTCTGGCAGACAACAAGGCCAGAGAATTACCCCACAGAGAAATAAAACCCTGGTGAGTCCCCGTGCTGTCCCTACAATATCTCCCAGATGGAGGGGTCCCCCATTGTGTAATGTTACAGGGACCGGGGCCTTGAGAGAGGTTGGGTGGAACTTAGAATTAAAGAAAAGACAGGGGGGTAAACATTTGTCTAATACTCTTTGGGGTCCACTGGTCATTGGGGTCACTTGAAGATGAGTCACCTTGGCCTGACTGCTTGGGGGGGGAATACAGACTGTACCACCTGGGATTGTTCCCTTCTCCCTGGAAGGCCCCTTTATTGTCCTGGAGGCCAGAACTGTGACATTACAGGGTCGCCCATATGGAGGAGAGAGGGTTAATGATGGCCGCCCTGAAATATCCCTCTTAGATCCTGTGGGTTCTGTTTACACCTCATCTTGTTATTCCTGTTTTGCCAATCTGCCCCCCCCAAGGAACTAAAGACTTTTGCTTTATGGGAATTGGCTAGTGAGGCTGCTGGGAACCTGTGTAGGCCCCCAGCAGGCTCACTATTTGGGAAGGGGGAGAAATGTGACATAACAAACTGTATAAGTTGGATGAAACTATTAGATATTTCTGTTTATGCTGAAATGTACCCCCTGCCCCCCCCCTACCTGTTGTAGCAAATGCATTGTGTAGGTTAATCTCATCTAGGTGTGTATTGTGTGTAGCCAGCCGGCTCTGTCTGGCCCTCCCCATGTAATTGCCCCTATTGTGAGGGCACACAAAGCCAGACCCCATAGTGACACAATACACATAGTTACCCCTTGTGAGAGCAGTGCTCTGTCTAGTAAATGCAATAGACTGAACTGGGCATGCTCCCTAGGTGGCTTCCCATAGGCCCAGTGGGATTAGCTATGATTGGCCCCTCTGGAAGCTGCCTTAGGGTTGGCAGAAGGAGCCAAATCCTGTTTTGGTTTTACGACAGGGGCTGTTCCCTTTCTGGCTACAAAGGTGGCTGCCAAGAGTTCCAAGGAGCCTTTTGTCTGGGGTGTAACCTTAGCTACGGCAGGACCCCCTCCCCTGTGTTCCCTGGAATCTACCTTAGCTGCGGCAAGAAGATTCCCCCCAACTGTGTGTATTTCCCTATTCCCTAAGGAACAAGAGTGCAGGCTGGCTACCACCTACTGGCTTATGGGAACCTGCTGATGGCTACTTGCCATTTCTCCAATAAACGCCTCATCCTGTGATACCAACTGTTTGCTCTTTGGGTCCTGCCCTATGTCTGGGAACTCACGGCCCTGAGGTTGTGACAGGGGGCAGTAACAGTGAGTATGGGGGGCAGTTACAGTGAGTATGGGGGGCAGTTACAGTGAGTATGGGGGGCAGTAACAGTGAGTATGGGGGGCAGTAACAGTGAGTATGGGGGGCAGTAACAGTGAGTATGGGGGCAGTAACAGTGAGTATGGGGGGCAGTAACAGTGAGTATGGGGGGGCAGTAACAGTGAGTATGGGGGGCAGTAACAGTGTGTATGGGGGGCAGTTACAGTGAGTATGGGGGGCAGTGACAGTGAGTATGGGGGCAGTGACAGTGAGTATGGGGGGCAGTGACAGTGAGTATGGGGGGCAGTAACAGTGAGTATGGGGGCAGTTACAGTGAGTATGGGGGGCAGTAACAGTGAGTATGGGGGGGCAGTTACAGTGAGTATGGGGGGGCAGTTACAGTGAGTATGGGGGGGCAGTGACAGTGAGTATGGGGGGCAGTAACAGTGAGTATGGGGGGCAGTAACAGTGAGTATGGGGGGCAGTAACAGTGAGTATGGGGGGGCAGTAACAGTGAGTATGGGGGGCAGTAACAGTGAGTATGGGGGGCAGTAACAGTGAGTATGGGGGCAGTAACAGTGAGTATGGGGGGGCAGTAACAGTGAGTAGGGGGGGCAGTAACAGTGAGTATGGGGGGGCAGTAACAGTGAGTATGGGGGCAGTAACAGTGAGTATGGGGGGGCAGTAACAGTGAGTATGGGGGGCAGTAACAGTGAGTATGGGGGGCAGTTTTGGGCTCCAGTCCTTAAGAAGGATATTAATGAGCTGGAGAGAGTGCAGAGACGTGCAACTAAACTGGTTAAGGGGATGGAAGGGTTAAACTATGAGGTGAGACTGTCAGGGTTGGGGTTGTTTTCTCTGGAAAAGAGGCGCTTGCGAGGGGACATGATTACTCTGTACAAGTACATTAGAGGGGATTATAGGCAGTTGGGGGGGATCTTTTTTCCCATAAAAACAATCAACGCACCAGAGGCCCCCCCTATAGATTAGAGGAACGGAGCTTCCATTTGAAGATTAAAATCACTAAAGGTAACTAATTACTCTCCATAACACTGAGCATTGATACCCCAGGGAGTTACTAGAGGTAGAAGAGAATGAAGGGTTTGTGTGGGTCAGACCCACAGGGGGAGATTATTAATGGAAAGTTGAATCTTACCTTTAATTTTAAAACAATTGTAGTTACTATGGGTTCCCACAGACACAAGTGTAATATTATTATATCCACTTTCTGTTATAGCCTCAGTGACCTTGAATGTCTCATAGGGAGGGATAAGCACTTCCTTCTCATCGGGGATGAAGGATAAGTCACTAATGCTGGCCCCGTGGCAGGTTGTGATGGTAAAGTTGGTGCCAGGGGCGCCAGTGTCAGGGTCTTTGGCAAACACAACTGCTTCATTTTCATCTGTTGATGAAGATGCAAATTGGCCAAAACGTACTTCCTTCCCTATCGTAGCGCTGAATGGAACCCTCGTTCCTCTGTAGACTCTGTAACATTTAACTGTTTCCTCAGCTTTCAGCATCTGAACGGCCCTGGTCAGGTAGTAATGTAGAGCCTTGTAATGGAATTTATTTAGAGAGTGGTCTCTGGACTGCCCAGCCTGGCGCACTGCCGTGTTGAATTCTGTGTAAATGCCTCCTACCTCCTTGGTGTAGGCCAGTGTTGCTATGGCATGCTTTTCAGTAAATTCCTTGGGAACATTTGTCTCTCCCTTTATATCTATCCATCTTTCAATGGCTTTATTCCAGACTTCATTAAACTTCACATGTTTCAACTCTGACTTCAATAAATTGGGGATCATGTCCTCTACATCCTTAGGGCAATTTTCATACTGATCATCATAGGAACTCCTGACCATATCCATATCCAACTTATCTGATACGACTGTCTTTATCTACAGAAATAGAATATAAGCAACAGCCTAATTCACTTGTCTGATAGAGCACAGCCTCAAAGCCATTATTGATGAAAATCTCTTTGGTAATAAAGTGCTGAGTTTAGAATTGAAATCTGTATATAACAAAACTCTGTAACAAGTACATACCTTTAGTACCATACTGTGTGCCCCGCTCTCTCCCCTCATTCCCTCCCTACATTCCATACTGTGTGCCCCTCTCTCTCCCCTCATTCCCTCCCTACATTCCATACTGTGTGCCCCGCTCTCTCCCCTCATTCCCTCCCTACATTCCATACTGTGTGCCCCTCTCTCTCCCCTCATTCCCTCCCTACATTCCATACTGTGTGCCCCGCTCTCTCCCCTCATTTCCTCCCTACATTCCATACTGTGTGCCCCGCTCTCTCCCCTCATTCCCTCCCTACATTCCATACTGTGTGCCCCGCTCTCTCCCCTCATTTCCTCCCTACATTCCATACTGTGTGCCCCGCTCTCACCCCTCATTTCCTCCCTACATTCCATACTGTGTGCCCCGCTCTCTCCCCTCATTCCCTCCCTACATTCCATACTGTGTGCCCCACTCTCTCCCCTCATTCCCTCCCTACATTCCCTACTGTGTGCCCCGCTCTCTCCCCTCATTCCCTCCCTACATTCCATACTGTGTGCCCCGCTCTCTCCCCTCATTCCCTCCCTACATTCCCTACTGTGTGCCCTGCTCTCTCCCCTCATTCCCTCCCTACATTCCATACTGTGTGCCCCGCTCTCTCCCCTCATTCCCTCCCTACATTCCCTACTGTGTGCCCCGCTCTCTCCCCTCATTCCCTCCCTACATTCCATACTGTGTGCCCCACTCTCTCCCCTCATTCCCTCCCTACATTCCATACTGTGTGCCCTGCTCTCTCCCCTCATTCCCTCCCTACATTCCATACTGTGTGCCCCGCTCTCTCCCCTCATTCCCTCCCTACATTCCATACTGTGTGCCCCACTCTCTCCCCTCATTCCCTCCCTACATTCCATACTGTGTGCCCTGCTCTCTCCCCTCATTCCCTCCCTACATTCCATACTGTGTGCCCCGCTCTCTCCCCTCATTCCCTCCCTACATTCCATACTGTGTGCCCTGCTCTCTCCCCTCATTCCCTCCCTACATTCCCTACTGTGTGCCCCGCTCTCTCCCCTCATTCCCTCCCTACATTCCATACTGTGTGCCCTGCTCTCTCCCCTCATTCCCTCCCTACATTCCCTACTGTGTGCCCCGCTCTCTCCCCTCATTTCCTCCCTACATTCCATACTGTGTGCCCCGCTCTCACCCCTCATTCCCTCCCTACATTCCATACTGTGTGCCCCACTCTCTCCCCTCATTTCCTCCCTACATTCCCTACTGTGTGCCCCGCTCTCTCCCCTCATTCCCTCCCTACATTCCATACTGTGTGCCCTGCTCTCTCCCCTCATTCCCTCCCTACATTCCATACTGTGTGCCCCGCTCTCTCCCCTCATTCCCTCCCTACATTCCATACTGTGTGCCCCGCTCTCTCCCCTCATTCCCTCCCTACATTCCCTACTGTGTGCCCCGCTCTCTCCCCTCATTCCCTCCCTACATTCCATACTGTGTGCCCCGCTCTCTCCCCTCATTCCTTCCCTACATTCCCTACTGTGTGCCCCGCTCTCTCCCCTCATTCCCTCCCTACATTCCCTACTGTGTGCCCTGCTCTCTCCCCTCATTCCCTACCTACATTCCCTACTGTGTGCCCCACTCTCTCCCCTCATTCCCTCCCTACATTCCATACTGTGTGCCCCACTCTCTCCCCTCATTCCCTCCCTACATTCCATACTGTGTGCCCCACTCTCTCCCCTCATTCCCTCCCTACATTCCATACTGTGTGCCCCGCTTGTGACATAACAAACTGTATAAGTTGGATGAAACTATTAGATATTTCTGTTTATGCTGAAATGTACCCCCTGCCCCCTCCTACCTGTTGTAGCAAATGCATTGTGTAGGTTAATCTCATCTAGGTGTGTATTGTGTGTAGCCAGCCGGCTCTGTCTGGCCCTCCCCATGTAATTGCCCCTATTGTGAGGGCACACAGAGCCAGACCCCATAGTGACACAATACACATAGTTACCCCTTGTGAGAGCAGTGCTCTGTCTAGTAAATGCAAAAGACTGAACTGGGCATGCTCACTAGGGGGCTTCCCATAGGCCCAGTGGGATTAGCTATGATTGGCCCCTCTGGAAGCTGCCTTTGGGTTGGCAGAAGGAGCCAAATCCTGTTTTGGTTTTACGACAGGGGCTGTTCCCTTTCTGGCTACAAAGGTGGCTGCCAAGAGTTCCAAGGAGCCTTTTGTCTGGGGTGTAACCTTAGCTACGGCAGGACCCCCTCCCCTGTGTTCCCCTGGAATCTACCTTAGCTGCGGCAAGAAGATTCCCCCCAACTGTGTGTATTTCCCTATTCCCTAAGGAACAAGAGTGCAGGCTGGCTACCACCTACTGGCTTATGGGAACCTGCTGATGGCTACTTGCCATTTCTCCAATAAACGCCTCATCCTGTGATACCAACTGTTTGCTCTTTGGGTCCTGCCCTATGTCTGGGAACTCACGGCCCTGAGGTTGTGACATAATTTGGTGGCAAGCAGTGGCATAGGATCCCAGGACCCAAAAGGCACCATGAGCACCCCACCTGGATTCTACGCTGACCCATTGGATCTCTTCGCTCGCATGGATTACTCCTGGACTCCAGAGATCCCTACTGATCCCAGAGAGAGGACCCTGTTCTGGCTGAGATGTGAGTCACTGGGACTATCTGGGGATGAGGGCTGGCATATGGAGTAGGGCAGTTAGTGGCAGGAGAGGCAGACCTGGAGGATGGGTACTATGTTCTGCAGCGCACCATGCACCAACCAGGTGGGAGATATTGGCACAGTCCCTATACAGTGCTCCCGCTTCCCTGTAGCTTGGCGGAATGGCACGGCCAATGGGAGAGGCTGAATTTCTGTGACTATAGCACCTTTGTGGGTAACCCAGAGGGGGAATTCCATACCCTCTATGCACAGCGCTTCTTTTATATAGGAATGAATGATACAGAGGAACGGAGGGACTGGCTTGCTGACCTGGTGTATCAGGAACTGGAATTGATAAAAGAGTATGGGAGTATCCAGGAATTGGAAAACCAACGCAAGGAAGCACTGAGGGTATGTGCACCATCTTTTTGTGGTTTTCAGCAGGCACAGCCATGTCTTGGTACTGTAGGTCCAAAAGACTTTCACTTACCCCCCAGTACAGTCAGTGCCGGGGTGGGGGAGGAACAAGAAGCTTCCCAAACAACTTTATTATGGTCCCCAAGGGAAATCCCTGTTTGTGAGGAGTTCAGTGGTTGTGTTACCCCTGGGCTGGCAGAACCGGAGAGTGGGTGCTGCCACTTTAAAGGCTTGGCAGAGGCTGAGGCCTCCCCAAGTGAAATCCCTGTTTGTGAGGAGTCCAGTGGTTGTGTTACCCCTGTGCTGGCAGAACCGGAGAGTGGGTGCTGTCACTTTAAAGGCTTGGCAGAGGCCGAGGCCTCCCCAAGTGAAATCCCTGTTTATGAGGAGTCCAGTGGTTGTGTTGCCCCTGGGCTGGCAGAACCGGAGAGTGGGTGCTGCCACTTTAAAGGCTTGGCAGAGGCTGAGGCCTCCCCAAGTGAAATCCCTAATTGTGTGGAGCCTGGAGCTGCTCAGTTTGAAAAAAGCTCCAAGGAGGGAAGAGATGAGGATTCCCCACTACCTGAGTTGTTGCTGGCTGGAGAGGACCAGGAACAGGACCAAGAGGAAAGCATTGCTCAGGATTCCCCAATGTCTATCAGAGCAGTCAGTTCTGGGAATGGAGTAAGGGGCACCCCAAAAGCACAACGTGTAACCAGGGCAGTTGTTCCGGAAACCCCCTCTGGCAGACAACAAGGCCAGAGAATTACCCCACAGAGAAATAAAACCCTGGTGAGTCCCCGTGCTGTCCCTACAATATCTCCCAGATGGAGGGGTCCCCCATTGTGTAATGTTACAGGGACCGGGGCCTTGAGAGAGGTTGGGTGGAACTTAGAATTAAAGAAAAGACAGGGGGGTAAACATTTGTCTAATACTCTTTGGGGTCCACTGGTCATTGGGGTCACTTGAAGATGAGTCACCTTGGCCTGACTGCTTGGGGGGGGAATACAGACTGTACCACCTGGGATTGTTCCCTTCTCCCTGGAAGGCCCCTTTATTGTCCTGGAGGCCAGAACTGTGACATTACAGGGTCGCCCATATGGAGGAGAGAGGGTTAATGATGGCCGCCCTGAAATATCCCTCTTAGATCCTGTGGGTTCTGTTTACACCCCATCTTGTTATTCCTGTTTTGCCAATATGCACCCCCCCAAGGAACTAAAGACTTTTGCTAAGTGACTTTGGGAAACTGCACCAACTGCTGCCCCCTACTGTGTGTAAGGGGCCCAGCCACTAAGGGCTGTCTGGGAGGGGGAGAGAATACAGTAACTCTGGGACAGATACAAATTAGGACTCTAAAGTAACATTTTTCTTTCTTATTATGGATATTTTGCCTTATGGGAATTGGCTAGTGAGGCTGCTGGGAACCTGTGTAGGCCCCCAGCAGGCTCACTATTGGGAAGGGGGAGAAATGTGACATAACAAACTGTATAAGTTGGATGAAACTATAGATATTTCTGTTTATGCTGAAATGTACCCCCTGCCCCCCCTCCTACCTGTTGTAGCAAATGCATTGTGTAGGTTAATCTCATCTAGGTGTGTATTGTGTGTAGCCAGCCGGCTCTGTCTGGCCCTCCCCATGTAATTGCCCCTATTGTGAGGGCACACAGAGCCAGACCCCATAGTGACACAATACACATAGTTACCCCTTGTGAGAGCAGTGCTCTGTCTAGTAAATGCAAAAGACTGAACTGGGCATGCTCACTAGGGGGCTTCCCATAGGCCCAGTGGGATTAGCTATGATTGGCCCCTCTGGAAGCTGCCTTTGGGTTGGCAGAAGGAGCCAAATCCTGTTTTGGTTTTACGACAGGGGCTGCTCCCTTTCTGGCTACAAAGGTGGCTGCCAAGAGTTCCAAGGAGCCTTTTGTCTGGGGTGTAACCTTAGCTACGGCAGGACCCCCTCCCCTGTGTTCCCCTGGAATCTACCTTAGCTGCGGCAAGAAGATTCCCCCCAACTGTGTGTATTTCCCTATTCCCTAAGGAACAAGAGTGCAGGCTGGCTACCACCTACTGGCTTATGGGAACCTGCTGATGGCTACTTGCCATTTCTCCAATAAACGCCTCATCCTGTGATACCAACTGTTTGCTCTTTGGGTCCTGCCCTATGTCTGGGAACTCACGGCCCTGAGGTTGTGACACCGCTCTCTCCCCTCATTTCCTCCCTACATTCCATACTGTGTGCCCCGCTCTCTCCCCTCATTTCCTCCCTACATTCCATACTGTGTGCCCCGCTCTCTCCCCTCATTTCCTCCCTACATTCCATACTGTGTGCCCCCCTCTCTCCCCTCATTTCCTCCCTACATTCCATACTGTGTGCCCTGCTCTCTCCCCTCATTCCCTCCCTACATTCCATACTGTGTGCCCCGCTCTCTCCCCTCATTCCCTCCCTACATTCCCTACTGTGTGCCCCGCTCTCTCCCCTCATTCCCTCCCTACATTCCATACTGTGTGCCCCTCTCTCTCCCCTCATTCCCTCCCTACATTCCCTACTGTGTGCCCCGCTCTCTCCCCTCATTCCCTCCCTACATTCCCTACTGTGTGCCCCTCTCTCTCCCCTCATTCCCTCCCTACATTCCATACTGTGTGCCCCTCTCTCTCCCTCATTCCCTCCCTACATTCCCATACTGTGTGCCCCTCTCTCTCCCCTCATTCCCTCCCTACATTCCCTACTGTGTGCCCCACTCTCTCCCCTCATTTCCTCCCTACATTCCCTACTGTGTGCCCCACTCTCTCCCCTCATTTCCTCCCTACATTCCCTACTGTGTGCCCCACTCTCTCCCCTCATTTCCTCCCTACATTCCCTACTGTGTGCCCCTCTCTCTCCCCTCATTCCCTCCCTACATTCCCTACTGTATGCCCCACTCTCTCCCCTCATTCCCTCCCTACATTCCATACTGTGTGCCCTGCTCTCTCCCCTCCATTCCCTCCATACATTCCATACTGTGTGCCCCGCTCTCTCCCCTCTTCCCTCCCTACATTCCCTACTGTGTGCCCCACTCTCTCCCCTCATTCCCTCCCTACATTCCCTACTGTGTGCCCCACTCTTCCCCTCATTTCCCTCCCTACATTCCATACTGTGTGCCCAACTCTCTCCCCTCATTCCCCTCCCTACATTCCCTACTGTGTGCCCCACTCTCTCCCCTCATTCCCTCCCTACATTCCCTACTTTGTGCCCCGCACTCTACCCTCATTCCCTCCCTACATTCCCTACTTTGTACCCCCGCCACTCTCCCCTCATTCCCTCCCTACTTCCCTACTGTGTGCCCCGCACTCTCCCCTCATTCCCTCCCTACATTCCATACTGTGTGCCCCTCTCTCTCCACTCATTCCCTCCCTACATTCCCTACTGTGTGCCCCACTCTCTCCCCTCATTCCCTCCCTACATTTCCCTACTTTGTGCCCCGCACTCTCCCCTCATTCCCTCCCTACATTCACCTACTTTGTGCCCCGCATTCTCCCCTCAATTCCCTCCCTACATTCCATACTGTGTGCCCCACTCTCTCCCCTCATTCCCTCCCTACATTCCCTACTTGTGCCCCGCACTCTCCCCTCATTCCCTCCCTACGTTCATTACTGTGTGCCCCGCTCTCTCCCCTCATTCCCTCCCTGCATTCCCTACTGTGTGCCCTGCTCTCTCTCCTCATTCCCTCCCTACATTCCATACTGTGTGCCCCGCTCTCTCCCCTCATTCCCTCCCTACATTCCCTACTGTGTGCCCTGCTCTCTCTCCTCATTCCCTCCCTACATTCCATACTGTGGCCCGCTCTCTCCCTCATTCCCTCCCTACATTCCATACTGTGTGCCCCGCTCTCTCCCCTCATTCCCTCCCTACATTCCATACTGTGTGCCCCGCTCTCTCCCCTCTTTCCCTCCATACATTCCATACTGTGTGCCCCGCTCTCTCCCCTCATTCCCTCCCTACATTCCCTACTGTGTGCCCCTCTCTCTCCCCTCTTTCCCTCCCTACATTCCATACTGTGTGCCCCACTCTCTCCCCTCATTCCCTCGCTACATTTCCCTACTGTGTGCCCCACTCTCTCCCCTCATTCCCCCCTACATTCCCTACTTTGTGCCCCGCACTCTACCCTCATTCCCTCCCTACATTCCCTACTTTGTACCCGCACTCTCCCCTCATTCCCTCCCTACATTCCCTACTGTGTGCCCCGCACTCTCCCCTCATTCCCTCCCTACATTCCATACTGTGTGCCCCTCTCTCTCCACTCATTCCCTCCCTACATTCCCTACTGTGTGCCCCACTCTCTCCCCTCATTACAGAGAGCTTCACATAGAGACCCACATGACCTATCCACTCACATACAGACCCACACTGACCTATCCACTACATAGACGACCCACACTGACGCTATCACTCACAATACAGACCCATACTGACCTATCCTATCACTCACAATACAGACCAACACTGACCTATCCACTCACTACAACCCACACTGACCTTCCACTCAGCAATACAGATCACACTGACCTACTCTATCCACTCACATCACAGACCCATACTGACCTATTTCCACTCACATACAGACCCAAACTGAACCTATCCACGTCACATACAGACGCCAGCACTGACCTACTGCCACTCAATACAGACCCACACTGACTATCACTCACATACAGACCCACACTGACCTATCAACTCAGCATATAGACCCCACACTGTACCTATCCACTCAACGTATACAGACCCACAATGACCTATCCACTCACATACAGACCCACATGACCTATCCACTCACATACAGACTCACATGGACGTATTATCACTCACATACAGACCCACACGTTGACCTATCCACTCACTACAGACCCACACTGACCTATCTACCCACGTCACATACAGACCACACTGACGGCTATCCACTCACATACAGACCATACTGACCTATCACTCACATACAGACCCACACTGACCTATCACCACATACAGACCCACAACTGACGCTATCCACTCACATACAGAACCCACACTGACGCTATCCAACTCACTAGAAGACCACACTGACCTATCCACTCACATACAGACCCACACAGACCTATCCAACTCACATACAGACCCACACTGACCTATACACTCCATACAGACCCACACTGACGCTATCACTCACATAACAGACCCACCCTGACCTATCCACTCACATACAGACCACATCGACGCTATCTATCCACTCACATACAGACCCACATGACCCTATGCCACTCACCATACAGACCCACACAGACCTATCCACTCAAATACAGACCCACACTGACCTATCCACTCACATACAGACCCACACTGAACCTATTCCCTCACTATACAGACCACACTGACTATCCACTCACATACAGACCCCACACTGACCTATCCACTCACATACACGACCCACACTGACCTATCTATCCACTTCACATACAGCCCACACTGACCTATCCACTCACATCAGACCCACACTGACCTATCCCTCACTATACAGACCCATAACTGACTATCCACTCACATGACAGACCCAACACTGACCTATCCACTCACATACAGACCACACTTGACCTATCTGTACACTTAAAATACAGACCCATACCTGACCTATCTATCCATCACATACAGACCCAACTGAGGCTAATCCACTCACATACAGACCCACACTGACCTATCACTCACCTACAGACCCACATGACCTATCCACTCACATACAGACCCACCTGACCTTCCCTGACATACAGACCCACACTGACTATCTATCCACTCACATACAGACCCATACTGAACTCTATCTATCCACTCACATACAGACCCACACTGACCTATCTATCCCTCACATACAGACTACTGACTATCTATCCACTCCACATACAGACCCATACTGACCTATCACATCACATACAGATCCCACACTGACCTATCCACTCACATAACAGACCCATATCGACCTAATCCACTCACATACAGACCCACACTGACCTATCCACTCACATACGAAAGCAACACTACCTATCCCTCACATACGACCCAACTGACCTATCCACTCACAATACAGACCCAACACTGACCTATCCCTCACAAGCAGACCCACAACTGACCATCCATCACATACAGACGCCATACTGACCTATCCACTCACATATACAGGCCCACTGACCTATCACTCACATACAGACCCATACTGACCTATCTTTCCACTCACATATAGACGCCAACAACGACCTACCTACTCACTAAGACGCAACCACTGACCTATCTATCACACTCTCATACAGACCCACACTGACGCTATCCACTCACATCACAGACCACACTGACCTATCTATTCCTAACTCACATCACAGAACCCACACTGACCCCCACTTCACCATACAGACCCATACTCGACCTATCTATCCACTCACATACAGACCCCACACTGACCTATCCACTCACATACGACCATACATGATCTTATCCACTCACATACAGACGCCACACTGACCTATCCCACTCACATACCAGACCCACACTGACCTTCCACTCACAGACAGACGCCACACTGACCTATCATCACATACAGAACCGCACACTCACCTATCCACTCACATACAGACCCCACCTGACCTATTCACTCCATACAGACCCTACTGAACTATCCACCACATACTAGACCCACACTGACCTACGTCCCTCACATACAGACCCATACTGACCTATCTTTCACTCACATATACGACCACCACATGGAACGCTATCCTACTCAATCAGACAACCTGACCTATCTATCACTCACCATCACAGACCCACACTGACCTACTCCACTCACATACAGAACGCCACACTGACCTATCTATCCACCACAATACAGACCCACACTGACTATCCACTTCACTACAGACCGCATACTGACCTATCTTTTCCATACACATATAACCCACACTGACCTACCTACTCCACTTAAGACCCACATGACTATCTATCCACTCACATAACAGACCACACTGACCTTGCCACATCACACACGAGACCGCATAGCTGACCTATCCACTCACATACAGACCCACACTGACCTATCCACTCACATACAGACCCACTGCTATCCACTCAATACAGACCCATACTGACTAATCCCCTCACATACAGACCCACACTGACCTATCTATCCACTCACATACAGACGCATACTCGACCTATCTCCACTCACATACAAGACCCACACTGACCTAATCTATTCCACTCACATACAGACCCACACTGACGACTATCCACTGCACATCAGACCCATACTGACCTATCCACTCACATACCAGACCGCACACTGGACCTATCACTCACATACAGACCCACACTGACGCTATCCACTTCACGATACAGACCCAACTGACCTATCCACTTCCACATAACCAGGCACCCACATCTGACCTAATCCCGTCACATACAGACCCACACTTGACCTATCTACTCACATACAGAAGACCCACACTGACCTATCTACTCACATACAGACCCACACTGACCTATCCACTCACATACAGACCCACAGTGATCTATACACTCAATATATACACTACTACAAACTAATAGTATTGTGATTTGCAATGTATTCAAGTACCCTATCCCTTATTACCCCTTCCAAAAGCTTTCCTACCCCTGATGTCAGACTAACAGGCCTATAGTTTTCAGGCTGAGAACGGGAAATAGCAATTTGCCAGCCTCTGGGCGCCATGCCAAAAATCAATGAATCCTGGGAAATTAAGAGATAAGATTTGGCAATCACAGAGCTGAGCCCATTTACTACTCTGGGATGAATCCTATCCGGTCCTGGACCTTTGTTGATAGCAGACAAGCTCATGACAGGTGACCCCCCCCTTTTTTTAGTTTAGGAAGTCCGAGCCCTCAGTTTGTTGATAACAATCTGCCCTTGCCCCAAGAGCAGCCTACACTGACAATAGAATTGGGCCATATATCCAGTTTGTCCCCAATATAGAACGGCCCAAGGCAGGGTGAGGTAAGAGGAATAGTAAATCATACAGGAAAGGGTTAATAATAAACGACTGAGCAAAATCTCAAAGGGTCATGAAATACACAGATAGCGGGAAGAGATAGGACTAGGGGTGCCCCCCCACCCTACTTGTGTGGCAGCTGAGCCTCCATTTCACAGGAAACAACAAGTTTAAAGATATATTTTTATATATTTCATACTTGTAAGATTCGCAGGAAATCACAGGTTTGAGATGAACTTGTATTGTACATACGTCTATAGAGGGGCAATTGTGTTATAACTACCCAGACCCACACTGGCACCTCTCATATCCCAACTTACTGCCTTCGTCTGTGCCACTGAGACTGCAGAGAGTGGACAGATAGGTCGTAGTGGGTCTGTATGTGAGTGGATAGGTCAGTGTGGGTCTGTATGTGAGTGGATAAAGTCAGTGTGCGATGAGTGAAGGTCAGTGTGGATGTATGTGAGTGGATAGGTCAGTGTGGGTCTGTTATTGAGTGGATAGGTCAGTGTTGGTCTGTATGTGAGTGGAATAGATTAGTAGTGGTGGTCTGTATTGAGTGGATAGATAGGTCAGTGTGGGTCGGTATGTAGTGATGATGGTAGGTGGGTTGATGGTGCGATAGTCAAGTGTGGTCTGTAATGTGAGTGGATATGGTCAGTATGGGTCCTGTATGTGGTGGATAGGTGTCTAGTTTGTGGGTCCTGTATGTGAGTGGATAGTCAGTGGTGGGTCGTATGCTGAGTGGGAATAGGTCAGTGTGGGTCTGTATGTGAGTGGATAGATAGGTCAGTATGGGTCTGTATGTGAAGTGGATAGATAGGTCAGTAGGTGGGTCTGTAGTGTGAGTGGATAGGTCAGTGTGGGTCTGTATGTGAGTGGATAGGTCCGTAATGGGTCCTGTATGTGAGCTGGATACGGTCAAGTGTGGGTCTGTATGTGAAGTGGAGATTAGGTCAGTGTGTCTGTAATGTGAGTGGATAGGTCCAGTCGTGGGTCTGTATGTAGAGTGGACTAGATAGGTCAGTATGGGTGTATGTGAGTGGATAGGTCAACGTGGTGGTCTGTATGTGAGTGGATAGATAGGTCCAGTGTGTGGTTTCTGCCTAATGTGAGTGGATAGATAGGTCATCGTGGGTCTGTATCTGAGTGGATAGATAGGTCACTGTGGGTTTGTATGTGAGTGGATAGGTCAGTGGTGGTCTGTAAGTGTGAGTGGATAGATAGGTCAGTTTGGTGGGCTGTGAGATTGAGTGATAGGTCAGTGTGGGTCTGTATGTGAGTGGATAGAATAGGTCGAGTGTGGGGTCGTTGTATGTGAGTGGATACGATAAGGTTCACTGTGGGTCGTTATGTGAGTTGATAGGTTCAGTGTTGGTCTGTATGATGAGTGGATAGGTCAGTATGGGTCTGTATGTGAGGATAGGTCAGTGGTGGGTCTGTACTGTGAGTGATAGATCAGGTCAGTGTGGGTCTGTATGTCTGAATGGATAGGTCACGTGTGGGTCTGTATGTGAGTGGATACGATAGGTCAGTGTGGGTCTGATGCTGAGTGGTAGGTCAGTGTGGGTCTGTATGTGGACGTGGATAGGTCATGGGGTCTGTATGTGAGTGATAGGTCAGTGGGGTCTGTATGTGAGTGGATAGAATAGGTCAGTATGGGTCTTGTAATGTGCAAGTGGATAGGTCAGTGTGGTTCTGTATGTGAAGTGGATAGGTCAGTGTGGTCTGTTGTGAGTGGATAGGTCAGTGTGGGTCTGTATGTGAGTGGATAGGTCAGTGTCGGGTCTGGTATGTGCGTGATAGGTCAGTGTGGGTCTGTATGTGAGTGGTAGGTAGGTTGTTTATGTGAAGGTGGTAGTGGGTCTGTATGTGAGTGGATAGGGTCAGTAATGGGGTCTGTATGTGAGTGGGATAGGTCAGAATGTGGTCTGTATGTGAGTGGATTAGGTACAGTGTGGGTCTGTATGTTGAGTGGATAGGTTAGTGGGGGTTCTGTATGTGAGTGGATAGGTCAGTGGGGGTCTGTAATGTGAGTGGATAGCAGTGCGTATGTGTGGTGTCTGGGGGTCGTATGTGAGTGGATAGAGTCAGTGTGGGTTCCTGTATGTGAGTGGATAGGTCATGTGGGTCTGTATGTGATGTGGTAGGTCAGTGTGAGTCTATAAACATATTGCCTTGGAAACTCACTCCTCACTGCCTTGTGCTTTTAGAAACAAACTATGACATAAGGCCGGAAACTCCTGATATCAGCATGACTTGGGCACTCGCTCTGATCCCAACCTTGGCACTGATGCACCTCTGTGAGGTAGGTTACCCGTAATCTTGGCAATGGGGCATTACTGATAAACATGTTGTGTAATGAGGGGAGATGAGTGGGGCCCACAGTAGGAATGGAGGGAGGGAATGAGGGGAGAGAGTGGGGCACACAGTATGGAATGTAGGGAGGGAATGAGGGGGAGAGTGGGGCACACAGTATTTAATGTAGGGAGGGATTGAGGAGAGAGCGGAGCCAAAGTATGGAATGTAGGGAGGGAATGAGGGGAGAGAGCGGGGAACACAGTATGGGAATGTAGGAAGGGAATGAGGGGAGAGAGTTGGGGCACACAGTAGGGAATGTAGGGAGGGAATGAGGGAGAGAGTGGGGCACACAGTAAATGTAGGAGGGATGAGGGTAGAGACGGAGCCAAAGATGGAATGTAGGGAGGGAATGAGGGGAGAGAGCGGGGAACACAGTATGGAATGTAGGGAGGGAATGAGGGGAGAGAGGGGGCACACAGTAGGGAATGAGGGAAGGAATGAGGGAGAGAGGGCGGGCACACAGTAGGGAATGTAGGGAGGGAATGAGGGGAGAGAGGGGGCAAACAGTATGAAGTAGGGAGGAAATGAGGGGAGAGATGCGGGGCACACAGTAGGGAATGTAGGGAGGGAATGAGGGGAGAGTGAGGGACACAGTAGGAATGTAGGGAGGGAATGAGGGGAGAATGCGGGCGCACACAGTAGGGAATGTAGGGAGGGAATGAGGGGAGAGATGCGGGGCCCAAAGTAGGGAATGTAAGGGAAAGTGCCTGGCACGATGGAATACGGAAGTCCCATTGTAGGACCAAAACACACGTAACCCTTAGGGTCGCACTTACCAAATACTAATTAATATTCTGCTGAGCCAATTAACATTGCAACGCTATTTGGCACCTCACCAGTAGGGGTCACTGTGTCTTAAGGTCACATATAATAAAAAAAAACTATCTGTGAATAGTTTGAGAGACCAACAAAGAGTGGTTTCTTCCAGGGTTTTAGGAAAAAGGAAGAGGATTTGTACTTCCTTCTGATGATTGGGAGTGACAGGGGCTGCTACAGGGGCTGCTATAGGCAGGCAGCCATTGGGAGAGAACCAATTGGTTACCTGCATAGAGGGTAAGAGCCCAAGGGAATTCTCTCTTAGTTCTTAGTAAGAATTAGCCAGCTTGTGTTATAGGGGTGGGTCAGCACCCACTTAGTGCCAGTCGGGGAGCCGAGCAGCCCACAGCTCCAACAGGGGGTTAGTGGGTTAGTACCCTGGTTGTACACAGGTACAGGACCCCAGGCAACCCAGAGTAGGGGTCATAGGGATAAGGAGGGGGTTTCTTATAGAGAGGATTCCCATTTTACAAGTGCAGACCTGGGTGAGACAATGGAGCATTGCTCATATTCTTTGTTAAAGGGGAACTGTTACCCACATATGAAAAGCTGTATAATAAAAGTACCTTAAACATGAAACCCAAATCCTTTTTTAATGAAATCATCCATATCTGTTATAAATGTATTTAAAATCTAGCTGTCAATCATATATTGCCTGCCCCGCCTCTATGCCGCAGGCAGCTCAGATTTATCATTACAATAACTTTCACTTTCCATTCAGCACTTCCTAGAATACACCTAGATGGCAAATGCACAAGATTTTTGGGTGATACAAAGCTTTGCCTTAATAACAGTGTTCACAAAATGGGGTTAATCTGAAAGACCTGCACTTCTGCATCTACCCCCACTCAAGCGCCGCGCCTCAAGCCAGGGATCCCCAACCTTCTATACCATCAGCCACAGTCAAATGGAAATATGTTTGGGGAGCAACACAAGCATGAAAAATGTTCCTGGAGGTGCCATTGAGTTATAATTGGCTATTAGGCAGCCCCATGTTGCCTCTCAGCCTACAGAAGGCTCTGATTGGCAATTCAACTGGGTTTTTATGCAACCAAAACTTGCCCCCTAACCAGAAATTCTACAATAACACCAGCTTTGGGGCCCCTGGGAGCAACACCCAAGGGGTAGAGAGCAACATGTTGCCCCCGAGTCATTGGTTGGGGGTCACTGCCTAAGGGCCAGAGTATGAACCAGCCGGTGTTCCCTGCATCTACAGCCGAGGTAAGAGAGGCAACCCCATTGGTCTATAGTCTCCCACCTGAGAAGCAGATACCAACCCCCCTTGGCCAATCTTGGATAATAACAATGGCATCTGCCTCTCAGGATTCTGGGAACTTCAGAAGGTCCAAACTTGCACCAGAACATCCACCGCTTCAGCCACTGGGTCTGATTTAAACCTTTACACCTTCCTGTTGTCTTCTGTTCCCTTCAGATCTGCACCTGATTGGCCTCATCTGCCGACAATCATTTTGACCATCTGATGACTGAGTTCCCACCCGTGTCTGTTCCATAACGAGAAGTCTACAGTCTCGTTGTCCTTTCCTCGTTGTCCTTTCCTCGTTGTCCTGCTAAATACATTGCCCTGGGAGCAGTGCCCAATCAGCTCTAGTTCCTGTACCGGCCGTGCACTTCCTGCTCCTCCTTGTTTCTCTATGTGGGACATTGCGGTCACATTGTCCAATCAAATCAGTCATAGTTTGTTGTTTAATAAGTGTCCAAACCTTCAGGAGTTAATGCCCCTGCCTTTAGTTACGGACATTCGCTGCTAGAAGACGTATATACTGTATATCTACTCCTTGGGTTTAATGTAGAGAGGTCACACAGGGACCCTATATACCCGCTGGGACCCCCTATACTGATTGGATTCTATCATTAGGAATCTTTTTGGATCAGTTCTCGCAGCCTTTGGCCCAATTGGGTAAATCCCATGTGTGGGACATTGAGAGAGATTGCTGCTCCTATCACTGACACTCTATTATTAACCCTTAATGCCCCGAGCCTTTACACTGCCACATACAGATGGAATAAGGCCACGCAGGGAACTATTGGAAAGGAGGGAAACCATCTGAGTTAATAATAATTCCAACATGGCTCCCCCCTAGGCCGACATTTTTCCATCATATCTTGAAGAACAATATCTCTATGTAGGAAGTCTTTGTAGATTATTTGATAGTAGTCATGTGACCATTACATTTACTACTTACCCTCTAACCTTGCGTTGCCCCGAGGCGACTTTCCTCCCCCCAACCCAACCCAACCCAACCCAACCCAACCCAAGGATCTAAAGTGAAGCAGTGAATTCCTATCCGTTGGCTTCACTTACAGATCAACAAGTTCTTATCTTATAAACCTTATAAAGCTGGAATTTAGTGACATGGGGAGAGACACTATTGGTTCCAGCGGGGCCCAAAATGCAAACTCGGGATGCGCCCAATACAGGATTCCGATCGGGATTCAGGCTTTTTGGCCGAGTTCAGTTTTGGCCGAATCCACGGTCCTGAGCGAATCGAATTCAATTTTGCATAAATTGGCATATGCTAATTAGGATTCGGATTAGTCGCTGCAGATTATTACTGGTACAAATGCATTAGCCGCCAGCCTGAAATAATTGCCCACTGGACATGGGAGCCAATCAAATCTATGGGCCCGGGGGCTGACAAACCCTGCCAGTCAGTAATGGGACAGAGGGAAAGGGGCAAGTTTGGGTTGTTTAGTGGCACAGTGCGGGGTACATGGTGTCTCCGGGGGCACCAGTCAGACCAGGCATTAATTCCACTAACTGGGGG